>NW_027132942.1:2671575-3339468 GCF_026122565.2 Emydura macquarii macquarii
GCAGGCGAGCCACTAGCACTGGTCCAGGAGTCTCTGGCCCAGCTCAGCCAGGCAGCAGCAGGAGAGAGCACGGAGGCCGCGCGCCTGAGGGTGGGATCGCTGTCCACCCAGCGCAGCTCTCACTCGGTGGAAAACCTGCCCAGGCCCCTCATGCGGCTGAAGAGCCTAGAAGGGATGAAGCCACCCTCCCGGAGGAGCTCCATCATGAGCACCGCCAACGCGCCTTTCGCCAGCCGAAGAAACTCTGTCTCCATGGCAATGGGAGGAAAGCGCCTCTCCATCGGCCCGTGGACGCACAGCGCGCGGGTGAGCTTCTCGGGGCTCCCCCTCTTCCAGCCCATCCGGGAGACGCGATACGAGAACACCTACAAGACCCGGCCGGACGAAGGCTGCAGGTTCGATGCCAGCCGGGCCCAGCGGGCTCTAGAGTCCACCCTCGCCAGCTGCCTGGGGGACGCCAGGTACAGCCCGGCAACGAGCGGGCAGCTGGCTCAGAGCCTCTCTGAGCTCATCCGCAGCCGACTGAAGGAGCTCGCCCCGCCTCGCTACAAACTGGTCTGCAACGTCTTCCTGGGCCAGCGGGGCCAGCAGAGCCTGCAGGTGGCCAGCCGCTGCCTCTGGGACCCGGAGAACGACAGCATGGCCTCCGCCACCTTCCTCAATGCCTCCCTCTTTGCCGTGGCCACGGTGCATGGGCTGTACTTCGAGTAGCGCCCTAGCCGGCACCCGCCAGGAGGGGACCAGCCAGAAATAAAGAGACGCTCGCCCCCCCCATCTCTGGGGCTTGTGTTAACGTGTGTTTTCTTACCCAGATGTGGGGCTGGCTTCACGCCTGCTGTGGGAGCGGGGGGGCCTGTATTACGCGGGCATGGGCTGTTCCCCAGGTAGCAGGCATGGACTCCCCCACCCGGGAATTAGAACATGGGCACGGCCGCCTGGGTTACACTCACTGTCAGGATGTCATGCTCAGGATTGCCGGGCCGGATAAAGGCCCCCGCCGAGCGCAGGGCCTCATGGTGCCGGGGGCTGTACGACACAAGGCAGAGCTCAGAGTCTGCCCTGCCACGGCGGGCAAAGGGTGGGAGAGCAGGGCTGTTATTACACCCCTCTCGCAGAGGGGCAGCTGGGGCGCAGAGAGCTGAGATTTGTAAACCTGCCCGGGAGATTGGGCTGTCTAACAATCTCGGCCTAATGAACTTGCCCCAGGGCTCACGAGGGGACTGCAGGGGAGCCGGGAACTGAAGCCACAACTCCCACATCCCCACTCTGCTGCCTGAATCACCACGGCCTGTCTCACCCAGGCCAGCACCTGCTCGGAAAGCCCTGGAGGAGAGCCGGCTGGGGCCATACCTGAACAACACCCTCCCAGCCCCACGTCCTCAGTTAGCAGGGCCGCTCCCCCCGGCGGCTGCAAACGGGCGTATGTGGCTCTGCCCAGAATACACGGCGGCTTTGGACCCGCTCTCCTGCCCCAGACTGCCAGGCGGGGCTGCGTGGACACGGGGGAGAAGGAAGCAAATGACCCAACAGCCCGGAGCCCTGCCTGCCAGTCCGCCCGCCGCAGCACACACGGCCAGAGCCTCTCCTCTCCGTAGTCATGTGCCCCTGGGCTCGAGCCACCAGCTCGTCTGTGCCCCCGGGGGCCCACAGAGAGCGAGTGGCTGCGTCACTCCCAGCTGCCAGAACAGCCCCTTTGTCTGCTGACAAAGCCAGGCCAGTCCCCGGCGGCCAGCACCGCAGGGAGAGGACAGGTGCTGCCCGGCCCCAGCCGTGCTGGTGGGGTCAGCAGGACCCAGCTCCGGCAAGGGAGGCGCAGGGGGCAACGGGAGCAGGGCAAGGGGTGGCTAAGACCAGGAGCCAGCCTGTGGGTGCAGACACCACAGGGAAGATGCACAGGGAAAGGCAGCGCTGGGGTCGGCCGGCCGGACGGCCCCCTCCGCAGAGAGCAGGGCTGGGAGGGCCAGGTTCAGTGCCCAGCTCAGCCCCAGCCAAAACTGCCACCTCTCAGCTGCTCGAGCGCTCGTGAAGCTCCAGCTGCTGGAGACCGGGCGTCACGGGGAGCCGGGAGCAAAGCTCAGAAACGTGAGGTGACAGGGAGCCCACGGCCCAGCCGGAAGGCACGGTGCATCGATGGCGGAAATCTGGGGATGTTAAAGCCAATCTCACAGGTTGTGGGCGCCTGTGGAGAGCCTCCCACGCTCGGCCCGCAGCCCCCAGCCCTTCCTCTGTACAATGGGGCTCATCCTTCCCTGCCCCCGGGGGGTGCAGCCGTTCATGCCGAGGACACCGCGGTACCCGGCTATAGTCTGCCCTGCCCAAAGCCCCACGAGCACCAGGCCTAGGAAACTGCAGCTGGGAGGGGAAGGGGGCAGAGCAGCTACCCCGACTGGCGGCCGAGGTTCAGCCAGGTTACGCACTCTGGGGAGGATGCCCAGCCCGGGAGTGATTTAATGCAAAGCCAGCTGTTCTCAGGCGTATCCATTTCACGAGAGCAGCTCTACGCTGCCGGGGGAGGTCCGGATTGTAGCCCTCGGGGAGGGACAGAAATTCACAGAACCTGTTCACACTGAGCTCCCGCCCGGCCCGGCCTTAAAGGTCTGCCTGTTCTTGGCTCTTCTCCACAGCTGCTTTCACCAAGGGCGAGCCTGGCCCAAGGGCCCCGCTACGTGCCACCAGCCCCATGGCAGAGACACAGAGGGCAGCTGGCTGGACCACCCCCTCCCCCAGCACTGCAGAAAGCAGCCAGTAGCTGATCTCCGTCAGCAGTGCCTAGCGCCTCTGCTAAGGCAGACGTGCAGCACCCGCTGCCCTTCCAAACAGGCAGGCGCTCCTTCGGCATCAACCTGCCCCGTGGGGCAGACGCAGCTCCCCACACGCCTCACTGCCCCTGGGACCAGCTTATGGCTGAGAGCAGGGAACTAGGGCTGCTGCTCAACCCACCCTCTGTGCGCCCCCCAGGCTCCTTCCTCCCCCAGTAAATCCCATTCAGGACCATCTTCCCAGCCCAGGCACACAGAGCACGTTGAACACGGCGCCGTCACGGGCGCTGGAGAAACTGGGGCTGAGAAAGCTCCTGCCCAAGTGACCCCCTGGCATAACCTGGGTGCAGCTTTACAGGGGGGGCCCTAGTCCAGTGAAGGTCACCCCGCAATGGTCATGGGGCACCGAGGTCTCCCAGCGTTTGAGCCGGGCTAACGTTTGCCCTAGGCTAGGGCACGGCTTCCTTTCGCTACAGCCGCTCTGGAGAACAGAAGCAGGGTTTTCCTTCCAAGGTTGAGGCCAGGGGGACCCTCCCGCTGCTTTGCTTGTGCGACCCGCCCTGCGGCCCCTTTTGACACGAGCGGGGAATCGAGGCCGCAGCAGCGCATGCAAGGAAGAAAGCATCATGAGAAGCAGCAGGGGGAAGCCCTGATTTCATGGGGCTCTGCAGGCCCCCCCGTACTCCCCCCTCCACCCACGCAGAACTGAGCCGAGCCCAGGATCCCAGGGGACACAGCAACTTGAGCCCAGCAGAGCGGGCGGGTTGTTCTTCGGGAAGGTTATGTCCTCAGCGCCTGCCAGGATGCGGGTGGCGGGGGGCACCTGGCTGCCCGGCAGGGGTGGCCTGGAGAACTCAGGTCACAGCCCAGGGTAGGGCGCTGCAGAGACGGAAAGGGGGCCCTCGGGAAGTACGGGCCCAGCTCTCAGCTGGCACAGAGACGGGGGGCTGCAGGTCCTGCCGTTTTATAAAATGAACATTTATTAGTGGACAAGTCACTGAGCAACCAGGGAACTGCCCCGGCGGGGAGCCCAGGAAGGCACAAAATAAATAATTCCATATAAATAAAAATACATAAATAATTTCATCAGGCCAAAAAACAGAACTGCGCTAGAGGAGAAATAAACCCTGGTCAGGGCCCAGCCAGCCACGGGCTCAGCAAGCACAGCCGGCAGGGCCCCTTTTAAAGCGTTTCAAGTCCGTACCACAGCAATTCACAAGCCCAGGGGCCCCCTGTAAGACGACACGCAGGGGACAGCAAGGAACTCGCCCACACCAAGGCCCGGGATGAGGGAGTCCAGCCCCCCTCTAGTGTAACAAGCCGCGAGGGCACAGCCAGCGTATCTGCCAGCCTTGGTTTTCAGGCAGGCTCTGACTGGGAGCGCTTGGGGCCACACTGGGCATTACAGCCCCTGCGCTGTAGTGACCGGCTTCCTGCCGCACCTCCAGCATTAAGCTCAGAGGCGTTTTCAAGTTCAAGGATGTGGTTCCTGCTCTGTCCGACCCACCATATAGCAGGCTGCTAGGGGGCCCCGGCCAGATCTCAGGGCCCTAGGCAATTCGCTCGCTTAGCTAACGAGGCGGCAGAGCCCATTTCCCCCCCATTCTCAAGGGCCAGAAAGGAGCGATGCCATCCTCTGCCGGGACAGGCGCTGGGGGAGCAGCTCAGCGTCGAGCAAGCAGAGCTGCCGCGGACCCAGCAGCTTCCCCTGGAGCACCTGCCATGAGCCGGGCCGGTTCTACTGGGGAGGAGCAGCTTTTCCCACAGGCGCCCTTCTCCCCCCCCGGCTGGGCCTTCCTGAGCCTGGAGCCCCCTGCAGCACACGGCCAGCTCCCTGAATCGCCAGCTCCCAGGCCAGGATGCTTCGAGTCAGGCGTTTACACCCCGGACAGAGCTGGCAGCCATCTTTTTCTCCCCATTAAAAATGCAGTTTATCCCTCCCTGCCCCCCTCGCTCTGTGGAGCAGCCGTTCCCAGGAGCTTCCTCCACCCACCCATGTGCACAGCTTAAGCTGTGTAAAGATTACACAGGAGTAAACATGAAGTGTTGCCTTACACACACACCCCCCCCCCACACACACACACCCCTCCTCCCCCCCACATTTCCTGGGAGCAGCCGGCTGACCAACACCGGTAGAGCCCGCCTGGAGGCAGCAGCAGATGAGTGACGTCAGGGCCAGCTGCTGCTGGAGGCACCCAGCTGTTTTGGATGCTCTGGTTCTGTCTGGCCAGCAGCATGGAGCTGGGTGGGCAGGGGGCGCGCAGAGCTGTCCCTCATCCCCCTGACATGGCCACTCGCAGCAGGGCCAGGGGAGCCTGGGAGTCCACAGCAGCGGATCTAGGCAGCGGCCCGCTCCTGCAGGAGCTTGAGGATGTAGGTGAGCCGGCAGCGCAGTTCGGGTGAGCAGCCCCGCTCCCGGATGCTGCTCAGCTTGTAGATGTAGGAGCCGCGTTCCTTGTTGATGTAGGTCAGCACGCAGGCGGGGCCGGGCTGGCTGAGGATCACCTTGGTGTGATCGTTGTAGAAGTTCACCTAGGAGAGCCCCGGCGCAGAGATTAGCGCAGGGAAGACGGACCCTGTCACCTAGAACCGGTTTCCAAACCCTGGTGTGAAAACTCCAGCCCTAAACCCAGAGATTCTCTCGGGTAAATGGAGATGCACTGAAAGCTGCTTTCCTCAGCTCTTGGGGGAGGGGGGCGGCTCTGTAGAACCAGCCTAAGGAGATGGATCCAGAGATCCAGAGACCCCCAAGCCAGGCAGATGTCATCTTCCTCATCTATAGGTCACCCCCCACCCGCCCCACCCCGCCCCCCCGCTCCCCCCTTACCTGGATTGTTCCATTGCTGAAAAGCATCAGCAAGGCCTGGTCCGTTTTCACCCACTGTAAGAGCAGCAGCGCAGGATGCTCCATCTCGTCTATGCTGGGCAGGTCCCCCCCCTTGGCAGAGAAAAGTCAGCATCAGCCACCGATTCCTGCCCTCCCAGCCAGCCGGCCACCGGAGCAGCCCACCGCTGGTTCCCAGGCTTCCCACAGCACCTGGGCCAGGCACCCGCCACCCGCCGATCTCCCCAGGGAGGAGGACTCCCACGTTGCGTTCCTGAAGGGAAAGCCTGGCTGTTTTCCCAGGTGCTGTACAAAGCAGCCGGCTGAGCCAGAGGCTCCCGTTTCAGGGCACGGGGTAGCTGTGCCAGGAGCCTGCCCCCCAGGACCCGCAGCTGGACGCCAGGCGGCCGCTCACCTTCATGAGATGCTGTTCCATGTAGGAGGCGAAGTAGCGCAGGATGCTGGTCTGGCCCCGCAGCTGCTCCGGGACGGCAGACATGGGGAAGGTGAAGTGTTTGCTGTTGGTCAGGTTGTAATGCACCGTCCTGGGATTGGGGGGAAGAGACCAGGTGAGCGCCCAGCTCCAGCGGCCCAGCTGCACGGGCTGTCACCCGAAAGCCTCTGCACGGCCGCTGCGGGGACCAGCGCACGGCACGGGGCTCCACCATCTGCTCTAGACGGGGCAGCCCGTGTCACCCTCAGCTGGCCGGGGGGATCCCGTGGCAGAAACTGCTCACGGAGGGCAAGCGTCCCAGGCTCACATCTTGTGCCTGAGTCAGCGTAGAGGCTAGGGCCAGGCTTTCCACTAGCTCCCTGGGGAGACGGCTCCACAGCGAGCGCGGTCTCCAGCGAGGACCCGTGGGCTGGAGCAGTCTCCTGGGCGTTCACACCCTTCGGTGCGCAGTCCCCGACCCTGTCCTCACTCGTCCCAGCCTTGCCAGGACACCCTCCCTTCCCCCACGCCCTCTGGCTCTGGATGCCAAGCGCCCCGCAGCTGCCCGGCAGCCAATGCAGGAAGGAAGCCCCGGGACCCCGCTCCCGCCCGGCGGACGGAGCCGCTTACTTCTGGCTGGCGGAGAGCGCCATGTGCGTCCCGTTGTTGAAGAGGACGCCGATGCTGTGGTTGGACAGCTGGTAGCCGAAGCCGTACTTGTTGGAGTAGTCCACCCACTTGCTCACCCAGACGAAGGGCTCGTGGCAAGCCAGGGAGGCCGGGTTCCACTCGGCTGGAGGGGGCAGCAAGAGGAGATGTGAGTTGTCTGGTCCCCACAGGAGGCTCCAGCCTCCATCCTCAGCGTCTTTCAGAGGCTGGTGTCCTAGATAGCGCCACCGAGCGGCCACGGGGACACGCCCCTCCCCCCCCCGGCACTTCACCCCACATTAGGTCAGCGTGGTAAGATTCACACCCCAGGAAGCCTTTTCTGCCCAAGCCTCTAGACTGGAGTAAGCTATGGCCTGGCCCCCCAGTGCCGTCGGCCTCCCGCGTCAGGCGGGCTCGGGGGGGGGGGGGGGGGGAGGGGAAAAGGAGAGGAGAGGGAGGGAGAAGACGACAAGAGCCTGAAAATCCAAGTTACCTGGCGGCATGAAGGCCACGCAGCTCTTCAGGACCCCGACGGCCGATTCGATGAGCACCGAGGCCGTGACGCACTCTTCAAACGCTGCAGGGGGGAGACAAAGGGCTCAGTGGGTCACGCCTGCCAGGAGCTGCCGGAGGCTGCACGAGCGAGGCGCGGGCTGGGTTCGAACCCGAAGGAGACCCCAAGACCCGACAGGCTGTCGTCCCCCGCACCGGGCGAGGGCTGGGATTTTAAGGGGCTTCCACGAAGAGCGACTGTTCGGTGCAAATTCACAGCTCTGAGTCCCACGGGGAGAAGAGGGGCTCAGGGTAGACCCCACCCGCACTACAGGAAGCTGCATCAGCCAGAATCAGGATTCAGAAGCGTTGCAGGAAGAGATCTGGGGTCTACGGTAAATCAGGACTCAAACCCCCCGTGTTCAGCTGAGCACAGCGTCAAGCAAGTGCGGTCTCTAGACGTTGCTCTTCCCAGACAGGCCCACAGCAGCACCAGCACCCTGTGGGGCAGGCGGGGATCTCACGGGGGTCCCAGAGCCCCCCCATCAGCCCAGAGCAAGATGGCCTTCCCCAACACACCACTTCCCCAGCAGCTCCTTGGCCTCCCCGCCTCTCCCACCCGCCAGGAGCGTCTGCGCTGCAAGGCGCCCCAGAACCTCAGCGCAGGACGGCTCGACACGCAGGCACCCCCGCGGCGCTCACCTTCGCAGCTGCTGGCCATGGTGCCCCGCAGGGACCTGGAGATGGACTTCCGCGAGCCCTCTTCTGCCAGCGTCTCCACAGGGCTGGCGCTCGGACACGTCAAGGGCATCACCTGGAGAGAGGTGGTGCGTTATTGGAAGTGCCCCAGTGGCTGCCCCACTCCGGGAAGAGCCCCGCCTCCTCCCACCCAGAGACCCCCCTCCTTCCTGCCCCCCCCCACCAAGCCATTGATGCTTACGGAAGAGCAGTTTCATTCAGGCAGCCGGCGAAGCTCCCCCGATATACAGAGTTCCCCCCACCTCCCTTCCACAGTCTTCCCCCCTCGTCATTCCCGTCTTACTTCATTCCCTTCCACCGTTTTGTAGCTCATCTGCCTGCAGATGGAGGTTTTCATGAGGCCGGTGACCAGCTTGGAGAGGTCATCTCTCTCTTCAGCAGCGCCCTTCTTAACTAGAAGGAAGGAGGAGACACTCAGTGGGCCGACCCGCCCGGCGGATCAGGGAAGCTGGGATTGCTAGTCAATCAGCAGCCAGACATTTCGAGTCTTGGCCTGGGCCACTGGCCCCGCCCGAGAGCAGCCGCCCTCAGATCTTGTTCACATTCGCCCACCCCTGCACGCCTCTCCGCTCAGCCAGCATAACCAGGCTGGGCGGTTTCATTTCCTGGTTCTCAGGCACCATTGACCCCGCCAGGCAGGCCAGGGAACGTTTCCACCCGGGGGAGATGGGGCGAAGTCTCAGCTCGGAGCACGTGCTGCAGGAGCCATGCAACGGGGCCTGGCCGGCTCGGAGCAGCACCAGAATAAAACCGTCGAGCCAAGGCCAGACCCCCGATTTCCGGAGAGTAACGGCGCTCCGGGCAGCTCGACGTCAGGCCAGCCATCCTCTGCCACGCAGCAGGCTGGCCAGCAACCAGAGCAACTTACTTTTGGGTTTCTTCTTCCCAAACAGCGTCTTGGTGACTTTCACAAAGAGACTCCTCGCCGGGCTGGGGGGATTCAGTTCCGGCACCATGACGCAGCTGCTGGGGGGGAGCTGATCCGGGGTGTAGCCCTGCAGAGAGAGCAAGCGTCAGGGCCCGGTCCACCTGCCGTAACGGAGCCTGCGGTACACAGCGGGACGACAGCTGCCCTAGGCGTGCGGCCCGGGGCCACTTTCACCCCTTTGACAGCCGCTGGCGGCTTGCGTTTCCGTGGAGATGCATCCCAAAGGGCGACCGCGAGGAACGTGCACATTGAGACAGGCTCCGCTACAGCGGAACAGCAACGGCGCCCGAGGGGGCAGAGCAGCGAAGTGTGACACAGCTCAAACGGGTACCAGGGTATTTAGGGCCAAGTACCGGAAGGGGAATTTGGGCGGCACGCTGGGGCTAAAGATCCAATGATGTCAGTGGCCAATGGACCAGGCCCTGGGGCAGCCGTTGTCTTTGCAGCCTGCGGGGGCACTGGGACAACGGACGCACTTCGCCCTGGGAAGTCTCCCGCCCGAGCAGCAGCCAGGCCCGCCCTGCTTCCATCCCCCCTCAGCCCAGCAGGGAGGGCATTAGCAGGGAAATCAACGTGGCAGAAAAGCCACTCACTTTGGTGAAGAACTCGTGGTCCAGGATCTCCTCCAGCGTGAGGCGGTCCGGCGGGTTGCGTTTCAAGATGCCCGCAATGAGCTGCTTTGCCGGCGTGGAGAGGAAGGCCGGGAGGGTGTATTCCACCTGCTTGATGCACCTGTACGTCTCCTTGAGGTCCGAGGTCTCGAAGGGAGGGTTCCCGCACAACAAGGTATACCTGGAAAGAGATGGGGGTGGAGGTGAGGGCTGGGCACATGTCCCCCCCTGTCCTCCTGATCCTGACTCACACCAGCCCAGCCATGACAAGGCCCGGAAGTTATTCATGCGCTGACGAAGGCCACGCCTGGCTTTAAGTGCCGCCTGTCACAAGCCTCCGAGGAAAGGCCATCGCCCCGGGCTGCAAGCGGCGGCAGTCACATCCGGAAGACACCTCCCTGCAATCACCCGCAGCGCCCGAGATAAGGCGGCCTTGGAAACCAGGAATGTCGGCTGAGCCCGTGGCGCGGGGAGGTGGAGTTAGACTCTGCCCCAGTTACGCCCTCCGTGGCCGCGCTCGCCCCCGCGTCAGCCCACCGTCCCCTTTCATCTGTCCCAGCCGGCTCTCAGCGGGCCAGGCTGCGAATGGAAAGTTCGACAGGAAGCCTGTGGCTTACCAGAATAAACAGCCACCCGAGAAAGGTTGATGATTGGCCCTGCGGGGAGCCCCTATAAATAGAACTGGGGCTGCGGCCAGCGGCCAACATTTTCCATTGTTTTGAAAGCACACCAGAGAGCTGCCTCGCCTGCAGTGACAAGGGGGTCCCTAGCACCCCCGGGTGCTGGGTTGATGGGCTCATTGAACGACACACGAAGAGCCGGCCGGTCCCCCCTGTAACTGCCGGCCCCGCAGACACCCCGTGACCAGTCCAGCTGGGCTTTCCTGGCAACCCACAAGCAGTAAGAAAACCTGGGCAAACGGACCCAGGCAGCTCCCACTGCTTTCAATGGCATGTGACTGGTTCTGATCCAAACCCTGCCGCTGCCGAGCCGTGAGCTGGAGTGGAAACCAACTCGCCCAGCCGGCGCGGGGAGCGGACCCGGCTGATTACGCAGGGAGCTGCCAAGGAAGCATCATTCCTCCAGCCTTTCCTCACAGCCACCCTGCCCTGCTCCCTGCCCGGAGCGGCGCACTTACACGACACAGCCCAGCGACCACACGTCCGACTCCGGCCCGTGGCCCTGCCGGTGCAGCACTTCGGGGGCGAGGTAGTTGGGGGTGCCGCAGATCGTCCTGGGGGCAGAGAGTAGAGCACGGTCAGTGGCACAGTAACAAGCCAGAGAACACGTCAACTCCATCTCGGCTGAAATCCTCCATGCCGCAGGGGTTGGTGCTTTCGCTGCCTTCTACATCCAGAGCAGCAGGGCTCCATCCCTTCCCCCCAAGGGAATGTACTAAGCACCCCTCCTCATCCCTTCAGGGTCCACTAACAGACTTCTGGGTTCACATCCATCCCCACAATCCCTCCCCCTCCCCGCTCTACTCATCTAGCACCAAGATCCCTCGGCCCAGCCCCAGCGTTGCCAACAGTGGGCCCCACAGAGCCTTTTCCTTGGCAGCATCTCTCCCCGGAGACTCCCTCCTCCACCGCATCTCAGGGGTTTTCATTCCTCCCTGCGCTAGCTGCTGCACCAGACAGAAGAGCACTGCAACCCCCTCCGCACCTCGAGGCCCCCAGAGCAGCAGCCAGCCCCTTGCTCTCTGGACCATCGGCCACTCCAGAGGAATTCCCCACAATTCTGATTGCCCTGCCTCCTCTGCCTCCGGCCCCTCTGGGGCGCTGCGTCACCGCCTGAGTGCGGGACGGCACAAGGCAGCACAATCTTCGCACTCTCCCCCCAGGAAAGGAGGCTTCGTGCAGTCCCCTCCCCTCTAGTCCAGCTGCAGGGCCAGCCGTTTATTACAATGAGGTAATAGACGGGAGAGATGGAGGATTTCCCAGGCAGGGTGCAGCGCAGAGAGAATGTGAAGTATTAACCCTTCGGGTGGAGGCGTGCAGGAAAACCAGACAGGAGGAGGCTCTTACTTTTTCTTGTGGTCCCTTGGCTCATGCTGGGTGGCAAGTCCAAAGTCTCCGACTTTCAGCTCCATGTTGTCGTTGATAAAGAAGTTGCCTACAAGGGAAGGGAGCTGTCAGGACACCGGGCACGACACGGGGCTCCCTTCCCCCACCCCGTCCCCAGAACAGGAGCCCAAAGAAGGCCAGGGGCTGGGATGATGGCACGCACCCAGTTTGAGGTCCCGGTGAAGGATGCCCTTGAGATGGAGGTACTTCAAGGCGGATATGATCTGCTTGAGGTAATACCGCACCTCCGGCTCCAGCAGCGTGTGTCGGGCTTTCCAGATGTGAGCCAGCGACTGGAAGAGGAAAAGCAAAGCCGTTAACTTAGCTACCCTGGGCCAGAGAGGCACGGCCGTTACAGGGGACGTTATCAAAAGGGCAAGAGACTCACACAGTGACTCAACCTCTGCAGACGACTGTACCCCTGGCAGGGGTCTGACTCGTCTTGCGTACCCCCAAGTTTCACCTCATTTAAAAACTGCTTGCTTACAAAATCAGACACACAACTACAGAAGTGTCACCGCACCGTAGTACTGCACAACTTTTACCATAGAATTATAAAATAAATCAGAGTATAAATATTGCACTGCTACGCCCGTTAGCGGGTACAGAGCCGTACACACAAGCCACTGTCCACATGGAATTTTAGTTTGTACAGACTTCGCTAGTGCTTTTTAACATAGCTTGTCATAAAACTAGACAGATCTCTAGAGGAGTTGATGGACGTGGAAGTCTTCCAGGGGTACCCTGAAGGGTACACGTACCCCTGGTAGAGAACCACTGGACTAGCTCACCACAGAGATCCCTTCCCACCTTCAACTCTCCGACTAACAGACAGGCGCTTCCTGCTCCAGGATCACAATCCTCCATCAGACTGGAGGACTGCACGTCCCGTCTCTGCGATACCGCCGTGATCCACTCATTTTACACAGGGAACCTGCCGATGTAACTGGCCGGCTAAAGCCTGATTTGGTTCAGGGAGATGCCATCTTAGCAGCTTCGGGACACTGAAGCATTATGGGGTTTTATATCGGAGTTTACAAGAGCGCCCATTAAGGGAGTGAACTGGCGGCAAGAGAACAAGCATCTAGAACAGTCCAAGCAACATACAGGATCTAAGGCGCAAAAACACAGCAAGGGCCTTGTCTACACGAGACAAAGCTGGTGCATCTGCTGCAAGGCCCCCCCTTAACACGACTGACACCTCACATCCCTGCAGGAGCATGCCCGACGGCGCCATGCCAGCCATGGCCGTATGGCGAACCAACCACTTACTTTCCTGCTGCAGTGTTCCAGGAAGATGTAGATGTTCTCCGAATCTTCAAAGTGGTGCGAGAACTTGACAATGTGCTTATGATGCAGGTGTTTGTGTAGCTCGATCTCATTCATAATCTGAAAAGGAGGAAGCGGCCCATCAACAAGCGGCCCCATCGCTATGCAAAAACCAACTTGAAACCCCTGCCCTCCCGCTGAGCCGATGACAGCAGTGTCGCCTCCATGCATACCTTCTCCCTTTGGTGCGGCTTAGCCACTCTGCTGTGAGGAATAACTTTCACCGCATAGGTCTTGTTGCTGGAGACATCTGTCATTTCATAGCACCTCGCAAATCCGCCCTGCAAAGGAAGCAGCGGTCATTAGACATGGGTCACCCATTCTCAGATCCTCATTTCCGCTCGCTCCAGCGCTGAGCTGAAGTCACCCGAGCCTGGTGACTCACTTACTCAAAGCTCCAGTCTGCCAGGATAGAACAATTCCCATCTGGCTTCCGGGAGATTTCCCTGGAACACATGGCCTTGAGGAAAGCCAAAATATCTGGTTTCATTTCACACTACAGGCCCCATTATGAAAAGCTAGCGTAGGGGAGCCCTGCATCAGGACAGTTTCCAAATCCAGTTCCTGTAAAGTCTGTCTTGTGCCTCCCCCTCCCACCAGCCCATGAACACTGAGTCTTCTCCGCTTTGAAGAGATCAACTGGAAAGTCCTGCACATGGGAGGGAAGTGAGAACAGGACGAGATTTCAGACCACGAGGAGACAGAGAACTGCACAGGCAGGTTCTTCTGCAGTGATGCAAGGGGACAAAGCCACTGGCTTCGCTGGAAGGCCTCCCACCTACACGGAGCTCTGACGGGCAAGGCGAAAGCGAGAGCTGCTCTTTGGCAGGAGAACCCCTCAGCTCTCTAGTGCGGGGCGGGGGCCAGACAAAGAACTCCCCCGGCACCGCTCAGGTGTTTCCCCCGCCTCTGGCTGGCTTCGACACTGACGTGAGCCGATGTCCCCAGTGCAGCGTTTCACAAGAGCTCGTGACGGTTTCCTCGGGGGCAAAGGCCGCTTTCGGAGGAGGCTCTTCCAAGGGAGTCACTCGGCCACGGACAAGGGGGGCTGCTGGGCTGGGAACCCACAGACCGACCGGGGGCGAAGTGGAGCGTGTCTCAGACAAGACACCGGCGGCAGCCCCCGGCCTAGGAGGGTCCCAGGGCGACACGAGCCGGCGAGGGGGGCGGGCAGCCCAGGGCTCGCGGGGAGGAAGGCACCGGGCTGCCGCCCGCCGGATAACGCCCGGCCGCCCCGGGGAGCGCGGGTCCGAGCCGCCAGGAGCCCGGGGCACCTCCCCAGAGACAAGCGCCGCTTCCAGCCGCCGCCCAGGGCCCGGCGATCGGCCAGCCCCGCAGGGCCGAGCAGGCCCGGGCGCGCCCGCGGGATGCGCCCGCTAGCCCCGCCGCGCGCAGATGCCGGTGCCAGGCGGCGCAGCAGCTGGGGCAGCCCGGCCGGTCCTGCAGCCCGCGGGCGGCTCCTGACCGTGCGGGGGGCGGGATCCGGGGCGGCCGGGTTCCAAGCGGCACCCCCGAGCGGCGAGGGGACCCCCCCCGGCAGACCCCTCCCCCCATCCCCTCCGCGCCGCCCCCCCGGCCAGGCGGTACCTTGCCCAGCAGGCGCCCCTTGCAGTACAACCGGCCCGTGAGCGGGTCGCTGACGATCCGGGTGGGCTCGGCCCGGGCGCGGCTCGGCTCGGCCGGGGCTGCGGCGACGGAGCCGTAGGGCCCCGCGGCGGGGCAGGGGGCAGGCGGCAGGCAGCCGGCGGGCTCCATCGGGGGTGGCGGGCGCTGGCCGGGCCCCGCGCACGTGGCGAGCCGCGCTGGAACGTTCACACACTGAGTGTAGCCGGGCGGGCGGGGATCCCGGGCCTTTTATCAAAGCAGCCGCCTGACGTCACCCCCGGCAGCCCCGCCCTCCGGGTGGGGGGCGGGGCTAGCTCTTAAAGGGGCCGCGGCGAGCAAGGGCCGGGGAGCCTGGCGAGTTTGTCTCGGGCCCGGCCCGGGCGGGGGTTCCCCGAGAATGCCGAGGGACTGTTACCGGGACCCTGGCCGCGGAGAACCCCTCCTGTCCGCCCCTGTGTGGGTGGCTAAACCCTGAGCTGAGTAAATTCACAGCCGCTGCCCGAGTTTCCATCGCGCCCGGTTTCTTCCCCACGTTCGACCCCGTTTAGACGGAAATCGGAGCAGCCGGTTTCACTTCTCTGTGCTCAGGCCAGGGCTCCTGCGCTCCCGGGGGCGAGCGATGCAGTGTTGGGGTCGCAAACCCAGCAGGCCGGGGGGGGGGGGTGTTTCCACTAGCAGGGCAAACCAACCGCCCCACCAAAGCGTGAAAGAAAATAACCCAAATCTGGGGGTTAAACCCGAGCTGACACCCTCCCTGTCAACCCGAAGAAGGAAAACTCATTTCGCAAGGGCAGGCCTGGAAACTGCTGAGAAACCAAGAAACTTCAAAGAAGCCAATGCAAAGAAGGCTGCAGATTAATTCCCTGGGGGTTGTTTCTGTTTTGTTTTGTTTTTAAATGTGGTTGTTTTCGTCCTTTAGCTGGTTGCCTGTGTTTGTTTCCCTGGCGTCACCCAAGAGCTGCCACGGCCGGGTGGCAGAGGAACAGGCAGGGCCAGCACCAGGCAGAGGAACCGAGCATTTTACCGGGCAGCCCCCTCAGAGCCCTGCTGGTCCCCAGCCTGCTTCTCAGATGAACAGGAAATGGAGGGGTCTTTCCAAAATTACCGTATTACCAAATTGCTCCAGTGCCTTGCGGCAACGGCCCCAAATCCTGCGGCAGCATTACCGCAATCTGTCCTGGCCCAGAGTCGCAGAGGTATTTAGGCACCTCACTCCCACTGGCACCAGCGAGAGTCGGACACTAACTACCGCTGTCCGGGCTGGTGTCTTTTACAAATCGAGACTAGGAGAGCGCTTCCATCAAAGGGGAGGACAGGCAATTCCTGCAAGGAGTTTTTCTCTCCTCATTCGTTTTTGTAGAAGGAGCAGGGCAGGTTATAAGAAAGGGTGGCTGGGTACCACCATGATGGGCTCTGAGGGCCACCGTCTGCCTTGGTTGATATACTCCACTTCTCATTGTGCCATCTTGCCCTGCTCAGAGCAGAGCTGAAGGAGCTGCGCACCGTGCAGGCCTGGCCCTTTGCTGGGCTGTGCCTCCGAGCGCCGGCGCCGGGGCTGGAATCGGTAAGAAAGACACAAGCCTGTGACAGCTGGAGTCCTCCAAGTCCGAAGAGATGCAAAGGCAGGGCTTGGGGCAAGTCTCGGCTGCGAGGATGGACAGAGAGGAATAGAAGGACAGGCCCAGGTCAGACTCTACCAGAGAATCACAGTCAGAGCTGGAAAACAAACTAAACCCTAAAATGTCACTGAGTCTCACACTCCTGCCATGGCAGGATATGACACCCTCCCGCCTCCCGCCCAGCACACGTGTCAGAGATCAGTCTGATCTGAGCCGAAAGGTTAGCCCGGCACTTAGGGTGAGTGGATGAAGCCGGGCAAGAGGCTTGCATTATGTACAGGAGCCCGGCGAGGGAGTCTGGTGCGGAGTCTGAAGCCAGACCCCGGGTGTTTGGTGTGAGCCAGGCACCCCAGAGGGATGATCTCCGCATCAGACTGAACCTCTCTGGCTTTTTTGCTGGCGAAGGGCTGCTTCGGGGGCGGGACTGCAGGACCACCTCGCCTTAAGAACAAAGATGCCTCAGGGGGGCTTATCCCGCTCCCAAAACATGCCGAGCGGGTGTGTCACACACTGATCTAACGCCACTGAACGGTTGTGTGGTACCAGTCGCTTACACAGCGCTTGACACACTTGGACAAGCTCCACCCCCGCCACGATGAGTTCCCACGCTTTAGCTGACCAGAGATCAGCGTGACCCGGGGCTGAGCAGGCCTGCCTCTCTCCTGTGCCGCAGGCTGGGCAAGAGAGTGACACGTTTCCCGGTGCCCTGCTCCTCTCCTCCCGCTCGAGTTAGGGAGTTGCTCCCAATGCACAAGCTCTCCAGCTGGGTCTTACTCTGCCTGCACCTGCCTCAGTTTTGTCACAAGCAGAGGGAGAGGCCCAAGGAGCAGTTCTTCCAGTGCACTGGGCCCATGGCTTGCAGATGGTTCCCTCCTCTGGCAAATCAGGGTATTGCCCTCCCTGCCACCCGGGCTGCAGGTGACCCTTTCCCCCGGCAGGCCGGTTACCCAGTACTGCTGCAGCAGCACCGCACCCAGGCCGGACTTCTATCGGCCACCGCTGGCTTTGAGCTCAATGAGCCTCCAGAGTGAATTAGCGCGCCGGGGAGCAGGATGTAGGGGAGACGAAGGGAGCGTCTCAGCATGAGGAGGCAGCTGATGGGATCCCAGAAGTCTCTCTTCCAGGCTTCAAAAGAAACAAGATTTCTCAAGGGAGTGTCACTTACTTCATCCCCCATCTGCCCCCCCCCCCCCCAGTCCTCCTCACCATCCTGGACCATCCCAAGTTCCCACACAAGGATCCCCTCCGAAGAGAAATGGACCCAATGTTGCGGCATCCGTAGCTCACCGAGCGTCAGAGAATGCGTCGACAGCCCGTAATGCAAGCGGACACTGAGGCAATTCCTTTGTCTTTCCCAGGCGCTGCCCCTGACTTGCTGTGTGACTCTGGGCAAGTCTCTCCCCTGCTCTGTGCCTCAGTTTCCCTGTCGATGCACTAAGGGACATGTTGTCCACCCACCTCCCAAAGGGGAGGGGAAAACTTCATTAACTCCAAGTTCAGGATGCTTTTTGAGGATGCAGAGAATGACCCTCTGCCCATCGCTGGCACCCAAGGCGTTCTCCAACACACTTAGCCTCACGCACTAATGCATGTAGCACTCACAACCTGCCCTGGGAGGCCGGGAGAGATTATCATCCCCATCTGAGCGAGGGGGGACCTGAGGCACTGAGCATTAGCAACGATCCTCTCTGTCGCTCCCTTCTCTCAGTTTCTCTCACATGTTTCCAGCTGTCACACAGGAAACAAACATACCAAGTTGCTACCACAACAAATACTAGCCAGGGAGCTCCGCCCTCGGCGAGAACAGACAAGGAGGCCTTCCCCACTTCACAGGAACAAACCCTCTCACGCCCAGCCCCTGTTTCCAGGCTCAGGAGGGGGCCAGGAGGCGTCAGGGGACAGCCCTGTGCTTTCCGATGGAAGCCCCGGCTCCGCGCAGCCTTCCCCACAAGCAGCTGACGGGACAAAACAACAGGGCCTTGGTGCCGGAGGAGTTTGATTGGCAGTGAGGGCTTGGGAGCCTTTCGCCCTTACGTTCAGGTTGGGCCTATAGCCGTGGCTGCTCAGCGGCCTGTGCGGGGTGGGAGTCGGGGGGGGGGGGTGTCACGGGCCAGAGCCTCGGCAGAGCAGGAAGGATGGCCCAGCACTTAGGGCCCTAAACGAGGCGCTGGAAGACCTGAGCTGAAATCCCTGCTCCGCTGCAGCCTCCCTGCGTGACCTTGGCCCAGCTCTGCCAAAGAAATGAGGTGCCCAGCTCCCATTGGGCTAGAGTGTCTCCGTGCCTCAGTTCCCCATCTGTGATAGCACGGCCCTGCCTCACGCAGGCGCGGGGGGGGATGAGGATCGGTGGCTGTCAGGTGCTCAGATACTACAGTAATGGGGGGTACACAGAGGCTTGATCCCCCATGTCCGCCAAGGACCGAACAGGCCGTGGAGACTGGGCTCCCCCCTCCTTTTAGTGGGTGCAGCTCCGCAGGGCACAGGAACCGCCCCCCCCGCCCCCCACAGGCCTGTCGGCCAGGTGCCTGCAGCCCCCAGCGCCCCCCTCTGCTCACGGGTCCGCCACTTGGCAGCAGGGGGTGACCCTGAGACCACGGCACAGCCCGGCTGGGTTTGGAGTCATAGGCCTTGGGTGCCCTCTCCTGGCTGCTCCGAGCCCTGCAGCCATGCTCTGGGTCTGCCTCCCCTCCCGCGGCTTGTAGAAGCCGCCCGGGGGTTCAGGCCTCGCCCCCCCTGGGTGTGCGGACCCCAGAACCACGGCACGCTGCTCTCCGCCCCCTCCCCCCCCTGCGCAGCTCCTGGCAGTGGCTGGATGAGACGACGCCCTGGTCATCGCTGATCCTGGCTGACGCAACCCCGAGGTTCCCCTTCTTCTCCCGGCAGCGGCTGCGGAAGCAGTTTCTTCTCTAAGGGGACGGCAGAATGTCACACGCCCCCCGCCACCCTGCAAACCAGGCGCCTCGGCCGGCGGTGGGTGTCCGAACCCAGGGCCCGAGCCTTGACGTCAATGGCCGCGGGACCGGGCCCCCCGGAGCTGCATGTACGACCGCCCGGGCCAGTAACGCAGGCCAGACTCAGCGTCGTGGCTTTGGCTCCGGACTTCTGCCCTTGGGGGTTTAAAGCTGGACTGGGTGCATGACTCTCCCTGGGACCCTGGCATGTGATTCCCCTGCCAACACCAGGACAGGGCCAGGGCAGGAGAGCAGGTCTGGGGCCACCCCACCGGGCAAAGAAGTTCCAGCCCCTCTCAAGAATGTGGCCTCCCCAGTTGAAAGATGCCAGCTGGGCCCAGAGGCCGGAGCTAGGTTCAGTTAGGGTTAGTAGGTTCCCTCTTGCATGGTCCACCTGCCCCTTCCACGACTGCAGAGGGCAGAGCAAGCCTTAGGTAGACCGTGGGGTGACACCGTGCAGCACAAGACGGACCAGAGAGACCTAGAGAGTGACACGGGCTCTGCCCATGCCCAACGGCCTCAGGAAAGAACCCCTCTTGCATCTGCTCCACCCGGGTCCCGTCTCTTCCCCCCTCACCCCCGGAGACGCTGCAGTCATTAGCCGACGGACCTTGGGAACCTGGTCGAATTACAAGGGCTGAGGATTCGCCTTCAGAGAGAAGGAGGCCGGCGCTCTGCTGGGAGGCGGGAAGCCCTCGCCAAATGGGCCTGTCTCTGCACTCGTCCCCGCCAGGGTCTGCCCAGGAGATAGGCAGGGGAGCAGCCCTGGGATCCCACAGAACCCCCCCTGGCCTGTGGTGCCTTTAAACATTTGGACTCTTGTTGATTCAGGAGGGTTTTTTTCACTCCTAGGAGCCATTTTTCATTCATTTTTAAGCTACGTTGCGGCCTCCTCTTCTCCTGATCCAGTCCATTCCCAGCTCCGTGAGCGGAGGCGTGTTACCCGCACCGCCAGCAGGGGCCGTGTCACAGCTTGCAGGGCCCGTGGCAGGGCTTGTGTGTCAGCCACGTCGCATGCCACGGACGGCAGCGTTTCATTCCAGACGTGGGTTTCCCGTGGGTTATGTTGCTCACGCTGAGTCAGCGTCTTTGCCCCGGGTTAGTGACCTGCCAGCAGGCATTCAGGCTGTGTGAAAGGATGGCCCAGCGGTTGGGGTGGGCGTGTGGGGCTGTGGAGAGCTGGGTTCAAGTCCTTGCTGACCGCTGCCTTCCCTGAGCCACTTTGGCCACGTCCCCTGTCTGTGCAATGGGGCTACCAGCCCTGCCCCCCCTCCATGCCTGGTGTTAGGAGAAATTATTAAGTGCTGGGAGACTCGGGGATGGGACCCCAGAGAAAATTAACTCAATGCCCACTGACCAGATCCCGCCTCCTCAAAGGGATCCAAGCAGATGAAGATGGAGGCTCGAACCTGTATTATTACTGGTGCAAATTACCCAGTTCCTGAGGCTTTGATCAAAGCGGATGGAGGCTCAGCTAAACCAATGGCTGCGCAGACACGGTTAACACAGAAAGCGTCATGGAGTCCTGCACTAACAACAGAGACGGCTCTATAAATCCACGTACCCGCCCGGGACTAGCACCGGCAAAGCACTTGCCATCTTCCCAGCACTGGACAAGTGTGACTTGATTCAAGCCCTCTGAGGTAAGTGCCATTTCACAGATGGAGAAACTGAGGCGTGCCTAGATGAAGCCATTTGCCCAAAGACCAAGCTGGAGCCAGCCCCACTCCCCTCTCCCCCCAGCCCGGGCTCCCAATGGTCAAGTGGCCAGGAGTTGGCGCGCTTGCTGCCATGGCCTGGGTTCGATTCCCTGCTAGGGAAGCTGTCTACACTAGTCAGCCCCCGTCCCAGCATGAGAACTCCCCTCCCCGTACAGCAGAAGGTGCAAAGATCTGATGATGTTTTAAGCGAGCCTGGAATATAAAGCAGGAGGTGGCATCCCAGCGTTGGAAGGGCCGGTTGCCAGTCCGCCGAGGGCAGAGGTCACGCTGCCTTGGCCCTGGATTTGCAGTAAGGATTTGAGCTCACGCCGGCCGCCCTTTTGCTTGTGTTTCTATTTGTGTGTCCTGCTGCCCTCTGCTGGCGGCACGTAGATCTGACGATGGGTAGGCGTGCACTTCGCTTTGCACGCGCTTCGCTCTCTGCGTGCGCATGAGTGTGCACACGCTGCTACCCGCGCCGGATGGAATCCGACCTGCTCGGGCGTATGGACGTTTGCTGGGGCCGTGTTGGCCCCAGGAGACGAGAGAAACACGGTGGGTGCCTGAGGCGATCCCTGTTCTGGGCCCAACTTCTGGTGGGGAGAGAGGCAGGCGAGTCCCTGCTCCTGGCTTCTTGTGGGGGGCTCCAGCGGCTCTGAGGTTAAGGCTGTGTTTAGTCTGCCACTTCAAGTGGGGTATAAGGCAGGAGAACCCACAGAATCAAACGCCGTATTCCCCCCACACACGCGCACACACACACACACACACACACACACACACACACAGCGCCCTGCAGCTGCCCAGGGCTGATTGCGGGGGAGCAGTCCCCTCCTGAGGCCCCCGCCCCCTCGCATCACATGGGGGCAGTGAGGTCTGTATTGATTCAGAGGGGAGAGGCCCTCCTATTACATCACCCACCCCCTTCCCTGCAGCCCCCGGAGGTCTCCCGTCCAAGACCTGCCCTGCCCACGGCCAAGCCTGATTAGCTTGCGAGAGCGGATGTGACCCCCAGCATGAAGTTGTGGGGCAGCAGAGCACGGTAGCTGGCCATGGGGATTCAGAGGGAGGAAGAACCAGCTGGACGGCTGCCCTGGGAGGGGCGTTTGCCGGACCTGGACTCTGCCCTGGTTGGAACGGCCCCGTTTCATCACCCGCCTGTGCTCTTGCTTCACCCGCTTGTTTCCACACATCAGTGTGTTGGCCCCAGTGTCAGGGGCCATGCGCTCCCGCTGCTGGGCACGGGCCATCCCGACCCCCACACAAGCCACGCAGCGCCCTCGCGCTTCAGCAGGGCCTGGGGCAGCACGGTGTTAACGCCCACAATCTGTGTGTGGTCGGGGAGCGGGGACAAAACACACGGGGGGGGGCCCTAGACTGAGCCCCAGGCCATCACACGGCCACTGGACTGGGGCAAAGCAAGGGACAAAGAAAACAAGGGGCAGGGAGGATGGAGGAGCAAGAAGGAGGGAGTAGCCATGGGGGCAGTTCAATGTCCCGGGGCGCAGTGTGAAAGGAGGCAGGGACCAGCTCTTGTTCTAGAGCAAGGGGAGACCCACGGAATAAGGCAGGCAAAGTATCCATGAAAGCGAGGGGGAGCGTAGGGCATGAGTCTCCTCGGGGACCCACCCACAGCTGCATGGCGCGCTAGGGCTCCCACACATGGTGCAGACGTACAGCCTGGCCATCGGGCCACCGGCCAGGGAGACAGGCTCTGTGCCGGGACACCCCGGGAGAGACGCGCAGAGGGGCTGCTGGCCAGCCAAAGACACGGTTCAGTTAGTCCACGCGCATGTTTTCAGCCACCCCAGGCACCCGATTTCCACAGGGAAGACGCGGGGCGTCGTGGCCAGGGCTAGAAACACACCAGGGTTGAGGCGGAGGTTTTCGAGTGCCCTGTCCCAGTGCCCTGCTCTCATGGAGAGAAGAGACCAGGGACCCCTCTTGGTGGGAGGGCAGACTATAGAATGAGGGCAGAACTCTGACTCCCATAGCGCGGCTCACCCACGGAGCTCCCCTTCCCTCGCAACGCTGGGCCAGGATCACGACGCCCGTTTCACAGAGGGAGGTGATTTCTCCTGGGTCCCACAGTAGCCGCGCTGGGAATGGAAGATCAAGCAGAGTAGGGAGGTGGGCATGACCTCCGTACACAGCATTCGCGAGACCACGACTGGACGCTGTGTCCCGTCCTGCTGTCTGCACTTCAGAAAGGACGGTACAAAACTGGAAGGCGTTCAGGGCAGAGCTCCAGGAATGGTCTGAGGTCAGGAAAACCTGCCCTCCAGGAAGGGTCGCAAGAAGCTCCATCTATTTAGTTTATCCAAGAAAAAGCTAAGAGGGGCCTGCTCCTCGTCTGCAAGCACCTACAAGGGGAGGAGATTTCTGGGACAGCAAAGAGCTCTTCAATCGAGCGGGAGAAGGCAGAAGGAGAACCAATGGCCAGAGGCTGAAGGTAGCCAAATTCGGACTAGAAATTAAGCCAGATTTTGAACAGGGAGGGTGACGAATCGTCGGAACAACTGATCTAGGGACGGGCTGGAATCGCTGCCATTTGAATTCTTCAAATCGCGCCCAGATATCTTTCTAAAAGATCGGCCGTAGCTCAGCCCAGAGCTACGCTGCGCTCCAGACAGGAACCCCTGAGCGAGAGTCTAAACTCTGTGATGTGAAGGAGGTCAGACTGGATGAGCATAATCGTCCTTCCTGGCCTTAAAACTTAGAAATACCCCTGCTCCTGAGTCCCAGCCGTGCTCCAACCATCAGACCACACTGGCAGGGCTGTGAGGAAGGCCTCTCCGACAGCTGGGGCAGCTGCTTCCAACACTGAGTCTGCAGTCCTTATCTGGTCCCCATCACCACAGCACCTGAGCACCTCCCAATGCCGCTCATAACACCCCTGGGAGGGAGGGCAGGACTATTACCCCATTGTACAGATGGGGAACTAAGGCCTAGACACTAAGGGACATGCCCAGGGTCACACAGGGAGACTGTAGCAGAGCAGGGACTTGAAACCCAGTTTCCCTCACCACCGCCCCACGCTCCCTCCCCACACCCTCTTTCTGTAACTTTCAAACACGCGTTTCCTGCATCGCGCCAGCGCGTCTGTGTTTCTCCTTCACCTGCTCTGCTTCTTGTCTGAATCCCCAGCCAGGAGAGCACTTGGCCTTTTGTTGCTATGGCGCTGTTTGTTTGCTGCACGCTGCAGAAGGAACACGGCCTATGGCTCATCTGCTACCACCAGCTCTCGCTGCTGCCCCCCCCCTGCGCTCCGGAGGTGACAGGCCCGGGCGTGTAGCAGTGTCTCCGATGGTACAGTCACAGGGTCATCCAGGCAAGGGGAAGGCGGGCGTGGGCTAAGGGGCTCCTTAAAGTAACACCGACAACTGGAAATCTCAGCAGTTTTCTAAAAACAAGTTAAAAGCAGTTTCAAGACCCGCGGCGGCCCCGGGGTCTTTCTGCCACTTGACAGCCACATTTTTCTGTTTTTAAGAAGCGTTTTCCTCTCCCTCACTGCCCTGTGAACAAACCACACTGACAAGACAGGAAACTGACACACACACACACCCAGACAAAGGAAACCGTGAAACTGACTAGACCCAACCTGGCCAACAGCACCAAGCCAACACACTGGGAAACTGAGACATGCCTTCTCCCCCTCTAACCGCTTTCGCTTACAGCAATCTTAGGTATTAGTTGTAACAGCCATCGGGGGAAAGTCACAGACCAGGGCCCCATTGTGCTAGGCGCTGCACACACAGAACAAAACGTCCAGGTGATGCCCAGTTTTTAAGTTGGTGGCATTCCTTTAAAAAACTCAGAAGATGGAAAAACCAGTGTCAGTGCTAAATACCACTAAAACTTACAGGGGCACCTCCTCTATGCCAGGTGATAAAAGCAAGGAAATAAACACTTTAAAATAAAGGCCCCCGACTCTGTCTTGTCTTAAACGATGAGTCACGACGACCTGTTACTGCAGTTTATTTTAGGCATGTACCGTGATCTCTGGATGCTTCACAGGTGCTGCGGAGTCAGAGTGGTTGGAGAAAAGGCCAGATACATTTATTGTTAGCCATAGGTGCAGCCCTGGCACGCTGAGCCTCCGCAGGCATCTCGAAACACCTGGTTCGCGCGGAGTGTGCTCCGACACAGATCTCAGGCTGGGCCTAGGTCTGCACTGAAACGTTTTGCCAGCCTAGCAATGTTGGTTGGGATCGGATTGTTTTTATGATGTAGCTGGACTGGAAAAAGCCCTACTGCAGACGCAATTATACTGGCAAAAACACGCTTGTGTCTGATTTCAAACTGGTATAAGCCGTGCCGATAAAAGATCCTAGTTGCTGGTACGACTGTGTCCATGCTAGCAGGATTTTGAAGGTCCAGCAGCAGCCTTTTTAAGTACAGAGAAGGCCTGTGAGTACAGGCAGCCCCGCACCTGCATGACGTGGTCACCATCACAGACCCTCTCCCCTGCCAGTCAAGCAAGATCTGATTCGCCCCAGTCTTGTACAAACGTGCAAAGTGGGTGTAAACGTTACTGATTTGATGGACCCGCTTCGCACTGATTTAAAGGACGGTTTAAAGGTTCCGGGTGCTGGGGCATCCCGCCCTGCGCTGTGCCTCAGTTTACCCAGCTGTACTGTATTTTTATCTGCCTCCCAGAGTCATGGTGGGAATCAACATTTTATCATTCACATTTTATCACCGGAGTGAGGATTTATTTGAGCTTGCCGGTGTTTCAAAGATGTTAACGGCCAAGACTTAGTGTTACGAATTCATCATTTTCCTTCTTGTTTTGCTTTGTTTCCTCAGCCTGGGGCTCTTTCACGTTTCCCGTTCCAAGGGCCCTTGGGATTCTGCTTGGATTGGGAAAAAGAAAATTCACAGTAGATACAAGGGGAGGGGAGAATCTTTGATCTATTTGGCCCTGATCCCGCCAGCGTTCACGTACACCGTTAACTTTACCCACAGGAGTTCAGCCCAGATCCTCAGCAGCAGTTCGATGTCTCACTCCCTTCGTTCAGCACCTAAACACCACGGAGGCCTTAGTCCCACTGAACTCAGCAGAAATACCAATCCCCCAAAGTAAGTGTCCCCTGCTCACGTGCATCCCAGTCCTGGTTACAGCCCTTTGCGTGGTGTCAGGCAGGGACATCAGGGCACAGAGACACCAGTGGGGCCCACAGGATTAACTGGTAGCCCGGGGGGGGGGGGATTGACACACATGCTTTCCAGTCACTGGGGGGAGTTTGTGCTTTGCCTGGGCTGGCGTCTCCAGGCTCTGGGTGGGTTTCCACTGCAGGTGAAATAGACAAACAGCTGCTTTGCACCGTGCAGTGGGGGTGGCCAGCTTCAGCCAGTGCCCAGCAGGGAGCGGGGCTGGAGGGAGAGACGCTGGAGAGTTGGGGGGGCCGGAGGGAGAGGCTGAAGTTGAGGAATTCCGGTGGCTGGGGGGGGGGGAAGAGGGGGGCAGTGCTGGAGATTGGGGGGGCTGGAAGAGGGGAATGCTGAGGGCTGGGAAGAAGGAAGGGGCAGGATATCGGGGGTTGGAAAGGGAGGGTGCTGGGGATGGGAAGAAAGGGGGGCTGGGGAACCAGAGAAAGACTGCATCCTGGGCTGCTGAGAGGGGGTGCTGGGGAATGAGGCGGACCAGATATGGGGGTGCTGGGGAATGAAGGGGGCTGGCTATGGGGGGGCTGGGGAGGAGAAGGGGGCTGGCTATGGGGGCTGGGGAGGGAGGGGGCTGGCTATGGGGGGGCTGGGGAGGAGAAGGGGGCTGGCTATGGGGCGCTGGGGAGGAGAAGGGGCTGGCTATGGGGAGGGGGGGCTGGGGAGGAGAAGGGGGCTGGCTATGGGGGGGCTGGGGAGGAGAAGGGGGCTGGCTATGGGGCGCTGGGAAATCTCGGAGGGCGGGGAGTTTCTCGTCTCGGTTCCGCTGGCCGCCCCGAGCCTAGGCGGAGCCCCTGCTGTTGCCGGGCGCCGGGCGGGCCACACCCGGAGGGCCGGCCCGAGAGCGCAGAGCGCAGCCGGGCATGGACACCTGAGACGCGGCCCCAGCCGCTCGGCTCCCCGGAGAGCCCCCGGGCGAGGATGGGACGCGCCGGGGGAGGTGAGTGAGTGAGGACCCCTCCCCGCTGGGGCTGGAGGGGGGCAGCTTCCAGCCGGCGGCGTCCCCCGCCCTCCAGCCTCTGGCCCCGCTCTCTGCACCCCACATCCCCGGGCAGGGGCCGGGCATCCCCCGGCCGCCTGGGAGCTGCGCGCCCCCCTGGCCGTGCCAGGCTGCCCCGGGGCGCGGGGGTCTCCGGCGTGGCTGGGAGCCGGGGTCCCGCCCCCAGCGCAGGTCTCTCTCTGGCAGCAGGGCAGGTCCTGCCGCTCGGCTACACAGAAACGGGGGGGCTGGGGCGGGTCCCGGGGGGACACCCGGCTGTTCCCTTCCCCCCAGCGATCTCCCCTGTGCCTCCAGGGCGGGGGTCTGCTCCCCTCCCCAAGCGAAGCGAAGCGAAGCGAAGCAGCCCCGCTATTATCCGGCGCAGGGCTGTGAAAGTTTCCTGTGTAGAAGCGCTCGGGCCGGTGACTCAACAGGGCAGCCTCCCCACCCGCCTCGGTGTAGCGATAAGGAGGATTTTGCTGCCAGGGAGGAGATGGAAAAATGAGTTCCTGATCAGCAGTGACCGTTAAAGGTCTCCAGGCCGGTTCTGTAAGAGGTGCGGGTGTTCACACCAAGGGCCTGGTCCGTTTCTAACTCTGCCAGTCCCCCCCTGACTCCCCCCCTGCAGTTTCAACTAGACGCAGGAGTTTTCTTCACTTCCCTCCACCGCACTGTGTTGGCATATGCTGTCCTAGAGCTGCCGCGTCTCACCCCAGAGGTGGCTGCATTTCAGTGGTAGGCGAAGCAGGGCTCTCCTAAGGGAAGACATGACTCATTAAAAAATGACGTGTCAGCGCCTGCTGCAGGTGGAGGCCCACGCAGAACCTCCTGCAAAAGGAGTCTCCAGCCCTTGTGTCCTGGGGCTGTAGTTAAAGAACAGATTGTCTAGCCCAGTGTGTCTCAGCCTAATTCCCCATGCTGGGCCGCACATGCAGCTTGCTGTGTATTCCATGGGCCGCATCCACACCATGTCTAGACTAGCCGTATGGCCCTGCGGGTGTCCCATGTCTATACTAGCCGTATGGCCCTGCGGGTGTCCCATGTCTATACTAGCCGTATGGCCCTGCGGGTGTCCCATGTCTATACTAGCCGTATGGCCCTGCGGGTGTCCCGTGTCTATACTAGCCGTATGGCCCTGCGGGTGTCCCATATCTATACTAGCTGTATGGCCCTGCGGGTGTCCCATATCTATACTAGCTGTATGGTCCTGCGGGTGTCCCGTGTCTATACTAGCTGTATGGTCCTGCGGGTGTCCCGTGTCTATACTAGCCGTATGGTCCTGCGGGTGTCCCATATCTATACTAGCCGTATGGCCCTGCGGGTGTCCCATGTCTATACTAGCCGTATGGCCCTGCGGGTGTCCCATATCTATACTAGCCGTATGGTCCTGCGGGTGTCCCATGTCTATACTAGCCGTATGGCCCTGCGGGTGTCCCGTGTCTATACTAGCCGTATGGCCCTGCGGGTGTCCCGTGTCTATACTAGCCGTATGGCCCTGCGGGTGTCCCGTGTCTATACTAGCCGTATGGCCCTGCGGGTGTCCCGTGTCTATACTAGCCGTATGGCCCTGCGGGTGTCCCGTGTCTATACTAGCCGTAAGGCCCTGCGGGTGTCCCGTGTCTATACTAGCCGTATGGCCCTGCGGGTGTCCCATGTCTATACTAGCCGTATGGCCCTGCGGGTGTCCCATGTCTATACTAGCCGTAAGGCCCTGCGGGTGTCCCATGTCTATACTAGCCGTAAGGCCCTGCGGGTGTCCCATGTCTATACTAGCCGTATGGCCCTGCGGGTGTCCCATATCTATACTAGCCGTATGGCCCTGCGGGTGTCCCATGTCTATACTAGCCGTATGGCCCTGCGGGTGTCCCATGTCTATACTAGCCGTATGGCCCTGCGGGTGTCCCGTGTCTATACTAGCCGTATGGCCCTGCGGGTGTCCCGTGTCTATACTAGCCGTATGGCCCTGCGGGTGTCCCGTGTCTATACTAGCCGTATGGCCCTGCGGGTGTCCCGTGTCTATACTAGCCGTATGGCCCTGCGGGTGTCCCGTGTCTATACTAGCCGTAAGGCCCTGCGGGTGTCCCGTGTCTATACTAGCCGTATGGCCCTGCGGGTGTCCCATGTCTATACTAGCCGTATGGCCCTGCGGGTGTCCCATGTCTATACTAGCCGTAAGGCCCTGCGGGTGTCCCATGTCTATACTAGCCGTAAGGCCCTGCGGGTGTCCCATGTCTATACTAGCCGTATGGCCCTGCGGGTGTCCCATATCTATACTAGCCGTATGGCCCTGCGGGTGTCCCGCGGGCCACAGCTGTGTGTCGATGGGGCCTTGAGTTGAGAGCCGCTGGTCTAGCAGGAGACTGGCCATTTGGGTTCCCTGACTCCAGTCCCACTTCTGCCGCTGGCTCAGTTTGTAACTTGGGGCGTGTCTCTTCCTCCCGGCCGCATGGAAACGCTGCGGGGGCAGGGGCGGGTGTCTGGAGGTCCGTGGGTGGAAGTTGCTGCTGGAGCTGTGCAAAGCGTATCGTTGCTGACAAGTGATGTCGGTCTTTTGGGCCTCAAGGATGTAGCCGGCGGAGGCCCAAGGTTTTCCAAAGTGATTGTGATTTTGGGGACTAGACAAGCAGTTCCCAAAGTGCCATCAGCAGAGGGGCGGGCAGCGGTCCCTGGCGTGCGTGTGGAGGACGCTGTTTCGCACGCACCATACGTGTGAGAACACGACGAAGCGAGGACGCTGTTTCGCTCTGCCCTCCGTGCTGTCTGGGGTCCTGGGCTGAGAGAATGAATTAAAATGGGGTCGTGCTGGCAAAACCTTTGGGAAGCCCTGCAGGGCTGGCCCTACGGGTGGGCGACATGGGTGACTGCCCAGGGTGCTGTGGTCAGGGAGGCCGCTGGGGTCAAGAGGCAAGAAGTGGGGTGGGCCTGGGTTGCAAGGCCGCAGAAGGGAGCTCGGGGCAATGGGGGGGAGGCAGCGGAGCTCAGGGGCTGTGGGGAGGTGAGGAGCCCAGGGAGGCAGCAGGGACTGGGGGTGATGGAGGGGAACCCGGTTGGGCCAAAGCCAATCGGGCGGGAACCGGGGCACTGACGACTTTTCATGTATGCCCATGGACGACAGGAAAGGGGATAGCAGTTCCCGGCTTCTAACGGGCCGTGCGCCGAGAGGAACCAGAACGAGGTGCGGGGGCTCGGGGAAAGGCCGGGTGGGCTGAGCTGCCGCTGAGTACCACAGAAGATCTGGCTGAGAGCTGCCTGGAGGGTCAGACCAGATGCTCGCTAACAAGCACCTTTCTTCTGCCCACTTCCCTGCGCTACCCGGTCCGTTCTAAACCCTTCCTTCTGGAGGTCTGCTTTAGTATCACCAGCGGAACGAGTTTGGAGGCCTCAGATGAGAGATTCATGGATGGGGGGGGGGGGGAATATCCACCCCACCCCGCCATGTAACACGGTCTCCCTTGAGTAAAGTGGGGATGGGGGCAGGGGGGTGAACCAAGAACAGAAGTTCATTGGCTTGGAAAGTCTCACTCCAGCCTCTGACGTTGCCGGGTCCCAGCTGCACAGAGCTCGTGTTTGGGACAGCTACAGAAAACAAACGTGTCCAGGTGGGGCTGGCGTGCAGCTGGCATCCCGGCCTGAGATCGGGCTGCCGAGCCGTGCCAGCGAGGCCGTGGGCTTCGGTCAGGGCTGGCAGGGCTTCCGCTCCACGCTGGAAGCCGTGGCAGTGACCACGACCAGTCTGCCGCTGGCAAGGCGCCCCATTCCGGGGACCAAACCGAGGCCTGGCCTGGGACATTTCCACAGGGGTCCGCGTGGTCACCGTGGAAATCAGCAGACAGAGAGCTGGTGCAATGAAAGGGACGTTGCTGCTGTTGGCTCTCCCATCCACTCCCTGCAACGCTGCTAGCCGGCTGCCCTGGGGCCAGGCTTGACAGATTTGTATGGCATCCTGCTAGATACAGACCAGAGCCCAAGGGAGCAGCAGGGAGCATTGATGGTTCTCTTAGGGGGCAGGACAGAGCAGGAAAAACACACCAGGAGTGCAGCTCGGAGTCCCATATCGGAGCCCGGCCACACCACTGCTTTCAGCGTGAGTTTGCAGCCGGTGAAAGGGGCTCGGCTGGCCGCCCGGGGGTCTCGGTGGATCCATGGCCAGGTACAGCCTGGGCGTCGGTAAGGCGGGGGCTCCCTCCAGCCGGGACGGCGTCAGCCAGTTTCCTTGGCCTTTTGCCAGGGCTAGCACTGGCCTGTGCTGGATCGAAACAAGCCCCCCACGTCCCCCAACCTCGGCTGGGCTGGAGTTGGAGGTGAAGGTGTGCGCAGCCACACACACACACACACACACACACACACACCCCCACCCGTCGACGCTGCCTCTGAATTAGCAGGTGGGACAATTGTCGCTCAACACTCAGTCCCTCCCCGTGGGAGACCCACGCACGCCTCTCACAGGTGTCCATCCCTCCCGCTGCTGGGAGCTGGGACCTGAGCCCAGTTTCCCCAAAAACACCCGAGCACGCGTCTCCCCACCGAGCCCCTGGCTGCCAGGACAGGCCGCCCCAGGGTTTAAGCCGTAAGGGGCTCGGTTGGAAACCACGACTGGGCCTTTAAGGCGAGCCGGGCGGGGAGGAAAAGCTGACGTTAGGGGCCGCGGCCAGGAAGGGCCCAGGGAGTGTCCGGCTGATAAGCAGAGATTGTTAATTGTTCCACTGCTGTAACAGGAACACGGGCTGATGTGCGGCAGCTTCCTGTCCCGCACAATGGCAGGGAAGGGAACACGGGACCTGTCATGGCTGTATTGTTCCTACTTATATCAGCGTAGCACCTGGGAGCCCTAGGCATGGACTAGGAGGTTCAGACACAGAGCAAAGGGACGGCCCCTGCCCCAGAGAGCTTACAGTGTAAGTATAAGCCAAGAGACGTCAGCTGGGCGCAGGCGAAGGCAGGAGTACAAGGAAACCACGGCCGGTGTGACAGGCCGCCACGCTCCCTGCGCACCCGCAGTTTCCCGTAGGCATCATGGCAAAAGAGAGCTGGGCGGGATTTAAGGGAGTGTAGTGAGTTCGATCTGCAAGTGTTTCCAGGGCGCATCAGCCAGTCCCCCCCCACCACCACCTTTCTCCCCCTTCATGCCAGATGCAACTGGGAGATGCTGGTGGCTCACAGATATTTAGGGCTCAAAAGGGAGGTCACCCCACCCTGATGTGCTGCTGGGGGTCCCATCTCTCCGAAGAGACGTGAAACGAAGGCTCTGACCATTCACTGTTGTTGAAGATCCCACGGTGCGTTTAAGAGCAGCAGGGGTGGCCTTTGCTAAGTTGTCCCTTCGGTACCTGCCGCCATCTCCCTGATTTCCCGCTGTGTTTTCAGGGAGGGTAGTGTCCTTTTCTCACTTCCTGTCTCAAGCTGATTTGCAGTTACTGTATGCTGCTGGGCTCCACCCCAGAGATTGCCGCATTTCAGATGTACAGATGAAGTTTGGAAAGCTTTGAAGAGAGAAACTATTCTCCAATAGTCAAACTGATCCATTAAATGGCTCGAACGGCAGGCTTGTCCAGCGGTTGCTGGTTGCTGTCTGAGGAAGGTTGGGAGTTAGTTACAAACTTCTTTTTACTGATGAGAAATCACTAATAGATTTTCCTCTCCTCTTTGCTTTAGGTCCCGAGCTGTGGACATTGATACTCTGGGGTGAGCTCCTGCTAGCAGCACGACTTGCTCTGGGAGAAGCCTGCATCTGCAGTACAGCCGTGGCCTTCTCTGATTTCCAGGCAGCTCCAGCCCTCGAGACGTGCTGTTTGAACTTCACAGAGACTGCCATCGACTCTCTGGACTGGAGCCTCTTCGGTGGAGTAACAGGACTGAGAGAGATATACCTCTCGCGCTGTGGCATCGTGGACATCCTCAACGCCACCGGTGCGCCGCTCACGCTGGAGATCTTGCACTTGGATCACAACCGGTTGGAAAAGCTCCCAGACCGTTTCCTAGAAGATGCCCCTCGACTGAGGGTCCTTCGCTTGGACGCCAACAGGCTTCGCGAGCTGCCCAGTTCCTTCCTGAGAGCTTCCACACACATCCAAGAGATTAACCTCGCCTTCAATGACCTGGCCTCCCTTCCCCCCGGCCTCTTTAAGCCATCTCTCCGCAGGCTCGGCCTCTCCAACAATAGCTGGGATTGCACCTGCCCCTTGTCCAGTGCCCTGGAGAAGTATCCCCAAGAGGACGTGCTGGGCGCCGGCCTGGTGTGCAGCACCCCAGAGCGTTACCGCGGCCTGGACATCCGAGACGTCGGCAAGCAGGGGCTCTGCCGGGCTCACAGCCTGACCGCCCTCTTCATCTGCCTGCCCCTGGTGGCTGTTTCAGCCCTGGTCACCTGGTGCTTCTGCAGGCAGAAGAGGAAGATGGGCTACAGCCCAAACCGCAGGCCGGAATGCCAGCTGGCCACAGTGGAGAGGAACGGCGCCAAGGAGCTGCCCCCCGCCGCCGCGCCCAGCGAGAGCGAGAAGAACATCCTGCTGAAGCCCTCCGCTGCCCTGCTGGGGAGCAGCCGGGACCTCTACGAGGAGGTGGAGATCCAGCTGGAGGCCTCTGACGACTCCTTGGTGCTGGTCAACGAAGGGCGGCTGAGCCGGGAGCCGGGCGCCCCGGGGACGCCGCCGGCGTGGGAGCTGGCGGGCGGGGCGCCGGACGCAGAGACGGTGAGCGTGACCCAGGTGCTGAAGGACTCGGTGGACCGAGAGAAGCTCTATCTGAGCCAGGCGGTGGATTATTACAACCTGGTGCCGGCCATCGAGCTGGAGGACTCGGACCACCAGGAGTACGAGAACATCGACCCCAGGGCCCTGCGGCTGGGCCAGCCAGGGGAATCGTGGGAAAGCGGGGCCGTGTCCCGCCCTTGCTGACGCCCAGCGCACGCCGGGGGGGGGGGGGTGGAAGCTAATGCAGGGCGGAGCTGGCGGGGCAGCGAGCGGGTATCTCGTCATTCAAAGGCCTGTTGGCGTGTCGACCCATTGTGGGGGGTATAAACGTCTGGACACGGCTTGGGCCGGCTCTTTGCAAAGCTAGAGATGTGCTGCCTTCTAATTCCCACCCCCGCCGTGCCTCTAAACCCCTTTGGCCTGCCACAGTCAGTCTTCCTGCACACTTCCACCAAGCAGGTGCCCAGGGGAGGGCGGTGTTTTGGGCACTCGAGGGTTAATTCTCCGGCGTGAGGCTGCCCGTGAGCGCCCCTCGATCCCGGGGGTCTGAGGGAGGCAACTTCCATTAGCTCTGTGTTGCCGATCGCTTTGGGGGTTGTCCACCCCAAATACGGAGCCTGATTCTCTCACACACACACACGCCCCGGTCTTCAGCTCCCATGGCCCCCCACACCTGGCCGTCAGGGGCCAGCTGTCCCTGGCAGTCCGTCAAAGCCACTGGGGTGAGAGGGGTGCAAAAGCGGCCCGAGTGGGAGGAGAATCAGGCCCTGGAAATCCGCGGCTGGGGACAGGGCAGGGTCATCGTGGGCAGAGGGGGGGCCGAACTGTGAGGTGTCTGGCGCGGCCCTTGCTGGCCAGAGATGGACGCTACTTCTTCAGAGCGTCCCTGCGTTTCCTCAGTGCGTGAGGTGCTGGGACCCCTGCCTGGGCCGCGTGGGTTGGGACAGATTGTGTGACTCAGCCAGTGAGCGCAGGTGCAAAGGAAGAGGTGGGGGGCAGCCCCCTGCCCGGGCTCCCAGGGGGCAGGTCCTGCTGCGAGCTCCCTCCTAGAGGCGATGCAGGGCAGAGAGCAGCCTGGCCACAGCCTCCCGGCACCCCAAACCCAGTGACGGTAACGAAGGACGGGGCCCCGGGAAGCCCCCCAACACCGTTAACATCTGGGCGGAGAGTCGTTTATTGCCCCAGGGACACAGAGCAGAACAGGCCAGCTCCTCTCCGCCCTGTGTGTGTTGTTTGGGGCAGCCGCCGGTCAGGCTGCACGGTGAGCACCTGCCCTGCTGCCGGGAGAGTTGCGTCCAGTGGGCTCCAGGGTCTCCCAGGCCTGAGTGCGGTGGGGGGGTGGGCTAGTGGCCGGAGCACAGGAGTGGGAGCCAGGAACGCCACCATCTCATTCCTCTTCTGCCACTCCCTCCCTGGGCTGCTGTGAGCACGCCTCTTCCCGTCTGTGCCCCTAGCTGCCCCCTGGGGGTAAAGCTGACCTGGCCCCCGGTGGGGGGCAGAGAGGGGGATGGTGCAGGGCATTTCATCCTTGATGGAGTAATGAGGATCTCCTGGTTTTCCTCCTCTGAGCCCCAGCCTCATACCCCAACCCACCCCCCAGCGCTGCCACTTCCTTCCCACCAGCTGCAGGGGGAATCCCATGGAGCCGCTCCCTGCGGCCCTGGAACCAGCCAGAGGCACTCCCCCCCCCCCCCCCAGGCACTGAGCGTGGGCTGCAGACCTCGCCCTCTGGGAGCGCAGGACAGCCATGGACCCATCCTGCCTGCTGCAGACAGGGCAAGCCAGCAGAGGAGACCCTGCCCCGAGGGCCCCGGGCACAGCCGCTGAGGATGAAGGATGGTTTTATGAGCAGCCATAACGGCTTCAACCCGAGGCTGACTTTTCCTGGTGCTCGACTCCCCTGCTTATCTCCACGAGGCCTGTAACAGCTGCGGCACCTGCCGTGGGGGGGGCTGGGATTTCGCCTCCTTTCCCAGGGGAAGGTGGGGAGGGACCCCGTCCCCGCTCTGTCCAGCCCAGCCCGCTGGCACCCCTCCCTCTGTGCAGGGCAGCGTCTCCAGCCCGGCCAACGCTGTCACGGGGGTGAGAGTTGACCTAGTGTGGGTCAGAGTGTGGGCATGATGCGTGTCTCCCTCCCACCCAGTGTCCTGCTCCTGGCTGCCCGGCCCGGCCCCCCCTTGCAGTGGGTGATATACACCCTTTGCACAGGGAAGCTGTCACCAGAGCAGGGCTGCTATAGATCAGGGCTGTTTATCACGGCTGTTTATCTCCTGGAAGCTGTGCTCCAGTGGGAAAGATGATAAGGGAGCAGAGGGGTCATAAATCAGCCTGTAGCCAGGCAGGGACAAGGCAGAGCTCAAGGGATACGTCCACTGACCCCTGCAGGCAAAGGAAGGCGTGAGAACAGGCTGTCTGGGTGCGCACACCCCTACCTGCCCTTCTCTGCCCGGGGGGTTTCTGCCAGTGCAAAGATTCACGGCACTGGAAGGTTGAAGGAGACAGAGGAGGGAGCGGGGGAAGCAGCTGGGAGTTAATTCCTTCCTTTCTCCAAGGGCCCCAGGATGTGGGAACTGAGACACCCGGCCTCTGCTTCCAGGGAGCTGCAGTCTAGGCTGGCATTAACCTGTGGAGAGACGTCCCGGCCCCAAGGAGGAAGGGGGAACATTTTATTACCATACAGGCAGCCTCAGCACCGCAAGCACAAGCAGGTTTGCTGGACACACCCCGAACCTGCAGCCATCTCCTGGGCAGCGATGAGCTCCCGTGCTGCCCTGCTCCAGCATGGCCGGGGGCTCCCCTAAACCTCCGGCTGGTTTCTCCCCCAGCTTCAGCAGGTGCAAAGACCTGCCGGGAGGGAAGCAAGGGCTGCAGGATGCTGACTAGATGTAGAGCTGTTACCAGACATACCCCACTAGACAGCAGTGGTGGGCAGGCGGAGATGGGGGATGAGAGAAACCCGAGGAAAGAGAGGGGCAGAACGTGGACATCTCTGTTAGAGGAAACCCCATTTCCTGCAAAGGGCGCGATCCCCCCGACATCTCTGCTTTGGCAAGGAGCCCCACCCCCTCTGCTGGCGCTCCGCTTTAATTTGAGCATTTCTCTGTAGCCCACCAACACTTTCTTCCAGGCCTGAACTTCAGGATGAGTCCAAAACACACAGTAGCACACTGGTTACTCAAACAAAAGGTGATCAATATCCAGCGGGGGGTGGAAGGGAGGGCGATTGGCATCGCTGAGTGGTGCGGGCAACCCACGATTTCCTTCCAGGAGGGTTTGAGGCGAGGAAAAGTCTTTGAAGCAATAAGCACATTCATCACTCAGCCTCTGCCACTTGGGTGGAAACAAAAATGGTTGACAATATAATGCAGTGAGTTTCATACATGCCCATTAATGGTTGACAATATAATGCAGTGAGTTTTATCAATGCCCATTAAATATATAAGACCCTGAGAGGCTGCAAAAAATATATGCTTAGCCTGCCTCTGTAAATTAAACAAAGAACTTGCGTCTCAGGATTTAAAGGTATCTAACGTGTTTCAAAGTCTCTACGTTAGTATGTACGGAATCACTATTCAGCACCCCCTGGGCTTGATGGCTTTCCAGCAGGACATGCATCCTGAGGACGCATCCCGGAAGACGAGGAGCGCATTACAGGGACATGCAAACCGCAGCAAGCATGTAACACTTCCCCACTTAGTCTTTCATTCTTTTTTTTGCCCACAGGCAGAGCATTGTAGCCAGTTTGGCCATGTTGTATACTCACTCAAGGAGACTAGAAACTATTTTACGTTCCATTGCCGCGTTCCTTTTTAACTCAAGGGGGGTGCGTTCAAATCCACCAGGCTGTGGGCCATCGGCTCCTTTCTAGCACTGAACAAACAGTCGCCAGTCCCTGAATGGCACGCAATGCGGCAAGTAAATAAAGATACGCTTGCGGGCTGCCAAACTGGTCAGAGTCTCTCGGCTGGAATGGGAGCACGTGAACAGAGTGGCTGCCTCTCGAGCACGCCCCCGTGGGCAGAGGTCACACAGCAGGTTCTCTGCCTCAGTTTCCCCACTTTCAGGGCTCACTCACTCAAGCTACCAAACAAGCTCTTTTCTGGTTCAGCAACACCCCTCCCAGCCCAGCCTGGATTTAGACACTGAATTCCTAGCAGCACCTGCGCTCTGAGCATCCCCCTCTCTGCACTTCCCTCTTGCTCTTTATAGGGGAACCAGCCCCTCTACTAATTAACCCTCCCATCCCACCCCAGGTGGGGCAGGCAGGGCTAATGGGCTGGGTCTGCCAGGCCTGGTCCAGCTCTTAAAGGGGCAGGCGACCTCGGTACGGCGCAGAAGAATTGAACTCCCGCAGGGTTCCCCCATCGGCCGTTGTGGTGCAGAGAACGTGCGAGGCTGGCTGGCGTTTATCTCGTCTGTTCAGTGGAGCAGAGGGAGGTGCCAACCCCAAATGTGCAAAAATCAGGAGCAGTGGTGTGCTGAGGGGGGCCCAGGCGCCGGGCTGCGTGGGGGGGGGGACACCGGCCTGGCCCTTCATGATGCGCAGGGGACTCCAGCTCCCATGACCCCCTGTGCGTGAAGGGTTGTTTGAACCGGCGCCGGGCTGTGGGGCTGGGGCGGGAGTCAGGCAGCGTGCTCTGGCGGTGGCCACATTTGCTCCCCTCAGGCCCCGTCCCCCCTCCGCAGGTACAGACGCCCCTTCCCTGGGGCAGCTGGGGGGCAACACTGGGACCCATTCTCCCCAGTGTCGATGGCCCCCCCCCGCCCCACGCAGTGTCTGAGGGCTCACCGAAAAAAATCACCAGATTGGATAAGCGGGGGAGCGGTCCCCTCCAAGGCCTTTGGGTTGGAGCTGCGTCCTTGGGTGTCTCTCCTGTGTGGTGGGGCAGCCACGTGTCCCTGACCCACTGACTGCTGCATACAGTTCAAAGCAGATACCATTGATTAAACAGCCCCCAACCAGCTACGGCCACCCCCTGGCCTGGGTGCACCACACCTCTCGTCCTGGGGTGTCAGGGCTGTTCACTGCACGTTCCCAGGGCTCCAATCCCAGCGCCAGCCCTTCTCCCCGCTCGGCTCGATCCCCTCCAAGGCCTCTGGGTTGGGGGTAAGCTCCTGGGACACCCGGCCCCTCTGGTTCAGCGCCAGCCCCGCTCGGCTCGGCTCTCTGGGACACTCCTCGGGCCCCTCTGGTTCTGCTGCCATGGGTCAGCGCGGCTCGGCTCCCTGAGCTTCTTCTTTAGCCTCCACACCCAGCCCCAGGCCCAGCCCCGCTCTCCTGGGCTCAGCTCCCAGCTCATCTCCCAGCCACTGGCTGCTCTGTCCTTAGCTGGGCCCCGCCCTGCCCAGGCAGGCAGCTGCAGCTCACAAGAAGGACAGGACCCCCCCTTCTTTTGCTTTCACTTATTCCTGTTCCCACTTGAATTAAACTAATACAAAAAACCCAGCAGCAACAACCACAGAACTCAGTCTGGAAGAAGAAGTTCGCACTAGTTTAACTAAATCACTTGAAATGTTCAGTTTCAGGAGCAATTTTAAACCACAGCGTAAAACCAGGGCTCAGACTAGGGGGGCGATTGGGAGGGTCCCCTGCTCCCGCTCGGCTCCCAACCCCAAAATCCACCACAGCCCCAGACGAGCTGGAGGCTGCTGCTAAAATAGTCAGCAACGAACGAGTTCAAGTGTCTGCTGTTGTCATTAGGCTCCAGAATAAACCCCCCATTCGGTCCCTGACTTCCTTAGCACCATTGTCTGTGTCCCCCTGCAGCCTCGGGCTGGGGGGCGCCTGTGTCGGGTCCCCTCCAGGGGTTCTTTGCAGAAAGAAAGGCCAGAAACTTGAATTTAAAAATAAAACCCTGAAATTTGGCTGTATCTTCTGGGAGCAAAGAGACACCCTGGCATGGCGCAGCAGCCTGCCCTAGTGCCACATGACCCTGCTAGAACGCCTTGAGCCTGCCCCCCACGCTGTGCCGCACGCACCCAAAGCCAGACGTTTCCCAGGCGTGCGTTCCCGAGAACCAGCGCCATCTGCACCGGGTTTTCTCCAGCGTGGACGGACGCGGCAAGCGTTGCAGCTGCATGAGGGGGCTGCTGGTCCTCCCAAGGCCATCCCACAATGCAGTGCTTCATGTTTGGAAACGACCCGTTTCCCTGCCCTGGCCGCAGAGAAGCAGGAATTCCAGCATGCACCTGTGCATGGATCTGTCCTGAATCTCCATTACCCTGGGAGTTTGCAGGCAGGCCCCACTGGATGTTAAGTGGGGCTGTGGATGGGACATGGTGGCGCCAGGGACCAGGAGGCCTGCGTGAGACCAGCAGGCTGATCTGGGAGTGCTGTGGGGCAGAACGCTGGATATATCCCGCCAAAGGGACTCAGTTAAATTCCGGGCACAGCTCTACAGCCGGAAGAGGCTGCTGCAGAAAGCATGGTTGGTGTGACCCTGCCTGTGAGTTCCCTGTTCCCTGCTTGGCCGATAACGCCCAATCCATCACCCTGAGGCATGTGGTTTATGAGCCCAGGGGCAGGTATTTAAAGGGAGAAGTAAAGGCTCCGTCTCTGCCTGGATGCTGGTGGGACAAAAAGGGACAGGCCGGACTCTTGGTGCAGGTAGGAGGTTCCCCCCCTCCAGGGGAACAGCAACTGGTCTGGGTAGGAGTGGGGGGTCTGAGGGCTGTTCCTTTATAGGTTGTCACCCCTGAAGTAGTTCTGGACTAGCAGGGCCCTGTATGGCTCAGCTGTTACCACTGAACCGGCTCTCTGAACAGAAAGAAATCCTGCGTACGCTACACACTGGTGCCCAGGCTGAAGAGGCACTTGTTTGCCTTAAATCCTTTTCCAGGGGGACTCTGGGAAGCAAGGTGGGAGGGGGTGGAGGGGTCCCCACCTTGGCTGGGCTGCACCCCTTGCTCTGGATACTGCTAAGCCAGCCAGCCAGGGGCTGGCCTTTACCCTGCCTGGAGAGCAGGATTTTCACCCAGCTGCACCATGTAGCACGGGTGTTCCCCAGAGCGGAGACCCCCGAAGCAAGGGCGTCTGTTCCTGCCAGCCTCTCTACAAACCATTTGGATCACATCGTGTTCTGCACAAGTGGTGGGGAAAGCAGGGAGAGCAGCATTTCCACGCTGCCGCCCGGAGCGATCGTGTTAGCTAGGACAGTGCGAATTCAGAGCCGGTGTGAGTGGCTGCAACTCCGCGGAGATGTAGTAGGCTCTTATCCGCTTGCGTGGGACAGCCACTAGAGGGAGACAAAGACATGCCTGCGGCGTGTGAGTTACACATGCGCCATCTACTGTCTGGGGTGTGGGGGGTGTGCATCCAGGTGCACAGCTGCCCGGTGGGGGATCATACCGAGGGCCTGTGAGTCCAGCCATGGCACTTGAGCCAGCACAGCTTCCTCAGCCCCACAGACAGCGCTCTGGGGAGATCTCACTCGAGCGCCTTCTCTCCCAGCTGCAGCCCGGAGGGGGCGGAGGCAGGGCAGCCATGACCGTCTCCTACACGCTGAAGGTGGCCAACGCCCAGTTCGGGGGCTTCTCCAAGCTGCTCTTCCGGTGGAAGGGAAGCATCTACAAACTGCTCTACAAGGAGTTCCTCGTCTTTGCCATGCTGTATGCGACGCTGAGCATCACTTATCGGTGAGTCTGTGGAACGGCTTCCCCCTGTGGGCTGGCCCTGGGGACTGAACCCAGCCCTCTGCCACTGGGGATAAAGGACTGATTTCGTGAGCTGGCAGCAGTAGTAGGCTGTTCCCTTCTCGTGCAGCAGCCAGTTGGTTCCACTCGCGCCCGGACTTGCTGAAAATACCACGTCCTTTACCCACTTGCTGTCGCTGCCTTTCTTTTATGAACCCCCTTTCCGCTGATGGACAGTGCATGCCGTTAGAGCATCCATCCATGGGACCGGAAAACACCTGGAGATGCTCGTCTCAGGGAAAACGTGCCCGTGACGAGATCCCTCAAGCCCCCACCAGTGAAAGATCGATTCTGCCTGGGACATGACAAGTGGAGTGGAAAACCCCTACCAAATATACTGCAGGGAGCCAGCCTTCTCAGGCTGGCGGGGTGGGAGGGTCTCTAGGGGCGGGAGAGAGCTGGGAGGAGTTGGCACGCTTGTGAAGGGGCAAGGAGAGGAAAGGTAATCTGCAGAGGAGCACAGGGGGGGTTGGAGATTCCCTCCACGCCCCCTCTCCCAGGGCGAGCGCCTGATCCCGGCTGTTTGTGTCCCTGCAGGCGGCTGCTGACCGAAGAGCAGAAGCGTGTCTATGTGAAAGTGGCTCAGTACTGCAACCGCTCCACGGACCTCATCCCCATGTCATTTGTCCTGGGTAAAGCTCCCCTCCCCGGCTCTCCTTGTCCCTTGTTTGCCATCCTCCATGGCCAGTGAAGGCTGGACCGGATGGATCAGCTGGGCGAGGGCGTGAGTCTCCGAAGGGCCTCCCTCAATTCTTTGGCCGCAGGCCCCAGACACACGCAAGGGGTTAGCCCAGTTCTAATTGGGGTGAGAACGATAATTTGCACCGTTCACCACCAGATCTCAAAGCCCCTGCCCAAGGCGGCCCAACACCAGCATCCTCATTTTACTACAGATGGGGAAACCGCGCCCCTGGCAGGTGAAAAGGACTTGTCCGAAGTCACACCGCGTATCAGAGGCAGACCCAGAAACAGAACCCAGGAGTCCTGCCTCCTAGCTCCTGCCACTCGCCCACGCTGTCTCCCATTATAGTCCAGTCGGCCTCTCTAGTCCCCCTGAAGCATTCTCCTGCCCCAAGCCGTCGTGTGGCACGGGTGTTCTGCCCCAGAGGTGGCTGCATTTCAGCAGGCGATGCAGCGACCCCTGTATATAAGCGCAGTACATTTAAAATCCTCTGGGGAAGAGAAGTCCTGCAAAAGTGTGAGAGGCTGTGGTAGGTGTGAGCAGAGGGCGCTTAGCAGGGAGGGGTGGGCGATGGCACCAAGCGGAAGTGGGGAGACGCAGAGAACAGAACGAGGGGTTAATGATTAGACATTTACCAGCTAAAACAAACCTTCACCCAGCCCAAGCTTCCCAGGCAGTGAGAGGTTTGCGGGAAGCAGTGGCAGCCCTGCTCGCCGCTCCCCACCCGGCTGTGCCTTGGGAACAGGGTTATCTCTGACAGGTGACTCCGGTGCATTATTTAGTGGCACCCGGCCCCTCCCCCGTGCGGGAGAAATGAGGAACTTCTTTGCTGCTTTCTCAGAGGCAATTCCTGCAGCAGCTAACCTGACAAGCCCAGGCCTGATAGCCACAATAGCTACTGAAACACTGACTAGCCAGCATCCCGGGGGGAAATTCACCCCTGTGCAGAGAGTGGCACAAGTCGTGCGCGCCGCTCAGCAGGGGGAATTTCACCCTGCCTGAGCATCCCTGAAGGGGCTCAGCTGATGGATCTACCAGCTGTTCCCTCCGTTTCCGTCTTTTCACGGCTCTTTACAAAATCTCCTCTACCAAAATTCAGCCCACGCTAGTGAAATGCTTGAGCCGGTCATTCAAGCCCAGCGGTAGGTTATCGGGTGTCAGTCCTGATCCTTCCGCCATTGCTAGTGGAAATGAGTCAAAGGACGGCAGGGTGCCCCTCAAACAGTTCAGCTACCCTTTATTGCTTGTGCCACGGAGAAATCCGTCTCCCCCAGACACCAGAGAAACGGGGTGGGTGCCGGTGTGACAGGGCCTTGTCCTGCTCCTGTCTCCTTTCTAGCCACAAACCGCTCGGAGACCATTTCCTGGTCAAACCCCTTGTGCAATTTATTTACCCCAGCACCCTTACCAACGTGTGCAGCTCTGTCCTTACAGCTGCAATCGAGTCTTAGTGCACTCAGCTAAGAAGGGGGAGCCAGAAGGTATCTCGCCCCCCAAGAGGGCAAGGCCTCCAACTTTTAGAGTGATGGGCAGGTCGGCCGCATCGCGTTGCTTCTCTCTGATCTCCTCTACCCCCAGCACTTCCTTCCCGTCCCTTTTCTACTTTCTGGGCTCCTGGGTTAATTAGCCTTGTGCTTTCCTGCCCATTCCCCAGCTATCAAGTAGGCCCAGTTTTGCCACTTAGGTTTACTCCAGGGTGATTTAATCGGTGATCGAGAGCCGGATCGGTTGTCACAGGCGGAAATTGGCAGGTCTCCTACAGGTAACCTGCCGAGGGCGAAAACCGTCTCTTCGTTATGGTGTGTAAAAAGACTGGAAAGGGTTCCTTGCCCTGCCCTCAAAACAACAGCTTTTGTTTCTGTTCGTTTTTTAATGGTAGGAACACGAGAAAGGTGAGATCTGCTTTTCCTTGGCATGGATCTTTTGGTTCGTACGTGCTGGCTGGGCCAGGGATTCTTTAACAGTGAGAGTTTTCGCTCAGGTGTTTCTCAGGCTTGGTTCAAACTTGGCTTCGAAGGGCAGCTGATGATGTGTGTACTAACACCTTCCCACTAATGCACGTGAGAAGCCGGCCAGTGTGAAGGTCTATGCAGGCTGAACTGGCCCCGTTATTAAAGCCAGTGGAGGAGGCTAGGTTTTTAACGCCACCACTCTAGCAGATGTTGAAGGCAATGGGCCAGACTTTCAAAGGGATTTAGGCACCTAAAGCCAGAGTTAGGTACCTGGTGGGATTTGCAAAAGCTCTTCTCGGTCTCCCTAGGCACCCAGAACCCTTTGGAAATCCGGCCCTGTGAGTCGTGTCTGCCCTGGTCTTCTAAAACGTGTCGCTTAGCACGTGTGAGGTCCCACCTGCTAACATCACACCTTCCATCCCAGACTAGACCAGGCAACCCAGCACCAGCCCCTCCCGCTCTGCACAGCCCACAGGTGCCACGAACCCATTCGCTCCTGCCTCTCTCGCTGCCGGGCCGGCATGGCTCAGCTGCAGCCACCGACAGGCGCCGCCCCAGCTAGTCACAGTGCCCCCGGGGGCTCTCTCCTTGGGCAGGTTTTTACGTCACGCTGATCGTGAACCGGTGGTGGGCCCAGTACACCAGCATCCCGCTGCCTGACCAGCTGATGTGCGTCGTCTCCAGCACCGTCCACGGGAAGGATGACAAAGGCAGGATCCTGCGGCGCTCGCTCATCCGTTATGCCAACCTGTCCTCCGTGCTGATCCTGCGCTCTGTCAGCACCAGGGTGCTCAAGAGGTTTCCAACCATGGACCACTTGGTAGAAGCAGGTGAGCGTGGCTCAGGGTCGGGGCAGGACACGGATGCATTGGTTAGTTGCAAGGCCACGGCCGGCAGTTATCTGCCTGGGGAGCCGCAAAGGCTGGAGTGAAGGTCAGGGTCTAGGAAAAGCCTCGCTCGGCAGGTGTCTTTTCTTGCACGGATGATTTCCTGCCGTCCCGAGGGATCCACTTTTCTCTCTGCTTTGTACCCACTTGATGCCTGAGTTGACTCCTGCCTGCAGCCCTTAATCAGCCACCCGGCTGGCCACGGAGCAAGCAAGGAGTGAACCGAGGTCACCCACGTGGCTGTGCAGGATACTAGCCACAGGGGCACCCAGCCCCTTGCTAGCCGAGGGAGCAGGGAGTGGGGAGGGGTGCGTGAAAGCCTGGCCTGGTGGAAGTTAATGGCAAAACTCCCCTGGACTTCCGTGGGGCCCGGATTCCAGGCTGGGATTGGAAATCTCCAGGCTCCTGCTGAGAATAGGTCTCCCCCCGCTACAATCCCAGCCAGGGCCAGTTTTCCAGTTCACGGTGCCTGTCCCCCACCAGGCAAAAGGCCACGGTCACTTCCGAGCCCATCCCAGCAGCTCTGCGGTGGCCCTGGAGACTCCGACTCCCTCCACTGCATGTAGAAGCTAGGGGCTGAGATGCCGTTTCTCCGGGGGTGGGAGCCTTCCTCTGGAATCTGTGACCCTGGAGCGACCCCCTCCTGGGGAAGGAGGCAGCCAGCTCAGATCCAGCCCAAGTCAGCAGGAACTGGGAGTTGCTATGTGGAACGAGCTTTGATCTCAAGCCGGTTCCTGATCAGACACAAAACCCAGCCCCCCCACAAGCAGCTGACATGCCGGCAGGGTCAGCAGAGGGATCAAGGACTGAGTGGGTCGCAGAGACTGATCTGCCCCCCTGCAGATGACCCCCACGCGGGATGGCAGCACGCTGGCAGGGCAGCGTGTGGGGAGCTGGCCCTGCAGCTGGCCGTGCCGCATCTGTTTTGCGGAGCGAGGGCTTCCGCAGCCCGGCCACACAGTCTGGTACCTTTCATGGGAAGCAAACCCAGGAAACCCGCAGAGCAGGGGCCAGGCAAGGGGGCGAAGCAGGGACCCTGAATCTCTGTCCTTCCCTGCTGTCTCCCGGGCTGCAGGCTTCATGACGCAGGAGGAGCGCAAGAAGTTTGAGAGCCTCCATTCGGACTTTAACAAGTACTGGATCCCCTGCGTCTGGTTCACCAACCTGGCCGCCCAGGCGCGGCGGGACGGGCGGGTCCGGGACGACGTGGCCCTCCGCTTACTGATAGATGTAAGTTTGGGGGTGGGGGCGGGGCAGGAGGGTCCAGGGATGGGAGGGGGTGTGGATCGTGGGGGGCGTGTTGCTGGGATCTGGGGAAGGTGGGTGTCAGCTGCTGGCGGGGAGAGCCTGTCCCATGCTGCTATCGCCCTGGTGATGACCTCCCGCTTCCTCCTCTCTGCATAGGAGCTGAACCTGTACCGGGCCAAATGCAGCATGCTGTTCCACTATGACTGGATCAGCATCCCACTGGTGTACACACAGGTCAGTGAGTGCTCTGCCGTCAGCTCACCCTCCAAGGGGATCACGCAGGGCAGCCCCACGGCGCGTGGAAACTAACCCCTCCATCCCCACCACAGCACCCAGGGGACAGCTCCTTTCCCTGCCCACCGAGCGCCCGTCAAGCACGTTCAGGGTGCATACGGGGCTCTGGGGGCTGACCCGTGGCGAGGTATATCCGTGCCTTCCTAGACACGGCGTGAATGTCTCCGTCGCTTTTCAGCCCAGAGCACTTGGCGGTTCGCCCGTCATTACACTGCAGCCAGGTGTGGGGTGAGGCGCAGCCGCTGTTTAACAGCACACAGCAACACTGGGCAAGGGCAGGGGTTCGAACAGGGAGGGAAGAAGGATCCCGGTTCCCAATGAAGCTGTCAGAAGAGTGTAGGGTGGCAGAATGGAATCAGCCCGAGTTGGAATACGGCCGGGATACCAGCTGAACCGCACGGCTACCCTTGCAGGCTGTGCCACGGGGTCTTTCACGCTCACCGGTGGCGGGATCTCAGTGCTGCTCTAAACTACCTCTGCCTGTATCTAGTCTCATTCTCCAAAGCGGTAGCTCCTCCTGTGGGATTTCCCGTTTGTACCAAGACTAGCCAGCGGCTCCTCCGTATCCTTCTCCCCGCCCCTGCCCCGGCTAACCGCGTCCCTCCGCGGCAGGTGGTCACCATCGCCGTCTACTCCTTCTTCGCCTTCTGCGTGATCGGGCGGCAGTTTCTGGAGCCTCTGGACCCAGACCAGGATCAGGACCGGGATTTGGATCTGTACGTCCCTCTGACCACCTTCCTGCAGTTCTTCTTCTACGCCGGCTGGCTGAAGGTGAGCACGTCCCCGCGCAGGACCCTGCTGGGGCCCAGCGTGGTGGGAGATCTGATCCTGCCCCGTCTTGTCAGACTCCTCTGCAGCCCGTCCCCTCCGTGAACATGCCGCAGGGCACTGTGGTCTCGGGAATCAATCAGGAGCCTTTCGCCCCTAGGTCAATGACACTCTCCGTTCGGAGGCACCCTGCCACGGGCCTGCCCCTACTTTCTCCATCCCTGCTATGTTCAGCTCCCCAAAACCAACAGCCTCCAGCCCCAAGCACGTCTCCAGGTCTCTGCAGGCTAGTGCTAGGTACACGGCAACCCCCGCGAGTCCTCACGGTGCGCCCCGCGGCGTGCAGCACCCGCCCCTGGACGCTCACAGGAACCAGCTTCGCTCGCCCCCAGAGAGACCAGTGCATACGTCACCGTGGTTAACCCAACGGAGGAGTCCCGCATCGCTTGATACCACGGCGCCAAGGGGTGTTTCTGATAAATACGTTTCTCAGCAGAGAACAGAGGGGCCAGAGATCCACGAGCCATGAGCAAGAATAGTAGCAGCCGATGGTTGCGCATAAAACAACGGCATAACACACTTAGTAGAGTCTAAACTTCGCTTGAAGGGCTCAAATCCTTGGCTAAAGCAGTTTCTCACCTACAGAGATATTCCCTGGCATAAGCAGCCTGAATCCACTGCTCCCGCATGCAAAAAGCTCCCTCAATACCAAAGTGGCTTTTTGGGGTCACCTTATTTCTCAACGTTCACTGTCTTCGCACGCAGCCAGCCAAGCCTCCTGGCTTGTTTTTTTTCCCCCCGGTGTGCTGCTCTCCTGTTGATCCCGTATGTAAATGGGGCTTTCGTTGGTTTGGCTTAGTTGCAATGCTTCATCTACAGCCAAAGCGAGGCAGATATGGAGATACATCCCTTTGTCTGGCAAAACCCATTTCTCACCTCCGCTGGGGGGATACAAACAAGCCGGTCGTGTTTTCAGTACATAGGCATGGCTTTTTAAAATAGCATCAGCAGATGCATGTCACACCGCAGTTAGTGCCCAGCGTGGATCCTGGCTTGCATCTGAGATCTTACAAGGCCCTAGTTAGGGATAAAGCCGATGAAAGCAATCTGTTAGGCGTAGCGAGTGCGTCAGGCCTGTTGGAGTGGCTGACACAGAGTTGCGACCCCTCTGCCAGCTGGCACCAATGAGCCTGTCTCTCACAGCCACTGGTTTGGATATAACCCCGGTTGGTGAGACTTTCCCATCCGATGGACTCTCGGGGCAGAGGAGTTGCGATTTTGGTCCAATTCCTAGTGGGACAAATGTTCCCCTCACAAAAATTCACTCTCTGAGTAGTTTCTTAGCAATGACAAAATGAGCCACTGGGGCCTCTGCCCTAGACGGGATCTGGCCAGCTCTGCATCCATACCTCTTCTGTGGGCAATCAGGACCCGCACACGGGAGGGCAGGAAAAGGGTACACTTTACCGGGACCCGGAGGCCCTGGGGGCCCCGGCCCACACTGCAACCCTGAACCATTGACAGAATATAATCAAGACACTGACAGGATATAATGACATATAATGTAATATAATAATATTAATAATAATAATATAATAATGACAATAATATCACTTATAATGAGCAAAAAGTTACAAAATAGTCAGCAAACTTGTTGGACTGTCAGGCTGGGTGTTTTGTTAAACAAAAATAGCAAAGGGGAGGGGGCATTTTTCAGAACTGTAGAATATGTAACAGTAATTTCAGAATTCAAACGTTTTTCATGGCTCATGAATTGTACGTCTGGGATGAAGGGCTGTGGGATGTGTGTGGGAGGGGGCCCGTGTCACAAATTAGTGCTGGGGCTGAAAAAATTATGCTTGGCCCTGCAGAGGACTTTAGCCTCCAGGGCTGCAAATCCCTGCTTAAGAGAGACATTTTCTGTAAAGCCGTTGAGTGAAAACCCACCACCGAGATGAAAGGAGACAGAGAAAAGGTTAGAAACCCAGGGCACATGGCACGAAAACCGGACCTTCGTTTGGTCGTGCGCCGTGTGTGTTCACGTGCTTTGCCCACATCGTCTGTATCGTGAGCTCCTTGGGGAGAGACGGGATAGCAGCACCCAATGCGCCACTGGTACTCCGCTAAGAAGTGGTCATTAGCAACAGCTGTCGGTTCAACGCGTTACACGAGTGTCAAAGCAGCCCTCAGCCGGTGTCTGAGGGCACGTGTCTCATGGGCCGTTCCGCCTTCACTCTCCAGGTAGCCGAGCAAATCATCAACCCGTTTGGAGAGGACGACGATGATTTTGAAACTAACAAGCTGATCGACCGGAACCTGCAGGTGTGTCCCGCCCCGCCAAGGCGCGTGTGGTAGAGGGACAGGCGTGGCGGTGGCACCTTGTCGACACCTCGGGGGCTGTTTCGTCAGACTGGAAGATTCAGGGCGCATAGGGCAGCAGGGGCAGGACGAGGGGCCTTTTGCCTCAAAGTCACCGGTCCAAATCCAGCCTTCGCGTAGGCGTCCCTAAGCGATGGCCCTTTGGTGGCCTGTATCCAGTGCAGGTGTCCCCGTCACAAAGGTGACGGTCCCCAGTGATCCTCAGTGGGGAAGCCACAGAATAAAGGGGCTGTATCTGAACTCCAGCTTCACCGTAGGGGGCTCTTCAGAAGAGGGTGAGGCCCAGTCCCAGGGGACGTTGCCTATCTGATGGGGAGACGCGAGCGTGGCTAACGGCCGCCCGCCCGGTGTGTAGCAGATCTCAGCCGCTGGGATGTAATCAGGCGGGCACCGTCCGCCCGACGTAAAAAATCCACAGGAGAAATGGAAACAAACAAAGGAGAAAACCTAGGACCGAGTGGCGCCGGGGGCCTGTCCCGTCGCACGTGCCTCTCACCTGTACCTGCTGCATCTGGCTGGAGTGGGCGCAGGGTGGGACCCGGTACGAACGCAGCCTTCGGGTCTGACTGCACTCAGGCAGCGTCCTCGCTGGAGCGAGTGGGCGTTTTGCCTTGGATGCAAGAAACGCGGGTCGGGGCCAGCCTCTTTCGCAGCCCCTTGGGGCCTGGCTTCTCTTGCAGCACCCCACAACCCTGGAGCCTTTCCCCCGCTCTAGATCCTTATTCCCCATCTGTCTCCAGGCCACCTGCCTGGAGTTTGGCCCACGCCCAGGCCTGCCGCAGGAGTCCTTTTCTCTCGTGCTACCCTCAGGGCCAGTCCCCTCCCCTAGCTCTTCTCCCCCTCCCGAGCTCTCCCAGCCCTTTGTAGAGTCTTCCACAGCTGGGGCTGATGATCCCGGAGCATCTGATCAGCTGCAGGAGTCACAGCTGATCCCTCACAGGCAAGCCTGAGCCGGACGCCCCTTAAAGAACCAACCTGCTGCGGCGTGCCCCTTCCCTCCCCTCGATGCTGAGTTGCCCTTTTGCCACCCTTAGGTGTCTCTCCTCTCCGTGGATGACATGTACCAGAACCTGCCTCCGACCGGGAAGGACAAATACTGGGATGAATCCACAGCTCAGCCCCCTTACACCATTGCCACGGCCGCGGAGACCTTGAAGCCCTCCTTCCTGGGCTCCACCTTCGATATGCGGTAAGGGCAGCAGGGCCCTTCCAAACGAAAACCGGCCGGCTGCTTCCAGCCTCTGTCCTGAAGCAGCAGCTACGGCCATGGCCCCCGCCAGCCTCGGGGGCTGCGCGAAAGGGTGGTTTGGATCTGAAAAGTCACTCTAAAAAAGGGCCACGGAGGGGGGGCTCCGTTCCTTGCCTTTCAGTGACGCCAGATCAGATGTACTCAGTTTACAGGTAGGAAGGTGATTTTTTAATGCCTGCCGGCGTCAAATTCTGCCCTTAGTTACACCCGAGCAAACGCTGTTGTCTTCGGGGGTGGTCGAGGGCAGAGCAGGGAGACAATTGGGTGCAGTAGGGCAAGTGACGGAAGAATCTGAATGACTTACTAATGCATGAGCCGGGAAGAACCCAGCCTGCAGTGAGACTGCAGGGCCGGAGTCAGGGAAAAGCATCTCTCACTTCACCCAGCCGATTCGGCGCAGGATCTGTTGGGCTGCCCTGGCCGTGCGCCCCACTCCTCTCTTGGGGGGTGCATGAGCCAGAGTAGCCTCCGGCACCTTCTCCCGGCGCTGCGCTGCGCTGGCAGGAGTGGAAACCGTCTCCTGGCCCGCGGCTCTGGCCGCAGGCTGCACGGGTGCAGGTCCGGGAGGTAGAAGAGGCCCTTCTGCAGAACGGCTTTTCTTCCGCGAGTCCCGTTAAATCGCCGTGTCGGGGGACGTGGTGCGTGAGGCCGCCAAGCCCACGCTGCGATATTAAAGCAGGCATAGCCGACAGAAGGGCCACGTTTCGGTCAGGGACGCTCCCTTTCGGCCCCTCCGGCTGAGGAAAAGCCCCCGCAGCAGACACGGCAGCTTGGCGCCTTCTGGTCGCAGGAGCCCGGCCCGTGGCTGGGCCAGCAGCTTGTTCCCAGGGCGCGCTCTCAACGCCGACCGACCCCCAGCCCTTTCCCCTGCCCCCGGGGACTCCAGCTGGGCCCTGTGACCTAATCCCACGCTCCTTCCCCAGCATGAGCGAGGACCCGGAGCAGAGCCAGCAGGTGGAGGCCTCGCCCGCCTTGCCCCGCATGCACACGCCTTTGCTCAGCCGCTTCCTGACCGTGGCCGCCTCCCCCGCCGTCAGCCTGAAGAATTTCGGAAAGGGCGGCCGGGCCCACCCCCACCTGCTGCGCCCGCGGGGCGAGGGTGGCTTCCCCTCCCCCAACCCCCGCTGCGGCGAGGACCCCGAATCGGTGGGCCGCATCGAGGAGGAGGAGACAGAAGAGGAGGCCAGCGAACCCCCCACGCCCGGCCCCCTCCTCAAGGTCCCCAGCCGGCTGGGGGGCGGGCCGGGGCCTCGGCGAGAGACCCCCCACATCCGAGTGAGGCAGCCCTCCAACGAGAGCATCGACATGGACCAGTCGGCTGCCTAGAGCCTGCCCCCGCGGCGGGAGCTGCAGCCCGGAGCAGAAGGCAGGCGTGGGCCCACGGTGTCTGTCCGTCCCGGAGGCCTTGCCACTCTCGTGGTAGTGCCACGGGCCAGCTCCGAAACCCATCGACATCCAGGGAAAGACGCCCGCTGGCTCAGTGGGCTTCGGAGCCGGCCCACAGGGCTGGAAGGCAGCCTGCAGGGATCAGCTCAAATGCCGCAGAGGGTTTAATAAAGCTCCGGCTGTACAGAAATCCCTGTCGTTCTTTCCCCATCACACCCCTCCAGCTGCCAGGGCCCACCCGTGGGAGACAGTGGCTGACAAAGAACCAGCCTGAGGGGCACAGGAGACATATTCACCCCGGAAACGTCGAATGCTGCGAGATGCCTCCCGTTAGCGTAAATAAATCTCTCCCCACCCTCAGCTTTGGGCTTCTTTACTGCGGAGTGAATAATTTTCAACAATAAAAACGCAGGGACACCAAACCTGTGAGCAACGCAGGGAGCGGAGGGGGGCTAAAATAGGATCTGGGAGGGGGATTCTCATCTGAATTATTCCGTTTTTCTGTTGCAGCTGTCATTTTACTGAGATTTCCCAGACCCATACACGCAGTTGTTAAGTCAGAGAGGTTAAGGCCAGAAGGGAGAACTCGATCATCTCGCATGACGATCTGTATAGCACTTGGCTCCAGCACACACATACTAACCCCCCCACCAAAACGAGACCAAAGTATTACAGCCCACGGGCCTTTTAAATTGTATTTTTTAGAAACTTTTTCAAATGGTTTAAGCGAGGGGGTGTTTCTATAAGGGAACGCAGCGACCAAGTTCCATGGAAACACCCTAGTGTTAAACACCCGGATCAAGGATGAGAAATCGAGCCCTGGAAGTCAGGAAACGTAACGTTCAGATGAAAACTCGTCCCCCGCAGCTTAAAAGATGAGCTGTTTTTATAGCCTCACGATGAATGCAGTACGGGATACCCGCCCCCGAACCGCCTATCGCTACCCCTGGGAGACGGCAGAGACTTCAAACGGGGCTTTGTGAAGTCTCCATGAAACCTACATAAACAAGCCAAGACTGAAGAAACCTGCTTCATTCGTTTAAAAGTTCTGAACATTTGAAGGGAGCACGGTCACATATTTCCACGTGGCTCAGGGTAGTTCGGAGCACTGCAGGCCAGCCGGGTCTCTGCCTGGCTTCGGAAAGCTGTGTGTAACCCGACAGGGCTAGAGCGAGACTCCATCACTTATCAACTAGCATCTCCTACAGTCTGCAACAGGTTACACACACTGTGACTTTTAGGGACCCGCACAGGCAGTGCGCCCTCTACAGGCTGCTGCTGCGATAGCAACACCCCCCTCCCAGTCCAAATCCCCAAGCCCAGCCCCTCGGGGCCCTTGCATTGCCAAGCAGCGGCCCAGCTGTTGGGTCTGAGGTGGCCCCTCCCTCTGCATGCCCTCCCCACCCACTGAACGGCGAGACGGGTTCATGGAGTGCCAGCTTCACAGCCATTTACAGACTCGCACGCCAGGAGGGACCAGACTAGACCCTCGAGCCTGACTTCCCGCGTAACACGGGCCAGAGAACTGCCCCACATAATCCCTACAGCAGATCTGGCAGGGCGCGTCCGCACTAGAAGCGCCACAGCGGCACGGCTGCACCTTACGCAGACACTCTCTGCAGACGGGAGAGCTCTCAGCCCTGTACCACAAACCCCCTTGGTCAATTGTTCCCATGCTTAACTACTCCCACCCGCCAACATGTGCACCTCTTTTCCGGTCTGAATTTATCTAGCTTCAACCTCCAGCCACTAGCTTGTGTGAGATCTTTCTCTGCAGGGTCGAAGAGCCCATCCCATGGAGATACGTAGGCTGTCATCCAGCCACCCTTTGAGCTTCTCTTAGATTCAAGCTCAGTCGATTTAGCCTAGCATGAGAAGGCAGGTTTTCTAACCCCTCTTAGCTCTTCTCTGAACCCTCCCCAATTTATCAACATCATCCTTGAATGATGGGCACCAGAACTGGACACCGCATGCCAGCAGCAGTCACACCAGTGCCGAACGTAGAGCTAAGATGGGTCACAGCTAGGCATAATCCTAGTCAGCGGGAGAGCTGGAGTCTATGTCCTACTTTGCCACTGAATTGCTGTGTGATCTTAAACAAGCCTCTGCCTCAGTTTCTCCCTCTGTGCAACAAAGAATATCCCGTGTGTTCTGACCCCTTTGCGCTTGTATAGAAAAGAGACGGGGTAGTGGGAATGACATTTTTCCAGGATGCTCTTTATTATCTCAAACCCACCTATCTGGCATTTCTTTGGTGGTGGTGGCAGGGACCACACATGGGTGGAAAAGGCTACACTTAACCGGGGGCTGGAAAAAAATGTTCATGGCTCATGAGACTGTGTGTCTAGGACGAGGGATTCTGGCACGTGTGTAGGAGGAAGCCCTTGTCACGTTTGTACTGAGCTTGAAAAAATTATGCTTGGGCCCTGGCTGGTGGTAGGGGGAGTGGGGAAGGTGATTCATGCAACACAGTGAAGAGTGCTTGTGTAAACTATATGGCAAACCTCTGAGCCAATGTCAGATCTCCTATAGCAGGCACAACTCCCGCTAACGTCACGGGCCAGGTAGCCAGGGTGAATTTGATCCTCCACTGCCTCCCAAGTCTCAGCCACCTGCAACTGAGGGAAACAGGGCAAAACATAGTGTAGTACAAGAGCTTAGACACACTTGAACCATTCGTCCATCTGCAGCTCTGTCTCTCACAGCAGCCCCCGGTGGGCTAAGCACCGAGGACACCCACTGAGAGTTACGAGACCTAGTCAATCCTTTTGTGCATTCTCTAAAAGCCAGAGCCTTTTCCTGCCACCTGGGACAGGACTTGGTTTTTGTGCACTTAACAGGACACTCGAGCACTAAGGTGTATCACCCCCCTTTTATCCTGTGCTGTAAAGCAACATCTTAAGCACACACACACCAACGTTAGTGGTTTAAAACCATGGGTGGTTTAAGCCCCATGCACACGTTTGCACCTATTCCCAAGAAAACGCTGCATCCAGGGAACCCCTCGTGCAGTTCTATGCTTTTGAAACCATTAAACATCCAAAAGGGAAAATAACGTAACCAAAGGCTTGTCGACACCAGAAACAAGCCGGGGTGTGAATTCAAAGGGCAACAGCCATTCTAGGCCATTGCCCCATGCAGACAAGCTTTAACTTCTCGAGTGGTCCTCGACATTTCTCTGCCAATCCTGCTATTTCAGACTGGATGTGAGAACCCTCTTCGCCTCCACGGGGCGTCCATGCATCCCGTTAGAACAGCTCAGCCATGCTCGGGCCTGCCTGCTCCCTCTCGATTAACAGCATGGCTCATTTTCTGGAAGGCCAACCCACATTTTTAATCAGGACCTGCAGGGTTTGAGAAACAGGAAGGACATAAGTCGTCTATGCCATGGGACGCTCCCACTGCTAACAATCAGAGGTTTGCACCAAGACCCAGAACATGGTTATCGTTTTTAGATTAAAAATAAGCAAGTGACGCCAGACCCTGTTTATACAGCCATTTTCACATGCAGTTACCCCATTCGTGTACATACATGACTGTGGTTACTAGCTGTCTAATTAACACCGGGAAGTAATATGAAGGTCTGCCATGCTTAGTATCACACTTGGGAATAAAGATAGTCTACCTGTGAGAGGAATAAAGTCAGAGCACATCTTAGAGCTAGTTCAGGGTGTCTGCGAGCAGGAAGAGAACACGAGCAGGGTTACTCTGATTTAGTAGATTCTCTTTTAGTCACAGGGGCACCACTGCTTTGCGCATTCTCCACGGCTCCCTGGTGGACAGAATAGCTGGTGGTGCTGACCTTGCTAGGAAACAAGACCCAAGAAATGCAGAGACCAGAACAGACTTGCATAGCACAAAACAGAGTTTTACAAGGATTAAGTCACTGGTTAAAAACCAAGATGAATTCTAGTTACAGGTCAAAGAAGGCCACACCTGTCTTACATTCAAAAGCTGAGCTGCCTTTCCAGCCTCCTAACCTACAGGAGGCCCAAGATGAGCACGCCAAAGCAAAAGACTTTAGTTTGACGCAGATGAGAATCTCTTGTTTCACATTAGGATTTTTTCTTCACCTGAAATGACTCTGTTAGGGAATGATAACCAATAGGCAGGGGTGCATCTTTTCACAATGGAGAGGTGACAGCAGGGTCCCCTGAGGATCTGTACTGGGGCCAGTGCTGTTCAACATATTCATAAGTGATCTGGAAAATGAGGTGAACACTGAGGTGGCAAAATTTGCAGACGATACAAAATTACTCAAGACAGTTCAGTCTAAAGCTACTGAGAAGAGATACAAAGGGATCTCACGAAACGGGAAGACTGGGGTAACAAAATGGCAGATGAAATTCAATGTGGTAAGTGCAAAGTCATGCACATTACATTTTCCAATCCCAACTATACATTCAAAATGATGGGGTCTAAATTAGCTGTTAGCACTCAAGAAAGAGATCATGGGTCGATATTCACAAGCCATGGTGGATATTTCCTCTGAAAACATCCACTCAACGTGCAGTGGCAGTCAAAAAAGCTAACAATGTTGGGAACCACTAGGAAAGGGACAGATAAAACAGGAAATATCTTAATGCAGTTATATAAATTCATGGTACACCCACGCCTTGAATACTGTGTGCAGATCTGGTTACCCCATCTCAGAATGGATATATTAGAATTGGAAGGGCGACAAAGGTGATTGGGGTAGGAGCAGCTTCCATATGAGAGATTAAAGACTGGGATTGTTCAGGTTAGGAAAAAGACAGCTAAGGAGGGATATGATAGAGGTCTATAAAATCATAACTGGTGTGGAGAAAGCAAATAGGGGAGTGTTGTTTACCCCTTCACATAACACAAGAATGAGGGATCATCCGATGAAACGAATAGGCTGTAGTTTAACACACACAGTCACGCTTGTGGAACTTGTTGCCAGGGGATGTTGTGGAGGCCTGAAGTATAAACTGGATTTTAAAAAGAATTAGATATATTCATGGAGGGAAGATCCCCCGATGGCTGCTAGCCAAAGCGTCAGGGACGCAACCTCACACTGAGTGTCCCTAAGCCTCCAACTGCCAGAAGTAGATCTGGACAACAGGGGATGGGTCACTCGAAATTGCCGTTTTGTTCATTCCCTCTCCGTCAGAAGACGGGAGACTGTGCTAGATGGACCATCGGCCTGACCCCACACAGCCATTTGTATGTTGGAAAGTAATTTTTTTCACCCATGTTCCAGATCAGGCTCATCAGCTGTGCAAGAGGCAGCAACTTCCTCCCCACCAGATGGTAGGTGAAAAGGGAAGATTGTACCCAACCATCGAAAGGGACAGACCACTGAAATAGCCTGGCCCTTCTGCTAGAAGGGAGATCATCTTGCACTGCAATGAGACTCAGGAGGTCAAGGAGAAGACCAACCAGCCACTCAGCAGTGCAGCCCCAGTTCGAAGAGTTAATCGCACCCTGGACCTGCTATAATAAAAGTTAGTGCCCCCATAATACAGTGAGGGGGCTAGAGAAAAGACAGCGAGGCCACCAATTCTCCTGTTTCAGCACCAAGCTGTTAACGTAGTCTGGAAGGAAAACAAGCCAGCAGCTCTTCCTTAAGTACAGTTACTAGCCAAAACTCTCTGTACAAAATGTAAATCACTGTACAGGCAGGAACCAGTGTCCCTCCGAAATAGGAAATGTTTCCAAACAGATTTTCCTACCACACAGCGAGAGCCCACGGGTGGAGTACTGGGCTAACAGCGACGGGTTATTAACACTTCCTAGAATTAATCCAGTACTGGTCACTACAGGAGACAGAACAGATGAGACAGGCCCCGGGTCTGTTCCAGTCTAGTGATCCCAATTACAACCAACATACGGGTGTATAAGAAACTCCCCTTTCCACCAGCAACTGAAGTTAACAGGTCTAGGCGGCCAGAATTACACCAATGGCACGTCAATGGTGTAGCCTGTGAGCTGCTGCACAAACTAAGCCACTAACAACTCCCTTTCTCCACACTGGGGTTTGGCCCATTAAATCACTCCTATATGTTCCCTGCTGGGTCCCATCTCAGCACCGTAGGGCTGGCAGGTCTAGCACTTGCCTAGGGCTGAAAGCACAGAGAGATCAGAAATTTCCCATTCTATCCCCTTTGTTTTCAAGTCGACAAAGGAGAAAGGAGCTGCACAAGCCCTGCCTCCCCCCCCCACAAATAATCACACTATTCTTTTAGAACAAGCCTCTGGGATTTTTTTATTTGGACTGTTAGTTGCGTATTGTACATTTATTTGCCTTTCCTGGCCTTGATCTTCCTCAGGTAGAATTCTAGTTCCTTGCCTTCCAGAACATAGCCGTCTGCTCGGCCACACTGTCCAGGTCTGGAGGCGATGCAAGCTGCAATGAGAAGTCAGTCGTTAGGCCGGGAAATAATGAGAGCTACATTGCGATAGACCCTCCAACTGCAGTGTCCATCCAAACAAGCGGGACGTTTTCCTGCCCTCTGCTGCCAACCTTTCTTGCATGGGTCTCATCGAGCAAAGGTCAGTACTGTGCCTTCAAACAGATACGTGTTAGCGAGCATCTCCCTAAAAGGATCTTGCTCAGGCACAGCTGTGGGTGCGTGCATGAGCGAAGGGAAAGGCCTGCAATGCACTAGTGAAGTCCTCTTCAGATTTCCAATTGTCATCGCTCAAATTCAGTAGCAGAACTGGACAATGTTCTCCTCACCAGAAGACTTCAGAAGACCCAGCCCCCCATGCAGAACAGCAGATGGGTGAAAGCTATTCCATGTTACCCCCAAGAAAGCCTCTCACTGAAGAGGGGAAACACGAACAGCCTTAGTTCTTGTCTTCGGGGAAGCGCTACAGCGGCATGCTTCAGCAAAGATGCTACCATGCCAACAGGAGAGCTTCTCCCGTCAATTTAGCGCTGCCTACACCGGGGGTTAGGTCGGTATAACTACGTCACTCGGGAGGTGGATTTTTCACTTCCTAAGCGATGTAGTTATACCGACATGTCTGTAGCGTAGGCATGGCCGTAGCAATGCCAGGAGCTGAACAAATGTGCCAGCTGAGATGTGGGAAATTTTTTGCTTTCCATCAGGGCCAAAAAATAGCCTGCTTCACTAAAACTGCAGGATCCGCCAGAATCCAGACACAGGATAGGAAAACTGTGGCTAATGTCTAGCAAAAGCATTTTACAACTAGGCTTAGAAGGACTAGACTTTTTTAAATCTGTAAACGCAGGTATAGGTTAATTTCACCCTACATGCACAAATTGATGAAAACGATAATTATCAACATTTACAGCTAGGCCAAGTAAGAAAAGTGCTACCTGAGAACGTAATCGAGTTCGTTTTAAAGATATTTACTTGGTGAATTTTGACATGCGAAGTTCACAATATGTGTTTTAATGGCTGTAAAGCTTTAACCTTTTGAATCTCGATATCCACTGTCATTAAATAATTACTGGCTAACGCCCCCATAATTTCCTGCAACTGAACATTTAAAATCCATAAAAATAAATGCTTAAAAATAAACACTGATATCACCAGTCGAAATTATCATTTTGCCATGCCTACTTACAATGTGTGAGCTCCCCTGTTACTTTCCTTTTGCATCGTTTCATGGCTTTATCAGGCTGGCTAACCCAGACAAGATTTTAGAACACTAGCAAGACTAGCTTCTGCTCTGGTCCCTTTTCTTTGTGCCTATGTATTCCACCGAGCTCTCCCTCCCCGGGACTCACCAAGCAGTTTTCCCTGCTGGAATTGCTCCTCCAGGATGCTGCTAATCTTGGCGTTCTTCTTCCGTTCATCATATTTCTTCTGGATCTTCTTTGAACGCTTTTTGTTTAAGATTTCTTCCTCTTCAGGAGTCTGAAAGGAGGCCAGAGAAAGGATTGAGAACAGGCAGCCTTTAACAGTACGGCTGTCCACCTCCTTGCTGGAAACCTCCCACTCCATTCCCTTTTTCTGCTCAGTGGCATAACCTCTATATTCCTTCTACGTCTGGAAAGGAGCAGAAATAGTTTATGTGGGAAGAGGCATGATTTTAAAGCGTCGTACTCAATCGTCATGTCAAGATATGAATACTTTGTATTTCCAGTACCACTTTGGTAAACGCTACGGTGCAGTAACCCTGGTTACAGTCCTAGCCCAAGCACGTCTGGTCACGTATGGAGAACAGAGCAGGAGTGGTGGCTACTGACAGTGAATGAATGTTCTGGAAAAGCAACGGTCCCCCACCTCCCACCAATGGCTGCTGTGAATCATTTTCCACACACACAAAATAGGCAACCTCTGTTAGCCAAACTCATTAGATCAGAGGCATGACTGCGGTTACAAACCCAACCAGCCTTTCCAGTTAGTTTGCAAGGCCAGCTCCTGAAGGGATATGTGCTCCACGGCAAACTATAGGGAGTCTAAATTACCGTCCTCCCCAAAATCAGCGGAGTCTGCCTTCCTCCAACCACACAGACACAGAGTGGAGTAACGTCTGATTGTTTGCAGACAAATATAGTGCAATATTAACAGGCCAAACTCCACCCACTGTTCCATGATCAACTGTGCAGTTCATCCCATCTCTCCCTCCAATAAACACTGCACACAGGACCCAAACTCCTACGTAACTGACTGGCATGCAGGAATCTGCTCCAGAAGCAGAAGCTTGCCCTGCAGTGAGGACCTGACTCGCCCGCTGCAAAGTCTTCTTCAGCGTCACAAATTGTCATCGCTCTCCCTTCAGCAGCAGAACTGGACAAAGGTATCATCATCAGAAGACCAGGAAGCGCTAAGGGGCAGATCCTCCACTAACCTCCCAGTGCCGGGTGCACGAGCCATGGGGATGGCTCTGTGGAGCACATGGCCTCAAGGAACCAGCCCTTCCCTTCAGAACAGCCATGTGACTCCAAATGAGAAAATCGCAAAAAGCTAGAGTTGGTCCCCAATGCAATTCTCAGATACTTGGTTTAAAATTGCTAAGATACAGAACTAACAGTACTCAATGGCATTAAGCAAGGCAGGAACCCAGCACAGACTCTGCAATCCCTCCCCAGTAGTCAGACTGGCATGATTCACACAGCGTCAAGAACAGATTGCTCAGCCCAGCACGTACCAGTTTAGCGCCCTTCTTGCGTCCGAGGGGCAAGGCATAGTGGGCTTCATACCACTGTCGGTATGGGGTGCTGTCAACCAGAACGATGCAGTTCTTCACCAGGGTCTTTGTCCGCACCAGCTCGTTGTTGGAAGCGTTGTAGACTACGTCAATGATTCTGGTCTTGCGGGTGCAGCCTTTGAAAACAAGGGAATTCATTAAACCCCACACGAGCCACACACGTAAGAAAAGTCACCCAAGCAGCACTTTGACCATGGCTCCATCTTAAACACACAAAGCAGACAGTACAGCATCCTCAGCGCTCAACCTCCACTGGGAGCCACACCTCCTCGGAAGTTTATCCTCCAACTCCTTGGCGGGTCCCTTCAGTATGTCCTTTCCTCTCCCAGCGCAGCCCATGTGGGTTCAGAAAAGAGACCTGTGCAAGAAGGCTTCACGCGTTCTTAAATAAAGCGCCAGATAACTCCAGCAAGGCCCCGTGCATCAGCCCCCGGTCTCATGTGCAGAAATCAAACTTCGCATCTCAAGGTTATCACCACACAAACTGCAGAAGAGGCAAGTGCAGGGGGAGACAGTCAAGGCCCAATGCTGCCACCTCTTCCTACCACGAGTTACCAATCCCATGGAAGTGAAAGACTCCCCAGGCTGCAAGCACTACACTCAGAGTTTGCAAGATCCAGAGTTTTATTTGTAATCCAAGCAGCAAGCTGGGTTTCCCACCGTCCACAAACTTCTAGAGCAGGCCCCCTAACTGTAGGGCACTGAGAAACGTGGGGGAAGGGGCCTGTTGGGGCCAGACTCAGGGAGGGGCGGGGAGGGTGCGCCAACCTGCCCCGCTCTGCTTCAGTTCTGCACCCCACCGCTGCTAGGCTTCAGCCCCCTTCCACTTCCAGCCTCAGCCCCTAGCTCCAGACCCCCAGACCTGACCACGGCTCTGCTCCCACCCCCAGCTCTGCTCTGGGCCCCACCCCCAGCCCGAAGCCTGACCGTGGTTCCAATCCCGGCCCCGGCGGTGGTCACGGGCAAGGATGGGGGGGCATATAAAAAATTTGGGGACCACTGCTCTAGAGACCATAGGTCAGTGGTTCTCAGAGGTATGCAAACCCCTGGCAGTACGCAGAGGTCTTCGAAGGAGTACATCAACTCCTCTAGATATTTGCCTAGTTTTACAAGAAGCCACATAAAAAGCACTGGCAAAGTGAGCACAAACTAAAATTTCATACCATGGCTTGGTTATACAGCTCTCTGCACTACACGCTGAACTGTAAGTACAGTATTTATATTCCAATTGATTTATTTTATAATTGTATGGTAAACAGGAGAAAGTCGGCACTTTTCAGAACTAGTGTGCCGTGACATTTCTGTATTTTGATATCAGATTTTGTAAGCAAGTCGTTTCTAAGCGAGGTGAAACTTAGGAGCGCACATGACAGACGCCTGCAAGGGGTGCAACAGCCTGAAAAGGTTGACAGCCACCTTTCAATCACCACTAACTTGCAACAGATTTACTATTTATTATTTGTATTACAGCAGCGTTCAAAAGGACACCCAGGATTGGAGTCCCACCGGTCTTGTCGCCAAGACCACCACGATAGAAGTGTTACCTAACCCCGTCCTCTCACCTTAATGCCGGACTCCTTTACAAAACCCCTTGCCCACCCTTCACCCCCGTTGCTGGGCACATTCTCCTTCAAAACCATCTGTTCCAGCAAACCATTCTTGACAATGCTCCCCCTTCTCCTGGACTGCTCTGTATTGCTTTATTTCGATTACAAACACTTTGGGACAGGGATCACATTTGTGGCAACTTCTCTCGGGGATCGAATGCAAGAACTCCATAGCTGCCTGCCTCCCTCCCGAGCCAAGAGCGTCTGTGAGCAGTGCACTCAGTGTAACTATGACGTTTCCTATCACTGTGGGCTTAACAGAGGCCTCCAAGACGCCTGCTAAGCCCACCTAAGGCCAAAGTTATCATCATTATTCACACTGCTCCAGAAGCAAACCCTGTACCGACAACCACGTCGCTGAAAATCAGCATCAAAGCTGCTTGCTTTTATCATTCCTCCTGTCCAGCTGTAGCACCGATGGCTGACACAGCAAACGACTGGGGTGCTTTCTAAACACAGGACACCTGCATTCTTCGTACTTACATTCAGAGCCCCAAGAGAAGTTGCCAACGTCCAACCGCAGAGCACGATATTTCTTGTTACCCCCACGAACCCTCACCGTGTGAATTCGGCGCGGGCCAATCTAGAAGAACAGAAACAACACAGCTGGGTCAAACGTCGAAGAGCCCCACAGTATCCTCAGGGGAGAGCAGACAGTGAGCATCAGGCCGAAAGGCAATATGGTCAGTGTAACTATGACAGATCCTAGCACTGGCAGGTGCAGTAACTGCGACCAAAACGGTCTGTAGCACCCACCTAAGGGAACGTGCTCATCACTCCAATTGCCTCCTAACCCAGCAACGCTCTGACTGAATGCAATGCAGAAATCCCAGCCCCGGCTCGGAGGAGCACAGGCAGAAACTGAAGTCCTGATAAAGCAAGGCATTCTCCCAACCCCTTAGTGCTGCAGGACAAAGCCAGGCATTCACAGGGCATTTTCTAAGCTGGCCGGGGGCAGCAACATCCAGTAATCCCCCCCCCCCCACGTCCAAATCCCCCACCTTGGTGTTGGCGGGAGGTCGCCCCAACTCATACTTCCTCTTCTTGTGGTAGGGCTTCCTTTTGCCCCCAGTCTTGCGACGCTTGTGCCAGTTGTCCCGAGAGATCCCTGGGGGTGAAACGAAGAGGCACGGCTCAGAGGGGGGGAGCCGAGAACGCCCGCCCGCCCGCCCGCCCCCCCGCCGGGCAGCGAGGCACTGAGCGCTCAGCTCTCCAAGGTTGGTTTCCACATGGCGCATTCGGAGTAATGCAGCAATTAGAGAAGCTTCATCACGGACACTCAGAGCCGCCCCTCCCCCCCACGTGCAGCAGCCCGGCAATACGGGAAGCGGCCCCCCCAACCCTGCACCCCCGGCCCGCTGCACACCCACCTGGGTGCGGGGCGGGTCTGTCCGCGCTGAGGCCTCACGCCCGCTGCCGGCCCCCCCCAGCCGCACGGGGTGCGGGCCGGGGGGGGGGGGGCGCAGAGAAGGGGACGGAGGCGCTGGGGCCGCAGGCCCGCCCCAGCCCCCGCCGCGCTGGGCCCCGCGATGCTCCCTCGGCCCCGCCAGGCAACAGTCGGCCCCGATCGCCGGCCCCGTGGGTCCGCCGCACCCCCCGGCCCCACTCCCGCCCGCCCCGGCCCCCGCGCGGCCGGCCCCGCGAGCGGATGGCGGCGGATGGCGGCGGGCCCGGGCCCCGACAACTCACCCATCCCTGCCCGAGCGGCGCCGGCAGCAAAGAGGGGCCGCAGAGGCTCACGGGGCGGTTTGTGGGGCCGGAAGTCTCGCGAGACGGCTACGTCACACCGCCGAGCCGGGGAGAGCCGCTGACGAGGTGCCGCGCGCCGGCGACGCAAAGTCAAGCACGTGACTGAGAGCGAGCGCGAGAGATTGACGGGCCGGGGAACGTTCAGTTCTTGCCCACGTGGGTCCGACGCAGGGGCGCACGCGAGTGCGGGTGTCTCGTGTCCCCCCCCCCCGCTGCTGCCCTGCCTCGGGATCGGAAGCGGCCCGGTCTCCTCTGCGCACGCGCGCGGGCGGGCACCCCCCGCCTCCCCGGCACCCTGGGCACAGGCCCCCCCCCAACCGCCCCCGGGAGCAGCCCGGCCGGACAGGAGCCCCTCCCCCGGGAACGGTGCAGCGACGGGCGTGGAACCACCCCCGGGGCCGGGCAGCCGCGGGCCCCTCGCCCCCCACCCAGGAGAGCGGCTCCGGCCCCGGGCCTCGGCCCCCAGCCGCCCGCTGCCCTGCCGCTGGATTGGCCCGGCTCCCTCGGGAATGTAGTGACCCCCCCCCCCGGGGAACGGCTGCTGATAGCCTGCCCCTCCCCCCACACACCACACACACACACACCACACACACACCCGCACCAGCTGACAGCCCCACACCCCGTAACAGCCAGGACAGCTTCCACTCGATTGTCTCGGGGGGGCTGTGCTAGCGGGACTTTGTCTGATGCTTCAGCACGCTCTATCGTGTGTGAGTGTGTGTGTGTGTGTGTGTGTGTGTGAGTGAGTGAGAGTCAGTCAGTCAGCTATACCATCCCAGCCACAGCTTAACAACTTAACAACCTCTAAGAATAGAGATTCCACCACCTCCCCAGGTAACCCATTCCAGTGCTTCACCACCCGCCTAGGGAAAAACTAGACCTCCCCCCTTGCAACTTGAGACCGTTGCTCCTAGTTCTGTCATCTGCCACCACCGAGAACAGCCTAGCTCCATCCTCCCTGGAACCCCCTTTCAGGTAGTTGAAGGCTTCTATCAAATCCCCCCTCATTCTGCCCTGCTGTAGACTGAACAAGCCTAGTTCCCTCAGCCTCTCCTCATAAGTCTTGTGCTCCAGCCCCCTAATCATTTTTGTTGCCCTCTGCTGGTTTCCCCAATTTGTCCGCATCCTTCCTGTAGTGGGGGGCCCAAAACTGGACACACTGCTCCAGTTGTGGCCTCACCAGTGCCGAATAGAGGGGAATAATCACTTCCCTCGATCTGCTGGCAATGCTCCTACTAATGCAGCCCAATATGCTATTAGCCTTCTTGGCAATAAGGGCACACTGCTGACTCATATCCAGCTTCTTGTCCACTGTAATCCCCAGGTCCTTTTCTGCAGAACTGCTGCCTAGCCCGTCGGTCCCCAGTCTGTAGCTGTGCATGGGATTCTTCCTTCCTAAGTGCAGGACTCTGCACTTGTCCTTGTTGAACCTCATCAGATTTCTTTTGGCTCAATCCTCCAATTTGTCTAGGTCCTTCTGTATCCTATCCCTACCTTCCAGGGTATCTACCACTCCCCCTAGCTTAGTGTCATCTGCAACCTTGCTGAGGATGCAATCTACCCCATCCTCCAGATCATTCATGAAGATTAATGAACAGGACCGACCCTGGGGCACTCCACTGTGACCAGTTGCCAGCTAGACATAGAGCCATTGATCACTGCCCGTTGAGCCCTATGCTCTAGCCAGTTCTCTATCCATTTTATAGTCCATTCATCCAAACCATACTTCTTTAACTTGCTGATAAGAATACTGTGGGAGACAGTATCAAAAGCTTTACTAAAGTCAAGGTATATCACATCCACCCACTTTCCCCACATCCACAGAGCCAGTCACCTCTTCATAGTAGGCAATCAGGTTGGTCAGGCATGACTTGCCCTTGGTCATAGTCCAGTCTCCCTGGTCATACTCCAGGAGGTCTCCAATCCTGGTGACTCCTGCCAGGATCAACCTCTGTTGCACTGAGGGGGTCTCTGCCACCTGCACACAGAGTTGGGGGTTGTGTAGCAAGGGGTCCGTGGGGAGATCCTCCCGCTCGGTGGCTGCCACGGACCTGGTGGCAAAGACCAGCTGCCCGGTCCAGAGGAAGTCCTGGTAGAAGACTGGCAGCTTGGAGAGATCTCGCAGAAGACCTCTTGGATGGAGATAAAAAAGCTGCCGGTCATTTTGGAGACCTTGAAGGCAGTGGAGGAAGGTGTGCGCCAACTTGCTCCACATCGGACTACCTGCACTATAAAGGAGTCTCTGCAGGGCCTGGAGATGGAAGGTGTGGACCCGGCTGTGGAGGCAGCACAGGTGCTGCCCCCTTTCCTCCAGGGGAAGACTCAGGACCCCAGCAGAGACCCAGTGCAGTCCTGGCCAAATGAACTCCAGAACTGACTTCTCGAGTCAGGGCAGGATACCAGGGGCTGTACTCAGGGTGTTGAGCTGCTGCCAGAAAGCATGGACAGGACCAGCTAATTGAGCACCAGCGCCCTCCCCGGCAGGGAAAGACACCAGACCCATCCTGTCCACCTCCGCAGCCACTCAGCCACCCTGCCCTCCAAACCCTGCCAGTTCTCCAGCAGGGAGGGATGGGGGGCAAAAAGGTACATGCCCACATAGAGCAGTGGCCCTGTGCTCCACTGGATGGCCTGGAGCGTGGGTGGTAGGGAGGGAGCTTTCCTGACACCTGTCCCCAACCATCAGGCCGAAGTTCTTCACCCAGGCAGAGGAGGCCACCGAGTAGATGGCCTGGCAGGACTCCTCCTGCACAAGGTTGCCCAGGTTTGGGACCACGAGGAGCATGTCATCAGCGTATGCTGACAGAACCACCCGCAACTCTGGCTCATGGAGCACCAACCCGGTCAACGTCCCACGCAGGAGACAGAGGAAGGACTCGCTGGCCTGTCAGCGGACAGCCTTGATGCCCCCCTTGCCTGAAGCTGACAGGTTCGGTCAGGGTCCAGTTGATCTTGACCACTCCTCGGAGGCATACAGCACCTGGAGAAAGCCCACAAAGTGGGGCCCAAAGCTGAATGCTTTGAGTCCTCAGGAGATATCCGTGGACCACCCCAGTGAGTGCCTTCTCCTGGTCCAGGGACAGGAGGGCGAATTAAGGACCATCTCTACACTACACCCAAGATCAAGGAGATCCCAGACCAAGTAAAGATGACCAAAGATGGTGCGGCCTGGGAAGGTATAGGTAGGGTCGGGGTGGACCACATCCACCAGCACGGATTTTTTTTTTTTTTTTGGTGGGGATTTGGGGGCTAGCACTAGGATGAACCAGCCCAAGGGCCTCTCTGAGTTTACAATTCCCCTTAAAGCGCTGGGGTGCTGCAGTCTGGACATGAGATGGGCTTCTTCCATCTGCATAGGTGATCCATCTCCCTGAAAGGTAGGAGCTAGGCCTAAGAAATAATACTTCTTTCCCCACTCCTGACCGATGGAACTGTATCAAAATAAGTTCCTTGTGTAGACCACACCTGAGGCTTAGTGCAAGCTGAACAGTTACCTTGACATAGCTCTGTCAGGAATGTGTAAAAGACAAACCCATTCCTAAGCAACACAGCTATGCCCACCTAATCCCCAGCCTAGCTACAGCAACAGGAATAACTCCTCCGCCACAGGGTTGTACAGGTACAGTCTCAACAGCACAGACACCCTGAGAGACAGAAGGGACATCAAAAGACCAAGTCGTTCCAGTGCAGGTATGGGGTGAAAACTACAGAGAGGAAAAGTGATTCCCACCCGAGATGAGACAGACTTACAGCAGAGTGCTCTCTCAGTAAACAGAAACTACCACAAAAGAAAAAAGAAAGCAAAAAAAGTTACACAACGCTTAAACAAGTAAAGCACACCTCTCCAACAACTCGGTTTAAAGCACTTCTAAATCATTTGCAAAAAAAAAAATAAACAAAACCAAAAAGTTAAAGCAAACTTTCCAATCTGTTTTTGACCAGTTCACCAGGGGAGAGCGCGAACGCAGTCCCCCACTACCACAAATTATGCAGTCGAGTTTCCCGCATTTGGGGAAATCGCAGGGGTCAGCACACCCGCAGTGCAATGGATGAGCCTCGCCCTGGGAAAACCACCTTCGTGATCATGGTGTCTCCCCTGCCAGGTAAGTATGAGATACAGTCCGCCGACCGCCCCCCGCCCTCGCTCGCCTCCAACTCAAAACACACGGTGCCGCCCGGATCGGACCTCCCACCATCCCCAGCCCCGCTGGTTCCGTCTGCTGCCTGCTGCTCTGACTCAGTCCGACCTGGAACCTTCTCGCCACCGAGCCCCAAATGGCAAATCTGGGCCCTAATTGCAGCCTGTTTCCGTTCCCACAATGCTCTGCTCGAGCACAGATCTGCATATGTGCTCACATGGCTCCGCCTCTCCGGCCGTCCCGCTGTTCAGTTTAGACACACACGGCTAAGGGAGGATATGATAGGAGAGCACTGATTCTCAACCGGAGGTCTGAAAACAGGTTTCAGGGGATATGGCAAAAATAAACCTGGGCTTCAGCCCCAGTGGTGGGGCTAAGGGAGGAAGCACCACTGCCATCTCTGACTCACCTTAGCGGGCCATCCAGCCTGTCTGGGTTGAGGGGAGGCACACCCCAAAATTGCAGCATCACTGCAGAAGAGAGCTCTCCCCCTGCCATCAGAAAGGGTTGCCTCAAAGCCATTGACACCACGAGCAGACAGCAGCTAGCCAAGGAGACACACCACTGCTCTGCCCTGCTACATCAGCACTTCCGGGAGCAGGGCCAAATGGAAGACAGAAATTCCATGTGAATCCCGTGTGTCCCCCTGCCTCGCCTCAGTTAGGGGTCCACAGGTTTGTCTAAAGGGACCCTGGGTAAAAAAAGATTGAGAACCACTAAGTCTATAAAATCAAGAGTTATTAGAAAAGATTTGGTCAGTGATGCAATCGCATGCTGAAAGCAACCCCTAACTCCGCGATTACGGATCTGAATATGGAGTGGATCATTCCAAATTGTCTTGTTCCGTACGTGTATTTGAAACCCGGGTACTGAATAAAATATTACCGGTGATAATTATTTTAATTTCTTTTTGTACAAAAATACACAATGAAGTGAAAAACGAAAATATATTTAGAAATTTTGTTTACCCTGCATAGACCTGACACTTAAAAATTAGCACAAACAGCACATAACAAAATAACTTCATATCAAACATAACTTCAATTAAAATCATAATTCTTTCTTTTTCACACAATCAGGTAGCTTCACCGAAATGAAGCCTCAAAAAATTGGGTACAAACTCGTAAATGTTCCTCTCCACGGAAATCTTTAGTAAAAGGCGAAAGATTTATACGATCTGAAGAGAAACCAGAGTATGACACACACTCCACGGAGGCCCTGCCCGGGCAGCAGCATCCCCTCAGTAACACACGGTGACCCTGCCGGCGGCTGGGCAGCGGCACCCCCCGGTCCCTCCGCCCATTGCACCGGCCCGACAGAACCGCGATTCCGAGCAGCGACACCCGGGACTCGGACCAAACCCAGCCCAGAGGCCGGGTTATCGCGTCCATGCGCGCAGTGCATCATGGGTATGCTAATGAGCCTTCCCGGCCGGCCGGCTCAGCGCCAGGGAGGCCCCGCCTCCGAGCTGCGGCTGCAGCCCCTGGCACGCGGCTCCGCCTCCTTCCCGGCTCCGGGCTGGGCGCTGCTCGCTCCGCTTGGCGCGCGGGCGGGGCCGGGGCAAGGGCCGCTGAGCCGCCCGGGGCGAGCCGGGCCGACCATTGCACAGAGCCTGCCGGGGATCCCAACCCGCGCCGCCCGCCCGGGGCGGCAGAGAGCGGGCGGCTTCTCCGCAGCCCCGCCGCACCCGGAGCCGGGCTTCCCCAGCCTGCAGCCCCCGCGCAGCTCGTTAGCCCGCCCGCCCCCGAGCTCCGCGGCCCCCACCCCGCTCCTGCAACCCGGCCCCGGCAGACATCGGCTCTGGCTGGGCAGCCTTTGCACCAGCAGCGCCGGGGGTGGAGCGCAGCCGGGTGCCACGCCCCGCCCCGCCCCGTCAGAGGGACCCGCCCTCGGGGTGCGGTCCGGTGTCGCACCCGGCTGCCTGGTCTGTGTAAACGAACGTCTCAGCCTCTGCTCCCTAGGGGCTTTACCTTCCCAGACACCAGAGCTGGCTAAGGGAGGCTACAGACACATTTATTTCAACTTCCCTGGGGAAATGGATGTGATACAAAAACAGACACCTCAGTGCAGAGATGATAAAAGCTCAGTTAAATGCAGGCGCTATAACCCATCTAATTATCTTTCTTTCTGACAAAGTGGGGTTCTGCCCACGAAAGCTTACGCCCAAATAAATTTGTTAGTCTTTAAGGTGCCGCAGAACTCTCGTTTTGCTAAAAACAGACAAACACAGCTACCCCTCTGGAACTTATCTTTCTTTTGCACACCCAGGGGCAGTTTCACCTCAGTGAAACCTCAAGAATTGGGATATAAACTCAGAAATGCTCCTGTCCACGGAAATCCTTAGTAAAAGACAAAAAACTTTTCGTTTTAGGAGCTGGGAAAAAAAGCAGAGCATGAAGAAGCCCAGCACAAAACCTCCTGCAGCACTAAAGCACCAGGCTTTGAGACCAGGATGACCCCACCTGGTGCTGGGCCAACCAGGGAACTTGCGATACACATTTATTGGCCCATTGAAACCTGAGTTTCATCATTGGAACCAGGAACTTGAACAGCGACCCCAACCCGCTGAGCAGGGACTCGCTTCACGGTGCGCGACAGACACATCATGGATGCGTTTGCAAATGGCCCTTCCCATCTAACACAAAGGAGCCTCTCCTAGGTTCCGGGCTCTGCCAAAGTCAGCCGCAGCCCCCTGTGTATTGCCTGGGGAACGGCGGATACAGCTCTCCAGACGCAGATGCTGCGCATCTCCGAATATTCCCCAAGATACCGAAAAGAAATAAATCTGGGAGACTTAAGCACCAAGTGTCTGTAGCACTTACTGTGCCCTGGCCTGTTAATATCCCTGATCGAAAAGTGAGCCCATCAGGTCCGGCTTCAAGCACAAAAAGCTGCTGGGAAATAATTAAAAGGAAATGAAATTAGAAGGTAATAAGGAAAAGAGGAGGTTCTTTTAACAGGGCTGTGTCCATTTGATGTCTTCTCAGATACAAATCAAGTTAACGGCCTATAAATGATTAATCAATTATCAAAAATAAGGTGGGAAATTAAAATAATCGCAAGTGAAGTCTAAGGCTAACATCATTTACAACAGCCATACAAGCTAATATGAGTGCTCTCTTTTACATCATGAAATATTAGTAGAGAAAACCTGCAGATTGAGCTAGAGTGTATGCATAAAAATAACCTCGACTGAGGATCCGTTAATATCCCAAATCCTTAATTTGGAAATGAAACAACGCACGGAAGAAGAGAGAACATGTAGAGAACTATCAGAAAATGTTTTGTAAAAAGCACATTACAGAAGCATTGTCTGGGCAAACAACTAAGGTTAAAACATCCACTGCACCTGGGAGCAGGATTAACAATGGGTACAAAAAACATGTAAGTTCTTCAGCGAGGAGTTTCCACTGAGTGATTGGAGTCTGAATGGCTGAGCAATTGAGGTGAGTGTAGACAGGGAAAGTGATTGAACAATTGGTCTAAGTAAGGGATGTTGAAACATGATGAAGAAAACACCAGCCTCATCTCAAACGTTTGAGGGAGGAAGAACGGAGAGAGGATAATAACTTACCACTCAACTGGCCGAAGAGGAGTCCACCCTGATAACTTTGGAGTCAGCCCACCTCAAAGGACAAAATCTGATCAGGCTTGCAACAATGTGGGTGATTAAGGATCACGCCAAATGCAGATGCAGCATGACAGAGCAAAAACCCATAGACCTACATGAGATCTTTTTCCTATAAAATGGGACAGAAAGATGAAGGCTGGAGGTTCGGGTCTACATCACCAACCAGCCAGGAGCACCAATGCACGTTGGCAGAAGCTTGCTCCTCACCCTCGTGCTACAGTCACCTGGCCAGTGACTACCACAAGCACCAAGAGGCTGGTAACTATAACATCTGTGAGACCCCTATGTATGCTTGTCTGTCTCCCTGTCTGCGTCTGTCTGTCTGTGTGTATGAGTGTGAATGAAGGTACCAGTTGAAACGTGTCAATGAAGTATACTTTATTAACAAGAATCTCTGTATTTGCAATCACTAAGTAAAGCACAATATTGATATTGTTACAGTGTTGATCCTGTTTTCCTGGTATTTGCATTATTGATACTATTGACCACGTTTTGTATTCACAAGAAGTATGGCTTGTTGCCTTATCCCCTGAAAAAGATCCTGTGATATTTGTTATTTGAATAACACTTTCAGGGAGTTGGATCGCCTACACCCATGGGAGAAGCCCGGCTATAGCACATCTAAGCTGAAGTGCCATGGCAGCCCAGCCCTTGGCCCTTGGGCTGTCTCATCTTATTGCTGTCTGCCACTGCAAGGTGGCTCTGCTGCAGCCAAAAAAGCCTCCGGGCAAAGGCAGAGGAGCCAGAGAGCTGAACCCGAGAGCCGGGCAGGCACTTGCAGAGACGCCACTCAGTACCGGGCTTCCCAAATGTCTGCCCTCCTCAAGGGCTGCTTCCTTGGAGGCCCCCCGACTGCATTTGAAAATGTATGGGAGGATGATGGGTGCACTTCTGGGACTGGCGCCGACTAACAAAGGGGGGGTCACCAACCCTGGCTCTGCCACGTCTCCCAGAGCTGCCCGAGGGGCAGGTGCATCCCAGCCCAGGGTTCTGAGAGCCATGAATTAGGATGGGACATCGAAAACCCTGGCTCGCCAAGTGTGCTGGGTGGTAGCTGGTATGTGTGTCCCCAAGCAGTTACTGTGGTTACATTGAACCCTCCGTGTCTGCTGGCGAGGATGAGGATGGAGTCCTGGACGGCCTTAGCCATGGAGTGGAGCCTTTCTCTGCCTCTCTGTGCTTGCAGTTGTGGTGGAGGGCAGGGTTATCTGGGGGGGGAGGTGGAAGAAGGGCCAGAGCAAGGGCAGAGGGGGCTGCCATGGGGACAGGATACATGGGGAAAACGCGCTGCTCCATTAAATATTTCAGAACATTATCACTGAATAGGGACTTTCTGTGTTGACTTTTCAACATTTCTGCTGCAAACAGGCAAGCTAGAAACTGACCTTTCTAGAGCATCCAGAGCCTGGCTGGATTTACACAGGAACAACTGCTTTCAATCCCCAGTTATTGTGGGGCACTGTACACTCATTGGTGTATTTCTGCTCTGCAACTTGCCCTCTGTATAACTCCCTATGGGTATTTGCACACTCAGGGCCCAAACATGATTTTTTCAGGCCCAGTACAAACTTGTAACACAGGCCTCCTCCCACACACATCCCACAATCCCTCATCCCAGACGTACAATCTAATGAGCCATGAAAAAAGTTTGAATTCTGAAATTACTGTTACATATTCTACATTTCTGAAAAATGTCCTACTTTGCTATTTTTGTTTATCACACCAAGCCTGAGAGTCCTACAAGTTTTCTGACTATTTTGTAACTTTTTGGTCATTATGAAGGTATTATATCCTGTCAATGTCTTGATTTTTTTATTCTCATGGACCAATGTGACTGCAAACATTTTATAATTAGGCCAATTAACTTTAAAATTTTATTCTTCTGGCCTTTTTCATCGCAAAATCATGACTTAGTCCCCCAAAACTATAATCTGAAGAGTTCCAAGCAAGTTACCATTGTGTGGTTCACCAATTAGATTCTTATCTCCTGGAATGCTAGACCTTGTGAAGCAAGAAATAAGGTGACATCCAACAACCTTTCCAATATTTCTTTCCATTTTGTAGCTTCTGTTAATATTTATTTTTGAATCTCACTGTCCACTGCATGTCCACCTGACAGCGACGGCTGTAACTGCTTCCACTGGCAATAGCAAGTTTTATGTTCTATGCTCTTTTCATGTTCAGGAAGTTTAGCATAGCCGCCGAAATTGCGGTGGGTGCTCTATTTTTCAGCGGATGGAGCTATCTGCCGTCGAAATACCCTGTCTTGTGTCGTTTCTCAGTGGAGACTAGTATGTTCCAAGAATTCCGCCGGTGGGTAATTCAAATGTTGCCTGCCGGCGGAGTAGAATTTGACACCCCTGATTACCTGGGTGCACACCCTAATGAAAATTTGCACACCTCAATGAAATGTGCTGTGCACGCCTATGAAGTTTAGTATATAGTTTACACCATTTTTTCATAATTGGTGAATACCCTTTATTGTTTTTCCAGCATACTGCGTTAAGCCTCCCTTCAGGAAACAGTCGACATGGAAAACAATACAGTGCTTGGTTGGTAGCACTCCAAACAAGCCAGTCTCTTGGTATCTCTTGTTGGAAGGTTTATGTTTGAGAAGAATTTCAGGAAAATTATGCCCATCAACATCTTTTGGCATTGACTTTGCTAGGTTCTGCATTTCTTCAAAAGTCAGGACACCAGATAGAATCTGTTCTGTTTTCAGGCCACAAGCCTGGATCTTTGAAAAGACAAGAATCAGATCGTGTAGCACTGCTCTCTCCTGCTTCTTGTAAACCTTCTGAATGTGGCGGTGCTAATGGTGGTACTCCCTGGCTATCTTCAAGCATTAGATTGGAGTCACATGAGGCATGTTGTGACAGTTTTTCTTGGTCATCAATTGTCAGTGCCACAGACACAGTCTCTATATTGAAATCATTTTCATCTTGATTTTGTTCATCTGCTTCCCTAGTTAGCATATTGCCTGATTCTTGCCTGCATTGGTGAGGATAATTGCTTTTGCAGCTAAAATATACTGGGCAAGACTGACTGCAGAAAGGCCTTGTCTGATCTGAAAAACAGGCGGATAGATTGGTGTCCTTTAGCTTCTTTGAGTTCCCTTTCTTTTACCTCCTTACGTTTCTGGCTGCCTGATTTGTATTTATAGCCACCACCAGACATGGCAGTATGGGGGGTGTGTGTGACTGTGAGTGGATTAGACACTTTTACGTATATTTTGGGCCTGCAAATCCTACCAGAAGCAGCAGCAGCACTGGCTCCTGCTGTCTTATGGTGCTTTGCTTTGCACCTCCCACCAGCTGTGCCTCCCTCCTGCCTATGCACAAGGATCTCTGGGACTGGTACTTCTTGATCTGGATAGGATAGACCATGTCACAGAGAGGAGCACAAATCTCTCTGTCTCTCGGTCTCAAACGACAAATCCTAGTTTAACTGCACAAGCACACACTCTCTAGGCTAGAGACGGCCCTAGGTTGAGCTAGCCGGCCCAGCAACTCACTGTTCACAATGCTGCTTGAGACTGCGCTAACACCGCTTCTGATCCACTCCAGCAAATCTCACAAGAGCTGGACAATAGACACAGGGAAATGAGTTTCTATAAATATCCTGAGGCATGATCTACAATTTAGCCTCAATTTTTTCTTCACGGTAATGGGGATTGCAGCCCGGGCCAGGCCCTCCACGGCCTCCAGCCCCAATAAAGCATACCCTCCCCCTCCCACAATGTGGGGCCCTGTGCACACTGGGCTACTGCCGGGGATTTCCCAGCACCACCCTGGGCCCAGGGGCCCCAGGACCGAGCGGCACTTCAGGCGGGCGGGGAGGGTGTGGGGCTGCCTGGCTCGCGCAGCTGAAGAGGCGGGGCTGGCAAAGGGTGGGCGCGGGGCGGGACAGGCTCGGCCGGAGAGGCGGAGCCATGTGAGCCCGTATGCAGATCTGTGCTCGAGCAGAGCATTGTGGGATCAGAAACAGGCTGCAATTAGGGCCCAGATTTGCCATCTGAGGCTCGGTGTCGAGAAGGTCCCAGGTCGGACTGAGTCAGAGCAGCAGGCAGCAGATGGAACCAGCGGGGCTGGGGATGGTGGGAGGTCCGATCCGGGCGGCACCGTGTGTTTTGAGTTGGAGGCGAGCGAGGGCGGGGGGCGGTCGGCGGGCTGTATCTCATACTTACCTGGCAGGGGAGACACCATGATCACGAAGGTGGTTTTCCCAGGGCGAGGCTCATCCATTGCACTGCGGGTGTGCTGACCCCTGCGATTTCCCCAAATGCGGGAAACTCGACTGCATAATTTGTGGTAGTGGGGGACTGCGTTCGCGCTCTCCCCTGTTTTTCCTAGTTAAAGAAAAGAACTTAAGAATTAATGGTGTGTTACTGTTTCTCAAAATGCAGAGAATTCTTGCTCGTGAAAACAGACAGTGTTATTGTGTGCTGTATTCTGCGAAGCCAGTTCGGTGATTCCGTCGCGCTGTCTCATATGTCAGCGGGAGCTGCGTCATCGCATTTTCCAGACTGTTTTGCTCCTTTTTCTTTTCATATCATTAGTAAGAGAATGGTCTGCCCGAGAGGCACTTTTCCATGGTGCCAGTCATTTCCTTCTCTGCCCTGTTCTCTCTCTGCAGGCATATCTGCACTAGGAAACTATCACCAGCACAACCCCGGAGCCTCAGGTCCCCGCCACCGAGCACCGGGCTTCCCTCACAGCAGCTAGGAGCTCCGAGTTCCCCGCGCCAGTGAGTCCCTGACACGGTGGCCCCGTGGCTCGGAGCCAAGAGGCCCCCGCAGCCGCTGACAGCAGCGGGGCCTCCCCGCAGCCGCTGACAGCTGTCGGCCCCCGCGGCAGCTGGAAAGCTCGTGTCTCCTACCCCGCTGCTTAAAAGTGTATGAGAACTACTTTACAAACATACCTCTGAATCGCGCGTAGGCAGCTTCCTTGCTATTCAACAGCCTAATAATGAGCGGGCAGTGTCACTTCAAATCATTAGAGTACTAACACACCTTCTTTCTGAAACATTTTATCTGTTTTTTAACATTATAAAGTAGCTTCACCGAAATGAAGCCTCAAAAAATTGGGTACAAACTCGTAAATGTTCCTCTCCACGGAAATCTTTAGTAAAAGGCGAAAGATTTATACGATCTGAAGAGAAACCAGAATATAACACACACCCCAAAGAGGCCCTGCCCGGGCAGCAGCATCCCCTCAGTAACACACGGTGACCCCGCCGGCGGCTGGGCAGCGGCACCCCCCGCTCCCTCCGCCCATTGCACCGGCCCGATAGAACCGCGATTCAGAGCAGCGGCACCCGGAAACCAGAACTAACCCAGCCCGGCGGCCGAGTTATCGCGTCCTTGCGCGCAGTGCATCACGGGTATGCAAATGAGCTACCTCCCGGCTCCGGGCTGGGCGCTGCTCGCTCCGCTTGGCGCGCGGGCAGGGCCGGGGCAAGGGCTGCTGAGCCGCCCGGGGCGAGCCGGGCCGACCATTGCACGGAGCCTGCCGGGGATCCCGCCCCGCCCCCTGCACTCAGCACCGCCCGCCTGGGGCAGCAGAGAGCGGCCGGTTTGTCCGCAGCCCCGCCGCCCCCGGGCACTGCCCCGGGGCCGGGCTTCCCCAGCCTGCAGCCCCCGCGCAGCTCCTTAGCCCGCCGAGCTCCGCGGCCCCCGCCCCGCTCCTGCAACCCGGCCCCGGCAGACATCGGCTCTGGCTGGGCAGCCTTTGCACCAGCAGCGCCTGGGGTGGAGCGCAGCCGGGTGCCACGCCCCGCCCCGCCCCGCCAGAGGGACCCGCCCTCGGGGTGCGATCCGGTGTGGCACCTGGCTGCCTAGTCTGTGTAAACGCATCAGCCTCTGCTTCCCTTTCCTAAGGGCAAAAGGTGCCTCCAAAGGGAAACTACAGCCCGGAAGCAGTGGGCCACGCAATGGCTGACGTGTTCTGGGGAGTCTACAATAGGGTGATCATCTTCTCAGTCTGAGCTGACATCCCCAAAGCAGAAAAAAGAGGAAGATCTGTAGAAGAAAGGAGTTCTTTTGAAGCAGAAGCTGCACAATTCATCTTCAGACCAGTCGTCTGTCAGTTCAGTCTTTTAGTTGGTGTAGTTTCTGCCTCTGCTGTTAAACTGATAAGAACAGATTTAAGTTATGGAGCTAATATGCTCCCCTCCACGCCCCTCCCCCATTATCCTAGTATCCAAGCATCTTCCTAATCTTCAGTGTAGTTCTCCCATCCTCCCCAAGACTTGTGCAAGGTAGGCAAGCGCCATCAGCCCCATGACACTAAACCAGCAACGATTAAACAACCAACGTGCTAAGGGTATGCCTTCACTGATGGCTGCAATATGGCGGCCCCATCAGATCGATTTATCCAGACGGATCGAGCAGAAGTGAAGACCCACTCAATCGATCCGGAAGTCGATTTAATAAAGCCACCTCCACAAAAAGCGTAGCGCAGCATCGACGGGTACGCATTTCCCGCTGGCGCAGGCGTAGTGGAGATGGGTGCGCAGAACAGACTTTAGGAAGTCGACGTAAGTTATGCAAGCTGCTCTATGAAGCTGCATAATTCCCATCAACTGCTGGCGAATTTGCCAGTGAGTATAGACCAGGCCTAAGTGACCTTTAAGCTCAACCTTTAAGAATGTATTAGGGAAGGATTGAAATAGTAAACAGGGCCATTTCTTATAGATAGCTAACAGTCACATTAGAGAGACCTGAGTGTCTGAAACGCAAGTTTGTATTGTCCAAGAATTAGAAGCAAATACAAATTGTATGTTTCTGTGTTTACCTATATTTGTTAGAAGCTTCACAATGTGATCTCTGCTACCTGACCAACTGGGATCTGATATTAGTGCATTCAGGAATTGTGTGACACAACACTCGTTCAATAATGACAGAAAGGCTTTAATTACTACACTTACAAAGTGCATGCCCAAACCAAAAGTCCAGAATATAGTAGCTGTAAATGCAATTTTCCTCACCAATGCAGGCAAGAGGCGGTGGTTTCAATTCTTGACAGCTTCTCTGAGAACTTGGGTCTGTCGTCTCAGAAAAAAGCTGGGCGAGATGACAGTTCTGTGTGTGGAATGATTTCTCAATCTTGAAGTGCACTTGCTGCTAGGATTGCTTCCCTCTTTATACTCTTCAGTTTAGTGTTTTCCAAGCATTTTTGGTAACTACATGAGAGAACAAAGGAAATCCAAACACAAACAACAGGGGAAAGACCTACGTGTTTGTGCTCAGTTCAGATGGTGTTAGCCAGACGGATTTTGTTTAATCAACATTCCAGCACTTGTTTGTCACAAAGTTCCATCCTTTCCTAACAAAAGGGGGTTGGAGTTTGCTGAGATGAAAACTGAATAATACCTGAGTGGTACCCATCAAAAGACAGAATCAAAAGGTATCCTTGAAAAATATGGAGCCACTGAGGTACAGGTGAGTTAATTACAGAAGATAATTTCATTAGAGAGGCTGATCAGTCCAGGGGGGCCATTAATCACAGGAAATATGATTGAAATATGATGAAATACCGGGCATGCTTAACGAAGAAAACAGCACGTGTGTGATGCAATAAGAAGCAATCACTTCTTTTCAAAAGGGATTCCAGCCACCGCCATTCTTTTGCAATATGCTTCTTACTTTTTGGGTTCCGGGATGCCTGTCCATGGCTAAAAGCCCCTCCCCCAGCCTAAGGGGAAGAGCTACTGAGCCCAGGACTCAACTGATTACGAATGAAATGAAATGAAAAAAACAGGAACAGGCGTGAAGGTCAAAGAGCTACATGGAAGGAACCTGAAGGGGAATATGCTTCTTATTAGTAATATTTGGTAGCTTAATTTTATAAGTAGGCCCAGCCCCATTTGAATTTCATGGTCTACATCTCATTAACTGGTAGATGATAAACTTCTCTTCCTGTCTCTTCCTATGTTCTATTGATTCAGAGATCAAATGGGAATATTAACAGTTAGATGAAACTTCTATGTAATAAATTCATAGTCTATATTTCTCCTTAAAGTTTGTAGTAAACTGTCTATGAACTGCTGGAATGGTTACCTGCCTTATGCTAATCAATGCAACTAATCCCTGTGTGTATATAGGAAATAGGAATTGACTTCAAAGCCACAATGTATATTCTCTATTTTTGGTCTAAGGGATATCTGTCATGACCTGCTGTCAAGAGGTTATCTGTAGTCTGCCAGAGAGCTATGAAAGAACTTTGGGTCCTGACCCTTTTTTCATTTCAAATCCGCTTGAACCTTATATGGGGAGGTTTTGGGTCACAAGACTGAGATCCTCAGCTCCAATCTGGATGACCCTGCTATTTCTCATGGAAGAATTTATGTAGACTCTGCACATGGACGCCTATTGGATTATGACCTATGGAACTGATTCGTAAAGAACTTTTTGCAACTCAGTAACTCACCATCTCTACTATGAAACTGACCTAAGAACTTTATTTGTATGTAACTATAATCGCTCTTTCTTTTCTTTTTAATAAATCTTAGTTTAATTAATAAGAATTGGCTGTAAACATGGATTTGGGTAAAGTCTGAAATATTAATTGACCTGATGAGTAATATGTCTGATCTCTTGGGATAAGTAGAACTTTGTATATGGTGAACAAGATTTTAATCCTCACCCTATTTGACTTGGCTGTCTGGATGGGAGACGAGGGCTGGACCGGTTAAGGGAAAGTGTATTTTTGGGCTTCTTGGTAACCAGTAAGATATGATAAGAACTGTTCTGTTGCTGCCTTTATAAATCTAATTATTAGAGCAAGCCTCTAGCTTGGGTGACTGTTTGCCCCTTTCTATGTATTTTGTCCTGATTTAGCGTTCTCAGGAAAGTCCCTATCTAGACATCCTGATTACAGCTGTTAGGGCTTTTCTTGTCAGGCCCCTTTTTCTCAGTTCTCAGATCTGTTCACAGACAGAAAGCAACAGGCCACAGCCTATGAGTGGTGCGTGAACTGCCTGTTCAGGAAGGCTACCCCGCAACCACCCCTCTTCTGCCAAAAGCTCTGCCCCTCACCCCCACCAAACCCTGCCCAGGCCCCTGTGGAGGCGAGAGGAGCCCCTTCCCAGCTGGCCTGAGTCCCAGGCCCCTCCCCCAGGCAGCCAACCTGGCTGGCCCCAGCCCCAGGGTGTCAGGCCAGGCCAGGCGAAGCAGCCCAATCCCCGGCGCACTGGCTCCAGGCCTACCTGGCTCGAGCCCTGGCCCGCCCATCCTAGCATGGGTCCACCTGAGCCCCGGAGCCCCGGCCTGGGCCAGGCAGCCCCAGCTTCGAAGCGTTAAGCCGAGTGCCGCTTCAGGGCAGGGGAGAGGCTGGTGAGCGCAGCAGCAACTGGTGCAGGGCCCTGGGCTGTGTGGGCCCAGGGGACACAGCAGGAGGAGACAGGGCCACCCATGCCGGAGTCCAAAGTGCAGGCAATGCTATGTTTATTGGGGCTAAACAAGCAGGCATAAAACCACGGCCCTTCACACCAATAGGGCTTCTTTTCCCATAACTAGCTTTATACGTTGGTAGAGTGTCCTTCCCCCCCAACCAAAGCTCTGTACATCTGTAGCCCAAGATCCAGTGTGCTTCAACAGCAGCAGTGGGAACTACAAGTCGTGGACTACAAACTATGGCACGTTGGGAGAACTTCCTGGCAGGAGCCAGGAAACACCCTCGGCCCTCCCAGCAGAAAGTGTCAGCACTCTCTGAAGCTGGTGGGAGCGTGTAGCAGGCAAGCAGAGAGAAGGTCAATGGACTGTAATCCTGTTCTATGATTCCTTGCAGAATAAAGCCAAAAGGGGCTTAAAGAACTCAGTCCAGTAGAGCCCTGTCTGGCTTCACCCTGAGTGGCTGCAGAGCATTATTCCTGTGGGACTCTGCACAGACAGTGGACCAAAAACTTCTCCAGCACAGGATTGAGACTGCCTCGTTTCCATAGCACAGATGTGCTCTGAGAGATGAAACGCTATGGTGCCCCGGTGCCGGCAGCAAGCCTGCATCCCAGAGAAGTGCTCTCCAGACACCAGTTAGGCCATTGGTTCTCAAACTGGGGGTTGCAAGCCCTGACCCCGGCCAGGCGCAGGACTGTGAGCCTCCCTGTTTCCTCGTGGCAAAGGAACATGGGGGAAGAGATGAGCAGTGACACACAGACACTGTTTACTCCCCCCCCCCCAACATTCCTTTGTGCGCCCACGGAGATCGAGGGTGAGCAAGCGAGAAGCAACGCCAGGGCTTCCTTCATCCAGGTCACTTTCCGCACCTGGGCTGTGCTGTGAAGCATCAGGAGCTGCGGCTCTCTGCCCTCCCCTTACACAGCCCACATGGGGAAAGTGACCTGGATGCAGGGAGCCCTGACATTGCTCCTCAGTCCCCCCCAGAGCCACCTAGGTGTGCATGGAAGAGCAGCTTTCAAGGTAGAAGCGAGCAGCACCTAGCATGCAGGGCAGGTCTGTTTCCAAAGACAGGTGAAGGAGCAGGGGAATGCAGGGGCTAGGGGCAAAGCAGGAGTGGGGATTTCACAGGAGCCAGGGGCAAGTGCCCACTGGGCAAGGAGGGTCACACTCAAAGGCTTAAACGAGAGTCCAGTAGCACCTTAAAGACTAACGAATTTCTCTTGCTGCATGAAAGAGATCACTAATGCAAAACGTCTGAACCCATCCTCTCACCAGCGAGATGAGAACAGAGTGCAGATACAGTGCGGAGAAAAAAACTGCAGACAGGAAAAAAAACAGCTACACAGACAAAAAGATCACTACACATAAAAATATCAAATATACCTCTGTAAGTGTCTCAAATTAAAAACACTGTAATGTACCAGCTTCAAAAAACACTACGTCGCTGGGTTTTCAAGAGTAGTATCCCACGGTGGTGTGCAAACGGCAAGAACGACAAAAGTTAACCTACAAACACGAACTACTGATTATTCTTTTCTTTAACCATAAAAATCAGGGGAGAGCGCGAACGCAGTCCCCCACTACCACAAATTATGCAGTCGAGTTTCCCGCATTTGGGGAAATCGCAGGGGTCAGCACACCCGCAGTGCAATGGATGAGCCTCGCCCTGGGAAAACCACCTTCGTGATCATGGTGTCTCCCCTGCCAGGTAAGTATGAGATACAGTCCGCCGACCGCCCCCCGCCCTCGCTCGCCTCCAACTCAAAACACACGGTGCCGCCCGGATCGGACCTCCCACCATCTCCGCCGCGCCTGTGCCGCCTTCCTCACGCTGCTCTGACTCGGTCCGACCCGAGGCCTTCTCGCCACCGAGCCCCAGATGGCAAATCGGGGCTCTGAGCGCAGCCTCTTTTCACTCCCACAATGCTCTGCTCGAGCACAGATCTGCATACGTGCTCATGCGGCTCCGCCCCTCCGGCCAGGGCCTTCCTGCAGCCGGCCTGCCCCGCCCCGCGCCCTCCGTTTGCCGGCCCCCCCTCTTCAGCGGCGCGAGCCCTGCAGGCTCACGAGCCCTCCCAAGTGTCGCTCGGTCCCTCCCGGGGCCCTGCTGGGCCGCTCTCCCCGAGCCGGCCGGGCGGACGCTGCAGCGCAGAGCAGGGAGCGGCTCTCCGGGCTGCCTCTGTCACCCAGCGGAGGCGGGGCCCGTCGGTCGGGAGGCACCAAGGAGGCTTCAAGTCTCCGACAGCCCCCAGCCCGGCAGCCCCAGGCGAGGAGGACCAAAAGGACCTGGGGAAGCAGGAGGGAGCCGGCAGGAAGGGGGGACCCGTCTGTCCCGAAGACAAAGCATCAGCCCCCAGCCCCCTGCTCTGCCACAGACTTCCTGGGTGACTGGGGGCAAGTCACTCAGTCTCTCTGTGCCTCAGTTTCCCTGTCTGGGAAAGAAGTCTGTCGCAAGGGCTGCTGGTACAAACTTTAGATTTGTGTAAGCATTACAGCCGGTGTATAGAATTTTGGGCCTGCTTGAAAGCGGAGGTGTTTTGGGACACACGTGTAGACAAAGAACAGAACACAGACACTGTGTTACCCTGACCTACCCACAACCAGATGGGTTTTCTATGAGTGGAGGTAAGGGATGTCATTAAAACCCTTCGAGATGTAGTGGGGGATTGATCCTCTTCAAGACAGATGCCATAGCCAGGTCAAGCAACCGGTTGGGCGGAGCAAGGGCGTAAAGGGAGGTGTGAGAAAGAAACACTAAAGGCCATAAAAATGACCCTGGCCAAAATATAACTTCCCTCCGTACCCCTCCCATGGGGTATAAAAGAGGTGGTCCAAAACCCCCAGACTCAAGACCCTCCAAAATGGAATATGGGCATACATTGGAAGGGGTGGTACCAGGGGAGCACTCTAGGTATAAAGAAGAAAGAGGGGAGAGGGAGCTCTATGGCTGTGTAGCCTCTCCTGTCTGCTAGCCCAACACGAGGGCGTTCAAGACAGGGAAAGTCTGCCTTGTGACTTTTTACGCAGCTTTGGGAAACAGGGCCTGAGGCTCCTGTGTGTGCTCTGTGTTGTGTGTCAGTGTGTATTCACCTCAGACCAGATCCACCCACCAGGAACAAGGCTTTATTCTGCAAGGAAACATAGAACAGGATTATAGTCCATTGGCCTTCTCTCTGCTTGCCTGCCACATGCTCCCAGCCTCAGTCAGTGTTGAAACTTTCTGTTTAGGGAGCAGAGGGTACTTTGTATAACGCAACCCCCTGACAAACTGCCACAATAACTGAACCCCGAAACCAACAATCCAGTGTTGTCCTTTTGCCTCATTTAAACTCCTCTCAGCGAATGCCATTAGCTAGGCGGCAGGTTAGATCGGCAGAGCTGTGTCGCTCAGCAGTGTGTTAGTCTTTTTCACACCTCTGAGGGCAGGTCTACACTACCATTTTAGTCAATCTAACTCACATCACTCGGGTGTGAAAAAGACACCACCCTGAGCAGCACAATTTAGAGCAACCTAAGCACTGTCCAAACTGGCGCCTCTCCCACTGACATAGCTGCCGCCTCTCATGGAGTAATGACAGGAGAGCGTTCTTCTGCCGTCATATAACATCGTCACCAGACGCTGGTTCCCAAGGTGGCACCGTTGCAGCCAAAAAAAGCCTCTGGGCAAAGACAGAGGAGCCAGAGAGCTGAAACAGAGCCGGGGCGGGCACTCAGAGATGCCACTCAGTGCCAGGCTTCCCAGCTGTCTGCCCCGCACAGGCAGGGCTGCTTCCATTGAAGAGTGGCAGCCTCAGAGGCCCTCAACTGCCTCTGAAAATGTATGGGAGGATGGAGAGGATGGCGGGTGCGTTTCTGGGATTAGTGCGCCACTTACAAAGGGGTCCGCCACCCTTTGCTTTGTCATGCCTCCCAGAGCAGCCTGAGGGCAGGTGTGTCCCAGCCTGCGGCTCCGAGGTCCATGAACTAGGAAGGGACATTGAAAACCCTGCTGGCTCGTCAAGTGCACTGGGCAGTAGGTATGTCACCAAGCAGTTGCTGCGGATGCACCAAAGCCTCCACGTCTGTCAGTGAGGAAGAGGATGGCACCCTGGATTGCCTTGCCCCTGGAGCAGAGGCTTTCTGTGCTTGGGGGAGTGGCAGGGGACAGGTTGATTGTGGGAGGGAGGAAGAAGGGCCAGAGCAAGGTCCCAGGCAGGGCCGTGGCAGGGCAGCATGTGGCACGCGGGGCCAATGTGGGCGGAGATGGTGGGAAGTCCGAGTTGGCCTGCACCGTATTCTGGGAGTTGGTGGTGAGCGAGGGGAGAGGGCGGTCAGCGGGCTGTATCTCATACTTACCTGGCAGGGGAGACACCATGATCACGAAGGTGGTTTTCTCAGGGCGAGGCTCATCCATTGCACTGCGGGTGTGCTGACCCCTGCGATTTCCCCAAATGCGGGAAACTCAGCTGTATAATTTGTGGTAGTGGTAGTGGGGGACTGCAAAGACAGATAAAGATATCAGCTGTGATCTTTTGTTTTTCATTTCCTTGTGTTGTTATTGGGATGGCTAGTTATACATTTGTGTATTTATTGTTTGTTGCAAGTGTTTTGCAACCATCCTGCATTAAGCGGTTTCTGACGTGAAGAACACCTCTGACTTTCCTGCTGGCACTTCCTTTGTCTGTTCTTCTCTATTTGGTTCTCATTTCTATGACAATATCTGTCAAAAATCTGTCTCACATGAAGCCTGGGAATCCCATCTCCAAGATGCAGGCTGATCCCCTGTCCCTGCATCGGAATGGCTTTTGCTGTCCGTTCTCTCCCTCCGGCACGTCTGCACTATGGAGACTAGGCCGGTACAACCATGTGGCAGAGGAGGTCTTTCTGTCGCTTTTGGTGCACTGTCTCCTGAACGGCGTTAGCTAGGCTGGGAGTTTTGTCACCAAGAAATGGGTTTGTCTTTTACACACCCCGAGAGACAGAGCTATGTCAACGTAACTGTTCAGCACACACCAAGAATCAGGGCTGGTCTACACGGGGAACTTATTTCAACACAACATCATCAGTCAGGGGCGTGGAAGGAAGAATTCTTCCGTAGACCTAGCTCCTGCCTTCCAGGGAGGTCTACACAGATGGAAGAAGCCCGGCTTGCATCTAGACTGAAGTGCCCGGGTGGTGCCACCATAGCAACTTAAGGGGAGTGGTACACTCAGAGAGACCCTTAGGCTCTCTCTTCCTAGTGCTAGTCTCCACGTCCCAACAAGGTGGCAAAAAAATCCTTGCTGGCAGACATGGTCCTCCCCGACCTTACCTAAACCATCCTGGGCCACACAATCTTTGATAATCTTTGTTTGGTCCAGGACCGCCTGGAGCTTGGGTGTAGGAATGGTCTGTCATTCGCCCTCCTGTCCCTGGACCAGAAGGTGAACCACAAGTATTTCCTGGGCATTTGGCTTCGGGCCCCAGTTTGTGGGCTTTCTCCAGGTACTGTACGCTTCCGTGGGCTGTTTGATCAAGCTCAGCTGGCCCCTGAACAAACCTGTCAGTTTCAGGTGACCATGGATCAGGGCTGTCCACAGTCAGGCCAGCTGTACACTGCGGCCATTGAGCCTTTCCTCCCTCTCCTCCGTAGGAGGTTGATTGATTGAGTTGGTGCTCCGTGAGCCAAAGTTGCACAGGGCGCTCCTCATGGTCCCAAACCCCGGGTGACCTGATGCAAGTGGAGGCCAGCCAGGCCATCTACTCATTGGCCTCCTCTGACTGGGTCACTTGGGTCAAGAGCTTTGGCCTGAGGGTCGGGGACAGGTTGCAGGCAAGCTCCCTCCCACCCACACTCCAGGCCCTCTGGTGAAGCGCGGGGGCTGCTCCTTTATCTGGGCCTTTACCTTTCCGCCACCCCTCCCCCTGCCAGAGAACTGGCAGGGTTTGGAGGTCAGGGTGGCTGTGGAGTGGACAGGACGGCTCCAGTGTCTCTCCCTGTCGGGGAGGATGCTGGTGCTTAGCCAGCTGGTCCCGTCCATGCACTGGCAGTGGCATAACACCCTGAGCCTGGCCCTGGGTACCCTGGCCTGCCTTCAGAGCTTAGCTCTGGAGTTCTTTTGGCCAGGCCTGCACTGGGTCTCTGCGGGAGTGCTGAGTCTTTCCCTGGAAAAGGGAGGACAGGGCCTGCTCTACCTCTGTAGTCAGGTCCGTGTCTTCCACCTCCAGACCCCGCAGAGACTTCTCTCTGGTGCATGTGCCCAGCACGGAGCACACTGGCACATGCCTTCCTCCACCGCCTCCGAGGGCTCCGGTAGGACCCGCAGCTCTTTTATCTTCCCTGAGACCCCGCTGAGGTGCCCGTCTTCTACCAGGCTGGGTTCTCCCTGGGTCCCAGGGCCCACCGGAGATATCAGCTGGTGGCTCCTCCATAGAGCCATGCACAGGGGCGTGCACCCAGCGCGGTTAACGCCTCCCCCCAACACTTGCCACTTTGCCTCCCGTAAGGCGTACCCCTTTCCCCCCATGGGGGTCCTGCAGACCCACCCAGCTGTGTTGACCCAACAGGTCAGCACCGCCCCGCACACGCCAAGGCCAGAACATCCCAACGCTTGTTAATTAGCTTTAGCCAAGCTCAGAGTTCTGGGGACCTGAGGAACGATTTTTGTTAGTCTGGCGGCCGGCAACACCGCCCCGCCCCCGCCCCCGGCCCCGCCCAGCCCGGAGCCGGGAAGGAGGCGGAGCCGCGTGCCAGGGGCTGCAGCCGCAGCTCGGAGGCGGGGCCTCCCTGGCGCTGAGCAGGCCGGCCGGGAAGGCTCATTAGCATACCCATGATGCATTGCGCTCAGGGACGCGCCCTTCCCCTCCCTCCCCCGCTGGGCTGGGTTTGGTTCGGGTCCCGGGTGCCGCTGCTCGGAATCGCGGTTCTATCGGGCCGGTGCAATGGGCGGAGGGAGCGGGGGGTGCCGCTGCCCAGCCGCCGGCGGGGTCACCGTGTGTTACTGAGGGGATGCTGCTGCCCGGGCAGGGCCTCCTTGGGCTGTGTGTCATACTCTGGTTTCTCTTCAGATCGTATAAATCTTTCGCCTTTTACTAAAGATTTCCGTGGAGAGGAACATTTACGAGTTTGTACCCAATTTTTTGAGGCTTCACTTCGGTGAAGCTCCCCAATACGGTGAAAACAACAGATTGAGTAATCTAGAGTTCAATTGAATAATGTTTAAGTGCTTTGAAGTTTTCGTTGTTTGTATTTAACTCTTGTGGCAGTGCAATCTTCTGGGAAATAGGTTTGTGTCCAACTTACAACTTTCTCTGCTGCCAAGCAACGTTAATGACCTGAAATCTATCAATTAATACAAGTACAGCTTGTTAGATGGAAATTAATATGCACTGTCACAAGAGTTAAATGCCTGCAGGCAACATGCGGACTATTTAAAAACACTATAATTAGAGGCACGGATTAAATGTAGACACTAAAATTAAAAAAGAAGAGCAAAAGGATGCCACCATGGCCAAACAGTGGCGTAATAGAGGCTATTAAAGGCAAAAATAATCAATCTGTTCAGCTTTGGCAATTAAAGCCTAGTGAGGATAATAGGAAAGTGCCCACCTCTGGCCGGTTTAGTGTAAAAGTATAATCAGGCAGACCAAGAAAGTATCGGTAACTTGCTAAAGACACAAAAACTAACATTAAGGCTTAGTTGAGCTACACCAGAAGCAGGCAGCCAGCTAAAGCCTCCATCCCAGCTGCAGCTCTGGCCCTGGCTCCTGGTCCCTGACTGTGGCTTTGGCCCTGCTCCTGGCCCTGCCTACCGATTGTGGCTTGTGAAATGGAAGTTGGCGAATAGCAAGGTCTCCCAGGAGCTGTACTGAAGCTGTGCTATTCAATATATTAATAAACGAGCTGGAAAAGGGAATGAACAGTGAAGCGACAAAGTTTGCAGATGACACAAAAATATTCCCAAATTATGTCCAAAGCTGACTACTAAAGTGTTACAGGAGATTTCACAAACCGGGGTGACTGGGCAACAAACTCGCAGATGACCTGCAATGTTGCTAAATGCAAAGTAATGCACCTTGGAAAAAATAATCCTAACTACACATCTAAAATGATGGGTTCTAAATTAGCTGTGACCTCTCTAGAACGAGCTCTTGGCATCACCGTGGATAGTGCTCTCAATGCATGGCAGCACAGAGGTTACCAGAATGTTAGTAGCTATAAGGACAAGGATAGGAAAATAAGAGAAAACATAATGCTACTATATAAATCCATGGTGCACCCACATCTTGAATAGTGTCCAGTTCTGGTCACGCCATCTGAAAAAGGATAGAGTAGAAATGGAAAAGGTTTGGAGAAGGGGAACTAATATGATCAAGGGTATGGAGTGGCTTCCATATGAGGAGAGATTAATATTAATGCTGTTCAGTTTGGGAAGAGATGACTAAGAGGGAATATGAGAGAAGTGTATAAAATGCTGGTGTAGAAAAAGGGATGGGCTTATTTATCTTTTCCTACACTACACAAAAAAGATGGAAGAGTATCACCCAATGAAATTAACCTATGAACCACATTGTCAAAAGTATAAAAAAAATTAAAAAAGAACGAGTTAAATTAACGGAGGAGATATCAATCGATAAAATTATGAATCAAGACAAGAAACGGATTTTGTAACCTAAGATTTCACAAAACCTTACAGGAAAAATCTGAAATTACTACATCAGTCACCCATCAGCTTCATAACCACAAAACTGTCTATACGGGTGGCAAATAATGAAAACTTCAAAGCACTTAAACATTATTCAATTGAACTCTAGATTACTCAATCTGTTGTTTTCACCGTATTGGGAAGCTTCACCGAAGTGAAGCCTCAAAAAATTGGGTACAAACTCGTAAATGCTCCTTTGCACGGAAATCTTTAGTAAAAGGCGAAAGATTTATACGATCTTAAGAGAAACCAGAGTATGACACACAGCCCAAGGAGGCCCTGCCCGGGCAGCAGCATCCCCTCAGTAACACACGGTGACCCCGCCGGCGGCTGGGCAGCGGCACCCCCGCTCCCTCCGCCCATTGCACCGGCCCGATAGAACCGCGATTCCGAGCAGCGGCACCCGGGACCCGAACCAAACCCAGCCCAGCGGGGGAGGGAGGGGAAGGGCGCGTCCCTGAGCGCAATGCATCATGGGTATGCTAATGAGCCTTCCCGGCCGGCCTGCTCAGCGCCAGGGAGGCCCCGCCTCCGAGCTGCGGCTGCAGCCCCTGGCACGCGGCTCCGCCTCCTTCCCGGCTCCGGGCTGGGCGGGGCCGGGGGCGGGGGCGGGGCGGTGTTGCCGGCCGCCAGACTAACAAAAATCGTTCCTCAGGTCCCCAGAACTCTGAGCTTGGCTAAAGCTAATTAACAAGCGTTGGGATGTTCTGGCCTTGGCGTGTGCGGGGCGGTGCTGACCTGTTGGGTCAACACAGCTGGGTGGGTCTGCAGGACCCCCATGGGGGGAAAGGGGTACGCCTTACGGGAGGCAAAGTGGCAAGTGTTGGGGGGAGGCGTTAACCGCGCTGGGTGCACGCCCCTGTGCATGGCTCTATGGAGGAGCCACCAGCTGATATCTCCGGTGGGCCCTGGGACCCAGGGAGAACCCAGCCTGGTAGAAGACGGGCACCTCAGCGGGGTCTCAGGGAAGATAAAAGAGCTGCGGGTCCTACCGGAGCCCTCGGAGGCGGTGGAGGAAGGCATGTGCCAGTGTGCTCCGTGCTGGGCACATGCACCAGAGAGAAGTCTCTGCGGGGTCTGGAGGTGGAAGACACGGACCTGACTACAGAGGTAGAGCAGGCCCTGTCCTCCCTTTTCCAGGGAAAGACTCAGCACTCCCGCAGAGACCCAGTGCAGGCCTGGCCAAAAGAACTCCAGAGCTAAGCTCTGAAGGCAGGCCAGGGTACCCAGGGCCAGGCTCAGGGTGTTATGCCACTGCCAGTGCATGGACGGGACCAGCTGGCTAAGCACCAGCATCCTCCCCGACAGGGAGAGACACTGGAGCCGTCCTGTCCACTCCACAGCCACCCTGACCTCCAAACCCTGCCAGTTCTCTGGCAGGGGGAGGGGTGGCGGAAAGGTAAAGGCCCAGATAAAGGAGCAGCCCCCGCGCTTCACCAGAGGGCCTGGAGTGTGGGTGGGAGGGAGCTTGCCTGCAACCTGTCCCCGACCCTCAGGCCAAAGCTCTTGACCCAAGTGACCCAGTCAGAGGAGGCCAATGAGTAGATGGCCTGGCTGGCCTCCACTTGCATCAGGTCACCCGGGGTTTGGGACCATGAGGAGCGCCCTGTGCAACTTTGGCTCACGGAGCACCAACTCAATCAATCAACCTCCTACGGAGGAGAGGGAGGAAAGGCTCAATGGCCGCAGTGTACAGCTGGCCTGACTGTGGACAGCCCTGATCCATGGTCACCTGAAACTGACAGGTTTGTTCAGGGGCCAGCTGAGCTTGATCAAACAGCCCACGGAAGCGTACAGTACCTGGAGAAAGCCCACAAACTGGGGCCCGAAGCCAAATGCCCAGGAAATACTTGTGGTTCACCTTCTGGTCCAGGGACAGGAGGGCGAATGACAGACCATTCCTACACCCAAGCTCCAGGCGGTCCTGGACCAAACAAAGATTATCAAAGATTGTGTGGCCCAGGATGGTTTAGGTAAGGTCGGGGAGGACCATGTCTGCCAGCAAGGATTTTTTTGCCACCTTGTTGGGACGTGGAGACTAGCACTAGGAAGAGAGAGCCTAAGGGTCTCTCTGAGTGTACCACTCCCCTTAAGTTGCTATGGTGGCACCACCCGGGCACTTCAGTCTAGATGCAAGCCGGGCTTCTTCCATCTGTGTAGACCTCCCTGGAAGGCAGGAGCTAGGTCTACGGAAGAATTCTTCCTTCCACGCCCCTGACTGATGATGTTGTGTTGAAATAAGTTCCCCGTGTAGACCAGCCCTGATTCTTGGTGTGTGCTGAACAGTTACGTTGACATAGCTCTGTCTCTCGGGGTGTGTAAAAGACAAACCCATTTCTTGGTGACAAAACTCCCAGCCTAGCTAACGCCGTTCAGGAGACAGTGCACCAAAAGCGACAGAAAGACCTCCTCTGCCACATGGTTGTACCGGCCTAGTCTCCATAGTGCAGACGTGCCGGAGGGAGAGAACGGACAGCAAAAGCCATTCCGATGCAGGGACAGGGGATCAGCCTGCATCTTGGAGATGGGATTCCCAGGCTTCATGTGAGACAGATTTTTGACAGATATTGTCATAGAAATGAGAACCAAATAGAGAAGAACAGACAAAGGAAGTGCCAGCAGGAAAGTCAGAGGTGTTCTTCACGTCAGAAACCGCTTAATGCAGGATGGTTGCAAAACACTTGCAACAAACAATAAATACACAAATGTATAACTAGCCATCCCAATAACAACACAAGGAAATGAAAAACAAAAGATCACAGCTGATATCTTTATCTGTCTTTGCAGTCCCCCACTACCACTACCACAAATTATACAGCTGAGTTTCCCGCATTTGGGGAAATCGCAGGGGTCAGCACACCCGCAGTGCAATGGATGAGCCTCGCCCTGAGAAAACCACCTTCGTGATCATGGTGTCTCCCCTGCCAGGTAAGTATGAGATACAGCCCGCTGACCGCCCTCTCCCCTCGCTCACCACCAACTCCCAGAATACGGTGCAGGCCAACTCGGACTTCCCACCATCTCCGCCCACATTGGCCCCGCGTGCCACATGCTGCCCTGCCACGGCCCTGCCTGGGACCTTGCTCTGGCCCTTCTTCCTCCCTCCCACAATCAACCTGTCCCCTGCCACTCCCCCAAGCACAGAAAGCCTCTGCTCCAGGGGCAAGGCAATCCAGGGTGCCATCCTCTTCCTCACTGACAGACGTGGAGGCTTTGGTGCATCCGCAGCAACTGCTTGGTGACATACCTACTGCCCAGTGCACTTGACGAGCCAGCAGGGTTTTCAATGTCCCTTCCTAGTTCATGGACCTCGGAGCCGCAGGCTGGGACACACCTGCCCTCAGGCTGCTCTGGGAGGCATGACAAAGCAAAGGGTGGCGGACCCCTTTGTAAGTGGCGCACTAATCCCAGAAACGCACCCGCCATCCTCTCCATCCTCCCATACATTTTCAGAGGCAGTTGAGGGCCTCTGAGGCTGCCACTCTTCAATGGAAGCAGCCCTGCCTGTGCGGGGCAGACAGCTGGGAAGCCTGGCACTGAGTGGCATCTCTGAGTGCCCGCCCCGGCTCTGTTTCAGCTCTCTGGCTCCTCTGTCTTTGCCCAGAGGCTTTTTTTGGCTGCAACGGTGCCACCTTGGGAACCAGCGTCTGGTGACGATGTTATATGACGGCAGAAGAACGCTCTCCTGTCATTACTCCATGAGAGGCGGCAGCTATGTCAGTGGGAGAGGCGCCAGTTTGGACAGTGCTTAGGTTGCTCTAAATTGTGCTGCTCAGGGTGGTGTCTTTTTCACACCCGAGTGATGTGAGTTAGATTGACTAAAATGGTAGTGTAGACCTGCCCTCAGAGGTGTGAAAAAGACTAACACACTGCTGAGCGACACAGCTCTGCCGATCTAACCTGCCGCCTAGCTAATGGCATTCGCTGAGAGGAGTTTAAATGAGGCAAAAGGACAACACTGGATTGTTGGTTTCGGGGTTCAGTTATTGTGGCAGTTTGTCAGGGGGTTGCGTTATACAAAGTACCCTCTGCTCCCTAAACAGAAAGTTTCAACACTGACTGAGGCTGGGAGCATGTGGCAGGCAAGCAGAGAGAAGGCCAATGGACTATAATCCTGTTCTATGTTTCCTTGCAGAATAAAGCCTTGTTCCTGGTGGGTGGATCTGGTCTGAGGTGAATACACACTGACACACAACACAGAGCACACACAGGAGCCTCAGGCCCTGTTTCCCAAAGCTGCGTAAAAAGTCACAAGGCAGACTTTCCCTGTCTTGAACGCCCTCGTGTTGGGCTAGCAGACAGGAGAGGCTACACAGCCATAGAGCTCCCTCTCCCCTCTTTCTTCTTTATACCTAGAGTGCTCCCCTGGTACCACCCCTTCCAATGTATGCCCATATTCCATTTTGGAGGGTCTTGAGTCTGGGGGTTTTGGACCACCTCTTTTATACCCCATGGGAGGGGTACGGAGGGAAGTTATATTTTGGCCAGGGTCATTTTTATGGCCTTTAGTGTTTCTTTCTCACACCTCCCTTTACGCCCTTGCTCCGCCCAACCGGTTGCTTGACCTGGCTATGGCATCTGTCTTGAAGAGGATCAATCCCCCACTACATCTCGAAGGGTTTTAATGACATCCCTTACCTCCACTCATAGAAAACCCATCTGGTTGTGGGTAGGTCAGGGTAACACAGTGTCTGTGTTCTGTTCTTTGTCTACACGTGTGTCCCAAAACACCTCCGCTTTCAAGCAGGCCCAAAATTCTATACACCGGCTGTAATGCTTACACAAATCTAAAGTTTGTACCAGCAGCCCTTGCGACAGACTTCTTTCCCAGACAGGGAAACTGAGGCACAGAGAGACTGAGTGACTTGCCCCCAGTCACCCAGGAAGTCTGTGGCAGAGCAGGGGGCTGGGGGCTGATGCTTTGTCTTCGGGACAGACGGGTCCCCCCCCTTCCTGCCGGCTCCCTCCTGCTTCCCCAGGTCCTTTTGGTCCTCCTCGCCTGGGGCTGCCGGGCTGGGGGCTGTCGGAGACTTGAAGCCTCCTTGGTGCCTCCCGACCGACGGGCCCCGCCTCCGCTGGGTGACAGAGGCAGCCCGGAGAGCCGCTCCCTGCTCTGCGCTGCAGCGTCCGCCCGCCCGGCTCGGGGAGAGCGGCCCAGCAGGGCCCCGGGAGGGACCGAGCGACACTTGGGAGGGCTCGTGAGCCTGCAGGGCTCGCGCCGCTGAAGAGGGGGGGCCGGCAAACGGAGGGCGCGGGGCGGGGCAGGCCGGCTGCAGGAAGGCCCTGGCCGGAGGGGCGGAGCCGCGTGAGCACGTATGCAGATCTGTGCTCGAGCAGAGCATTGTGGGAGTGAAAAGAGGCTGCGATCAGAGCCCCGATTTGCCATCTGGGGCTCGGTGGCGAGAAGGCCTCGGGTCGGACCGAGTCAGAGCAGCGTGAGGAAGGCGGCACAGGCGCGGCGGAGATGGTGGGAGGTCCGATCCGGGCGGCACCGTGTGTTTTGAGTTGGAGGCGAGCGAGGGCGGGGGGCGGTCGGCGAGCTGTATCTCATACTTACCTGGCAGGGGAGACACCATGATCACGAAGGTGGTTTTCCCAGGGCGAGGCTCATCCATTGCACTGCGGGTGTGCTGACCCCTGCGATTTCCCCAAATGCGGGAAACTCGACTGCATAATTTGTGGTAGTGGGGGACTGCGTTCGCGCTCTCCCCTGATTTTTATGGTTAAAGAAAAGAATAATCAGTAGTTTGTGTTTGTAGGGTAACTTTTGTCGTTCTTGCCGTTTGCACACCACCGTGGGCTCCTACTATTGAAAACCCAGCGACGTAGTGTTTTTTGAAGCTGGTACATTACAGTGTTTTTAATTTGAGACACTTACAGAGGTATATTTGATATTTTTATGTGTAGTGATCTTTTTGTCTGTGTAGCTGTTTTTTTTCCTGTCTGCAGTTCTTTTCTCCGCACTGTATCTGCACTCTGTTCTCATCTCGCTGGTGAGAGGATGGGTTCAGACGTTTTGCATTAGTGATCTCTTTCATGCAGCAAGAGAAATTCGTTAGTCTTTAAGGTGCTACTGGACTCTCGTTTAAGCCTTTGAGTGTGACCCTCCTTGCCCAGTGGGCACTTGCCCCTGGCTCCTGTGAAATCCCCACTCCTGCTTTGCCCCTAGCCCCTGCATTCCCCTGCTCCTTCACCTGTCTTTGGAAACAGACCTGCCCTGCATGCTAGGTGCTGCTCGCTTCTACCTTGAAAGCTGCTCTTCCATGCACACCTAGGTGGCTCTGGGGGGACTGAGGAGCAATGTCAGGGCTCCCTGCATCCAGGTCACTTTCCCCATGTGGGCTGTGTAAGGGGAGGGCAGAGAGCCGCAGCTCCTGATGCTTCACAGCACAGCCCAGGTGCGGAAAGTGACCTGGATGAAGGAAGCCCTGGCGTTGCTTCTCGCTTGCTCACCCTCGATCTCCGTGGGCGCACAAAGGAATGTTGGGGGGGAGTAAACAGTGTCTGTGTGTCACTGCTCATCTCTTCCCCCATGTTCCTTTGCCACGAGGAAACAGGGAGGCTCACAGTCCTGCGCCTGGCCGGGGTCAGGGCTTGCAACCCCCAGTTTGAGAACCAATGGCCTAACTGGTGTCTGGAGAGCACTTCTCTGGGATGCAGGCTTGCTGCCGGCACCGGGGCACCATAGCGTTTCATCTCTCAGAGCACATCTGTGCTATGGAAACGAGGCAGTCTCAATCCTGTGCTGGAGAAGTTTTTGGTCCACTGTCTGTGCAGAGTCCCACAGGAATAATGCTCTGCAGCCACTCAGGGTGAAGCCAGACAGGGCTCTACTGGACTGAGTTCTTTAAGCCCCTTTTGGCTTTATTCTGCAAGGAATCATAGAACAGGATTACAGTCCATTGACCTTCTCTCTGCTTGCCTGCTACACGCTCCCACCAGCTTCAGAGAGTGCTGACACTTTCTGCTGGGAGGGCCGAGGGTGTTTCCTGGCTCCTGCCAGGAAGTTCTCCCAACGTGCCATAGTTTGTAGTCCACGACTTGTAGTTCCCACTGCTGCTGTTGAAGCACACTGGATCTTGGGCTACAGATGTACAGAGCTTTGGTTGGGGGGGAAGGACACTCTACCAACGTATAAAGCTAGTTATGGGAAAAGAAGCCCTATTGGTGTGAAGGGCCGTGGTTTTATGCCTGCTTGTTTAGCCCCAATAAACATAGCATTGCCTGCACTTTGGACTCCGGCATGGGAGGCCCTGTCTCCTCCTGCTGTGTCCCCTGGGCCCACACAGCCCAGGGCCCTGCACCAGTTGCTGCTGCGCTCACCAGCCTCTCCCCTGCCCTGAAGCGGCACTCGGCTTAACGCTTCGAAGCTGGGGCTGCCTGGCCCAGGCCGGGGCTCCGGGGCTCAGGTGGACCCATGCTAGGATGGGCGGGCCAGGGCTCGAGCCAGGTAGGCCTGGAGCCAGTGCGCCGGGGATTGGGCTGCTTCGCCTGGCCTGGCCTGACACCCTGGGGCTGGGGCCAGCCAGGTTGGCTGCCTGGGGGAGGGGCCTGGGACTCAGGCCAGCTGGGAAGGGGCTCCTCTCGCCTCCACAGGGGCCTGGGCAGGGTTTGGTGGGGGTGAGGGGCAGAGCTTTTGGCAGAAGAGGGGTGGTTGCGGGGTAGCCTTCCTGAACAGGCAGTTCACGCACCACTCATAGGCTGTGGCCTGTTGCTTTCTGTCTGTGAACAGATCTGAGAACTGAGAAAAAGGGGCCTGACAAGAAAAGCCCTAACAGCTGTAATCAGGATGTCTAGATAGGGACTTTCCTGAGAACGCTAAATCAGGACAAAATACATAGAAAGGGGCAAACAGTCACCCAAGCTAGAGGCTTGCTCTAATAATTAGATTTATAAAGGCAGCAACAGAACAGTTCTTATCATATCTTACTGGTTACCAAGAAGCCCAAAAATACACTTTCCCTTAACCAGTCCAGCCCTCGTCTCCCATCCAGACAGCCAAGTCAAATAGGGTGAGGATTAAAATCTTGTTCACCATATACAAAGTTCTACTTATCCCAAGAGATCAGACATATTACTCATCAGGTCAATTAATATTTCAGACTTTACCCAAATCCATGTTTACAGCCAATTCTTATTAATTAAACTAAGATTTATTAAAAAGAAAAGAAAGAGCGATTATAGTTACATACAAATAAAGTTCTTAGGTCAGTTTCATAGTAGAGATGGTGAGTTACTGAGTTGCAAAAAGTTCTTTACGAATCAGTTCCATAGGTCATAATCCAATAGGCGTCCATGTGCAGAGTCTACATAAATTCTTCCATGAGAAATAGCAGGGTCATCCAGATTGGAGCTGAGGATCTCAGTCTTGTGACCCAAAACCTCCCCATATAAGGTTCAAGCGGATTTGAAATGAAAAAAGGGTCAGGACCCAAAGTTCTTTCATAGCTCTCTGGCAGACTACAGATAACCTCTTGACAGCAGGTCATGACAGATATCCCTTAGACCAAAAATAGAGAATATACATTGTGGCTTTGAAGTCAATTCCTATTTCCTATATACACACAGGGATTAGTTGCATTGATTAGCATAAGGCAGGTAACCATTCCAGCAGTTCATAGACAGTTTACTACAAACTTTAAGGAGAAATATAGACTATGAATTTATTACATAGAAGTTTCATCTAACTGTTAATATTCCCATTTGATCTCTGAATCAATAGAACATAGGAAGAGACAGGAAGAGAAGTTTATCATCTACCAGTTAATGAGATGTAGACCATGAAATTCAAATGGGGCTGGGCCTACTTATAAAATTAAGCTACCAAATATTACTAATAAGAAGCATATTCCCCTTCAGGTTCCTTCCATGTAGCTCTTTGACCTTCACGCCTGTTCCTGTTTTTTTCATTTCATTTCATTCGTAATCAGTTGAGTCCTGGGCTCAGTAGCTCTTCCCCTTAGGCTGGGGGAGGGGCTTTTAGCCATGGACAGGCATCCCGGAACCCAAAAAGTAAGAAGCATATTGCAAAAGAATGGCGGTGGCTGGAATCCCTTTTGAAAAGAAGTGATTGCTTCTTATTGCATCACACACGTGCTGTTTTCTTCGTTAAGCATGCCCGGTATTTCATCATATTTCAATCATATTTCCTGTGATTAATGGCCCCCCTGGACTGATCAGCCTCTCTAATGAAATTATCTTCTGTAATTAACTCACCTGTACCTCAGTGGCTCCATATTTTTCAAGGATACCTTTTGATTCTGTCTTTTGATGGGTACCACTCAGGTATTATTCAGTTTTCATCTCAGCAAACTCCAACCCCCTTTTGTTAGGAAAGGATGGAACTTTGTGACAAACAAGTGCTGGAATGTTGATTAAACAAAATCCGTCTGGCTAACACCATCTGAACTGAGCACAAACACGTAGGTCTTTCCCCTGTTGTTTGTGTTTGGATTTCCTTTGTTCTCTCATGTAGTTACCAAAAATGCTTGGAAAACACTAAACTGAAGAGTATAAAGAGGGAAGCAATCCTAGCAGCAAGTGCACTTCAAGATTGAGAAATCATTCCACACACAGAACTGTCATCTCGCCCAGCTTTTTTCTGAGACGACAGACCCAAGTTCTCAGAGAAGCTGTCAAGAATTGAAACCACCGCCTCTTGCCTGCATTGGTGAGGAAAATTGCATTTACAGCTACTATATTCTGGACTTTTGGTTTGGGCATGCACTTTGTAAGTGTAGTAATTAAAGCCTTTCTGTCATTATTGAACGAGTGTTGTGTCACACAATTCCTGAATGCACTAATATCAGATCCCAGTTGGTCAGGTAGCAGAGATCACATTGTGAAGCTTCTAACAAATATAGGTAAACACAGAAACATACAATTTGTATTTGCTTCTAATTCTTGGACAATACAAACTTGCGTTTCAGACACTCAGGTCTCTCTAATGTGACTGTTAGCTATCTATAAGAAATGGCCCTGTTTACTATTTCAATCCTTCCCTAATACATTCTTAAAGGTTGAGCTTAAAGGTCACTTAGGCCTGGTCTATACTCACTGGCAAATTCGCCAGCAGTTGATGGGAATTATGCAGCTTCATAGAGCAGCTTGCATAACTTACGTCGACTTCCTAAAGTCTGTTCTGCGCACCCATCTCCACTACGCCTGCGCCAGCGGGAAATGCGTACCCGTCGATGCTGCGCTACGCTTTTTGTGGAGGTGGCTTTATTAAATCGACTTCCGGATCGATTGAGTGGGTCTTCACTTCTGCTCGATCCGTCTGGATAAATCGATCTGATGGGGCCGCCATATTGCAGCCATCAGTGAAGGCATACCCTTAGCACGTTGGTTGTTTAATCGTTGCTGGTTTAGTGTCATGGGGCTGATGGCGCTTGCCTACCTTGCACAAGTCTTGGGGAGGATGGGAGAACTACACTGAAGATTAGGAAGATGCTTGGATACTAGGATAATGGGGGAGGGGCGTGGAGGGGAGCATATTAGCTCCATAACTTAAATCTGTTCTTATCAGTTTAACAGCAGAGGCAGAAACTACACCAACTAAAAGACTGAACTGACAGACGACTGGTCTGAAGATGAATTGTGCAGCTTCTGCTTCAAAAGAACTCCTTTCTTCTACAGATCTTCCTCTTTTTTCTGCTTTGGGGATGTCAGCTCAGACTGAGAAGATGATCACCCTATTGTAGACTCCCCAGAACACGTCAGCCATTGCGTGGCCCATTGTTATGTTTCTTACTCTTGGATGTATATATACCTCATATTTGTGATTTCTGGTTCATGCATCTGACGAAAGCTTATGCCCGCAGGAATTTGTTAGTCTTCAAAGTGCTACAGGATGCTCGTTGTTTTTGCTGTATACAGACTAACACGGCTACCCCTCAGGAACTTTTCACCATGAAAGGCACTGAATTTAGCCGTATGAAATGGAAATCTACCAACTTCATGAAAAAACTCGCACAGATAGAGACAGACGTCATCTTCCTCTCCAAGTGCAAACGTACAGACATCATATCAAATGGACTAAAAGTGAAAAAATCCCTTACGATCGACATGTTATAAAGACTATGGTGAGAGATTGTGTCACACACTCTCAGAAAACCTACGGAACCACCTGATCAGCATTCTGTACAGCATACAGGAGATCAAGAAAGAACTCTCAGCGCTGGATAATCTCATGAAAAGCCAAACTTCCACAGAAACTTCCACGTGGCTGATCTTTACAAAAACAAGATGGGCCATTTACAACAGTCACTTTGCTTCTCTGCAGAAGAAAAAGGACTCTAAACTATCTAAGCTCCTACATGCCACAAGGGACCACAACTGTGATACCCTTGTCTCATCCAACAATATTGTAAATCTATCCAGCTATACACTTAACCCAGCAAAAGCGTCTGTCTTGTCTCGGGGACTCTCTTTCTGCCCCACCACCTCCACACACATGACACAGTTCTGCGGTGACCTGGACTTCTACTTTTGCTGTCTTTGACTCCAGGAATATTTCCAACACAACAATGAACAACACACTAATCCACAGATACCTTCCTACCAGCTCTACAAGAAGAATTCTGCATGGACTCCTCCTGATAGTCGAAACAACGGACTAAAGTTTTACATAGAGTGTTTCCGCCGATGTGTACAAAATGAGATTGTTGCAGATTATAGACAATCAACATCACATGCCCCATAATCTCAGCCAAGATTGTAGACAAGCAACATCTTGTTTTTCCATAAAGTCTTGAAGACAAGCAACTGACATTGTTGCAGATTGTAGACAAGTAACATCGCTTGCCCCATAATCTCAGCCGAGGTTGTAGACAAGCAACATCTTGTTTCCCATAGTGTCTTGTAGACAAGCAACATCGCTTGCCCCAAGGTTGTAGACAAGCAACATCTCATTGCCGGTAATGTCTTGTAAACAAGCAACATCACTGCCCTGAGGCTGCAGACAAGCAACATCTCGTTCCCCGTAGTGTCTTGTAGACAAGCAACATCGCTTGCCCCGAGATTGTACACAAGCAACATCTCATTCCCAGTAGTGTCTTGTGAACAATCAACTTCACTTGCTCCGAGGTCGTAGACAAGCAACATCTCGTTCCCAGTAGTAGACAAGCAACATCACTTTTCTCCAAGTCTCAGCAGAGTTTATGGATAAGAAACGTCAGTTTCCTGACAGATTCTGCTCTGCAGAACGCGCTGCTACCTACAAGCCTATTTACATCCTTTACCTTGAGAGCAAACCCGCTGAAAGAGAAGGAGCTTTACTAATCATTAACCTGCTAAATTACAAATAAAAGACGAATACCCGGTAAGAGTTTATAGACAAACAACACCGCTTGACCCGCGGTAGCAAACAAACAACATCTCGCTACCAGTGGAAAACCAGCAACATTGCTTTTCTCTAAGTCTCGACAGAGTTCATTGATAAAAAACATCATTTTTCTGACTAGTTCAGCTACTCACTTTTACTTACAAACAAACTTCTATACTTCACCTCTCGATAAGTCACACTAACAGGAAAAAAAAACATAAATAATTAACTTTTTGGACGACAAACAAAAGACGAATATAAAATCTAAATTTCCGACCGCCCTCCCACTTCGCTCGCCACGCACTTCAAGAACACGGTGCGGCCCGGATCCCACCTCCCACCTTCCACCCCATTGCCAGCGTCGCCTACGATCCCTGTTACAACTAGTCTCGGCCCAGGAACGTCTCGCCACCGAGCCCCGTACTGCAAATCGGGGCTCTGATCGCAGCCTGTCCCCACAACCACAAGGCTCTGCTCGCACACAGATCTGCATACATGCTCACGTGGCTCCGCCCCTCCGTCCGAGCCTTCCTGCAACCGGCCTGCCCCGCCCCGCGTCCTCCCCTTGTCAACCCCGCCTCTGTAGGTTGTAGACAAGCAACATCTCGTTCCCCGTAGCGTCTTGTAGGCAGGCAACATGGCTTGCCCCGAGGTTGTAGACAAGCAACGTCTCGTTCTCGGTAATGTGTTGTAGACGTGCAACATAATTTTCCCCGGGGTTGTAGAAAAGCAACGTCTCGTTCCCGGTAATGTGTTGTAGTCGAGCAACATCGCTTGCCCCAAGGTTGTGGATAAGCAACATCTCGTTTCCCGTAGCGTCTTGTAGACAGGCAACATGGTTTGCCCCGAGGTTGTACACAAGCAACGTCTCCTTCCCGGTAATGTGTTGTAGACGAGCAACATCGCTTGCCCCAAGGTTGTAGATAAGCAACATCTCATTCCACGTAGTGTCTTCTAGACAGGGAACATCGTTTGCCCCGAGGTTGTAGATAAGCAACATCTCGTTCCCAGTAGTGTCTTGTAGACAGGCAACATTGCTTACCCCGAGGTTGTACACAAGCAACGTCTCGTTCCCGGTAATGTGTTGTAGTCGAGCAACATAATTTTCCCCGGGGTTCTAGAAAAGCAACGTCTCGTTCCCGGTAATGTGTTGTAGTCGAGCAACATCGCTTGCCCCAAGGTTGTAGATAAGCAACGTCTCGTTCCCCGTAGTGTCTTGTACACAAGCAACATCTCGTTTCCAGTAATGTGTTGTAGACAAGCAACATCGCTTTTCTCCAAGTCTCGGCGCTGTTTATGGATAAGAAACGTCGTTTACCTGACAGGTTCTGCTCTGCAGAATGCACTGCTACCGACAAGCCTATTTATATCCTTTACCTTGTGAGCAAACCTGCTAACAGAGGAGGAGCTTAGATAATCATTAACCTGTTGGATCGCAAGTAAAAGAGGAAGAGCCGGTAATATATCGTAGACAAACAACATTGCTTGCCCTGAAGTTGTAGACGAGCAACGTCTCGTTCCCCGTTCCATTTCGTGAACAAGCAACGAGCAACGTCTGGTTCCCCGTTCCGTTTCGTGAACAAGCAACGAGCAACGTCTGGTTCCCCGTTCTGTTTCGTGAACAAGCAACGAGCAACGTTCCCCATTCCCTTTCATGAGCAACGTTCCCCGTTCCGTTTCGTGAACAAGCAACTTCACTCGACCCGAGGTCGCAGAGAAGCAACATCTCGTTCCCAGTAGCATCTTGTACACAAACATTGCTTGACCCGGGATTGATCTACAGACCCGTTGAAGTAGAAATAAAAAACGAAAACGATTCGCCTACGATCACTGTTACAACTCGTCTCCGCCCAGGAACGTCTCGCCACCGAGCCCCGTACTGCAAATCGGGGCTCTGATCACAGCCTGTCCCCACACCCACAAGGCTCTGCTCGCACACAGATCTGCATACACGCTCACGCTGCTCCGCCACTCCGTCACTCCGTCCGAGCCTTCCCACAGCCGGCCTGCCCCGTCCCGCGTCCTCCCCTTGTCAGCCCCGCCTCTTCGGCGCCGCGAGGCTTGCAGCCGCACGAGCCCTCCCCGCAGTGACGGTCGGTTTCGGGGCCCTGGGCCCAGGGGTGGTGCTGGGAAATCCCTGGCAATCGCCCAGCGTGGAAATACTCGTGGGAAGTTATACTGGGGGCAAGCTGCAGAGCGGAAATGCACCAATGAGTGTCCAGTGTCCCTCGGTCACTGGGGATTGTAAGTAGGCTGATAAATACAACCCACTAGAGATGAACCCCCAATCTTCGCTTCTCGTTGGCACTGCTGCTTATTTCTTCTGGTATTTCATGACTGGGGCAATTGCCAGTTATTTAGAACATATTACTGGACACCGGCAGTACCAGGGTGATGCTGGGGGCCACAGCCACCTGGGGTCCGGCTGTCCATGCACCCCAGTGCTGACAGCAAGAGCCAGAGCCCCCCAGGGATGAGAGTGGGTGGGTGCTGCAAGCTCCCTCTGTCTGCCTGCGCTGGGCACTTGGGTCTTCTCTTGTCTCCCCACCCCACTGTGTGCCAGACCTGGGCATTCAGGGCTTTGGCTCTACTAGAAAGGTAAGTTTCTAGCTTGCCTGGTTGTAGAGGAAATGTTGAAAATGTGACCTGAGTGCACCTTAGGGCAGGCCTACTGTTCTCCCCTTGCATTTTTAATATCACCCAAATAGCAAATATCACAGGATCTTTTTCTAGGGGACAAGGCAACAAGCCACCTTTATTGGGATTACAGAAACTTAGTAAATAGTATTAATAGGAAAAGTATTAACACTGTAACAACCTGAATATAGTTTTTTACTTAGGGAAACGGTATTACCAATGTAACACTCAAGAAAACTGAAACTACACCCAAATTAAAATAAAATCTTAACATATGGAGCTCTGAAATATAATTCAGATTAAAAATTGATTTCCTCCCACACACCAACTATATTAATCTCATAAAGAAAAAAACCCAACATTCTGAACGGCAAATGTATCAGATTTAGAATTTTTATTAAAGATAATGTTTAAAAAAAAACAACATCGCTTGCCCCGAGGTTGTAGACAAGCAACATCTCGTTCCCCTCAGTGTCTTGTAGAAAGCAACATTGCTTGCCCCGAGGTTGTACACAAGCAACGTCTCGTTCCCGGTAATGTGTTGTAGACGAGCAACATCGCTTGCCCCAAGGTTGTAGATAAGCAACATCTCGTTCCCCGTAGTGTCTTGTACACAGGCAACATTGCTTGCCCCGAGGTTGTAGACAAGCAACATCTCGTTCCCCGTAGCGTCTTGTAGACAGGCAACATGGCTTGCCCTGAGTTTGTACACAAGCAACGTCTCGTTCCCGGTAATGTGTTGTAGACGAGCAACATCGCTTGCCCCAAGGTTGTAGATAAGCAATGTCTCGTTCCCGGTAATGTGTTGTAGACGAGCAACATAATTTTCCCCGGGGTTGTAGAAAAGCAACGTCTCGTTCCCGGTAATGTGTTGTAGACGAGCAACATCGCTTGCCCCAAGGTTGTAGATAAGCAACATCTCGTTCCCCGTAGTGTCTTGTAGACAGGCAACATTGCTTGCCCCAAGGTTGTAGACAAGCAACATCTCGTTCCCCGTAGCGTCTTGTAGGCAGGCAACATGGCTTGCTCCGAGGTTGTACACAAGCAACGTCTCGTTCCCGGTAATGTGTTGTAGACGAGCAACATAATTTTCCCCGGGGTTGTAGAAAAGCAACGTCTCGTTCCCGGTAATGTGTTGTAGTCGAGCAACATCGCTTGCCCCGAGGTTGTAGATAAGCAACATCTCGTTCCCCGTAGTGTCTTGTAGACAGGCAACATTGCTTACCCCGAGGTTGTACACAAGCAATGTCTCGTTCCCGGTAATGTGTTGTAGACGAGCAAGTTCACTTGCCTCGAGGCTGTAGACAAGCAACATCTGGTTCCCGATAATTTCTTGTAAGCAAGCAATGTCACTTGCCCCGAGGTTGTAGACAAGCAACATCTCGTTCCCAATAATTTCTTGTAAGCAAGCAACGTCACTTGCCCCGAGGTTGTAGACAAGCAACATATCGTTCGCCGTAGTGTCTTGTAGAAAAAAAAACATCGCATGCCCCGAGGTTGTAGACAAGCAACCTCTCGTTCCCAATGGTGCCTTGTAGACAATCAACTTCACTTGCCCCGCGGTCATAGACAAGCAACATCTCGTTCCCCGTAGCGTCTTGTAGAAAGCAACATAGCTTGCCCCGAGTTGTAGATAAGCAACGTCTCGTTCCCCGTAGCGTCTTGTACACAAGCAACATCTCGTTTCCAGTAATGTGTTGTAGACAAGCAACATCGCTTTTCTCCAAGTCTCGGCGCTGTTTATGGATAAGAAACGTCGTTTACCTGACAGGTTCTGCTCTGCAGAATGCACTGCTACCGACAAGCCTATTTATATCCTTTACCTTGTGAGCAAACCTGCTAACAGAGGAGGAGCTTAGATAATCATTAACCTGTTGGATCGCAAGTAAAAGAGGAAGAGCCGGTAATATATCGTAGACAAACAACATTGCTTGCCCTGAAGTTGTAGACGAGCAACGTCTCGTTCCCCGTTCCATTTCGTGAACAAGCAACGAGCAACGTCTGGTTCCCCGTTCCGTTTCGTGAACAAGCAACGAGCAACGTCTGGTTCCCCGTTCTGTTTCGTGAACAAGCAACGAGCAACGTTCCCCATTCCCTTTCATGAGCAACGTTCCCCGTTCCGTTTCGTGAACAAGCAACTTCACTCGACCCGAGGTCGCAGAGAAGCAACATCTCGTTCCCAGTAGCGTCTTGTACACAAACATTGCTTGACCCGGGATTGATCTACAGACCCGTTGAAGTAGAAATAAAAAACGAAAACGATTCGCCTACGATCACTGTTACAACTCGTCTCCGCCCAGGAACGTCTCGCCACCGAGCCCCGTACTGCAAATCGGGGCTCTGATCACAGCCTGTCCCCACACCCACAAGGCTCTGCTCGCACACAGATCTGCATACACGCTCACGCTGCTCCGCCACTCCATCACTCCGTCCGAGCCTTACCGCAGCCGGCCTGCCCCACCCCGCGTCCTCCCCTTGTCAGCCCCGCCTCTTCGGCACCACGAGGCTTGCAGCCGCACGAGCCCTCCCCGCAGTGACGGTCAGTTTCCGGGCCCTGGGCCCAGGGGTGGTGCTGGGAAATCCCTGGCAATCGCCCAGCGTGGAAATACTCGTGGGAAGTTATACTGGGGGCAAGCTGCAGAGCGGAAATGCACCAATGAGTGTCCAGTGTCCCTCGGTCACTGGGGATTGTAAGTAGGCTGATAAATACAACCCACTAGAGATGAACCCCCAATCTTCGCTTCTCGTTGGCACTGCTGCTTATTTCTTCTGGTATTTCATGACTGGGGCAATTGCCAGTTATTTAGAACATATTACTGGACACCGGCAGTACCAGGGTGATGCTGGGGGCCACAGCCACCTGGGGTCCGGCTGTCCATGCACCCCAGTGCTGACAGCAAGAGCCAGAGCCCCCAGGGATGAGAGTGGGTGGGTGCTGCAAGCTCCCTCTGTCTGCCTGCGCTGGGCACTTGGGTCTTCTCTTGTCTCCCCACCCCACTGTGTGCCAGACCTGGGCATTCAGGGCTTTGGCTCTACTAGAAAGGTAAGTTTCTAGCTTGCCTGGTTGTAGAGGAAATGTTGAAAATGTGACCTGAGAACACCTTAGGGCAGGCCTCCTGTTCTCCCCTTGCATTTTTAATATCACCCAAATAGCAAATATCACAGGATCTTTTTCTAGGGGACAAGGCAACAAGCCACCTTTATTGGGATTACAGAAATTTAGTAAATAGTATTAATAGGAAAAGTATTAACACTGTAACAATATAGTTTTTTACTTAGGGAAACGGTATTACCAATGTAACACTCAAGAAAACAGCATTAATACTGAAACTACACCCAAATTAAAACAAAATCTTAACATATGGAGCTCTGAAATATAATTCAGATTAAAAATTGATTTCCTCCCACCCACCAACTATATTAATTTCATAAAGAAAAAAACCCCCAACATTCTAAAAAACTAATGTATCATATTTAGAAATTGTGTTAAACATAATGATTAAAAAAAGGATATATACCGAGTTAAATAAACAAAGGTTTCCCGACTGTAAGGCATATTTTATAGATTATTAACGAATGCGGAAATCAGATGAAGACTACAAAACACAACGAAACTCTCAACTTGTTTTTTAATTGTTTTCAAAAGAATCTTTTTTTTATCACGAAGTAGAGTCGCTTCACCGGAGTGAAGCTTCAAAAAATTGGGTACAAACCCGTAAATGTTTCTCTCCACGGAAATCTTTAGTAAAAGGCGAAAGATTTATACGATCTGAAGAAAAACCAGAGTATGACACACACTCCACGGAGGCCCTTCCCGGGCAGCAGCATCCCCTCAGTAACACACGGTGACCCCGCCGGCGGCTGGGCAGCGGCACCCCCCGCTCCCTCCGCCCATTGCACCGGCCCGACAGAACCGCGATTCCGAGCAGTGGCACCCGGGACCCGGACCGAACCCAGCCCAGCGGGCGGGGGGGGGAGGGGCGCGTCCTGCGCGCAGTGCATCATTGGTATGCAAATGAGACTTCCCTGCCGGCGACTCAGCGCGAGGGAGGCCCCGCCTCCGAGCTGCGGCTGCAGCCCCTGGCGCGCGGCTCCGCCTCCCTCCCGGCTCCGGGCTGGGCGCTGCTCGCTCCCCTTGGCGCGCGGGCGGGGCCGGGGCAAGGGCCGCTGAGCCGCCCGGAGCGAGCTGGGCCCGGCCATTGCACGGAGCCTGCAACCCGCCCCCTGCACTCAGCGCCGCCCGCCTGGGGCAGCAGAGAGCGGGCGGCTTCTCCGCAGCCCTGCCGCTCCCGGGCCCTGCCCCCCCCCCCCGCCCCCGGCCTGCAGACCCCGCGCAGCTCGTTAGCCCGCCCGCCTGCCGAGCTCCGCGGCCTCCGCCCCGCTCCTGCAACCCGGCCTCAGGGTGCGATCCGGTGTGCCACCCGGCTGCCTGCTCTGTGTAAATGCAGCGCTTCACCGCCCAAAGGCATAAAGCTCCTCCCCGGCAGTGGCGTACCATGGGTCTCTGGCGCTGGGGGCCAATACCTGCCTTTGCGCTCCCCTACCCCAGCGGAGTGACAGCGCCCCGTGGGGGGGCTGCGGGCCCGTTTCCTGCTCGCCCCCTTCCCCCCCCCCATTGTGGGTGCAGCAGGGCGTGTGGAGTGACGGGAGCAGATGTCCCCGAGCCGCCTGGCTGCGGGGAGGAGAGTCCTGACCGGCTCTGCCCCTGGAGCCCTGCACTTGGTTGGCTGCCTGGTCCCTGTACAGCTGGTGCTCCCGCGGCTCCCTGGTGTGGTTGTGCCCAGCGCAGGGGAAAAGGGGCTGGAAAGATGCTTGCTCCCCCCACAGCAGGTGTCCTCGGCCGCTGGCAGGCCTGCGCTGGGGTCGGCATGGCCCCCAGGGATGTGAAAGCCCAGTGGCCCCTGTCCGCATGCAACTGCGGGGACTGGCTCCTCAAAGGAGGGCCCAGCTGGCACCATGCGCAGGCCAGCCCCTGGGCCATGGCCCCCTCCTTTCCTTCTCCGCCCCCATCGGCATAGGGCTGCCACTGCTCCGAAGGGAAGCTACAGATACATGTTACTCCTGGAGGATTTCTGCACCAAAAATTACAAATTCTGTGCACAACAATATTTTTAAAGTCGGCATATTTTATTTGTCAAAATAACACAATATAATCACGCCCATTTAAATTATTTTGGTAATTTATTGCTAAATACTTGGTAGCAATTATGTCTGTAACAATACTGGCAACACAAAAGATTCAGGACATGTTTTTGCGACAAATAGATTCCTTACTAGTGTAGACTGTGAAATTTCAGCTAAGATGGGCCTACTTATAAAATTAAACTACCAAATTAATAAGTGCATATTGCAGAATATGTGAAATGGTGGCTGGAGTCCCTTTTGAAAAGAAGTGATTGTTTCTCATTGCAACACACCCATGCTGTCTTTCTATTCGAAAAGTATGTCTGTTATTTCATTAAGGTAATTGCCTCTCTGTCTGGACCATTTTCCCTAATGAATTTATCCTCTGGGAGTAACTCATCTATGCAGTAAACAGCAATGTGTTAAATGCAGGGCGTGCTAGACCTCCACTGCTCCAGACCTCTCAAAATACCTTGTGATCAAAGCTAATGGCTGGATACCATCCCAGGTGTTGCTCAATTTAATCACAACAACCCCAATACCCCTTTGTTTGAAGGGTGGAACACTGAAGCTAAAGAACAAATCTAGGTGGCTAGCACCTTTTCACTAATTAAAGCACATGGGTCTCTCCCTCTTGTATTGTTTTCTGGAATTCCTGTGATTACTCATGTAAATTAGCAAAATGCTTTGAAAAACATTGGATTGAAGAATATAAAAGAGAAGCAATGGAAATAAGCAAGCAGGCAAGCTTCAAGAGAAGAGGAATCACTCTTGACAAGAAACTGAAGAACTACCATCTTGCCCAGCTGCCTTCTGAGACCACGGATCCAGGCTCTCAGGGGAAGCTTCTAAGAAACCATCACCGCCTCTTGCCTGCATTGGTGAGGATAATTGCTTTTGCAGCTAAAATATACTGGACTTTTGGTTTGGGGGCTCATTTTATATGTTTATAAGTATAGTAATTAAAGCCTTTCTGTCATTATCGAACGAGAGTCGTGTCAATTCCTGAGCACACTAATAGCAGATCCCAGTCTGTGAGGTAACACTAGGCAAGTTAATAAAGAACTGTGGGTAATAATTCATTTAAACTATGATCTAGAAATATATTTCCCGTACCTGTCAAAGCAGTGCAAAGACTTGGGGGAGTCGGGATAAGGGAAGAGCTGCGGGAGAGCGAAGTAATTACTGATAAGGAGCCCAGGAATGAACCTTGAGGGTTGTTGAGTGGGGGTGGGAGAAGTATGTGTTGTCAGTTGTCGGCTGTGTGTGTGTTCTCCCAGTATGTATGCCGTCCCAGCTCTGTGCATATAACCGAGACACCAAACCACGACTGGATTGTCCAATAAGACCACAGATCCCTTTCAGCAATGAAGACACAAGGCCAGGTTTATTGTCAAATGAGCACGGTAAAAAGTGTCTTATATGTGCTACCAGTACACATAATACAAGTATGCCCCTGACAATAGTCCTGGCTCAGTAAACGGCGGGACTTTCCTTTCCTCACTTGGCCTGACAAAGACACTCCCTTTGAGACTCTCCTTTATACACTGTTACAAACAAGTTGTGTATTGCGCCTCTGACGTGGTAATATACCAGCCTCTGACGTGGTAAAGACACAAAACCTATGAATAAGTCTTCTTTAAAGTACACCAGAAGCAGGCAGCCTGCCAAAAAGGAGGTGAGGCCACTGACAAAGAAGCATGCCAGGAAGATAAGGCTATTGCAGAAAAGCTGAATGAATTCTTTGCATCAGGCTTCACTGCAGAGGATGGCACAGAGATCCCCACATCAGAGCTATCCTTTATGGGTTACAACTCTGATGTAATTTCCCACATTAATGTGTCAAGATAAGAGGTTTGAGAATGAATGAATGAATTAAACAGTAATAAGTCTCCAGGACCAGATGGCATTAACCCACCATTTCTGAAGGCAATATGGGTTAATGAAACGGCAGCACTGCTAAGTGTAATATGTCAGCTAACACTGAAGCAAGCCTCTATCACTCTATTACAGCAGCTTCGATCACCTTTTGAAACCTCAGCCTGTAACTGATTTGTATGAATGTTTACCTGCTTTCACCTGGTAAATACATTTCTTATTTCTTTTCCTACTTAATAAATATTCAGGTAGTTTATTTATAGGATTGTCTACAAGCCTTGTCTTCGGTTTGAGATCTGAGGTGCACCTGACCTGGGTAAGTGACCGGTCCATTGGAAGAGGAGTGATCTGAATATTGTTGTGGTTTTTTATGTCAGGGACTATCTATGGCAAAGGCAGGCTCTCCTGGGTGGCAGGATAGACTGGAGTGCCCAAGGGGACTGTCTGTGACTCCATATGAAGGTTGTTATTGTGCCTGAGGAGTTCACACTTGATACTTAGCTGGTAAAATCTAAATATAGAATGCACAGCCAGCCCCAGGCATCCAGGACTCCCACTTTCTGCCAGCCCTGGGCACCTGGGATTCTAGCTGAACTAGAAAGGTAGGTTTCTAGCTTGCCTGGCTGCAGAGGAAATGGTGAAAATGTGACCTGAAAGTACCTCACAGGCTCAGAAACTGGAAAGGAAATAAAGAGAACTCACATTTCATGTTAAAAAATCCTCATTATTTTAAGTGAATCTCATGATTTTTGGGGTCTGACTCATGATTTTCTAATGGCGAGGGCTGGCCGTACAATTACTGTATTTAGAATTTACATTACAATAGGTCTGAAAACAAAATCAGGATTGGGACCCCTTTGTGCTGGGTGCAGTACCACACCAAGTATCTTCACTTGATTTTACAAACCAAAAGATATGGAATATATCCTGGTTGGGGAGAAGAATAAAACCAAATCTATATAACCCACGCAGTTATTTATACACATGTGAGCTTCAGTATTACCAAAAAAAAAAAAAGGATCATCTGCCCAACAGACCCTCAATCTGGAAAGCAGTAACACAAAGACGCTCACGTTATTTCAACAAAGTAATAGCAAGATTTCCTCATAAATGAACGAAAACCCTAAAGATTACAGAACAACTCTGCTATAAGGATCTACTTAAAACAAGCAATACAAAGTTAACATTGTCACAAAAAAACCAGCTAAACTAGCTCTGATTTTTTAACGAACATGTTCTCCCCAAAGGGAGGTGCACCCTTGTTAGAGAATGTTTCTCCCATCAGCATAAGCAGTCCACCTCCCTGAAAGGAAGAAGCTAGGTCCACAGAAAATTCTTCCTGTCACACCCCAGACTGATGGAGTGTACCCACTTATGTTCCCCTTGTAGATCAGTCTTGAGGGCTTGGTGCATGCTGAACAGATCATTAACAGTGCTTAATTTATGCCAGAGCTTCCAGGGCTGAGCCCACCTCTGGGCTTCCTGCATTAGTTATGAATTGTAAAAAAAAAAAAAATTGCTTGAATGTTGGCACCTCTTTCATTACAAATTAAGCACTGGGTGTGAAAAAGACACTCCTGGGCAACACAGCTACACAGACCTAAGCCCCAGCATAGTTAACGCCACTGTGCCGGCCTACTCTCCATACCGCAGGCGTATCCTAAGAGAGAAAACAGACTGAAAAAGCTGAAGTCGCATCAGCGAAGGAGCTTACAGCCAGCCTGCATCCTGCAGAAGCGCTCCCCAGGCAAAAAGGCAGCCTTATCAAAAAGCTCAAAAAGCTAAGGAGAACAGAATGATAAAGAATTACACCCAAACAAAACAAGGAAACTAGACAGCTTTAAAGAGAGCAGTACCATCAGAGAGGTCCTTGGGCTGTCTCGGCTTAGTGCTGGCTCCACAAAGTGGCGGTGTTGCAGCCAAAAAAGCCTCTGGACAAAGACAGAGACACCGGAGAGCTGAAATGAAGAACCGGAGCAGGCACTCATCCAGAGGGGCCAGTCAGTGCCGGGCTTCTCTGCCATCTGCCCTCTGCAGGGGCCATTTCTGTTGAAGAGCACTGGCCTCAGAGGCCTCTTGACTGCCTTAAAAATGTATGGGAGGAAGGGGTGAATTTCTGGGACTGGTGCCTGACTTACAAAAGGGGCAGCCACCCCTTGCTCTGCCTCACCTCCCAGAGCTGCCCAAGGGTCAAGCATGTCCCAGCCCAGTGCTCTGAGGGCTATGAATTAGGATGGGACATTGAAAACCCCGCTGGTTTGTCTAGTAGGCTGGGGACACACTGAAGCCCCCATGTTTGCCATCAGCCCCATTTCCTGGGTGGGAGAACTGAGGCACAGAGAGACTGAGTGATTTGCCTGAAATCACCCAGAAAGTCTGTGGCAGAGTAGGGGGTACCTGGGGAAAAACTGAGTGAAGTCAAAGTGAGTGAAAAAGAGGGACCAGTGGATATGGCATTGGATAAGGCATCTAGCAGTCCATGGGTATTACAAGTTCTTATGGTCCATCAGGACTTGGACCAGGAATCAGGCTCCTTCCAGAAGGTGGCACCACTCATCAAAAGCTGCCTTGATAGCCAGTAGCTCCTTGGTCCCAAATATCATAATTTTTTCCCCTGGGGATTAGCTTCTGAGAATCAAAGGCACAGGGGTGGAGTTAGTGGCAGGGGCCCATGTGCTGAGATAGTACTGTACCTGAGGCAAAGTTTGAGGTTGTTGCCTCGATCATAAATGGTTGCCTAGAATCGGGGTGAATCAGGATGGTTGCTGAGGTGAATACCCTCTTCAGCTCATATAAGGCTGACCGAGCCTCAGTGGACCAGGCAAACTGGGCCCCCATAATGCACTTTTGCAGGCATGCCATTATGGGTGTAACCAGGCTAGAAAATCCGTTAATGAATTGCCTGTAGAAATTGATGAACCCGAAGAATCGCTGCACCCTGCCTACATCCTGGGGTGCAGCCTAGCCGGATATTGCCGCCACCTTACACGGCCCACAGTGAGTCCCTCAGATGGGATGATATATCCCAAGAAGTCTATGGTGCCTTATCAAACTCACATTTCTTGAGCGTCACATAGAAATGGTTTTAGCAGAGTCTTCCCACGACAGTCTGCCCGTGATGATGGTGAAGGTCTTGACTTTTGGATAAAATGAAGCTGTCATCCATGTAAATGATGGTGAATTGCTTGAGCATGTCCCTAAAGATGTCATTTTTGACATACTGAAAGATCGCCGAGGCATTACACCACCCAGACAACACGATCAAGATTACAATATGAAATCAGTACCTCTTACTGCTTGTTAATGATCTGTTTGAAAAACCGCTCTGCTGAGGTCTTTACGAAGTTGGACCTCCATGGGGTTTATAATCTAGTGAGGAACTGGGAAGGAGACAGATTGAAGACTGCATATCGTAACAGGTATGGCACTTAACGTATTTGATCATATGCCTTTGGTACTGAGGTGAGGTGTCAGCTAAAACACCACCGCCTGTGGGAAATTATGCCAAACTGCCATCGCCTTCCACCCAGACCACGGAATAGGGACCAACATTTTATTGCTTATGCAACCAAAATTCTCCCCCCTCCCCCCCCCAGCCCTTTATTTCATTCTCCCCATGGCTGGGGCTGGAGTGGGGCTGTGCAGAGGCACTCTGAAACTAAAGTGCCAATCAGCATGTCTAATTCAAAGTTTTTATGGAAATAAGGGAAGGGAGTTCTGAAATGTATCTTTTCCTTTCCACTGTGACTGCAAATCCAGTGATACATCTGTCCGTTTTCCTCATCCACTGGTGCTGCTGTTGTGACCTTGAGAGATTCCCCCTTCACCACCTGACCCTGAGAAGGAGGAGGAGGAGAAAGAAGAGGGCTAGAGAGGACACTTTGAGCGAGATCCTGCAAGCCAGGTCTACACTGGACTGGAAACAAAGGGCCTGGAGCAGGCTGGAGGGCTGACATAGCAAACAGCCTGGAGAAGCAGACAGGATAAAGGACCAGGAGTCCACACAGGAAAAGGAGAGGGAGATAATGGGTCTTCTGTGGCAGCAAACCCAAATGCTGCAGCCCTTGGTTGGCCTACAGGCTCCCCACCCTTGGGGATTCTTGAAGAGCTCCATGATAACATCTTCCTGCACCACCAGGCATGATGGGCCACATCATTCCCCTGCCACACCATGCCAGGGACCAGCGAGGAAAACCACAGTTTCACATGCACTGACCTGTGAGAGCTGATGTAGGCGTAGACACAACAGACTGTGTTCCCACACTCATGTGGACAAAGGGTTTGCTCCTTTTCCCGTTGCTCAGTCCCACCCCCTTCAGTTATGTTTAAAAGCTTGCATTGCATCGCCTGTTACTTTTCCCGTTCTTCTTCTGCGTTTGTTTGGGTTTGTTTGTTTTTTTTAAAACCAACAAATGTATATTTTTTTTCAACACTAAACAAGCGGATCCATGCACAGCACAGCCTGAAGAGCGCAGAGCGTTCAGGGCCCGCACAGGCAGAGCGTCAGGTAGAGAACACCCGTTTTATGGGTAAAGGTGCAGCTAGACCCGCATCATTCACAGCTCTGAATGCAAGGCCAGGCTCTTTGCAGGGAACCGCCCACGGAAGCGCTTTTCCTTTTCCAAACAGCTCACAGAGCCAGCGAGACCGGGGTCTGTCGGAGGCTTGAAGCCATCTCCGCCGGATGACAGGAGCAGCCCGAGGCAGCTTTGCACTGCAGCAGATATGTATCTCCCCCCCCGCACCGACATAGCACGGCCCCAAAAAACAACGCACAGCACTCTCCCAGTGAGAGAAATACGAAGACAATATTAACGTGCACCCTTACGTTCAATCTATTTTTGACCAATTCACCAGGGGAGAGCGCGAACGCAGTCCCCACTACCACAAATTATGCAGTCGAGTTTCCCGCATTTGGGGAAATCGCAGGGGTCAGCACACCCGCAGTGCAATGGATGAGCCTCGCCCTGGGAAAACCACCTTCGTGATCATGGTGTCTCCCCTGCCAGGTAAGTATGAGATACAGTTCGCCGACCGCCCTCCGCCCTCGCTGGCCACTAACTCCAAACACACGGTGCCGCCCGGATCGGACCTCCCACCATCCCCAACCCCGCCGGTTCCGCCTGCTGCCCGCTCTTCCCTTTCTGTCCGACCCGGGACCTTCTCGCCACCGAGCCCCGGATGGCTAATCGGGGCCCTGTTCGCAGCCTGTTTTCTCTCCCACAATGCTCTGCTCCCGCACTGATCTGCATACGTGCTCACGCGGCTCCCCGCCCCCTCCGCTTGCCAGCCCGGGCTCGTCTTCAGGGGCGCAAGCCCGGCAGCCCCCACGAGCCCACCCCGAGAAACATGCAGAATGTTTTTGGTGAAGAATTTCCCCGGGACTACTATGTGTCTGGTCTGTAGCTTCCCTATGGAGACACCTTTTGCCCTTGGGAAAGGGATTAAGGGAAGCGGAGGCTGATGCGTTTACACGGACCAGACAGTCGGGTGCATATAGTGCGTTTACTCCAGTGTTTTTTGTCTGGATATTTCACCGATATCACTGTCTGTGAGTGAAGAGGAGGTTTTGTCACAGAGGTTTAGGGGTTTCAGTGACATTAGTGATGCCTGGGGCAGCGGCCAGAGCACAAGCTGTCAGCTTCTGAGAGTTGCTGGTCCTGAAGCTGGCAGGCTGCGGGCAGGCGGCAGTGAGCCCGCGGCTGACAGGGAGTTTTTGTTTGCTGTCCTGGGACCTGTCTGTGGCTTTTCCTGAAAATAACCCTGAGGAAGTCTGAACCTTCCCTGTGAGTGCTGCATCTGCGTATTCGAACTCCCTGCAGCACCACTCAACTCCCCCTCCAGGGTTGTGAATTTAGTCGTTTTCCAACTAGATCCAGTTCTTTTAAAAATGTTCTAATTGGAAAATAATTCCATGTAGATGTTGGCCGGAGATGTACATAGAAATTGATACATTCTTCACCAAAAAAAATCTGCATGTTTTATTTGTCAAAATAACAATATAATCACACCAATTTCAATTATTGTGGTAATTTATTGCTAAATTCCTGTCACCAAGTATGTGTGTAGCAATACTGACAACACAAAAGGTTCAAGAAATGTTTTATGACAAATAGATTCCTTACTAGGCATGTTAATACAGAACTTTGGGTATTCATTCATTTAAACTACAATACAGAAATATATTTCCCGTACCTCTCAGAAGCAGTGTAAAGATTTGGGGGTAACAGAAGAGCTGTGGGAGACGGAAGTAATTGCTGGGAAGGAGCCTTGACATTTATTCAGCATCATGATCAGTCTATTACAATTAGCAATCAACAAGATGGGTGCGGGAAAAAAAACAAACTCTACATAAAAACCCTTGTTGGAATGCTTTGCACTTTCCACAGAACAGAAACTAAAATAACCTGTTATACAATTAGTCACAAATACAGTCTTTATGTTTGCGAAGGAGAGTTTGTCTAACACATGTCTTCATGTAGCAGCTACACCCTGCCACATCTGTCATAACCTGGAGCTTTCCTCTCCCTTCTCTGGCTCTCCTCTCCTGCTAAGCTTTGTTGCCTGGTAGTTAAAACCTTTTCCCACCGCCATAACTACTGCCTCTACTTGAGCCACCACAGCCACCGCCACTGCCGTATGGACCAGAGCTCCCTCCTTTCATGGGGCCAAAGTTTGAGGACTGGTTGTTGTAACTGCGAAAGTCATTGTAATTTCCGCCACCTCCAAAGTTGCTTCCTCCACTGCCACCACCAAAGCCACCACCTCCGTTGTTATAGCCATCATAGCTGCCACCGCCACCATAGGCTCTGCTTCCTCCAGAGGACCACCACCATAAGGGGAAAGCATGGGACTGGGCAGGCCGGAGGGGCGGAGCTGCGTGAGCTCGTATGCAGATCGTCGCGGAGCAGAGCATTGTGGGAACGGAAACAGGCTGCAATTAGGGCCCCGATTTGCCGTCCAGGGCTCGGAAGTGAGAAGGTCCCGGGTCGGACTGAGTCAGAGCAGCAGGCAGCAGGCGGAACCAGCGGGGCTGGGGATGGTGGGAGGTCCGATCCGGGCGGCACCGTGTATTTGGAGTTAGTGGCAAGCGAGGGCGGAGGGCGGTCGGTGAGCTGTATCTCATACTTACCTGGCAGGGGAGACACCATGATCACGAAGGTGGTTTTCCCAGGGCGAGGCTCATCCATTGCACTGCGGGTGTGCTGACCCCTGCGATTTCCCCAAATGCGGGAAACTCGACTGCATAATTTGTGGTAGTGGGGGACTGCGTTCGCGCTCTCCCCTGTCTTTTGTTGTTAAAGAGAAGAAGTAGAAACGCGTTGTTTAAATAGTTACGATATCTTTGTATTTTGCCGGATGTTCTGGTGATCCTGTTGCGCTGTGTCATCTGTCAGTGGGAGCTGCGTGATGGCACTTTCCTGACCATTTTGTTTCTATTTTTTTCACATCATTAGTAAGAGAATGGTCTGCCGAGAGGCGCTTTTCTATGGTGCCGGTCGGTTCCTTCTCTGCCGTTGTCTTAGGCATATCTGCACTAAGGAAACTATCGCCGGCACAACGCCGGAGCCTCAGGTCCCCGCCGCCGCTCGTGGCAAAGGTGTGGGGGTCCCCCTGCCACCGAGGTGACTGGAGCTCTGGGATCTCCCATCTCCCCCCCACACACACACCGGCGAACTCCGAGCTCCTTCGGCCGCCAATGGAGGCTAGGAGTTCCAGATTCCCTCCGCCGCCCGCGCTGGCAGGCAGTTGAGAGGTCCCAGCTCCAAGCATCGGGCTCCCCTCACAGCAGCTAGGAGCTCCCAATTCCCCGCACCAGTGGCAGTGAGCCGGGGTGTCCCTGCCACTGTAGCCCCGAAACGCAGAGTCCCTGCAGCCGCTGACAGCTGTCGCCCCCTGCGAACAGCGGGACCACTAGGTCTGGAGCGCTCAGAACCTGACTCAACGGCTCGTGTCTGCCTCGCTGCCCCTCCAGGAGATTTCTGAAAATAGAGGGGAATAACTTCACAGAAAGATTTCGCGGAGCCTCGCGTGGGTTAGAGTCATTCCGCTATTTAATACCCGAATCAACCACCCGCACCCAACCTTTTTTTCTATATTTTAATAACATAAAGGAGCCACAGAAATGAAGCCTCAAAAAATTGGGTACAAACTTGTAAACGTTCCACTCCATAGAAATTTTTAGTAAAAGATGAAAGATTTACACAATCAAGAAAAAAAAAACCAGAGTACAGTGTAGCACGCGCGAAGGCGCAGCTGGGGCAGGGGCCTCCCCTCAGTAACACACGGTGACCTCCCCGCCGGCGGGTGGGCGATCAACCCCCCCCCCCTCCCTCTGCCCATTGCACCGGCCCAAGAGAACCGCGATTCCGAGCGCAGTGCATCAGGGGTATGCTAATGAGCCTCCCCCGGCCGGCCGGCTGGCTCGGAGTGCCAGGGAGGTTCCCGCCTCCGAGCTGCCGCACGGGGCACGGGTATCCGGTATCGCACCCGGCTGCCCGGTCTGTGTAAACGCCCCAGTCTCCGCTCCCTGGGGACTTTACCTTCCCGAACACCAAAGCTGCCTCCTAAAGCAGTGGTCCTTAACCTTTCCAAACTACTGTAACCCTGAAGCCTGAGTCCCACCCCCACCAGGCTGAGGCATGTATCTTAGTTTCATGGCGCCCCTGTGGCTCCAGGCAATTGCCTTTCTTGCCACCCCCAATACCAGCTCTGCACTTGCGACCCCTCTAAAACCCCAGGTTAAGAAACACTGTCCTAAAGGAAGCTGCGGACACATTTATTTCGACTTCCCTGGGACAAACGTTGTAATACAAAGGAGGAACATCTCTGAGTGCAGAGATGATACAAGCTCCATTCTATGCAGGTGCTACATCCCCATCTGATAAACTTTTATCTTTCCTTAGCTTCACCAGCACCAAGCCTCAAGACTTGAGATCTAACCCAACCCTGCTCCTGCACATAGAAGTCCTCACTAGAACGCAAACAACCACTTACAACCTGAAGGGAAAGCAGAGCATGAAGAAGCCCAGCACAAAACCTCCTGCAGCACTAAAGCACCAGGCTCTGAGACCAGGATGACCCAACCTGGTGCTGGGCGAACCAGGGAACTTGCGATACACATTTATTGGCCCATTGAAACCTGCATTTCATCGTTGGAACCAGGAACTTGAACAGCGACCCCAACCCGCTGAGCAGGGACTCGCTTCACGACAGACACATCACGGATGAGTTCACAAATGGCCTCTCCCTTCCCATCTAACGCAAAGGAGCCTTTTCCAGGTTCTGGGCTCTGCCGTAGCCAGCCGCAGCCACCCGTGTATTGCCTGGGGAACGGCGGATACAGCTCTCCAGACGCAGGGGTCGCCCATCTCCGAATATTCCCCAAGATACCGAAAAGAAAGAAATCTGAGAGACTTAAGCACCAAGTGTCTGTAGCACTTACTGTGCCCTGGCCTGTTAATATCCCTGATCGAAAAGTGAGCCCATCAGGTCTGGCTTCAAGCACAAAAAGCTGCTGGGAAATAATTAAAAGGAAACGAAATTAGAAGGTAATAAGGAAAAGAGGAGGTTCTTTTAACAGGGCTGTGTCCATTTGATGTCTTCTCAGATACAAATCAAGTCAAAGACCTAAAAAATGACCTCCATCAGGGCACCTTTGGCTTTTACTGTCCATTCTCTCTCTCAGGATGCTGAGAGCCACTCAACCGACTGTAAGCCACATATGCGATGGAAACCATTTCAAACCAGGCAGTGTGGCGGCACCCCTGGCACTCCTAGTTCCAGCCTCTACGCTGCCTCCCCAAATGCCGTTAGCTGGGCTGCGGGTTAGATTGGCACAGCTGTAGTCCAGTGTTTCTCAACCTTTGAAGTAGCAAGTACCCCCTAACTTCTGAAAATGTTCATAGGTGCCCCACGCTCCATATTCCAGGAGATTTTATACTGACAGACTCATGGGAGCCATCTGTCGGAAGAAGGGCTGCGTATGTATAGCCACGATACGACAGATGTCAGATCTGGCACGGGTGGGGTTACCACCTTTACACCAGGACTAGAGGTGACGTTGGCCAAAGCTGGGAGGCTGTGAGGGGCCTGCCAATGCTGGGGAATATAAAGTGCTGTACCAAATTTTTTGCCATAGATTTGAGAGGAGGAACGGGTGAGAGAGAGACAGGGAAGGAAGGCGGGAGAGAGAGAGACAGGAAAAGAGGGTAACCAGTAACATCTGGGGCTGTCAGAGTTGTCAATGTCACTGCTCAGCTAGAGCCGTGAAATTGACAAGTTTTCTGGGCACTGGGCTTTGAGCCAGGGAGGAGGGGCTGCCACCTGCCTCCCAACTGGGAGCTGTGACCGGGTAGGAAGTGGGCTGCTGGCGCCCGGCTTCCCCAGGAGTTGGCAGCTGCCACCCACCTCCCCTTCACTCAGTTTTTCCCCAGGTACCCTCTGCCTGTGTCTCGTGTACCCCCAGGGGTAGGTTGGGAAGCTATGTTGTGGTCACTCGGGAGTGTGTGTCTTTTTCACACCTGACTGACGGAGCCAGTCAGCCGAACAGTTCAGCACGCACCAGGCCTCAGGGCTGCTCTGCACCAGGGAACATTGGCTGGTCAGGGCTCCCTCGCTCAGGGTGTGGCTGGCAGAATTCTCCCGTTGACCGAGCTCCTGCCTGGATCACCTGCCCTGAAGTGCTGCAGCATTGCAGCCATAGCGCTTGGGGGGGGGCATGCTCAGCCGGGCCGTGGGCTGTCTCGGCCTAGTGCCGCCCCTCAAGGCTGCAACCGCTGCAGCCCAGAACATCCCCTGCTCAGGGGCAGAGGCAGAGAGCTGAAGCCAGGAGCCTGCCGGGTCGGGCACTTGTCCAGCGGCTCCAGTCGGTGCCGGGCATCCCCGCCGCCTGCCCTCTGCAGGGGCCTCTTCCGTTAGAGCGCGCCGGCCCCCGAGTCCCTCCACCCGACTGCACTCGGCCCCGTGCTCGGGGGTGGGGCGGGGGGGGGGCTCGTGCGGCTGCCGGGCTTGCGCCCCTGAAGATGAGCCGGGGCTGGCAAGCGGAGGGGGCGGAGAGCCGCGTGAGCACGTATGCAGATCAGTACGGGAGCAGAGCATTGTGGGAGAGAAAACAGGCTGCGAACAGGGCCCCGATTAGCCATCCGGGGCTCGGTGGCGAGAAGGTCCCGGGTCGGACAGAAAGGGAAGAGCGGGCAGCAGGCGGAACCGGCGGGGTTGGGGATGGTGGGAGGTCCGATCCGGGCGGCACCGTGTGTTTGGAGTTAGAGGCGAGCGAGGGCGGAGGGCGGTCGGCGGGCTGTATCTCATACTTACCTGGCAGGGGAGACACCATGATCACGAAGGTGGTTTTCCCAGGGCGAGGCTCATCCATTGCACTGCGGGTGTGCTGACCCCTGCGATTTCCCCAAATGCGGGAAACTCGACTGCATAATTTGTGGTAGTGGGGGACTGCGTTCGCGCTCTCCCCTGGTGAGTTTGTTAAAAAAAGATTTAATCTGAAGCTACGGAGTGATTTTCTCCCCGTATTTTTTATCTGGCCAAGTGTCGGTTTTTCTTGGGCCGTTCTATATGCATAGGGAGGATAGACGCATGTTGCAATGCAAAGCGCGGGACCGGTAAAGGTGGCTGGGGCTATTCCCGTCACTGGGTGGAGGTGGCTTCAAGCCTCGGACAGCGCCCAGCCTGGCTAGCTCTGGGAGCGGTTTGGGAAAGCGCTTGCATGGTCAGTTGCGGGGCGTACGGCGCTGGGCGGCTCCCTGCAAAGGGCCTGCCCTTGCATTCAGAGCTGTGAATGATGCGGGTCTCGCTGCACCTTTACCCATAAAACGGGTGTTCTCGACCTGATGCTCTACCTGTGCGGGCCCTGAGCGCTCTGCAGGCTGTGCTGTGCATGGATCCGCTTGTTTAGTGTTGAAAAAAAATATACATTTGTTGGGTTTCAAAAAACAAACAAACAAAAAAAAGAAAACCCCAAAGAAACGCAGAAGAAGAACGGGAAAAGGGTGGGGGAGCCTGTAGGGCAACCAAGGGCTGCAGCATTTGGGTTTGCTGCCTCAGAAGACCCATTATCTCCCTCTCCTTTTCCTGTGTGGACTCCTGGTCCTTTATCCTGTCTGCTTCTCCAGCCTGCTCCAGGCCCTTTGTTTCCAGTCCAGTGTAGACCTGGCTTGCAGGATCTCACTCAATGTGTTCTCTCTAGCCCTCTTCTTTCTCCTCCTTCTCCTCAGGGTCAGGTGGTGAAGGGGGAATCTCTCAAGGTCACAACAGCAGCAGCAGTGGATGAGGAAAACGGTCAGACGTATTGTATAGATATCAATATATACGTATTGTATAAATAACTGCGTGGGTTATATAGATTTGGTTTTATTCTTCTCCCCAACCAGGATATATTCTATATCTTTTGGTTTGTAAAATCAAGTGAAGATACTTGGTGTGGTACTGCACCCAGCACAAAGGAGTCCCAATCCTGATTTTGTTTTCAGACCTATTGTAATGTAAATTCTAAATACAGTAATCGTACGGCCAGCCCTCGCCATTGGAAAATCATGAGTCAGACCCCCAAAATCATGAGATTCACTTAAAATAATGAGGATTTTTTAACATGAAATGTGAGTTCTCTTTATTTCCTTTCCAGTTTCTGAGCCTGTGAGGTACTTTCAGGTCACATTTTCACCATTTCCTCTGCAGCCAGGCAAGCTAGAAACCTACCTTTCTAGTTCAGCTAGAATCCCAGGTGCCCAGGGCTGGCAGAAAGTGGGAGTCCTGGATGCCTGGGGCTGGCTGTGCGTTCTATATTTAGATTTTACCAGCTAAGTATCAAGTGTAAACTCCTCAGGCACAACAACAACCTTAATATGGAGTCACAGACAGTCCCCTTGGGCACTCCAGTCTATCCTGCCACCCAGGAGAGCCTGCCTTTGCCACGGATAGTCCCTGACATAAAAAACCACAACAATATTCAGATCACTCCTCTTCCAATGGACCGGTCACTTACCCAGGTCAGTTGCACCTCAGATCTCAAACCGAAGACAAGTCTTGTAGACAATCCTATAAATAGACTACCTGGATATTTATTAAGTAGGAAAAGGAATAAGAAATGTATTTACCAGGTGAAAGCAGGTCAACATTGATACAAATCAGTTACAGGCTGAGGTTTCAAAAGGTGATAGACGCTGCTGTAATAGGGTGATAGAAGCTTGCTTCAGTGTTAGCTGACATGTTACACTTAGCAGTTCTGCCGTTTCATTAACCCATATTTCCTTCAGAAATGGTGGGTTAATGCCATCTGGTCCTGGAGACTTATTACTGTTTAATTCATTCATTCATTCTAAAACCTCTTATCTTGACACATTAATGTGGGAAAGTACATCAGAGTTGTAACCCATAAAGGATAGCTCTGAGGTGGGAATCTCTGTGCCATCCTCTGCAGTGAAGCCTGATGCAAAGAATTCATTTAGCTTTTCTGCAATAGCCTTATCTTCCTGGCATGCTTCTTTGTCAGTGGCCTCACCTCCTCTTTGACAGGCTGCCTGCTTCTGATGTACTTTAAAGAAGACTTATTTATAGGTTTTGTGCCTTTACCTCGTCTGAGGCGCAATACACGACTTGTTTGTAACAGTGTATAAAGGAGAGTCTCAAAGGGAGTGTCTTTGTCTGGCCGAGTGAGGAACGGAAAGTCCCGCTGTTTACTGAGCCAGGACTATTGTCAGGGGCATACTTGTATGACGTGTACCGGTAGCACATATAAGACACTATTTACTGTGCTCGTTTGACAATAAACCTGGCCTTGTATCTTCATTGCTGAAAGGGATCTGTGGTCTTATTGGATAATCCAGTCATGGTTTGATGTCTCAGTTATATGCACAGAGCTGGGACGGCATACACACTGGGAGAACACACACACAGCCGACAACTGACAACACATACTTCTCCCACCCCCACTCAACAACCCTCAAGGTTCATTCCTGGGCTCCTTATCAGTAATTACTTCGCTCTCCCGCAGCTCTTCCCTTATCCCGACTCCCCCAAGTCTTTGCACTGCTTTGACAGGTACGGGAAATATATTTCTAGATCATAGTTTAAATGAATTATTACCCACAGTTCTTTATTAACTTGCCTAGTAAGGAATCTATTTGTCGCAAAAACATGTCCTGAATCTTTTGTGTTGCCAGTATTGTTACAGACATAATTGCTACCAAGTATTTAGCAATAAGTTACCAAAATAATTTAAATGGGCGTGATTATATTGTGTTATTTTGACAAATAAAATATGCCGACTTTAAAAATATTGTTGTGCACAGAATTTGTAATTTTTGGTGCAGAAATCCTCCAGGAGTAACATGTATCTGTAGCTTGCCTTCTGAGCAGTGGCAGCCCTATGGCGATGGGGGTGGAGAAGGAAAGGGAGGGGGCCATGGCCCAGGGGCTGGCCTGCGCATGGTGCCAGCTGGGCCCTCCTTTGAGGAGCCGGTCCCCGCTGTTGCAGGCAGCCGGGAGGGAGGCGGAGCCGCGTGCCAAGGGCTGCAGCCGCAGCTCGGAGGCGGGGCCTCCCTGGCGCTGAGCCGGCCGGCAGGGAAGACTCATTTGCATACCCATGATGCACTGCGCGCAGTAACGCGATAACCCGCCCGCTGGGCTGGGCTCGGTCTGGGTCCAGGGTACCGCTGCTCGGGATCGCGGTTCTGTCGGGCCGGTGCAATGGGCGGAGGGAGCGGGGGGTGCCGCTGCCCAGCCGCCGGCGGGGTCACCGTGTGTTACTGAGGGGCTGCTGCTGCCCGGGCAGGGCCTCCGTGGGCTGTGTGTCATACTCTGGTTTCTCTTCAGATCGTATAAATCTTTCGCCTTTTACTAAAGATTTCCGTGGAGAGGAACATTTACGAGTTTGTACCCAATTTTTTGAGGCTTCATTTCGGTGAAGCTACTTCGTTTGGTTTAAGAAATAGAGCTGAAACGTGTTCGTTTGTGAACGGGTTTAGATTCTGGTCGTGTTTTTACGTTTTCGGTAGTACTCTTTAATAATCTGCAAATTACGTCTCGAAGTTGCTGTTTATTAAACGCGGTAACTCTACTTTTTTTTTAAGCCTTATTTTTAATGCAAATTTTAAATCTGGTGCATTTGCTGTTCAGAATGTTGGGGATGTTTTCCTTTATGAGATTAATATAGTCCGTGTGTGGGAGAAAATCAATTCATTATCTGAATTATATCTGTTAAGATTTTAATTTTAGTTTCAGATGGTGTATTAATTTTGTTCCGTTTGATTTTTTTTTTTGAGCTACTGCTTGCATAATGTAACTTTTAAATATATCTTTTTTCCCACATTGGGCACAGAATTTAGCTCGATCTGCATGTTTTCTGTGCTAACGGTTCAATGGTGAAAAAGGAAAGCACTCATAGTGGCCTATCTGGTTGTTCTAGATCACCTTATGCAGATTTCCTGTCAGAACGGCCACACTGGGTCAGAAAAATGGTCTATTTAGCCCAGTATCCTGTCTCTGATATTGACCAGTACCTGAGCTTCAGGTAGAGTGTACTGTACACTCTAGTTACTGTGTAGAAAAACATGCAGAAAAGCTACTGGCTATCAAGGCAGCTTTTGATGAATGGTGCCACCTTCTGGAAGGAGCCTGATTCCTGGTCCAAGTCCTGATGGACCACAAGAACTTGTAATACCCATGGACTGCTAGATGCCTTAACCAATGCCATATCCACTGGTGCCTCTTCTTCACTCACTTCGACTTTGTCATAACCTACTATGCCATTCCCCCCCTGCAATCTGGACTGATGTGTAGCTGTGTCATCCCAATTCCTCACTCCTGGGCCCTGACTTACACAGCTTTGCTATGTGAACCACCCACTTCTGGGTCGGCCCACGCCCAGCCTCCTCGAGTAATCAGTCCCTGACCTAGTGAAGGAGCGCTTGTGGTCAGCCACTCATGGGATAGACCCCCAGCAAACACCCCCCCTTCCCCCGTCCCAGATGCAACCCCAGGAACTGCTGTCTTGCGGGCTGCAGTGCTGCACTCTGCACCCTGTAAGTTCTTTTACATTTGTCCGTCAATTTATCAAAGAAATTGATATGTACCAGCTCCGTCACTCTAAGTGAGGTCTCTGCACACACTCAATCCACACGCACTGTTTTAGATAAAACAAACAAAGAAGTTTATTGAGTACAGCAAGATTTTAAGTGAATCTAAGTCAGATTATTATAAATCAAAATATTAATGAGTCAAGGAGTTAGTCACAATCAACTAAAAGATAACTTACCTCCTAAACTAAAATTAATATTTCAGTCTGTATTCACCTTACCACACAGGCTGGTTGTAATGCCTCTAGCAACTATGCCCTCCCCTGATCCCCAACGTGGCTAGATTCTCAGTCTTTGGTGTTGCTTAGAAGATGAATTCCAGGGGAGAGGCCTGAGACAAAGATGTCCTTTTCTTTTTAACAAGGTTCCTCGACACGCCCTGGGGTCAGGTGATTGCCCATGTCTGGCAATGGGTGTGATTTTTCTCTCCTGAGCCAAAGTGCTCACAGGTGCTTAGGCCAGTCCATTGTTCCTGTGCATGCCTCTGCTGGGCGTGGAAACACAGCTTTGTGTTTGTTTGCATCTATCCAAGCCATGGGAGACAACACATTTGGGGATATGACATAGCAGAGTTTCATGTCTGTACATATGTGTGCCATTGCAGGAAACATGCTACCGTAACGATAATGTTTAATATGTCATGAGCATTCCAAAAACACCTGACATGGCATACTTTGCATCAGACCATACACAGTTACACTGTAAGGGTGTACATGGGGTACAGCGTGTCACAACCGACCTTTTGGGGACAAGAAACAGGAGGGCAAATGTCCTATCCCACAAAGACACATATCTTGAACCTGGAGAAGAGCCCTTTGCCACCACGCTCAAGGCGTCCAACTTTGTCAATGGGGCGTCAGCAAGAGTCTGACATCTCACATCTGTTCTCCGCTCTCCAGTGACCCTTTGCAACCCAGATTCACGGGTTGCCCAGGCATGGTGCAGGCCAGCTTTGCCTTGGCCAGGCAGGAGAACCCAGACAGGACCCAGCAGCGGCGGGCACCGGACCTGGGGAGAGATACCTTTATGCAGCTCACACTGTGCCTACCCCGGGGTGTTTGTAACACGACCCCACCCCCGGCTCAAGGCTCAAGGAGCCACAGGGGCAGGTGCCGAACGGGAGAGGGCGGCTCTGCGGTGGGACCCTTCTGCATGGTCCCTGGTTATTTGGTCCTGCAGGCAGGATCTGGGCGGGGGCCCCTCGCCTCTTGGCTGCCCGCTGCCCCTCACCTGCAGCCCCCGGGGCCCTGGCAAGGCTGGCGGGGGCAGGGGGAGCAGGGAGGGAACCGTCACCCGACCGCCGGCAGCGCAGCAGCAGCACCACGTGGAGCTGGGCAGCAGAACGGCTCACCTCCCGCCGCCCCCCCTTCCGGAAGGACTACATCTCCCAGCGTGCACCGCGCCAAGACACACCCATCCACCCACCCCAGCCGCGTTCTGAGCGCGGGGCCCGCGGCATGATGGGAGTTGTAGTTCCCTGGGCGCGCACGGCATGCTGGGGGTTGTGGTTCCGACGCTGCGTTTCCCGGGAGGCCCTGCGGCACGCCGGCGCGCGGAGTTTAAATCGGCGGCGGTTGCGAGCGGGCCCAGCCCTTGCCCCTGAGGAGTGGACGCGGTACCGCTAGGCCCCCGGACACCCCTCCCCCTCTTCTCTAACGGCCCCGGAGCAGACCCCCTCCCCCCCTCACACACACCCTACCTCTCCTTCGGCGCCATGGACTCCGGCCTCAGCAGCCGCCTGCAGCCCGGCCAGCTCATTAAGATCCAGCGGAGCAACGGTGAGTGGGGGGGGAGGGGGAGTCTGACGGGACTGACCCCCGCCGCCTTCCGTACCGGCCCCCCCCCCTCCCGCGGGCACTGGCCACCGCCCGCCCCCTTCCGGAGCGCTCCCTCCCCCCCCCCCCCCCAGGGCCGCTCCCTGCCGCGCCCCCGGCCCAGCCGAGCAGCCCCCGCCTCGGGCCGCCCCGCCCTGGGCTGGGCGCTGGGCAGATCCTAGACTACATGGGCCATTGGTCCGAGCCAGTCTGGTCCTGCTTCTCGTCTCGCTCTGCCCTTTGGTGCCTCTATTGCCTGCTCCTCTTACCGACCTGGCTGTTCCCTGTCGGTTACTGACGACGCCTTTCCAGTGGCACCAGGCCTGTGTCAGTCTGTCCCTCCCGAAGCAGACTGACAATGGAGGGATGCTGCGAACAGGGAGTGGAGCAGGTTTTTCAATGGCACTGAAAGCAGTTTCTGGTCCTCAACAGACCCTTGAACGCCCCCTGGGGCTCTGCCTGCGTGTGCTCGGACTGCTTTCCACTTCTTAAATGTTGTTCTCTGCCCTAGTGACTGTCTAGGAAAACATGCAGAAAGTGCTGCCAACGTAAGCCCAGGCGTCTTTCCGTGCTGGAGCACTGGAAATATCCCCTCACCTTCCTGCCAGAAAAGGGGTTGTCTTTAAACTAGCATTGTCCCTTTGCTGTGGCATTAATATCCTTTGGGCAGCTGCATCCGCAAAGGTAGTGGGACTCAGGAAAGTGCTGGCTGACAGCAGAGTTAGCACCTTTGTTGCTTTTTGTGTCTTGAATATTTGTTTTGTACTGGATTGTAAATCCAGTATTTACAGTATGGAGGCCATTCCCGTAGATTGCTCCTAGCTTTGGATACAGACTAGAAGACTAGTTGAGGGATTTGCCACTAATCTTAAATTGGTATTACAGAGCTGAATATAGGGACTTGTTCTCTTGTGCAAAAGTCAAGTGTCTTTTGTTGGATGACCTGATGAAATGTGAACCCTTCAATCCTTAGGCATAATTCACAATGCAGCGGTAAAGACTGTGAACACTGAAAGGCTGTCTGTCTCCGTAGAATGGTCCGAAGGGGGATCCACCAAAGGAAAAGAGGTGAGTGTGAGAAGTGTCCTGCACTCACTCTGTCTGCAGTAAAGCTGCAACTTTGAATTGCATAGTTATAAAGCATGAAGCTGAAGTCTTTGATTCTAAAGACCCTTTGGGCATAAAGCCAGTTTTCTTACATGTTTCATAGAGTTCATTGGCTCATTAAACTTAGAATTAAAAATATAATTGTAGTGTTTCTGTCACCTAGGCTAAGGAAAACAACTTGGCCAGTTCACTTTTTGCTTATAGTATGTTCTAACTCTTCAGATTAACATACATAAGGAAAATGTTGCAATATTCAGTTTGGAAATGCTGCAGGTGAAGATTTATCTATTAAACTATTTTCATTGGAACAAAATGTAATGTAAGGTTTTATTGGTTTTTGTAAGGATATTTTTGCAAACCCTTAATTTTGGGCCCTGTTTATCTTTGCCTCTTTAGTTTGAGGGCAGGTAATCTGTAAAAACATTTTATCGCTTGTAGCTGTAACCTGGACCACTATAATGTTCCAACTAATCACAAATAAGGATTTACAGTACTCTTGCTGACACACAGCACCTCAGCGAGCAATGTTTTTTCTAGTAAGAATGTACTTGATTCAGAAATAAGTAAATACTTTAATCACTTGTTATGACTTCTCCATTAGTGCTGTTCTGTCATGCTGTTAACAAAGCCCTTGTTTATGCAACCTTGGTGGCTCTGTATTGGTTTTTAGCACTTTTAACGATGTCTTAAGAGTTGCTGGAAGAATTCCCTAACATATTGCAAAAAGTGAGATTAGTCGGATACTTTTGACATCCGCTACACAGTTGTGCATTAAAACTATACTTAAACTTAGTGATCCAATAAAATCTCTCCATCTTTAAAGGCAAGCAGATAAAGAACTGGAGTTATTTCTAATATTCTGCCAGATATCGTTCCACTCTGTTGGCTGTAGAAAAGGTTTTTTGTTTTGCATTTGTTTTGGCATCTGATTTTGTAAATCTCCTCCCAGTTTGCATCATTTATCACATTCCTTTCTTCAGTTCCTCTTACTTTATTTACACTCAAGGAAACTTTTGCTTTTCCTGAAACTTAGTGTGTTTATAGTGAGGAGTTTGCTCTTGGGATCCCAGACAAATAGATGGGGAATTAGCCATGAGGTTTGGGCTAGAGTCCAACTACTAATTGCATTGTCTGACTTGAAACTCTTATCAGATCCATGCTTGTCAGAAGGCTAAATGTGTACCGGCAGCTAGAGGTAGATTTGAAAGATGTGGGGCTCTGATACTGAAGCTCTGTACTCTATATGTCATGAATAATCACCATTAATAGATGTTTTGCAGGCCAAATTAGATTGAGCTCTACCTGTGCAAACCCATGGGCATAAGATCAGTGAGGTTGCACAGGTATCATGAGGGCCTAGTTTTTTGGCTTGCAGAACCTGCAAAAAGATCTGGTATCATAATCTCTGGACCTGCATCAGATGGAAAGAAACCATGACTGTCAGACCCCAGGTGAGTATGGGGGACTGGCATTTAACAAGGTCTTACATGGAAGTGAGTAAACTTGATGATGATTCTCTCCAAGTGTTACGGAAACCAAGGACAATCACATATCTAAATCTATTTTTAAAAATCTGAATATTTGTACTTTTGCATGAGAACAGTTAAAATTGTATTTTTGCTCATTTTACAGAGGATTAAATGCCATGCTTATCTTTACCTAAAACCTCTAAAAGGTTAATATTTAATATATACACTTTTTTATGCAACATAGGTGCTCTCTCAATATCAAAGGCAGCTAAGTTTCAGTGGAGGATGAAGTGATAATTATACATCTATTTTGTATACAAACTCAGTGTTTTATAAGGTTGTTTACACAGTGAAAATAAGACTCTGTGCCCAAGTTTTCTCCTTCACAACCCAACTCCTTATTTTCCCCTCCCTCCCCCAACACTTGTGACATCACACTTTTTCAGAGCTGCAGAATGTTGTAGATAAAGGATTATGACTTCACTGCAGGGTAAAGCAGGGGGTTGGAGGAGGGCTGAGTTGAAATCACTTATTCACTCCCACTTGCAAATAGTGGGAGGGTGAATACGGGGAAAAATGCAGATGAATTGAATTGTCTTGGTTTAAATGCTGGACGCTTCATTTACATCAGTGTGAGTAGCTCTTTACTAAAATTCTTATTTCAGTAAGCACCACTGTGCAGTTAACTCGTAATGCTCTCCTAAAGCAGAAATCATGGAGTGACTAAGAGATTTACTAGGATTAGCCGCAAGAGATTAAAACAGTGACAAATGTACTTTGCCAGTGTTTTTAGAAGTGCCCAATGGCTCCTGCAGAACTATGTGGCAGTTTGCAGACACTGGTAGATGGCCTAACTAACAGATTTATTTTATAGTCAGATAAGACTGTTCAAGTGGAATTTAAAATGCTATGTTACTAGTTAAGGCAACTCTAACTTTTCACATCAACAAATGGATTGCTCATATTTTGTTGTCTTTATTTAAGACTTGTCTAGCTTTTTTTTGTCTTCTATTAAAGTTAGTAGACCATTTCTGTTCTGTCTAAATCTTGTCTTTGCTTTTGTAGATTGAGATTGAGGATGTGATAACAATAAATCCAGAGATTTTAGAAGAAATTCCTTCTGCTTCTGATGTGAAAGAGAACCTGCCTCTGCTGGAGAATGTAACTGTGCAGGTATGTAATCCTTAAACTCTTCAGCCTTTTGCCATGGAACTAAAATTCAAGCCGCAGCATGTCAGGACACAAATAACATTACTGAAAATAAGCACAGATTATTTTTAAAACTGCCTTGATTCTTTCACTTGTCTTCTGTTTTCAACTTTGGGGTCTCTGGGTACGCATATCTTGTTCCATTTGGATTTTTTTGAGCTTCCTGTGCTGCTTTTATAAAAGAGCAGGCACATGTTTGTATGTGTTACACCCTTTGCAATATATAGTTAAGATAATGTAGGAGGTGCTTTAGATACTTACTGCAGTGACTTTCACTTTTTGCAGAAACAAAAACGTAGAACAACCCTTTCAAAAATTCCTGCTCCACGAGAAGGTAAAAATGACTCTCTTCATTCTTTTTTCTCTAGTCCTAAGACAAAAGTGACAGTTATACTGGAAATTTACTCTAATTTAGGCAACAGAATGCTATAAAGTGTACTAATTAAACATTGATATGTTATGCTGATACTTCTAAGAAATTTGATTCTTAAACCATAGTCATAAGGCATTCTGAGGCTTCTCTACATCTTGCAGGGTTCAGATGCCTTGTGTACCCTAATGCAGGTCCGCTGCCAGCACACTGTGTTTGTGCTTCTATCAGCTGGCAAGTTGATAATCGTAATAAGCCCTTTATTATAGCAGGTCCCCCCCCCCTTTCAAGTTCTATAGTTCTACAGGCTGCAAGGGAATCCTACGAATACTAGTAATACTAGTAAATTCCGTTTTGCAAATTCCACAATCCAATGGAAAGTGAGTGAGTAGAGCAGCTCCAGAACAGGATCAATGGTTCTTTTGTCAACAGAATAGAATGTTTTGAGCAAACCTAGTGGGGGATTAGGGTGTTGCAAGGGAATGTGCGGTCCATAAGAGGTTATTCTCCTTGTTCTGGCGGGGTGGGTTAGATGGGAAATAGTTCCTTTCCCATATTTAAATGTAACTTTCAGAGTTTAGTTGACTGACTAATTTATTCCTTGGGGCTTTTTGTGAGTTTGGGGAGCCAAGATTACTAGAGTGCGTCTGCAGTTTGAATCCCGTTGATGCTTAATGGTTACAAATGTGAGTAACTCTCCATAGAATTCTAAGCTATGAACTAATATCCTGTGCCAGTTATGTTGTTCTTGCCCCTGCCATGTTGGCTTTGCCCTCCTGCCCTCCAGGCTCCAGGAAGCTTGTTACCATTTGTCCTGTCCAGTATAGTAGTGTTCTAAGCTCTGGAACAGGAGGCTGCCATCCCTAGCTGCTAATGGCTTTCTGAATGCGCTATCTCTTTGGGTCCTCTGTGATGTTGGAGATGGAAGGCAGTACTAATCTTGTGGCAGGTCTGACAGGAGCAGCCCAGGAATCCCAAACCCACACAAATCCATTTCCCTGTCACAGCATCTGCAATTGCTACCATCAGACCCAGGGGGAGCTCCATAAAACTAGTAGACTGAAAATTGTCCTAGGAGTTAAGTGGTGATTGTCCCTAGGCCGGTCATTCCCTGGCAGTGAATGGCCAGCTGAACTATCAAGTACTCTTAACCCAGCCAGTCACTGACAGATGGGCAGTGCCTTCCCTAGAGGTCACTGTTGTACTCTGAAGCACACAATATAGGTGAAAATCTGCAGTGCATGTTGCCCTGGCTATCATCCCAGTCTCCTAGTGCATAAAGACCAACTCAGAATCCAGCAGGAAAGCAAGGTAGTGTTCATGTTCCCTTTCGCTAAACATCTATGCTACAGCAACAGGGAACAACATCCGCTTATTTTGAGCCTGGTATTACATTGGTTAGAAAGCATAACACCTTCAGGTCCTCCTGGCCTCTTAGACTGAGCACATAGAAGGAAGTAGGAGGTTTCTATCAGTGTGTAATGTGCACTACTGTATCAGCTCCTGAGGGAAGCTAAAATAAATGGTAACTTTTTCAAAGTTAATTGTAAAGCTGGTTTGCCGAAATTCCTTAAGACATTTTAATCTTTCCAGTCTTCTGAATGATGGTATTATGTCCTGCTATGGAGCAGTGTGGGGTCACTATTTTGCATGCTATTTCCTTCTGTAATGAAGTGGTCATAATGCTGGAGACTTTCTGGTGAGCTGAGGTTTGGAAATTGTTACGCTTCACAAAAGGACACCGCATTTAATTCCATCTCCAAGCATAATGAAAATGCAATTCTTTTTTTGTTCCTAAAGTGGCAACAGTGACCCCTAATGTCTGTGTGCCTGAGCAGCAGCTGCCAGGTAAAGAATTCTGGTGTGATCTGCACTGAGCTTCCTGGGCACAGTTACAATCCCTATGCAGAGGGTTTATCCAGAATTCTGATAAGACTTCTGCTGCACACCAAGTTTTTATCTTCACGTGAGAATACTCATTGCTCTGTTCTGGATAAATTCCTACAATTGGTAGAGGTGATAATAGATCCAAGTTTGATATTGCATGCACTCCAAGTTTTTCATGTCAGATTTGCTTTCTTTACAAAAAAGGCCTATTTAAAACTATTTGAATGGGTGTTATAGTCTTGGCATAGAAGCTCTAAAAGAATTGACCAGTTTCCTATTTGGAAATATCTTCGTTACCTAACTGTGACTGCTGAGATATTAATTCCATTGCAGCTTGCATAGTAAATCTTGAGATGGTGCAGCTTTTATTACAAAGATGCTGTAATCATAGCTTTCAGGTGAATTTAGCATTGGTGGAAGTTTCCACACTGGCACTAATAGTACTTCGGTGCCCTGGTGATGGACATGATACCTCCTCAACAGCAAGCTAGTGAGAGTGATGAGAGAGAAGTGGTCTCCATGCTAATGCCATCTTTAGAAGTCTTCATGGAGAATTTATCAAAGATGCTAGTTTTGTGATGTGTGGACTAAGACAGACTAATTCCTGTCAAACAATCATTGGATTTACAACACCTTCGTCAAGATCAGTTGATCCAGTGCCCGGGAGGCGTAAAGTGTAGCTTCCTGAGCCTTCCAGTCCCCTTCAGAAAAGGTAGTTCAGGAATCTGAGCATAAATTAATGAATCCTAATCTTTTGTGGAAAAGGGAAATGAATCCTCTGTAACTGCAAATCTAGAATGAACTATTTGTCTTGCACTAGTGGCATTTTTGAAGAGCACTCTTCACCAAACTGATAACTGCCTAGCACCTTGCCTCACCCTAAACTTCTCTAAAGGACCTGAGATCCTGCGGTGAATGGTATCTTTAACCAGGCTACTTTCCTTACTGTTCTGTACTTTCATGAGCATACTGGTCTCTTGTGAAGAAACCGGACTGCTGTTGTCAGTGTTCAGTTCTGACCTTGAGTTCTTTGTTTCCTAAGTGTTACGTAGCCGTTCTACCAGGATGTCTGTTATCACAGAATCCCAGGGCAGCCTCCAGGAGAACGAGATGGAGGTGGATCCCTCCGCTTCTACACAAACACGAAACCATTCGACAGTGCCTGGTGAGTGGAGACCAACCCAGTAAAATGTGATTAAAGTGAATTGAATGTCTTGTTTCAAAATGCTCATCTCATGGGTGTGCAAATTGTAGAAGCAGAAGGAGCTGACCAAAAATCTCTCCCTCTTCTTTTAAACAGAAAAGGGAAGATCATTGACCACAACAGATCAGGGATCATGCATTGTATATAGGGCTTCTTATTAAGAGGGATCTCAAATCACTTAAACTCTGATGTTGGAAAAAATAATTTAATTCACCATATGCATGTCTTGAGGTGAATCTGGCATCTGTTTAACAGCACACAGCAGCATACATACTTCACTTCTCATCCTAGTGGTATCTTATTCTTTTGGAAGTGCAAAGTGTAATTTTACCCATGTGGCAATTTGGCTTGAATGGCAGGGTTAATGGCCCTACTCTTGCTATAAGCTGTTACTAGTGCATTTTAAATCTCATCTGAAAGACTTAGTAAGGATAACTTAAGATAGGGACAATCTTTGGGGACCAAAAAAAAATGTTGAATTGCCTCTCAATTGTACTGGGTTGACAGATTCCATTGATGTACCTAATGTAATCAAACTACTTCAAATTCTGCAGCAGTATTGATTACGGATACCCAATTGGTGTAAACACGCAACTGTAAGGCAAGAATTTGAACCCTGCTTGGTTCTTGGGGAAAATGCAGGTCTACTGCTTTCTTGGTAGCTATTAATGTTAACTTTCCTACATCACAGAGCAAAAGCATGTGTGCTGCGTGTTCCGTATTTGCTTTCATGATGGGCCCTGAACTTTAGAGAGGTTGTTTGTTAAAACTCCTTCTGTCTCATGCAGACTTTGGGCTGTGACTTTGAAGAAGTAGTTTGTGTAACAAAGTTAATTTTTTTAAAATTGCCTGTTGAGCATATGTGACAAATGTGAGAACAGTAATAATTTGAATCCTGTGTGCCTCAGTTTCCCTCTGTGCTCTGCATTGCTATGCACAGATTGAAGGGTTAAATCTGCATTTGAGACAGAGCAGGAAGCATGAGGCATTTTGTGTCACATAATTGTCAGGGTGGAATGAATGGGTGGTTAAAGGTGTGGCTGAGACAGCCCCATATCAGTGGAGGATCCAGAAGGACTATGGGAATCCCAACAATTGACACTAATCTGCAGGAAACTGTCAGGCAGAACATGTGAACTCAGCATGAGTATGCAAGGGGAAGGCAGCATCCTGAGGTGATGGGAGGCATGTGTAAGAGCTCACCTTTGGGGAGACACAGAATCTCACCTGGGATGGACACACAGACCTGATCTACGTGTAAAACTTAGGTGGATCTAACTGCATTGCTCAGGGCTGTGAAATTTTGCACCCTGTGCTCTGTATTAGGTCGACCTAACCACCACTATAGACACAGCTAGGTCAACAGAAGAATTCTTTGGTCGACCTGGCTGCTGCTTTGAGAGCGGGTAGATTTACTGCTGTACAGGAAAAAACCCTCCATCACTGTAGTGTCTGCACGATAGAAACTTAGCTGCAGTTGTGCTGCTGTAGCACTTGTACTATAGGCATAGCCAGAGAGCGGAAGCTAAGGTGGGAGCCCTGGCTTGGCTGGTATGTACTGTCTTAACCTTTGCTTTGCTATGGTAACCAAAGGACTTGCCAATGCTGTGTTCCAGTTGACTAATAAATCCTACTCTGCTTTGAAAAGGCTGCTGGTGTCACTGTAAATACATGCTGAGTTGCATTGATCCCTGAAGAGGGCAAAAAGGCTCTGAACAGGAGTCTTCCACTGTTAGCCTCGCTGGGCAGAGCTCACAGTGTGAAACAGGAGTGCTGGAGTCCAGAGGCTGTCTTGGAGGTGGCTGCGTGGCCTACCCTTATGGAAGAGTGAGGCCCCTAGCTACTCTGGCACACTGAAGTTCCTCCAAGGGACTGTCTAAAAGCTGGGGCATAGCACAGATGCAATGGATTTGTAACAGCATGTGCAATGAAGTTTAAGGCAAGACATGCATAATTGTGCAGATGCAAAGCACTTTCTTATGTAGCTAGTTAAGTGTGCAGTTCTCAACTAGCTTGCTTTTAAAGTTAAACTGCTTAAAGTAGGCAAATGTCTTGATCTTCAGACGTGTATCAATGAGGTTTGTACACTGAAAAAACTTTACCACAGCTGAAGATACTGCATAGATCTTCAAACTTGATTTAATTTAAAGCTCAGACATACAAGATGAGTCAAGCTGGAGGGGGGGGAGACGGTTAATAAAACTGCCAAATTTATTCACATTTTAAATAAAAACAACTACACCTAAAATGTGATGTGCATAAATAAGGCAATCCTGAGCCTACTGCCTTTGCCAATTTCCTCTTAATAGATATTTTGCCCCTAACCAGCACTCTTGTAGCTTCCCAAAATCTAAATGTCCTATCCTGCTCCCCTTGAAATAAATGGCAAGTCCCATCTACTTAAGTGGGAGCAGGATCAGGTCCTATGGCTACTCAAGTGTGATGTCCCGTCCCCACCTGCAATCTGGGCTGATGTGTAGCTGTCACCCCAATTCCTCACTCCTGGGCCCTGACTTTACGCAGCTTTGCTGTGTGAACCACCCGCTCCTGGGTCAGCCTATGCCCAGCCCCTACAAGTAATGACCCAGTGAAAGAGCGCTTTTTGCCAGCCACTCATGGGATAGACCCCCAGCAAACCTCTCCAGTCTCAGATGCAACCCCAGGAACTGTCGTCTTGCAGGGTTCAGTGCTGTACACTGCACTCTGCAAGCTCATTTACACTTGTCCGTCAATTTATTAAAGAAAGTGATATGCACCGGCTCTCACTCCCAGTGAAGTCTCTATACACACTCAATCCACACACACTGTTTTAGGTAAAACAAACAAATAAGTTTAATGATTACAGCAGGATTTTAAGTGAATCCAAGTCAGATTAACATAAATCAAGGAGTTAGTCACAATCAACGAAAAGATAACTCGCCTCCTAAACTAAGAATAATATTTCAGTCTCTTTCAATCTAGGACGTCAGTTTACCACACAGGCTGGTTGCGATGCGTCTTGCAACCAGGCACACCTCTCTCTGTGGCTAGGTGCCGGTCTTTGAGGTTGCTTTGGGGAGAGATTCCAGGGGAGAGACCCAGAGACAAAGATGCCTTTCTTTTTAACAAGTTTCCTTGACACCCCCTGGGGTCAGGTGATTGTCCATGTCTGGCAATGGGCATGATTTTTCCCTTTTGAGCCAAAGTGCTCAAAGGTGCTTAGGCCAGTCCATTGTTCCTGTGTGCATGCCTCTGCTGGGCGAGGAAACACAGCTTTGTGCTCGTCTGCATCTATTCAAGCCATGGGAGACACATTTGGGGATGACATAGCAGGGTTTGATATCTGTACACATGTATGACAGGGCAGGAAACATGCTACCACAACAATAACGTTCAGTATGTTGTGCTCATTCCAAAAACACCTTACATGGCATACTTTGCGTCAGACCATACACAGTTACACCGTAAGGGTGAACATGAATGATACACAAATCACACCATAAGGATGTACATGGGTTACTGCGTGGCATAGCAGGCATCCTACGTTACTTTAAGGTTTAAGGGAGACAAGGTGGGTGAGGTAATGTCTCTTTCGCCAGCAGAAGTTGGTCCATTAAAAGATCTCACCCACCTTGTTTGTCATACTTAAGCCTTTACATCAATTTAAGCTGCCTGAATCACTTCTCTCTTGCTGGTAGAAGTGAGATTGGTGTGGGATGAGAAGCACTTGTACCTCACTTTATTTAAAACCAAACAAAACACAAAAAATCCTGCACACTTTATGCATTTAAATAACCTTATATGGAAATAGGTACTTGACCTGCAATTCTGACACTGGGCAAACCTTGATTTTAAGAAATCAGTGCAAAAATCTATATGAATACAATGTCATGGTTATACAGGTAAGTAATGAACGTAGGAAATGCAGACGCTAAGGTACATCATGTAGATATTTTCACTGCAATAATCTTCAGTTCTATAGTTAAGTATATTAAGTGGCTTTATTTTGGATCAAATATACTAAAGACGTGATCATATAATTGACATACCACAGTGCACGCAAGTGAGAATAAAGTTAAGGCTGTGTGTAGTACAACCTTACACCCGAGTTCTGCAATATCCTGATGTCCTACTTATGGATTGTGAACATTATTGGATTGGTAGGTTTTTAATAGTAAATTACTATGCAAATGGCCACTGGATGCCTACATCCCATGCAAGCACTGTACTTCATCGGTTAGCCTTGTCTCCCTCACATGTTGGAGCGGAGGGCAACTCCGAGCCTGACTCCTTCCCTTTTTCCCCCCTCTTCTATTGTCTTGGGGCCCTACAATTAGGAAGACTTTTTTAACTCACATCTGTAGGCTAACATACTTTTCCATTGACCTGCTTCCTTTCAACAGCTGTCCGAGCCCGAACTACCAGGCCAGGTTGTGCCACAGAACCCTCCTTGACAAATGTACTCGAAGTTGTCGAAGAACATCCATCTATCAGGAGCAGCTCTTCAGCAAATCCAGGTAAACAGGGACTCTTGTCTGAGGGCTGTCTGGCTTCCGGACCAGCATTGCATCTCTAAACAACATTGGTCATGCTTGCTTGCTTCCCCATATGCTCATAGGTCTAATAGGATTTCCTGGAAAGTGGCTTAGTGGCAAAAGCAAACATCGTGATTTCAAATTTAAATAAGGTATGGCTTTGATGCACAAAGACATTTGCTTGGAAGGACTGGCTTCACCCCAGAGTAGCAATGCAATGGCTTTCTAACTAGCTTCAGTAACTGATAGATATGCTCTGAAGACACCACTGGTCACTGTGATTTTTGGGGATCACCCAGACTAGTAAGGGGTTCTGTGACCTCCTGCCTTTAGTTGCCTTAATGGTATGTTGCTATGGCACAGAGCCCTAACACTCATAGTCAACCCACAAACATAAAGTTCTCCCTGGCTTCTACCAGCCTTGTTACAACTTGCAGGTGATCCCGACAGCCCTTCCCGTCTCAAGTCTCCCCAAATCTGTCTACCCTATGTTCTTTAAGTGTCAGACACTGACTTTCCCTCTGTCACCCCAAAAGGTGTGAACAATTCCAAGTTATCAGTTCACTTTGGCGCACACACTCCACATAGATTGCTCAGCAGAGTCCTGTTTGAGGTAAAAATAAATGAAGTTGGTTTTTAATACAAAAATCACAGATGAACTAGTAAGGAAAGGCAAACACAGGTTACACAAAATAAACAGGCACAACTTCAGGCTTTACACGTCCATATTAGATATATTCCCTTTGCTAACATGAGTTACCTATTGCCTCAGAACAGTTTCCCGCCTGTTACCCCCTGTTAGAGGGGATCCAATGTTTCGGGGGAGCTTCCTGCATAGAGGCTGCCCCTCAGTTTCTGGAAGCCTTTGTCCTCAAACCTTTTCCCTTTTTGCTGTCTTTTTATCCCTCTCAAATTATGGTTGTTGAGGGTGGGGAATTCCCTCTCTACTTGATAGCTGGGGCATCTGTGTCTTCCCATTAACTGTAATGGTTCAGTGTTTCTCTTCCTGGGCTGTACTTGAAATTGTAGTACGGGTTATGAGCACAATACTCTATGTACATAGATTCATAACCACAGGCGGTATACTTATCTCCTAATAAAAACGAGAGTCCTGTAGCACCTTAAAGACTAACAAATTTCTGCAGGCATAAGCTTTCGTCAGATGCATCCACGAAAGCTTACGTCCACAGGAATTTTAGTCTTTAAGGTGCTACAGGACTCTCGTTTTTGCTGTATACAGACTAGCACGGCTACCCCCCTGGAACTTATCTCCTAATGACCATCAAGTTCAGAACACTACAAACTTTCATAAAAGACCTTACTTGACATATTTCAGTATACAATGTTGTAAACAACCAGTTGATTGTTGCTAGCTCTTTGGGGTACTGACCACCCAGTTCTCCCCTTGGGGTGTCTGGACCCTGATTGTCACAGCCACTGGACACAAAGCTAATAAGGATCACGGTCTCCAGGAGAAAACTCTGTAGGTCATGATATCCCAGTTTGTACAGAAGAGTTTTTGTGTAGGGTGACTTTGGTTTTTTTTGGTGGGGGTAGGGATGTTTGAATAAATTATTTTGCTTAAAAGAAATGTGCGTGGTAACAACTTCACATAAAAGTGGTGGCGGTGTCTTGCTTTTCCCAGTTCGGAGGAAATCTAATATCGTGAAGGAGATGGAGAAAATGAAAAACAAGAGGGAAGAGAAGAGAGCCCAGATAAGTGAGATCAGAACAAAACGGGCACAGGTGCGGTATTTGATCAGGAAGCAACCCTTGGTTCTGTAGAATAAACTGGGATAAGAAAAAAATTCTATAGGATAGTGTGCTCATATTGGTCAAACTAAAACACATTTTAAAGTGCCCAGTGTTTGGTTTCAAGTTGCACTCTGTGTGGGTTTTGTTTTAAAGTACCATGAATAAGGATGTTAATACAACCTGTCTGATCTCTCCACAGACTGAAGTTGTTTAGGGGTCTCCTGGGTAACTGTTTCTGCAGTTGAAGGCTTTTAAACCCCAGACTTGCTCTTGCAGGTGGCATTTCTGAATCATAGAAATGTAGCACTCGAAGGGACCTTGATAGGCCATTTAGTCCAGTTCCCTGCACTGAGGTAGGACTAAGTATCAACTATTCTAGACCATCCCTAACAGGTGTTTTGTCTAACCTGTTATTAAAAACCTCCAATGAGGAAGATTCCACAGCCTCCCTAGGTAAGCGATGGAACACGTTACCTACCCTTGCAGTTAGGATGTCTTCCCTAGTGTATAATTCCCTTGCTGCAATTGAAGACCATTACTTCTTGTCCTGTCTTCAGTAGACATGGAGAACGATTCATCACCCTCCTCCTATAACAACCTTTTACATACTTGAAGATGGTTATCATTTTTCTCCTCAGTCTTCTCTACTCTAAACAAACCCAGTTTTGTCAATCTTTCCTGGTAGGTCACGTTATCTAGAACTTCAATAATTGTTGCTATCCTCTGGACTTCCTCCAATTTGTCCATGTCTTTCCTGAATCCCAGACACAATGTTCTTGAAACTATCTCAATGTTTTACTGTAAGAGACGTCATCACTTTTCAGATCATTGAACTAAACATAAATTAAACAAAATAATTTGCCACTAGCAGTGCACTAGTGCCACCAATTGCACTACTGAAACTCACTAAAACTCATAGGGTAGGCTGCTGAGGAAGCTAGCTATTCAAAGGGCTGACTATGTGCTGATAGCTAAGTAATCGGGCCATAGATAATCCTAGATTACTATTGAATGTTCTCCTTTTCCTTAGGGAGTGCAGACATAATACAGGATTTGTATTCTCTTCTCACTGCACACAGTGAGAGACACTTAACCAGTGCTTAAAACTTAATGCCCTCCTTACTGCTCTGCATGTTCATGAGTCTTGAAACTCGTCACTATGGCACAGTCAGTGTAAACTTCCCAGCTTAACTGACGTGCTACTACACAGACACAGCAAACAGACTTGGTGCTACAGAGGAAAATTGGGGTGGAAATGGAGGAATACAGGGGTTTTTTGTGAGAAGGCAATGGATGGGTAGAGGGAGAGGTGTGCTTATCAGCAGTTGAAATGAGTACTGAAAACTCCTTCACCTCTATCCTTCTTGCTATATAGGAAGATTCTCCCTTCCAAGCAAAATGGGATTAGTCCTAATCATTCCATCAGGTTATTTCTAGATCCAGAGTCATGCAACATGATGTGAAAGAGGACAGAATAATAATATAGTGAGTTCTTTAGCTGTATATAGACCAGTGCCCTTTGTATTCATAGGTGGCACCTTTTTTGGCTTACTGTTTGCTACAACAGATAAAGTACACTAATGCCTACCATTGCCCTGCAGGAATTTGATAGCAGCTGTCCAAACTGGGAGTTTGCACGGATGATCAAGGAATTCAGAGCTACTTTAGACTACCAACCAATATCTATGAATGATCCAGTAAGTAAATATTTGGAATCATTGACTGCAATGTATCCTTATCACTTTTGAATCTTTAATTTTTCACTCATGGAACACTAGTGCTTTGATCTTCATCAAAGACATAACCAGAAATACCTCAACTTGCCTAGCTTAACTTGGTGTAGGTATGGATAAGCAGGAGCACTGCTACATCATGGCTTAGTATTGAGTGTACACTACAACACTGAAAATGTAGGTTAAATATTAGGAGTAACTTCAAAGCAGATCAGCAGAACAAGCTGTGAAGGTGGTGGTGGAAACTATCTCTGGAGTTAAGAATACATTAAATGCCAGGATGACTGAAGTTTCATCCTAGCCTCGGAAAAATCTTACTCTGATCAGTCAGTGACAAAACTTGAGTTCAAACAAGTCAAATGTAACTTGCTAGCTGTCGATCCATGCTCCAAGCTCTGGACGCGTCCGTCAAAAGCTCCTAACACGAGGAGGCTGAAAACTAAATGGTGGTTTTGTTGTAAATGCCAACAAACTGCAGAAGAGGGATTTACTCAGTCCACAGATTCTTTAAATACCTCTTCTGGCTTGGGTCAGCCAGTGGCATATGCAGAATGTGTGTGGGTGGTTTTTTGTTCTTTTCCAAAACCAAATGATCCTATAGCTGGCCTGCAGAGATTCCTAAATTTGCTGCAGTGTTAATAAAGAGCTCAGATCTACTGAAGTCACTATGGAGTTAACTTTGCAACGTGCGGATCTGGTGATTACAAACAAATAAAGCCAAATTCAATCTTGGTGTCCCACTGAAATCAGGGGAGGTTAGCGAAGGGCTGAATTGGGTACATTGATTACAAACATTGAGAAATATCATCTCTTTGGATTTTAATCTGTTTTTAGACCAGACTCTCATTAGCCCAGCACACTGTGGGGTCTGTGTAGACCCACTCAGTCGATCGGAGAGCACTCTCCATTCGACTCAATTAGTCCACCTCCCTAGTAGGCAACATCAACGTGAGGGCAACTCCCATCGACGCAGCGACTTGAAGATGCCATAGTATGTCAATGTAAGGATGTTAACGGGAGATGCGCAAGCTGTGTTATGTATCTTGCATATCTCCTGTCAACTACTGCCACCAGTGTAGACCAGCCCTATGTATAAATCTTAAAGTATTTGCAGCAGGGTGAGCTTTCTGCAATAACTGGGGACAGTCTTAAATAATCTTCCAGCAACTGCTCTGCTTGGTAGTATAGAGAACTGTGATGGTATTCACAGAATAGTGATGGGAGGGAAAGGTTGGTGACTTTGTGTCCTTACAGCCTCCACTGCAGCACTGATTTAGCATAGGTGTGGTTGGGGAATAGTGGTACTCAGCATTGAGTCTTATTGTAACCTATCCTTCTCTTAAAGATAGAAGAGCACAGGATCTGTGTTTGCGTAAGGAAACGCCCTCTAAATAAGCAAGGTAAGTGTGTGTATTGGCAAAAATTAGCCTGGACTCTGAGGCCAGTTTGACATGCACTCATTCATGTTACAAACAAATATTTTTCTATCAACAGAACTTCACAAGAAGGAATGTGATGTGATTACGGTTCCCAGCAAGTGTGTCCTGCTGGTGCATGAGCCGAAGTTGAAAGTGGACCTAACAAAATATCTTGAGACCCAGGCATTTAGATTTGACTTTTCATTTGATGAAACTGCTTCCAATGAAGTAATTTATAGGTAATACATCTTTTTACATAGTGGGCAGGAGCTACACAGGATTGACATGGTCAGAACAAAAATCTAAAGGGCTATTACTTCAGAATACTGCCTTAGTTTAAAGGGATTGATATTTTACAATACAGCTAACTTACTTTGAGTAGAAACCAGTGGACTGTGAAAGATCTAATAGGAGCCCTTAGCTTAGTTTGTCTGATATTAATGTTTACTACTGGATCCACTTCCATTTGTTGGGATTCCTGGGAATTATTTGAAAATTCCAGAAGTATAGTGATCACTGAAGCCCAGGTATGGGCTAGTTGGGAGTCTGCCTCCTTTCTTTGTGCCTTATTCTTCTTTTCTGAATTCCTAGGTTCACTGCAAGGCCCCTTGTCCAGACCATCTTTGAGGGTGGAAAGGCTACATGTTTTGCATACGGCCAAACAGGCAGTGGCAAAACACATGTAAGTGACTGGCTGTCTTCTAAAGGCCTCAAATATCTCTTATAAATTGATTTTAAGGTACTTTTGGATATTTGCGGTAAATAGCCTTTCATCCAGAAATTAGATCTTGCTTTTTCATTGTCTTCAGAAATAATGAAGAGATCTCTTGCTAAGATAAGTGAAGAGTGAGTTACCATTAAAACTGCAGTAAGAGAGACTAACTGCTTCCTTTCAGTGTTGCAGAGAAAGTAATAAAGCTGACTCCAGCAATGTTGTTTAGTGTTGAAGACAAAACTTTACTGACTAGTAATCCTGGCTCTGTCACTAATTCACTAACCTCAGGCAAGTCTCTATCTCTCTGCCTCAGTTCCCCAGCCTCTGAAATAGGGATACTAACCTATTTCTCAGGGCATGTAAGGATTGTTTGCATCCTACTTTTGAAGATGTACACTTTAATTGTTTCTGGAAGAGTTCAGAAAGCCTTTGTACTCTTACAAGAATAAGCCTCTCCTACATGGACATCTGCTGATCTGCATATTACTCATGGAGTGGGCAGATATAACTCACAGCAATGAAGGTATCTTAAGCTTTTCTCTTTCACTTCAGACTTTCTGCTTATGTTCTATGGCATCACACTCTGGTCCCTGTTCACAGCCTCCATCACACTAGCTTTTAGGTTGGGGATACCTTGCAAGTATGCCACCAGCCCCCTCTACCTCTCAGTTCCTTTTTACCACCTGTGATGCAAACATGACCATTTCCATGTTCTCTCACACTTTGTTTTATTCCTGTCCTTGGGGTGGACTCCTCTGGACTTAGGGGTTCTTGGTCTGCGTTTTTCGGCCAACTGGATCGTAAAAATTGTTACAAAGTCTTCACTCCCTTTTGTTATCAGGGAAACTTAGAGTTGCCGTCTTTACTTTATTATTGCACACACATTTATTCTTCAATCACGCTAACTAACTTTCTTTTTAAAGAAAAACAAACTTAAAATAAAAATTACAACTTTTAATTAAAGCTACATTTTAACTAAATGATATATACCTTAAAAAAAGAGTAAAAATTATCTTAAAAATGCTAAAGTGAAATTAGTCATTAATATGGATTATTCCACTGACATAAAATAACAAAGCACATTCACAGTAAACGTTCTTAGATATGGGTCAGACAGTTGCTTGTGTAACAAAAGGCCTCAAAATATTTTTAAACAGCAGCCTGAACTGAGATATTACAGGCAAAATGCAAACAACTGTGAGATGTTACAAGCAGAATGTTCCCAAACACATGTAAACATAATTATACCAATACATTCCCAGGATGTTACAATTACTTCTGCCTCCTGAATACTGGTAAGAAGGCAAAATAACTGCTCTCTGCCTACATCATGGATAGATGAGCAAAATGATAGTCACAGTGACACTAACATAAGATTGTGCCAGGTTTGGAAACGAAGTGAAATCTGCCTTTTCAGTGGCACGTGGAACACTTTTCTATCTGACCAAATGTAAAGAATACACCTGGAAATATTACTGGTCCCATCTTCTAGGAGTGCAATGTTGTGTTTGCTCTTTGAACAGAGGAAGTCAGGTTACATTGCTAAGGTCCCAAATTCTCCCTTGTTGAAAAACAGCTCGTTTGAACTCATGTGACTTCCACTTATGTTACAGTAGCACTTAGAGGGCAAAATTGTCCTAGGTCAGGAGTTCCCAAACTTTTTGTTGGTATGACCCCATTTTAATGAACTATTTCTTCCTGGGACCCCAGACTGCATGGAGGACACTATTTTGTGGAGCAAAATGGCATCCTCTGCACAGTGTGACTTCGCATGCACCGTACATGTGAGCCCCTGTTGTGCAGAGCAAAATGGTGTCCTCCACACATTAGGGATTGCTGTGACCCCATCTGCTGAGGGCATGACCTCATGGGGTCACGACCCCAGTTTGATCATTACCATCCTAGGTGCTGAAAAAACATGTGGCTGTCACACTGACTAATTCCAAACCCTCCAAATGAGTTAACCCAATTACATCAAGCTGCAGTTTTATCCTGAGTTACACTGCGTAGCACCACGTCTGGATAGGCTGTAGAGATTGCAGTCATGAAGACTCTTTTTTCCTATTGTTGGTATTACAGTTGAGTGGTAGCCTGACTTGCTTGGACTGCACTTCTATAATGGCCTTTTCTATATCTAGACTATGGGAGGAGACTTCTCCGGGAAAACTCAGAACGTCTCAAAGGGGATATATGCTTTTGCATGTAAGTTGACTCTTCTTTAAGTTTTTTAATCAGAGTTGTGTGTAGTATTTTTTCTTAAGACTTCAATAATGTCTCTCCCTCATCTATATAGTAAAGTCTATAAGGCTTTAAAATAAAACTTCTTTATGAATAAATATTTAAACAATTCCTATAAACCCTGAATATCATGTGTTGTCACTACTAAGCAGTGATACATTTAGTTGCAATATTTATATAAATCACCAAATGTAGACATTACCCAATATATAGTTTCTGTATATAATGATTATTAACAGTAACTTTTATCAGTGCAAAAAGAAAACTCCTCAGGATGAAAACAAACTGAGGCAGAGACCTATGTTCTTTGCTGTTTAATGTGCCTAACAAATTAGTAATAGCTTGGACTTGAAGGAAAGTTTCTTCTTTTTTGGGGAGGTGGAGGAGGGAGAAGAGGAGTTGGATTTACTTTTGAACTCTCCTTTTCAAAACTAGAATCTCCTGAACACTATCTGCAAGTCTCCTTGTATAGGAATACCAACTAATAACCTTTTTTTTTTTTTTTTACAAGTCATTCAAAGCTGTAGAGGATTGTAATGTTATGCCATGTTAAAACTTGTCTGTCTGTATAGCAAGCCAGAAAATATTACTGCTCACTGATAATTTCAGATGTAGCAGCTCCCATAATTTTTCATTTTTCAGTCCTAATGAGGTCACTGCAGAAATCAGATTCATGTTGAGGTATCTTATTGTACAGCTATCTCTACTATCTGGCTGGGGCAGCTGTCATTCCAGCTACTAGATACTATATTTGTCTTGCTGTAAGGCATTTTGGAAGGGGCAGAGTCCCAGAGGCAGCTGAAATTGTTGTTCTAAAATCTAGTTAGCTCATGGATTTTTTTTTTCCTCCTTTCCCCATCAGCACGAGATGTCTTCCTCCTTCGTAGTCAACCCAGGTACAGGAATCAAGACCTGGAGATCTACGTGACGTTCTTTGAAATATATAATGGAAAGGTGAGGGCTTATGTCTTGATTCTAGCCTGAATTGTTTGGACTCTGCATTTGATACATGGTACCGTTTATTTAGCTACCTGCACATCGTTGTTGGCTCATGGGCCCCTTGCACCTCTGGAATTAAATGGGCAAGTCTGGGTTATGCATTTCTGGTATGCATAATTCCATGCTATGTACCTTTCCTTTAAATAGGGAAACTGTGTGAAATAGGTGTAGGGCAGTGGTTCTCAACCTTTTTAAATGGAGCCTCCCCGTGGACCTTTGTGTCACAATCATGCCCCCTTTCTCCCAAACACCGCCCCCTCCACTTTCAGAAAAAAACAGAGCAGGGGCTGCAGCAAATGCAGCAGTAGCACGGGGAGCGTAGCTGGCAGCAGCAGGGGGTGGCTGCGGCGGGAGATGGGCTGCCGCATGCATGCCCGTCCATTCAGATGGAGCAGATTGCCCCTCTCCCACAGTAAGGAGTGGGACAGGACCAGGTTGTCCTGCTCCCCAGCAGGAAGCAGAAGTGAGCACACCAGAAGGATGAGCAGGAACTCCTGTGTGTGCCCCTAGTGCAGAAGCACAAGAAGCTTGGTGTGTCCGGTAGCGCTGGAGGCGGCTGCCAGGAGCAGCAGCACCAGAGTGGGGGAGTGTGCCCAGCAGTGGTGGGGGGCTGCGGGGACTGCACGAAGTGTCCCCTGCTCTGCCAGCAGCCTCCTCCCACCTCTGCTCCCCTCCAAAGGATCCCCCACCCCCAACACCTGCCCGGGGCTGCCTGCATGAGGCGCCGGGGTCCTCACCGCCACCCGGCCCCGCGCTCAGCTTGGCACCCATGGTGCCCCCCCATCAGGATCCATCTTGTGCCCCCTACTTTGAGAACCTCTGGTGTAGGGGATGGTTCCTTACTTGTGCATCTCCATTTCCTTGCTCAAATACAGGTGTTTGATCTCTTGAATAAGAAGGCAAAGCTCCGAGTCCTTGAGGATGGAAAGCAGCAGGTCCAAGTAGTTGGCCTCCAAGAGAGAGAGGTCAGCTGTGCAGAGGATGTAATCAGAATGATCGAGATGGGCAGTGCCTGCAGGTTTGTCCCCCTCCACTTCTGCTTCCTTAGCGGTTTTTTAGTTTTCCAGCCTCTATTGCATTTTATAGGATATCTGTAACCAGCTTTAAAATAAGGGGCAATGAACATTGTCTCCCAATAACAAGCACATCTCCCATGACTGCCTCTGCACCTTGACTCTAAGGGAGAGAGAGAAAATCAGCCAGTAGACTAAATGCCAGGGATTGGAAAGCATTGGTGTCCTTCAGTAGGGTTTAAACCTGGCTAGCTCCTATGTAATATTCAAAATCTATAAAGGTAGCAGTCTGGTTAACAGAACCATGGCAAGTGTCTGGCACAGCACCTGTACGTTACAGGTTTTGAGTGGGAGGCAAGGACTGTCTGACACTAATTGCTGTATAAACAGGTCACTTAACAAATCAGAACTCTTGGAGGCTCTTCCTGTACTAAGGTTGAAAAACAGTGGTGGCCACATGGCTTTACGCTGCTGATTCCACAAGATGTGGAGGCTTCTCTCTGAAGCTCCCTCCAGTAGCTAGTTGAGTTTGAGAAGCTTTTCCTTCAGCTTATAAGAGTTCAGTAGCAAGCAGTATCTTCATGACTATGAAGAAGCTGGAAGTGCAATGCAAAACTTACACGAGGCCTTCTCTAAAGCATCTTCATGCCAAATATCTGCATTGATCCACCTCAGCCCATTCTTAGTCTAAAACTCCCGAAGCACATTCAATTTAGGCTGACAATTAGTTTTTTTAAACCTTTCCAAACTCTATCTTCCCACAGCAATATGTTACGAAGAGTTTCTTCATCTCCCTAAAGGTGGGAAGGGAACCTGCCAGTCTTTTCAGGTGGTAAATGGTAATGGAGGTCAGAGGAGGGCAGGGTTATGGAGGTAACTCCATGCTAACAGTCCACACTCATATGTGACACTTAACTCTCTTGTGTAGACAAGGCCTTTGTCAACGCAAGTTACAGTGATGATTAAAAAACGCTGTAATTACGATGCTTGTGCCTGTCCACACAACACTGATTTTGTCACCAAAGCGCTTCCACTTGGTGCTCTAGCATCGACATAAAGAACAGCGCACAGTAGGCGGCTATCCCAGTGTGCAACTCGCCATCTTGTGCAGTAAGGGATTGTGGGAAGGTGGAGAGGATTGCAGCCCATCATGGGTGCAGCTCAACATCCCATGATGCAGTGATTTCCGTCCCGTCATGCCATAGGTTTTCAGCTGCATTTTGTGACATTTTTTCAATGGCCCCAGTTTTCTGAGTACCCGCCATCTCTATCTGAAAGGATGGATCCTGCACTACTTTCCATCGTCATTGTTTTGAACACAGCGCGGCTGCTCATGCAGTATATCATGAGCTCCCAACTGGAACAGGAATCCGAGGTGCCTGACCTGTGCTGTTGTGCCATGCAAACAAACAATGCTGGATTGCTGCTTGCATTCATGGACCATCTGCACCGCTGCTTTTGAGCACATGAAACAAGCACTGAGTGGTGAGATCGCATAGTTATGTTAGGTCCGGGGTGACGAGCAGTAGCTGAAGAACTTTTGAATGCACAAAGCCACCGTCATGGAAATCTGTGTGGAGCTCACCCCTGCCCTGAGGCACAAGAACACCAGAATGAGAGCTGTCCTCTTGATGAAGAAGCATGTGGCAATCACAATGTGGAAGCTGGCGACTCCAGACTGCGACCAGTCGGTTGCTAATCAGTTTGGAGTTAGGAAGTTTACCGTTAGAGCTGTTATTGCAAATGTGCAGGGCCATTAATCGCATTCTTCTATGAAGACTGAGAGTCTTGGAAATGTGCATGAAATGGTGGATGGCTTTGCAGCAATGGGATTCCCTAATTGTGGGGTGATAAATGGCATGCATATCCCAATTTTGGCCCCGGATCCTCTTGCACTGGAGTACATCAATAGGAAGGGGTACTTCTCTATGGTACTGCAGATGCTTGTGGATCACCGTGGGTTGGTCAGGGAAGGTGTGTGACACACACATCTTCAGGAACACTGGCCTGTACAGAAAGCTGCAAGTGGGGACTTCCTTTCCAAACTAAAAGATTCCAATGGGGGATGTTGAAATGCCCAGCGTGATCCTGGGAGACCCAGCCTACCCCTTACTGCCATGGCTCATGAAGCCTTATAAGGGCAACCTGGATAGCAGCAAGGAGCGCTTCAATAACAGGCTGAGCAGGTGCCGAATGACTGATGAATGTTTGTTTGGCAGATTAAAAGCTCACTGACAATACCTTTATGGCAGGTTAAATGAGGAAAATAGTCCCATGGTTATAACCGCCTGCTGTTTGGGCTATATTTTTTGTGAAGCGAAGCATGAAAAGATTTTCCCCTGGGTTGAGCGCAGCGGTGGATCACCTTGCAGCTGAATATGAACAACCAGCTGTCACGGCTATTAGAGGGGCACAATGGGGGGCCATTCAAATTAGAGGCCTTAAACTATTCTGACAATGAGCACCAGTAAGGTGTCTTTGTAAACAGTACCGTGTCATGATATGACTGCTAGCCGTCTTGCATTGTGTATCAGTGTGAGGCGCAACCACTGTGTGCGAGAGACCAATAAAGGTTGCTTATTCTTCAAAGTATGTCTTTATTAAATAACTGTTATTCACAACACACATGAAAAGCTGGTCTGGAGGGGAGAAAGGAGTGAGGGTCAGTGTGAGCTATGACAGCTGGACTTACACCCAGCTATCTTTCTGAAGGGGTGGAGTGAATTGGATACCAAGACATGCGGGGGGTGGGGGGAGTGGTAGGAATGTGTGGGTGGCGTTTGGGGAGGGCATGGAAAGCAGTTCTGTATTGCATGCTCACCCCTCCCCCTCTTGCAGCCATGAGTTCAGTCTGCAGTGTTATTAGTGACTTTAGCAGCTCCATTTGCTCCTCCATGGCTTTTATCATTTGCTTGTGACCTGCTATCACTTGTTCCTGGTTTTCCTTCCTCAATTTGCTAACTTGTCTCCATGCCCTTTTTTCTTTTTTCCGCCTGTGAACTGGAGGAGTTCTTGGAACATCTCCTCTTTGCTTCCCTGTGCTCGTTTTTCTTATCAGCTGCAGGTGCTCGGCAGGTGTGGAGGGGTTTCCCTTCAAGGGCACATCTGGTAGAAGCACAATAACAGAAACATTGCTGCTATTGCACTCAGCCTTGATGTCTTGCTGTACAATACACCTCTCACTGTCCCCTGGCAAGCGCACAGCTTGACGATCACCCAGGGTATGCTGAGTTGTGCCTGGTGGGATGGGCACTCAAGCTGGGGAAAAGGTTCTGCGTGGTTGTTTGGGATAGTGATGCAGGTAGATAGGGACCTGTCAACCCTCCAGGGGTCATTAATTCACATCTACTTCAGAAATCCTTCTAAGGATTTGGGAGCATCTACAGTGTATCAGACAGCAGTTTGGGAGAAAGTAACTGGTGGACTGACATGGCTGGAATCTGGTACATGAGCAGAAATGGTACTAAACCATGGGTAAACTGTACCAAAATAAGGAACCTATCTCATCTTATAATGTAGATGCAAAACATAATATGGCATGGTATGTGGTCTATTCCAGGATATAAATGGTGGGAGACATTGAATGTGAGCTATAAGGCGTAAAATGTGCAAATATCAGTGTAGGCATTAAATACCTGTAAGGAATCTGAGTGTAGTTAGAGTGGCATTCTAACTAGGAAAGCTGATTCTGTACCCTGAGATATCTCTGTAAGAGACAAAGTGCTGGTAGTGAGCACTCAAGCTACAAAACATCAAGGTCAGACTTCTGAGGCGCAGGGGTTGCTGTATTTCCTGTTACTAGCTGAGGTTGGTGGTAAACTGAAGCATTTTCTCTCCTGCAATCTGGAAAAATATTCCTTAGTGCTAGTGACCGCCTCGATGTATGGCTGTAGAGTCTCTTAAAGAGATGTTTGATTTGAGTCTCAAAGTACAGCCAGTTATGGGAGTGTCTGGAAAGGAGAATAGCAGAGAAGGTTTACTGCTTTATTAAGTCAAGCTGTTGGAATTCTGACATGGTTTTTTTAACTCAACTGTATTTGTATCTGAAAAGTTTTTTGAATAAAACCGAGCCGGCAAACTAGATTTTCCACTGGCTTCAGTTGTGAATAGTTTTATGAATGTCTTTGCATAGTGCTCGGGGAGCTAGCCATAAAAGATGTTTTGTGACATTTAAATTGTAATAAACTTCATCCATATCTCTGCTATAGGACGTCTGGGCAGACCTTTGCAAACTCGAGCTCCTCACGATCGCATGCCTGCTTCCAAATCATATTACGCAGAAGAGGGAAACTCCATGGCAAATTTTCCTTGGTAGACTTAGCTGGAAATGAGAGAGGGGCGGATACTTCTAGTGCTGATCGGCAGACACGCATGGAAGGGGCAGAAATAAACAAGAGCCTGCTGGCTTTGAAGGTAGAGTATAACTCTGAGAGCAACATCCGTGTTAATCAGCAGAGATTGGAAATGACCTATTGGATTATTGAGCCCACCTTCCTTGCCATGTAGGTTGTTCTTTACAGGATGCTTTTCTTCCATATTTTTAAAAACTGTACAGTCCTCCAAAGTGCAGCTCTGTCCATTGACAGTTATGCATGTATTTCCATTCAGAATCCTTTTGTCGGGCATCTAATAACTTAAACCTTGCTGGCCCAGAGTCTGCTCTAACACTTTTCTGAAGCTATGCCCAAGTAGCCTATTTAAAAATCAAGCAGTTAAACAATCCTAAGATGTGCCTGTAAGCGTCAAATAACTGGAAGCTCTGAGGCAAGGGCCATATCTTCCTATGTGTCTGTACAGCACCTAGCAGAATGAGGCCTTGACCCTGATTGAGTCCTCTAGGTGCTGCTACAATAGCTTATTAATAACTAGTTTCTGGAGCTGTTCTGTGGAACCTCGCCACCCAAGATGGCAGACATGACATTAATGAGATCTATTTCCACCCCTCCAGGAATGTATCCGAGCACTGGGTCAGAACAAATCTCATACACCTTTCCGGGAAAGCAAGCTGACCCAGGTGCTGAGAGACTCATTCATAGGGGCAAACTCCAGGACGTGTATGGTAAGTAGAAATGCTTTACGGGCACCTTAGAAGAATAAGAACATGTATTTATCAATTTATCACCTCTGGGGTTCGTAATTCTTAAAGAATAGACCAACTGTGACAAGTGACCTTCTAGGTGCCTCGGTAGTTTCATATTTGTCTTGGTGACTCCAGATCAAATCGGATTGCTTCACAAATGAAGAGATGCTTACCTTCCTTCCTTGCATCAGAAAGCTGATCCTTGGCTGGTGATGAGCCAGACAGGCTGTGCATCAGGGTTTAGATATTGCTTTTATTAATGCACGAACCAGAAAGTCAGCGAAACCAGCTCCCACCAATTACAGGAATAATACTTGGTGAACTTCCTTGAGTCAGTCCCTGATGATTCTGAATAATGCTTGGGAGGAGGGCCTGAGTAGATTAGCACTTGAATGCTGACTGACGTACCTTTTTATGCCTTTAGAACATATCCATGCTTTTGCAAAGGTAGGCATGCCTTTTGCCCAAGGTCACAACAGTGAGCTAGTGGTGGAGCTAGGAGTAGAAACCGGGTCCCCAGTTTCAGGACTTTCTGTAGCTGTCAAGACTTCGTGCAATGTTCTAGGAATATTTTTTGCTTTCAAGAAAGGCTTTGTCTTAATCCATCTTTGAACAGTTTGGACAAGGTGTCAGGCAAAGCATTTAACAGTAGGCCAAAGCTTGACACATGCTTACTATCTCCCATGTGTTTTCAGATTGCGATGATTTCCCCAGGCATGACTTCGTGTGAGTACACCTTAAACACCCTGAGATATGCTGACAGGTAATGGCCTTTCTCACTTGAGAATTTCTTCTCCTGTTGCATGGGGATCATGACTCATTAACTTCGGAGCAAACATTTTGGTTGCCTGCCTTATGTCACTCCTCAGGTTCTCTTCATTTTCTAATCTGGGCCAAATCTGCTCAATTAAAATGGGTGTCTGAAAGCAGCTTGGATTCTTCCTAGCTAGGACATAATCACCAATAAAGAGAAAGCATTGAAACCTTTAACAGGCTTCCTACCTTTTTGGGTAGAACTGCACTTTAAAAATAACCTGAGAAGGGAAAACAGGATTCTTGCAGTTGTAGCGGAGTAGGGGGCTATTTCTTTTTAAAACTGCCTGCCTTTACCTTAGAAGGGTTGGGAATGTGAAGTCTTGCCTTCCCTGTCCTGCTAATCCCGGCCTTGGAGAACTCAGAAATGCTCAGGCCATGCTTGATTGTACTTTTTCTTCCAACTGTTTTGTCAGGTCTGAGTAAAATCAGTGTTAATTTTAAGCTGCCTGGTTACAAATTGCTTCACCCAGTATCCAGTGTTGTACCAACTAGCCCTTCAGGCTGTTTTCCAGAGGAAAAACTGGGTGGACAAGACTTGAATTTCTCTGGTAACAAAACCAGCAAACTCTTTTGGAAAAACCCAAATATTTCAGGCCATTTCTAGATGGTCCTAAAGAAACAAAAGGTCACAAATTCTAGTGTTTCCTTGTTGCAGGTCATCAAAGGCAAACTGCAGAGTGACTCTCCAATTTCAAATGACATTAAATGTAATGTACCAGCCAACCTGTGTTGGGGTATTCTAGATATAGACATGTGAGTAATGCCAAACCTCCTGGATGGTCACTTCCTCTGGGATGGTGACTAAAGGGTTGTGTGTGACCCATAAACTGGTATATGTTAACATGCCAAGCATTGGGTTTGTTTTTAAGCCTTAATTGCTGACTAAGGCATTTGGCAGCCCCTAATTCGATTGGGAGATGTAGTTAGATGGTGATTAATGTTGGCAACATAGCTAATCGGAACACTTCAGGTCTTGAATGCTGCTGACTTTTAAAGAGTAGATATTGTCTCAGACTTGTTTGTGCTGTGGGGTTCGCATTAACTTAAATACTTTCGGCCCTCATCATAGTTTCTGATTGCCTCACGATCTTTAATGTATTTGTCTTCATAATGCCCCATAGAGGTGGTGGTAGTCCCATTTCACATAGGGGAAAATGAGGCACAGAGATGGACTTGCCCATGGTCATACAGGATGTTGGTGGCAGAGCAGGGAATTGAACCTGGGTCTTAGTAGTCAGTCCAGCAGCTAGCGTTAGACTATCTTTGCTCTCTTCCATTCAGTTCAATGACTAGTTGAATTCTTTCTTCTCTCTAGTTTGAGAAATCAAACTGTACTACGTTCTGTGACTTTACTGTGTAAAGTCCTAACATAAAGAGGAACTGATCACAGAAGTAAAAGTTAATGGTAGCTCAGATACAAGTGATCATGCCTTGATCACATTTATATTGTGCAAGCAGAATAAAATCCATCACAGTAATATATGCACTTTGTGGCTTTTTGTGCATATAGCACCATCGAGGAAGGCTGTACTGGTTAAACCAACCTGGTTTAGGTGGGAAATGAAGTCAACTATAAAAATATATAACACACGGAAGAAGAGGGGAAACTGGTAGTAATTAATATAAGTCACATAATAGGAATTGTCCTTTTTCCCCGTATCAGTCTTCCACAAGGAGAAATCTATGGCCAATAGAGTGAAGGACAGTAAGGAGCTTTAAAAATATATTGAGAACAAAAAGAATCCTGACAATGGTATTGGTCTATTAATAAATGGAAATGGTAGAGTTAATAATAATGCAGAAAAGCCAATGTTCAAGAAATAGAAATATTTTTTTGTTCTGTATTTGGGGAAAAAACAGATGATGTGGTCTCATCATATGGTGATAACATTCTTTCCTTCCACTAGTATAATTGGAGCATGTTGGAAGTTAAATCCTACTTAGGAAAATAGAAAGGAGCAAAATTCTGGCAAGTCAAGTGTAAGCGTATAATTAGATGGGCCAGAAAAGAATTTCTAGAATAACGAGAAAAAAATCACAAATGAACAGCCATTTTAAGTACATCAGAACTGGGAAGCCTCCCAAACAGACAGTGGGCTGCTAGTTGATTAAGGTGCTAAAAGAGCACTCAAGGAAGACAGCTTCTCTGCAATGACTTTAAATTAATTCTTTATATTAGCCTTCACTGTAGAGGATGTGAGGGAGATTCCTATACCTGAGCTGGTCTTTTTAGGTGACACATCTGAGGGACCGTCCCAGGTTGTGTCAATAGAGGAGGTTTTGTATCAATTTGTTCTATTTTAAACCATGTCACCAGTCCCAGGTATGTGGTATGTAAGCTATCGCTTAAATCAGCCAAGACTCCAGAGGACTGTCTATCAACTGGTAACCCTGAATTCAGTACCAGGCAAATTGGTTCAAACTAGAGTAAAGAATAGAATTATCAGACACCTAGATGAATATGATACGGTGGGGAACAGTCAACACAACTTTTGTAAAGAGCAATCATGCCTCACCTATCTATTAGAATTCTTTGGAAGGTTTCAGTAAGCATGGGGGAAAAGGTGATCCAGTTGTCATAGTGTACTTGGACTTTCAGAAAGCCTTTGACAAGGTCCCACACCAAAAGCTCTCAAGCAAAGTAAGCAGTTATGGGATAAGAGGAAAGGCCCTCTCATGGATCAGTAACTAGTTAAAAGGTAGGGGAAAAAAGGGTAGGAATAAATGGCCAGTTTTCGGAGAAGAGCTTTGAGAATGATTAAAGTATTTTTTCTAATCCTTTGAAGTGATTGACACAAGGGGCTCAATCTACTTAGTTCAACACAAAGGTTAAAGGATGCCTTGATGATAGACTCGAAGTATCTGGGGTGGGGCGAGGAGCAATATTTAATAACGGACTCTCCAGTTTAGCATGGACAGCTCTAACATGGGCCAGTAGCTGGAAGTTGAAGCTAGACACATTCAGACTGAAAATAAGGTGTGAACTTTTACTGGTGAGCGTAATTAACCATCAGAACAATTTACCAAGGCAGTGGTGGATTTCTCCATCATTGACTCTTTTTAAATCAAAACCGAATCTTTTTAGAAAAATCTGCTCTAGGAATTATTTTTGGGAAAGTTCTCTGGCCAATGTTAGACAGGAGGTCAGACTAGCTGACAATGGTCCGTTCTGCTCTTAGAATCTGGGGGTGGGGTGGAAGGGAAGTCCCACTGACACAGAACTTGTAACTTGTGCCTGATGTCTGATGTTAAAGATGAGGTTGATTAATCATCCACAGGTTTCTATTCCTCTGCAGTCTTCCTTTCTACAACTTTCCCCAGTACCCCATGAACGGCCATTCGTTATCAAACCCTTAGGAAGGGAGCTGTCTTTAGTTCATGGAGTTAAATCTGCTGCAATCGTTTTTTTTTTTTTTTTTTACTGGGGCATTAAATAGAAATCTTTTTTGTCTTGGATCATCTCTTTGATTGGTAAAAACTGAATATTGCTAATCTTGACAAGTGTTCCTACATGGGTCCAAATCTGATGTTTCACTTGCTGGTCATTGATCATAATATTTGCTTTTCCCCAGTCTCTAAATTCCTGTTTCATATATTGGTGTTGGGAGGTGATGGTAACAGCTACAGCTGTTTTGTGATGGGATCCTCTTTTTTTACTGACCTTACTTAGCATTGCGTTGGCATAAGGAAACTGAACTAGCCTTTCCATTCAAACAACTTCTACGTGTAATGCTAAAAAAAGGTAACTGCGCTATAGCCATCCAATGCCAGTTGTGTGTCCAATTGCCTGCGTGGGGGGTGGAGAGGGAGGGAGGGAGGTGTGCAATATGACATATACCATGGCACTTTCAACTGCCATAAGAGGCTTTAAAAGCAATACCTAGATTTGGAAACTCCTGGCATGGAACTGAGAGAACCAGGGCTATGATGCTTTTCAGAGTTCCACCTTGGATCCATTACACTGGGATAAATGGTTCCAATGATTACACGTGTCCCTTGCTCAGATTCTTCATGGTTCTGGGGAAAAGGAGCTGGTGGGTTGATTTAGTGACCCCCTCCAGGTAGATTTTGTGAGACAGGAGTGGAAGAACTTTGTTGCTGCCCTAAATGCCAAAGGCATAATGGGGGACTGACTAACCAGGTAGATTACAGCTATTGTAGTACTGACTATTCAAGTCCCAGCCTCTCTCTAGAAGCAGCTCATAAAGCAAATGTTTAGCATTGAGGCCAGCTAACCTCAGAGTGACAGGTTCAAGTCCCCGTTGGTAATGGCAGGTCAGTGTGGTGACCTGTGAGAAGTTAGTCTCCATGTAAAGCTCAGCTGACAGTTTTCAGTGTTGCCAACCACCTTGGCAGTTGGGCTTGATTAGACGGAGGTCCTGGAAGTCAGATAGACCTGTGCTGATGGGGCACCTTGGGAGAAGCACCGCCCAATTTCTAACGTATTTAACTTCACAACACCCCTCTGAGCAGAGCCAGTGCTAGGCATAAGCAGACTAAACAATTGCTGAGGGCCCTGAGCAGCTGACGAGGCCCCCGTTTGCTTTTTATTCTGGGTTTGTGGAGCGGGTGTGGATATTCCTGCTTAGGGCCCCCAATGGGGCCTCTGAGGGTTGTTGCTACCCGTGTGTCTGCTCTGGTGAGATGATAACCTTCAGGCCTGTCAACATGGCACATTTCTTGGAACCGAATGCTCACTTGGAGAAGCTGAGAAGTAGCAGTAGCTATTCAAGGTAATCTTTACCAAGCAACTGTTTGTTTGGGAGCAAAGCAGACTTTGGCATAACACCGTCTTCTTCCTGTCCAGAGTGAAAGAGCTGAGTCCTCACAACAGCGGGAATGGCGAAATGCAGAACTGTATGGAAACAGAGAATGAGGAACTGGAGACCAGTGAAGAAGAGTCAAGTCTTCAGCACGGCGTATGTTGATAAACTGTATAGCTAATGGCTTGCCCAGATTTTGGTTTGTTCTGAAATACACTGCAGAGACCAAATGACCTGTTAGTAGGACTCTGCTACAAAAAGCGAGTAATGCACATTTTAAAGTTAAAAACTCATATCTTGATGCAAAAAACTGCAAAAACATCTAAACGGTTTATATTTGTGCTAGTTCTGGAAAAACAAAAAACCATAGCTTGTATTATCAATGATTTGGTCCTTATTACACTGTAAATACAGTTCATCTGTCTATAAATTTGGTTCTTATAAACAAAAGAAATGTAAAATAAAAACAGTTTATTATGGTAACCAGCTTAAAACTTTTAAGGCTGCATCCCACAAACAAAAACACCAGAAAATATCAGTGCAGTTTAAAAAAATAAATCTCTGGGCATGGAAATGAAAAAAGTGTTTATAAATTACGAACTGTTCCAACTTAATTTCAGCTTACCATATATAGATAACTAACATGCAATTGAGTAAAGGGGTGCTCTAAAGACTACTAGCCAAGCCAGGTCTAACAGTTATAAAACTGTACATTAAGCAAAACCAGTTTATGCAATACCTGTGGTTTTAAATCTCCCAGTAAAGTATGGCTAAACTTGGTTTCTGTTTAAAAGCAAATTTATCATTACTGTATATTTTGTTAATATAATAGCATCTTATCAGGAATGTGCACCAAACACAATGGATGGGCAAAAAACTATTTTTCAAACTAAACTTCAAATTCTAAAGTTCTTCCTTACATTTCAGAATTATTTAGATCTGAAATATGTTTAAAATGGGTAATATCAAAAATAACCACACTATTTTAAGCATCAGACAATGAACAGTAGCCAACTAGCTGGGAGTAACCTGCTTTGGGAACAGAACTTGGAGGCTCAAAGAACAATTTCTCTCTACTCATCAAAGGTTTTTCTTCCCAAAAACACCAGCTCTCCAAGGAGGAGGAAGAGGCGCTGTCTCCCCATATGTCCAGTTTCCGTGAAGCCATGAGTCGGATTAGTGAGCTGGAGGAGAAGGCTGTAGAAGAACTTAGAGAAATGAGACAAGTATGTTGAAGCTGCAAGCAAACCCATGTTGCCTTCTGCATATTGATAGCAACTTGCCATGTTTGAGTAAACTACCTAGAAGTCCTAGGAACTGGGATTGTGATGCACATGGAGAATTAAATGTTAAACAATGTTTACCTTTTGCTCGTTACTGACTTATTCTAACTGTTTCTTTCCCAGCCTCTCCAGATAAACTGGCTTGTGGTAATGCCCAGTCCCCACGAGTTACAGCCTTCATATGGTCGCTGCTGGCTTTGGCAACGCTTTCTTCAGCAGCTCAGATCCGCTTAACAGAAGCATAGGATAAACTGTGAAAAATTCCAAACTTGCAAAAAGCCAATTCCTAATCCATGTCCCTTTTCTAAATCTAGAAGATGACTGAGCTCAATGACCTGTTGGAAATGACAGAGCAGCCAGACTATGATCTGGAGACCTTTGTGAGCAGAGCCAGATGCTTCATACAAGAAGGATCAAGAAATTTCATCAGTATGGGAGGTAAGCTGGGGCTTCTTCAGAGCGTTCTGTCAGTGCATGCCTTCGAAGCACTGTCAGTGGAGTTCTTGTGCAGGCTGAGAAGGCCATTGCACCTTGGATCTTCTGGATGCAACTCCTTCTCTTCCAACACTTCCTGTGGTGTGGGCGGAGTTGAGATGATTGTCTAAGCAAATGACAGTGTCCTGTTGCCTACATTTTCCTAAGCCATATTCTGGGTGATTTCATCCACTTGCTAACCAGTAACTGCACTGCACCCTCGGAAAGGATTCTTCTGTAACTCCGTGAGCTGCAGTACCCAGCAAAGCCTAGCCAAGGAGGCTGACAGTACGCTGGCTTGTCTGGTGCATGATCTCTACGTTTTCCCATGTCCAAGGGACCAGAGGCTGTTTCAGGGTATAGGAATGGATGCCATACATCCCTGGAAAGCCTGGTGTCTGCCTTCCATTGATGTACGCCATTGGTTTCTACTCCTGGGAATTACTGAAATATCGGACTAAGACCCAGTCGAAACTAACTTGTAACAGTGGCTGACGTGGGTTCTGAACGTGGCTTGTGGCCATCTACGTAAGGCAGTACTCGTCACCATGGCAGCAAACGTGTCTTGCCCGCATCAGGGCTGCCTGCACACTTCTATTAATCCAGGCCACAACCCTTGCTGTAGGGACTCCGTTCCCACCATGCCTGTATAAGCCAGCTTGCTGCCCTTCTTCCCTGCTCTGCAGTAGGACATCAGAGTGCGTTGCCTTGTGTGTTTCCTGGGAGCGATCTCCGCTACCATTCCTAGAATGCACTAGTAGACCGTGACCGAGGCAGCACAGTGTGAATGTACACGCTTGGCTGGCTGGCACAGGGTGATGTTGAGAAACTATTTACACTTCAGCCATGTTTGTTCCCAGGTCAGATGAGCGTCAAACTGGCTAAACAGTATTTGGAACATTCTTGTCTTGTCTTCTGGCCTCCACTTCGCTACACACTTGACTTTCATGGTCCCTGTTTGGAACCACCAGGGCTACAACAAACCTGAATGTCATCCGAGAGGCAGGCAGACTGTTCCAAAGGGTTTGAGGCATTAATCTCTGTTCAGGAGCACATGGGAATACTGCCGGCTAAAACCATGAGGGATTAGAAGCTAAACATTTGGGGAGCAGGGTGGTTGCTGAACATAAAGATCCTCCCCTCAGAGGCCCCACATCCCTAGATTCAGCCCTGTGATGTAGGGCAGGGTCTTGTTAGTCAGCAAGTGGAGCTGATTTGGCAGAGGGTGACCTGCAGTGGCTGGTGGGAACCACCCCATGTCTCCTCTCCTGGAGGGGCTGGAAAGATGTGGCATACTGGGGGCTGCTTTGTCAGGCACAGGGAGAGGAAGTCTCAGCACAAGGTAATGTAGCCTAATGTAGACTGCAGCTGGGAGATGAAGCTGCTGATAGACGGGGAACAGGAGCAGAGTGAAGGAGTTTCTGGGGCCAGGTAGGGAGCCAGAACAGAGCCTAACATTTTGGGGTGCAATCCAGACCAGGGAGGGGCTGTGTCATTATTTGCTCTGCCTCTGTGCTTAGCTGTTGTAGCTTCCAGTCAGCATGCAGGTGACACCCTGTGTCTCTAAAGCCACAGTCCTAGTCCAGCAGCTCTGACCCCAGCAGCCTGTCAGCAAACACCAACCACACTGGCTTCCAGCAGCCTGAATTACTATTTGCGGGGTGACCCCAGCACACTTGCAGTCCCAGATGGTCCCCAACGAGTCTTGCACTGCACAGTGCAGATATGTTGGGTCTCTTGCCCCTCTAAGAGGATCAACACACAATAGCGGGCCCCTTTAAATGGAGTTATCCGAACAATTCACAAAACCAGATTAATTTTATTAAAGAACAAAACCACTTTATTTAACTTCAAAGAGATTTGAAGTGAGTACAAGTAAAAGAGGCATTAAAGTCAGGAATGGTTACAAGAAAAATAAACATAACTCTTTCTAAACTTAACAAAGTAAACGTGGTTCAAGGTGAAGTTCTTACCACATGTTGTCCGTACGTTGCTGACCAAACTCAGAGGCCAAAATCTGCTCTCAAAGTCCATAGGCTGTTCCTTTTGTTACATGAAGTGAAAAAAGAGATGGGTAGGGAGAGATCACTTGGTGGTTTTTTGCCCCTTAATTTTATAGTCGTCACCCTTTGAACAACAGTTTCTTGAGTGTGAGCGCTAGTTCAAGTTCTTTCCAGCTAAGTCTGGAAGAGGAAGGAGGCTTCATGCTGCTTCATCTCACCTGTGTGTGCTGAAATTCAGATTTTCCTTGTTGTCTTCCCCTGTTTGCTGGCTGAGGGCTCTGTTTATAGTGTAGGTGCAAACTGTTTGTTTGTCAGGCCTGCTTGACCAGTCCTGCCTAATCAGGGCTTCGAGGTGCCTTTAACATCATACAGGGGGAATTTTGTAACTTTACCCCCAGGCTTGCTACATACATTTCACCATATTATTGCCCAGTGAGTTATTGGTTTTCAAATGATGCCTCGCAAGGCGTATTTTGTACAAAGGTGATTACAGTAGTGTGTGGGGGGGAGGTGAATACAGGGCTGCGTTTGGTCGACAGAGGCGGGAAGAGCAGCAAGGGACTCCGGCTCTCACCAGCCACCCAAGTTCCTGCTGTATTCTTGCTTCTCCGCCCCCTCTTCAACCTCCGGCCCAGGTGCTGGACTCTGGGTTTTGTGAACAAACATGAAATTGAAACGGTCTCAAACGCTGACGTCCTCATGTGTCCAAGTCAATCTGCCACCTAACTCCCAAACGTCTTTGCAGATATCGTGGAGTCCCTGGCTCTCGCCATGCAGCTGGAGGAGCAAGCCAGCAGGCAGATGAGTAAGAGAAGGCCTCAGTAATATACCAAGACCTGATTCCCATACATCTTTCCTCTGTGTGTCTGTCACATCTGTCAGTGGTTTGTGTTAACTCTGCCTATTGTAAATGTCATACAATAAAGTATACTTGTCAGTCCTTCCTAAAGATAACAAATCAGATAGCAGCTTTCACTCTGTAGGACCCAGTATTTGTTGGGACTTGGCAGTAATTTGTTCTGGAAATCCCTTCTTTACAGTAGGGGAGGGGAAACGTAATTCTTTTTTCCTGTCATTAGATGCCCGTCCCATCGTTTGACAGAATGATCTGCTCTGATGTAAGTAGGTAAACTTGTATATTTGAGTGTACAGAAATGTTTGCTTCTAGTGTGCTGTGAAATGGTGCAGACCTGCAGGTCTAGCTGCCTTAGAAGGGAAATGGACTAGACTTAATTGTAAAACGAATAAAATTAAATCCGTATTTTTTTAAAGAAGTTTGGCTGACAGCCAAATGTTCCTGGCTTTGTTAACTTCTGACTAGAATATTTCTTGTCAACAGTCACTTCTTTATGACATTCTCTAACGACCTTCCGTCCAAAACAGACTGGCCTTTGTGGCAGAGCAAATGGCTTCTGGGGCTGGTTGGTCACTAAACTCTTGAAGTTTGTAATGTTTGTATTTAAGTAAAAAAATAAAGTATTGTTCTTGTCTCTTGGTTTTGGGAAGGGCAGTTACGATAGTTCCTTGGACTAGTGAATCTTGTAACAGAGGTGGCTACAGCCCCTAATGCCTCAAATCCACTCAATAGCACTGTCCTTACCAATGCTGTAGTGGGCAGTTGAGCAAATGCCTTGACCAGAGCTTCCAGCTCTGATTTTAGCTGGTGTATGGCTGCTCAGGGGCTTGTACCTCTCAAAGATGGAATTTGGATGCAGGGGTGGGTGTTAGAGTTGGAGCAAGCGCTGAAGAGTTGATCTAAAGTTTTCATTTGAACATGCATCTAGAAGAACGAGCTCCTGGTGGTGGAATAGGGCAGCCCTACGTCCCTGTGTACGCTATTACAGCAAGTCGCTTATGACCACTGAAAACGCCCAGGCTGGAATTCTCATCTTAACTCCAGACCTGGATTAGCAGAGAGCTGTCTGCAGCAACGATCTAGAAGTGCTGTAGGCGAGCCTCAATTGCTGAGACTTCAGCCACAGCTCAGAGGGGAAGGGATCAAGGTGAGCTCTGCTCATCTCTAGCAGTGCCAGGCCTAGTGCATCAGCAGTTTGTGACAAGCCAGGGTCTAAACCTACCTGCACTAGCTGGCCATGCACCATGGCTGTGGGGACCGTGCTGCACACACTAAAAGTTTGCAGTGTGCCTTAATCTGTTCCGGTTTCAAAACAGGGTAGATCAAAGAGCAGTGGGAACTTTTAGTGCATGAGAGCAGCGTCTGCAGGGCCGGCTAATGTGGAGGAGATTTACCTAGACGTGAGGTGCTTCAAAAAGCATTACTATGGCAGAGTCCCTTTGTGGAGCTGATCCTTGGCAGCTGAAGGGCCTGGGCCCAGGAGTCCGATGGAAGAAGGGAGCAAGGCTCCCCTCTTTCCCAGTCAGTGGAGACGGGCAGGAGATATTAGATCTACCTAGGAGGAGTCAAGGGAGCAGTCAGGTGAGTCTAAAAGGAGGCTCCAAGCCCAGTCAAGGAAAGTGAGAGGAAGAACTCAGCTGGGCCATGCACCCTGGAGGTAGGGCCGTGAAACCCTGCACTTCAGGAGACACGAGTGGGAGGGCAGGCCTGGACCCCACACAGCCCTGAAGCTTAGGGGGGTGGGGGCAAGTTTTATCAAAAGCTTCAGTAGACTCATGAAATGGCTGGGAACTAACGCGGACAGACAACACTCACGCAGGCCCCGGCTCTTTGCACAGATGCGCAGAAGGTAATCATTCTCCGCAGAAAGGAGTGGAATCCGGCTTTTGCCACAAAACCAATCGGATCGATAGGTCCTAGAAAAGTTGACGGACAAATGGAAACCAGGCTGAAGCGCAATGCACCTTGGAGATGTAAATAAGAGACTGTCGCAATGTGATGGTCAATGGGAACTTTGGGGGCAGATGAAGCTGCTGACATGCAAGAGCTGGTGCGGCTCTGTAGTTAACGTGCAGCCAACCGCCTGTATCAAACTTTCTCCTGCTCCCCGTCAACCCTTACAGAGCACACGTCGCTTGCGTTCACTTTGACAGCCGACACCCTCAGTCAGAGACAAGGTGGGTAAGGTAATGTCTTGTATCAGACCAACTTCTGTTAATGAGAGACCCGCTTTTGAACTACGTAGGGTGTGTCTTCACCGCGGCTGGCATGTACCAACCGACTGTTTCATTGCTGTACAGAGCTGGGGCTTGGCCAGGGACTCTCCCAGGTCCTGCAGGCTGAGCCCAGAGGCCTACACAGCAGTGAAGCAGCCCCCAGCTTGAGTCGGGTGAGCCTGGGCCGGCTGGCTACCTGCAGTCATGAAGAAAGCTATGTAGAAGAACAATCGCTGTCTGTTAGCAAAGAGCAGCTGTTACGGCCCCTGCAAGCAGCCCTGTGTCCGGGGCACTGCTGGCGTGTGACAATCACTGGCGTTACGCACATTAGGTTGCTTGGGCAGCCGATCCAGGCCAGGCTGCTTCTGTCCCTTGCTCTAAGGACCCCAAAAAGACCCCCGCCCCTGCTCTCAAAGCCTGCAGCACTGGGCCCTTGGCTGACTGGAGAAGAGGAGGTGACTGCTAGGAAAACCCCTGCTCGGCAGCTCATCTGGGGAAGAGCTCCTGCATTGGCACGCCAAGGGGACAGACCCCAGGAGGGGCACTGTGGCTTGGGTAGAGAGAGAGCGGGTTGTAAAGTCCACGTCTCTGTGCAGTTTTCCTTTGAAGGGGCTTGTATTTCCAGGTGGATGGCCGCTGTGCCTGTTGCTCTGCCCCTTTCCAGGAGAAAAAGACCCAGCTGAAATGCCTTCCTCCCCACCAAACCTGAGCGCTACTTCCCAGCAGCCTCCCACTGATTTCACACCTTTGATTCTCAGGCATTTGCCAAGGTTTAGGGCCTCACATCACTGATCTACACGCAGCAAACATCAGCCCCACTTCTAAAAGAACCAGCAACAACAAGCAACACTAATTCCCATCCAACAAGACTGTGGTTCTTTCCCTCTCTCATTATTTTAGCTTCAGCAGAGCAAAGCCTCAAAAAATTAGACACCCACATTCCTCTGTAGAGAAATCTTTAGTAAAAGATACAAGATTTATACAAGCTGAAGAAGCAGAGCACGCAGAGGTGCTGCCAGGGCAGGAGCGACTTGCCCTTTGCTCAGGGTGACTGACAAACTGCTGGTGAATACCGCAGCCACGAAGGGGAAACGAGTGAGCGGATTAGGAGCTCGAGGTTATAAGGGGAAGCGGAGCTCATCAGACATGAACAGCAAACAGACCAAGAACTTGCAGTGCTCCCTCCCAGTATCATGAGTATGCAAATGAATGTCCCGGGTCAGCAGTTCTGGAGGACAGTCCCGCCACCGTGGGTGCAAGGAGCAGGCAGCCCAGGGGGAGACGTTCGCTGCAGGTGGCTGACAGGAACCAAATCCAGAGGCTGCAGACGGGCTGTGTGTGTGGGGGGGTGGGTCCAGCTTCAGACCCCGCATCCAGTTCTCAGGGTCTGCAAGGGAGATGGGCACAGCCCAGGAGGAAGCAGTAGGGCGAGGGAGGCTGAGGGCGTGGGAGAGGAGCCGTCTTCATCATTCCAGGCTTCTTCCTTCCTCTGCAAGAAGAAGGCAGAGCCATGAATGGCAGTGGTCCAGGGGCACCAGCAAGATCTGGCTGTCAGGGGTGTTAATGCAAGGCAGGTTTGCATCGAGAACCCTCCAGCATCCAGCCACGTATACAGCACAACAGCACGTCCATCCTACCCCCTCCTCCCCCCGGCTGGCCCCACACAGCTGAGGCCTGTTTCTCCCCTCACACTGGTGTAGTCCCCACTGATGTAGAAGGGCCGACTCCTGAGTGACACCTGTGTGAGTGAGAGGAGAATTGAGCCCTGGGATCTGAGAGACTCTGTGTCAGCCTTTTAATGGCCCCCGCCCCCACACACCTTCCGTGTGCGCCATCCCTTCCGGGCTGACTAAACTTGCCGGGATGTTCACTTTGTTTGATGTCAGAATATCAAGCTGGACTGCATCCATGGTCCTATACAAGGTCGTGGCATCTCGCTAGGAGAAACAGCACATAAAAGGCAGGGGGTTAGCAGCTTAAAAGGACCTGAGGAGTCATCAAGATCATGAGACAGGCCAGCCAGAGACGGCGGCACATCCCCGCCCAGCCCGCTCGAACGGGCAGTCTTGGAAATGACGAGCCAATGGGCGTCCTGGCAAAGTTTCCTTTTGCCCGTCTCCTCAAGTCATTGCACTGAGCAGTGCCCTTGGCCCGGGCAGGGGGTGGGAGCGGCTGTTGGTGGGATGGATTCCACAGCTGCAGGGCAGGGGCTGTTCACATGGCCTGGCCCAGGGAGGTGGGGGTGAGAGTTCCTCACAGAGGTGACCCCGAGGCGGTCACGTGTCCCCGCTTTACATGGTGCCCCCCGGTATCAGGAGGCATGAGTCACAGGGCATTGGGTCCTGAGCTACCTCAAGGCAGGAGAGCTCAGATTCAGACGGAGGTTCATACCTATCCCCTCATTCTGGGACACTGCCGGCCCTGCACGTCTCACAGCCCCTTCTCCAGGATCGCCATCCTGACACGCCGCTCAGTATTACTCCGCGTACACTAGAGACGGGCCCCAAGTCAGAACGCCCATCCCTTCTCCCCCGACTGCAGAACACGGGCCCAGCTCTCATTTGCACCAATTCTCCCACCTCACTAGTGCAGGTGAATCGCACAAGTGCATGCTGCTAGTCACTGCAGGGAGGGGCTGCTTTGGGGGTGGTGAGCTGAACCCAAAGAAATTGGGTCCATGGAGGACATTGTGATCTGACCCCGGTGGTTTCTGGAGTCGGCTCAGGAACCGAAGCTCCCTGCAAAAGGAACTAAGGTTCCAGACCAGAAACAAGCCCTGGCAGTTAGAGAAGCCTGTTTACCATAAAAAGCTGGAACAGAGTCTCTCCTGTTGCCTTCCTCACGTGCTCCTCCACAATGGGAAAGGTCCGGACAAAATACTGCAACGAAACACTTCAAGTAAGTGCAAAAGGAAGGTGGAAGAGCAGTGTCTGGCTCCACTTAAAAGCAGCAGCCTCACAGCACGTTAAAGTGCTCCAACTCAGTACGCCTTCCCCTTTGGGATTTACGTTTCCATCGCCCCCACCCTGCCAGTCACCACTTTTAGTGCCAACGCTGCTGAAGACAGGAGTTAAATAGATGGGGCAAGCGTTGGGACTGCACCCACGCTGCCCTCACAACTACCCAGCCCCACCCATATTGCTAGAGCAGCTGGATATTGCAGCCGCAGTGATCGGCTGTGACGTCGTTAACAATCACATCACTGGGCTTTAGGACCAACACCTCTTGTGGCTCCGCATGCAGAACCATTTCTAGCCCAAACCTAGAGAATTTCTGCTGAATTTCCCCATTTTATGTTATTCAGAATTACAGCCCATTCTATTACGGAGTCTTCCCATTTCTTTCCTGCCCGTAGCTCCACCTTAATGATGGTTTTGTTTGGGAGTTATGGCTATTACGCAGAAGGAGAAGCTGGGTTGGGATTTGGGAAGGGAGAAGCTCTTCCTCAAGCACTAACAGCAGAGAGGACAAACAAACTCTGGCTACGTTGCTTTTTTTCAGCTTTCCCCAAGAGTGAATGAATCCCTTTGTTTGAATAACTCAAGCATCTCCAGCTGCCTCCAATGCAAAGGAAATCCCATGTTCAGGAGCCTAGGGGAAGGAATCCACATTAAACTACACATTCCCACACGAGATACTCACCTCTAGAGTGATGCTGGCCTGTCTCTGGCTGGTCGTATGCTCCTGGTTCCCCATAGCACACATAAGGCCATGCACCACCCTCAGCTGGATCATCTCTTCGGCCAGTTTGGTTGAGGCCCTGGCTAGAATGCTGCAAAGAAATCAGCAAGTTAGACTCTCAGGCTCTTTTGCATGGGAGAAGAATCCTACAACAAGCGCTGTCTGGGAATGAAATGAAAGATCCACATCGAGCAAACTGGAGGGACAGGCTCTTGTCATAATTAATTCTTGTCCTGTTGGCTTAGGTGTGGTGCTGATCCAAATGCAAAGGGATGCCTTCATCTTTCCATGTTCTCTAGTGAATAACTAACACCAGTAAACAAGGACAGATGTTAGTCTCAAACTGAACAGGAGGCCTGTGGCTGTGTGTGGACCCTAGAACTTTTTAACAGGTATGTTTGGGGATATACATTGCTTTTAATGATTGACAATACAAATACCTGGTTTACATATTAAATCTTAGCAATATTACCACATAGAATCAGCATCCCGGGGGGGGGGGGGGAATGATATGATTTTACAAGCGTGCTACAGAGATGCATGGAGACAGACAGAGTTTAGGGATTCACTGGATTACAGCCCCTGAATTTGGTTCCATCCACTGCGTTGTTGATGTAAAATGTTAAGTACAAGTGACTCTGCTTCCTTGAGATGGTTCCTTGGATGGTTACATTAGCATGGTTTGGGTCCAGTTATGTGGCAAGACGCTAACACTGTCCTGCACTATGCTGGCCAGGAAACGGAAGGGACATTCTGACTCTGTCTTAATGGCCAGAGTAGAGGCTGATATTATATTTCACCCAGAATAAAAACTCTGAATAAGTTCAGGTGTTGTTAGTAACACGAGGGTCTGGATTTTGGCACCCACGCTGAAGTGCCTCTCCTAAGCGCCTGAGCTCTGTGAATGTACAGAAGCCCCCAGTGTCTATATGGAGTTGTTGCAGAGCCATGGGGATATAGCCAGACAGCAATGGTGGACGGCTAAAGATTCCATTTGAAGGATAACAACTGGCTTTTCCTCCGTAAAGGAAGCAGCTTCTCTAAATCCTGTATGTTTCCCTTTGTATTTTGCTCTGAATTTTCTTACCCGATGGCTTTTGCTGCAGCACCTTGCTGTACATACACCGCCAAGGACTCAGTAAGATGGAGTGTGGCTGGGTCTGAATGGGGGAACATTAGACAGGATGAAACCTGTGGCTTGAGCCATAAATCTGCCATAAAGCTTTAGTAATAACCTGGGGAATTAGCCCAGTAGCACCTGATGAAAAGAGGATTTGTGAGATTACAGCAACATGCCTAGGGGAAGCTATGTACAAACGTACTGTAGCTGAGTGCTTTACAATGAGCTACCCCTGCTCAGTGACTGTGTCAGGCTAATGCAGCAGCTCAAACAGTCTGGGACGTTACAGCCCGTTTCACTGAGCCGGGACGTTGGTCAGAAAAACAAGGCTTCCATGACTCTTGAAGAGGTGTCCTGGGATCTTTCATTTCCTTTGGCCACGGGCAGAAGGGAATTTGGTTTAAGATCTCTGAAGGACAGCACAGCATCCCCTACTGTAGATTAACATCGCTGCATTAAGCGGAGCAAATCCACGCAATTTATAAATAGTATGACAATTCCCATTCTTGCACCGGAAAACAGCAACAGAGGAAGCTCTGACATGCATCTGTGAAGGTATGTCTGTACAGCTGCATTGGGGATGGGGGCAGGGGATGTGGAGGGCATGGAGAGGGCAGAGCTGGCCTCTAGCTGCAGTCTGGGCACTTCTTGCCATCTCCTCTCACCTGTGCCACCCTGTCCATGGAGCTCAGCTGCCCTGATGAAGTGGGGAGGAGAAAAGAAGGAGATTCTCTTCTACCTTGGCCTACTGCATGGCAGAGCTTAAAGGATGCATGATTTCTAGGTCCCGCTGGGAAGGGGATGTGGGTGCCTGGCCCCTTGCTATGTTTCCTGTGGCGGTGGGCATCAGCATCCGGGCAGGATTCACACCAACCAGACCCCCCTGCCATACCCTACCCCTGCAGGTGACTTCACTGCTCCCTGAAGAGGGGGTCTGGGCTGCAAAAGGAGCACTCAGGGCCCACTGCAATGGGTACCATGCCCACTAGGAAGTGCCTTCTGCAGCGCCTCTTCTGAACCGCCAACACCACCTTAAATCAGCCAGGAGGTTGGCTGAAGCATCTGAGCTCTGCAGAGGTAGTGAAGGGATGGTTTAGCGAAGGCTGGTTACACCCAAGGAGACTAAGGTACCAAAGTTGCCTGTCAGCTGGTTGGTGGGTCACCAGAACAAGCAGAGAACGGACAACCCACTTTCCAACATTCTGCAGCCTTCAATGAGACAGGGAGGGACCTCTTACCGTCCATGGTTTTGCCTTTCACTTTAGCAGCCTCTTTCCCTGGTGGTGTAAGTAATTCAACCAGGCCCTTCAGCAGCGTTGGCCGGACTTCATAGGCCATGAGCTCCTTTATCAGCTGAATGGCTGCAGACAAGAGAAGAAGCCGACGTGCCGCACTGGCGCGCTACAAGGCTGCACAACAACCCCAGCAGCAGGTGAATCACCAGAAACAATGATTTGGACACTTGCTTCTTAATGTACTTTGCTCCCGCTTTTTCCTGTCTGTTTTAAAGTAAACCCTCTTGACTAGGGTTGGGTTCTGTCTGTTCCCTTCTGGAAGTTGCTCAGAAACAAAACAGGCCAAGAGATGCTCCATGCATCTAAAGAGCAGAATTACGCTCACCAGGGACTCGTAGACCCCAGGTGACATTATTCCCCCATGGGCTGGCCAACAAGTGTGTGTGGATGGCAAACAGCCTGGCCAAAACACGGCTGGCTTTCTACTAAGGCATGTACCTCTGTATTCCACACGGGGACACAGTGGGAAGGTGCCCTCGGGACGCTTGTGCCGGGGTAATGGACATGTGAAGGTTACATTCATTTACACCTGGGCACCATTGAGAGCGGCGCTCTCCCACGGCAGGCTCCAGGTGTAAGGGGCAGGAGCAGCCCCTTGGGTGGAGCAGTTTCCCCACACGCCTTTCAGGATTTTCAGTCTCGGAATATTGGCAATTGCTGGCACAAGGCAGCAACAGCTCCTGCTGGGAACTGCTGGGCCTTCCACCGCAGGAGGCGCAGTTGGGACTCTGGAGCATGTCAGAAATTCATCCAGTGCAAACAGGAAATCTTTACTCAGTTATGTATTAAAGATGTGGGTGCCACACGCAGTGCCCCCCACCTTCTTGGATGCCCTCAATAGCCAGGGCAGCAGAGCCAACTATCCCCGGGGCAGCTACGGAGAGGCCAGAAGCAGCTTCCCTCCAGTGCTTCTTGGCTGTGCTCACAGCAGAAGGGAGAGGCAGGGCGGGGGTCTGGGAGCAGGGCACAGACAGGCATGTGGGCTCCAGCCCTGCCCATAGTCCCTTCCCGTCTCAGGTTGGGAGCGCCAGTCATTTGCAGACCCATGATGCACGGTGCATTGAGAAGTGTTTCTTTGAGCAGTTTGGTGTCTGTGCAAAGATGCTAGTTTCTGTTCAACTGCCCTTATGAGAAGTGGGTTCTGCAGAACACGGAGCCCTAGAACGAAAAGATTTAGGAGACACTCCCCAACCCCAAATCAGCCTCCTCTGAGCAAAAGCCTCCCTTCCCTGGTAATGAGTCTGCATTTTATTGGTTTGTTTACATTTGGGTTTTTCTTTAGAGTGAGCAAATGTTTTGCCTTTTGCTAAAGATTTCTAGGGTGATGAATGTTCATGAGTTTATAAATGATTTTTGGAAGCTTCATTTGAATGAAACTACTTTTTGTAAAAATTAGATACATTTTTATTTAATGACTATAAGTAATTCATAAAAGCCATGAGTCAAATGTTTTATTTTCATAAGCCATTGAAACAAGAGTTTTTAACTTAACCAATATGTCAGTTTTTTGGGATGCAGAGTTTATGCAAATTCTGAAGAATTAGTTTTTTTCTTGTGACAGAAAAACAGTAAGCTATTCCTTTTTTTTTTAACCAAAATATTCTTCCCAAAGGAAAAACAAGAGTCCTGTAGCACCTTAAAGACTAACACATTTCTGCGGGCATAAGCTTTCGTGGGCTGCAACCCACTTTGTCAGATGCATGCACGAAAGCTTATGCCCGCAGAAATGTGTTAGTCTTTAAGGTGCTACAGAACTCTGGTTTTTTTTGCTGTATACAGACTAACACGGCCACTCCTCTGGAACTTTTTCCCAAAGGAAGGTGCACTGTTTCAGGAAACCCTGCAATATCAGCTCAATGCATGGGGTGAGTGCAGCAATCTCCTAATCCAACTCCCTGTTTTAGAAATCAATTCAATATATAGCCCTAAAGTAAAGGTCATATCATGTCAGATTTAATTTTTTTATTAAAGTTAATGTTATAAAATGGTGAAATGCAGAGTTTTTAAAACAAAGTGTTCCTGTGCCTCAGGATAACGCACAGATTATACAAAGGAGGTTTGATGCCTTTTTGAGAGCTTTTTCTAATCACCGATGAAATTAACCTGTGTAACTCATTGCCATGGTATGTTCTGTTGGCCAGAAGTGTAACTGGGTTAAAAAAAGAACTAGATCAGTTAATGGAGGCCAGGTCTATCAAAGGCTATTAGCCGAGATGGTCAGGGATGTAGTGCCATGCTTGGATCAACGCTAAACCTCTGACTACAGAGGCTGGGAGAGGAAGATAGGGGAACACCCCAACTACCATGTTCAGTACAGTGCCTCCGAGGCTCCGGGATTGGCCCCTACCAGAGACAAGATACTGGGCGAGAGGAACTCTCAGCCGGCTGGATAGGGCCATTCTGATGTTCTTCTTAGCAAATGACATTAATGACAAACCCCTTCAACCTAAGAGCAAGATTTAAGGGGATCACAAAATACACACCAGGGAGAGAAAAGCTCACTAATGTATGAGCTACACAGCAGTATTTTATAGTCAAACCTACACTGCCCAGAAGAAATACACTAACATCTTCTACAACCCCACACAGCGAAACGTCCCCCACCACATTTCTCAAGTATAAAACCCACATCTAAATATTTTTCTGTTTTTTTACAGTATTGGGGAGCTTCACCGAAGTGAAGCCTCAAAAAATTGGGTACAAACTCGTAAATGTTCCTCTCCACGGAAATCTTTAGTAAAAGGCGAAAGATTTATACGATCTGAAGAGAAACCAGAGTATAACACACACCCCACAGAGGCCCTGCCCGGGCAGCAGCATCCCCTCTTTAACACACGGTGACCCCGCCGGCGGCTGGGCAGCGGCACCCCCCGCTCCCTCCGCCCATTGCACCGGCCCGACAGAACCGCGATTCCGAGCAGCGGCACCCGGGACCCGGACCAAACCCAGCCCGGCGGGCGGGACGCGCGTACATGCGCGCAGTGCATCATGGTATGCTAATGAGCCTTCCCGGCCGGCCGGCTCAGCGCCAGGGAGGCCCCGCCTCCGAGCTGCGGCTGCAGCCCCTGGCACGCGGCTCCGCCTCCCTCCCGGCTCCGGGCTGGGCGCTGCTCGCTCCGCTTGGCGCGCGGGCAGGGCCGGGGCAAGGGCCGCAAGGAGGGGGAGGGGAGCGCAGCCGGGTGCGTGCCTGGCTCCTCGGGGCAGGAAAGGACACGCCCCCTCCACGCCTGCTTCCTTTCCAGAGGTGGGAGCTGCCCCGGGTCAGTAAATTGGGCAGAGCCCCGCGGGCAGGCTGAAGGCGAAGACACAGCCCCGGGTGAGCTCCAGGGTCGCTGTGGCCTTGAAGTGACTCTTGCCGGGCTCACTGAGCATCTCGCCATGAATGACGCCGAAGCCTGGTTTCCACCTCGGCAGACAGCACCGGGGATGACGTGCAGCACAGGGCTGGCTCCTACCTTCATGCTGAACTTCCAAGTGCATGGAGCGTAGCACGCCTAGCACGGCATCCACAATGCTGGGATGCACTGCTCCCACGATGGCCTGACAAGGAAAGGAAGCAGAGGGGTGTTATTCCTGCCGGCTCTGCCATCTGCAGCTCACTGACCTGTTCACACATGTGGGATCCTCAAGATGCAGAGAAGTGCACAGCACTGCTCTGGGAGGCTCAGGGAAATGGGCTCTTGGGGCCAATTCTGCAACCCTTAGTAAAGCTGGCGAGCCCTAATTCTTGAACCAGACGATGTGTGTAAGTAGTCACCGGTGTCATGGTTGCCCAGTCCAGCCCCAGGGTTCTCAGCACTAAGGACTGCAGCCATTGGGGCAGCAAATTATTAATTACTATTTGATATTTTGAATATGGCACCACCTAGAGGCTTCAGTCAGGATCAAGGCCCCACTACGCTAGAGGCTAGACAAAGAGGTAGAAAAGTTCCCTGCCTTGAAGAGCTTACAACGTAAGACGACAAGCGTCATACAAAGTGTGGGGAAAAGGGAGACAAAATATCTTAAAAATCTCCATAAAATGCTTTGCTCCTCTCAAGAATCCTCAAACCTGAGCATGAGGGTCATTGATCAACTAATTAAAGCACTAGAACTGCTTTAAGATGTTAATAGTGCTCTGTCTGTGGACCCCCTCTCTCATGTGGCATGTAACAGAAGAGCTGAAGACATACATTTTATGTTCAAAGGTCAAGGCTCCACTGCCCTGTAGTTTTGGGGGTGGTGGCAACCCCCACCCTTCCTTGATGACAAGGGACTGAAATTTCAAATGGGAGAATGTTGGAATTAGGTTCAAGAATGCCAGACTGCACTACAGCAACCACCTACCTCGCTGCTTAGCCTTATGTTAGTCTGGGTAATTAACACACAGCTAGAATTGTTTATGTAAGTGCATATTTCCAGGCCAGAGAGCATGTAAGAGGAGCCAGAAGACCACAACCCCATTCTCTCAATTAAACAAAAAGTACAATCAAAGTGCACGGTGTAAAACGGTAGTGCTAAAGGCCACAGGGTTAATCCTGCATGCCATTCCCTTTGATAGCAGTTGAAATTCCCCACAGAGTAAGGGGGCAGGACATGTCTTTCGAGGCATGTCCTCTCCTACAGCCGAGGACATACATTTTCATACCAGGCTTTCACAATAAGTAACCGATTGGAGGAGGAGGAGGGGAATTATAAAGTTAGGTCTTTTATATTCAATTTATTTAAAAGCAGCATATTAGATCCTGATGGAGCAGGGACTGTGGAGACAAAAGTAGCAGCCTTTATACACTCAGCACTTGCTCACACACAGCCTTGGAGTTTAGCATCTGTGTTACTGAGAGGGAAACGGTCTAAGGGGAGAATTGTTCATGATTGCATTATTCAAATCAGACAGAAGACAGCTCTGTGCATCTCATTTCTTTTCAGTGTGTTCTCAGAGCGTACACAATGGAATTGCTAGGGAACTTGTAGAGCATACCCTGTACTGATGACATGCAACTCAGTGCAAAAGGATCCTTGCTTCAGGATTCTCTTATCCAAAACTACCTCTGCAAGGAACTTTCAAATTGGGCTGGTTTATGCACAAAGGGTATGCAGCCTTGGACAGGTATCCCACATCAGCTGGGTTTATACTGGGTGTGCTTGTGGGTGCAATAAGCTCTTCTCTAGGTTCCTTAATAATGCAAGAACTGTAGCAGGATTTCCACTCACCTTTAGCCTCCAGATTATGATAGATTCATTATGAAGCAGACTGTTCTGATAAAACGAAAGAATGGGCTAAAGTTTGATTACACCCTTTTCTGCTCACCTGCACAGTCCTGAGTGTCTGCAGAGACAGCTGTTGGGCTTTAGGGGATGTGCATGGCAGCAAAGCAATCAGGCCTTTGTATACTTGGTTCTGATACTTGGGATTGCCATGGCCTAAAGAATCCAACAGAATTTGCACTTGTTCTTGAGTCTCTTCTGACTTGGAATTTGCCAAAAACTCAGCTATTGATCGCACACCTGTGTATAAGAAGTTCCATTGAGTCGCATGGTTGAAAAGCCCAAGTACACACATCTGAGGTTAGACGGTAAATTGGTAATTTTACTGAAATCCAGAAAGAATCCAATACACTGTCCCATTTTAACCACCAATGGAGAGGCAGACCTGGGGAGTAATGTTTAGTCTTGTGAGTTTATCAGTAGCTATTGCACTGATTTAAAATACAGTGGGCCAGATTCTCTGCTGGTATAGAAGGGCAAAACTCTGCTGAAGTCAATGGAACTACGTGCATTTACACCAACAAAGAATCTGGCCCTGTGATGCAAATGGTGCGTATTGAGCATCCCGTTACTAATTCCATCTCATTGATCTCACTGCCAAGGAAGTTGTTCAAATCATAAGCATCTGTCATTGATTGTACTGATGAGTTAGTTCCCTTTTACAATGGGAAAAGCATTTTCATTCGGAGGTGAGAGACTAATACGTCCTGTCTAAATGGACATAAGCCCATTCCATTGATAAGGAACTTAGATGGCACAGCACTTACCGTAGCTTTCACAAATGAGCTCCTTATACTTTCTGCCAGCATTTGCTACTAGCTGGAGTAGCTTTATCGACTCCCTTTTGTCCTCTTCCTTCAGCTGGTTTAGCCCTAGTATTTCCAGGAGAGTCAGGACACCTCCAACCTCCAGAAATTCAATAAGGTACCTGTGGCTACAGAGATGAGGGGAACAAACCAGAAAACAGAACACACTTCGAACAAAATCTTCCTTCCTCAGTTCCCCAAATTACTGGGAACCTTCTTTCTTCCTCCTTGCCTCAGTTTGTGTCTAAGCTCCACACCAGAGAGGACAGGTACCAGAGGCTTGACTTGGAACCCAAATGTGAATGCCCCACCCAGCAGTATGATGTGCTCTGACTAGTGAGATATTTACCTTTGAGTGTCCACATTTGGATACTGAACTACAGGCACAGAGAACTTGAGTCTCCATACTCAGGGTGCTCAGCAGATCCCTAACTAGTGTGCTAGCAATCAGAGCTCTCCTCAGAAACATGAGGGACTCACGGAGCAATTGCCCTGCATGGGCAACATCATAAAATACTTACAGTATGCTTGGTAAGCAGAAAGAGCCCTGGCTTTGCCCAGGCTTGTGTGAAGTAACATGCAGCATCTCACATCTCTTGCCCGCCCATCACTGATTTCTCTCTTTCTACAGAGCGCTCATCACCATGGTATCTGACCTCTCCAAATTGGGCTCTGATGCCCAGGGACACAATTCAAAACAGGTCCAACTGCACAACCTACATAAGTGTGTGCGGGAGTCCCCAGGCATGGAGAAGGTTCACAGACTGGGGCTCCAGAGACCTGCAGAGGGCATCGGAGAGGCTTGTGCAGTTATGGGCACATGCTGACAGCAGGGTGCTCAAAAGCACAGATCATGGACACTTGCCTCTGACAATCCTTGTAGTCAACTATTAAGACTGGCCCCTCACCTCACAATCCTCACCCTGGGTTGGCACAACTCTGGGATGTTAAAATCCCCCAAACAATTCTCATTGAAGTGACATGGTTATACTCACCCACTTGCAGCTGACAGAAAGATGCCAATGGACTTTAGCTGCAGATCTAGGTATGTTCCATACATGTAGCTGTTTGACAACGTTAAGGAGAAAAGACTCCTTCAAATACTGAGACAATCTTTCACATTAAGCCTGGTCTCTGCACCTGCTCTGGTGGGCAGGTTGGTGGCAATGTGTGGCACTGCACCTGGGGAACCTGTCTTTGGGAAAAGGCACAGGCCTTAATTTTCCAGCTTGCTGTGCAGCATGCTCATCCCCAGGGTGGGTGTGAAGCGATTCCCTGCCTGCAGCACTGATGGGCTTGGCAGGGAGCTGACATTTTGTCCTCAGCTAGAAGGATGGGATGTCCTGATGTAGGACCTGTGAGAGGGGAAGGAGAAAACAAGGGTAATCTTGCAGAAACGTCCATGTTACCGAGAGCTGGGTTATGCTAATGCTCTTGGTGTAGAACTGCCCTCAGATTCCAGCTTTCATGGGCTGAACTCTTCTCCCTGAACAATTGAGCTGGATGCAGGTATTTTCTCAGAGAGGGGCTACCTTAAATCTCATTGGGGAAAAGAACATTTGGGAGAGACTCTTCGCCTCTCTCACCCCCCCCTCCCCCATCTCCGCTGGCATCCCGAAGAAGTAGATACGTCAGCCTGAGCCAGGCTGTTAGGCGGGCCAGAAACAAGCTGGCTCCCTGTGAGAATTCCAGCTCCAACTCTGGCCCGGTCTTGCCTTGATTCGCCTTAATGAAATTGTCCAGAATGTGGCTTCGAGCAGCTCTGCTAGCATTGTCCCACTCCTGCAAGAACCCCATCAGCCTGCTGATGGCTGCTTGCTCTTTTGTGGAAGTCATGATCGATTCTGTCCGATAGGAGAGAGAGAGAGGTTACAGAAATCCTTGAAGATAAATGTAGGCTGTACAAATGAGTAACGCCAACACTGACGATATTCTCCCCTTCTCGAGTGCTTTCCAGCTAATGAACACAAAGCACTTGACAAGCATCAATTAATGTTCTCTTCCTTTAGTTCCATTGTTATCCCCATTTTACAACTGGGGAAACTGAGGCATAAAGAGATTACCTGATTTACCCAAAGCCCCATGGTAAAGCTGTGGCAGAGCTGGGATTAGAACCCAGATCTCCTGATTGAACCACAAAACCATCTTCCCAAGAGCAGTCGGCCTCTCAGATGTGAATAATTTTCTTAATCTCAGGTTCTTGCTAGTTTCCCAGTATGGATATTTGATCATGTGGCTGGCCCTGCCGGAGGGTAAGTAGGATGAAATAAGAGCAGAGATGTGCAGAGCCTTGATGGTGAAAGGGTGGATTTGGGAGGCTTTTGCATTTTGGACAGTTGTCCTAATTCATGTCTGATTAGTTAATTATTTAATTTCTCTGCAAGCGCCCAGAGCTTTCAATGGCATATTTTTAAATAAACTGGGGAAAAACTGAAATAATACGCCAAGGAACAGGGCAGCTACAGAAGACCGTAACTGACCCAGTGACCTTCAATACAGTAATTTTGCCGAACATTTGAGACATATTTGGTCTCTCTGTCTCCCTTCCCACTTTACAAATTTTAAAGTGCAACTAAGTGCTGGTAAATAGTGCAGATTGACATCTCTGGAAGTGAAAGTCTGTTTACGCACACAGGCTCCAATCTTGCAAACATACATGCTTGATTTAAAACTTGTGAGTAGCCCCAATGTGGAGTTTAAAGGTAAGCACGTGCATGGATGTTTGTAGCGGCAGGGCCAAAAGAAGTACACCACATGTAGCAACGCTGCAAGCTTTCCTGCACACAACCCTGTCAACATCCTTCATCTGTGAGGATGACAGGGAGTTAAGTCCTTGCCTCTTTCAGTTCTTGGGCCGCTGTTGAGATTGAGGCCTTGTCCACATGAGAAAGTTGCATTTAATTTAAGGTGTAATTTAAAAGCAAATTAGTTTAACTGGACTCAAATCCATCTGGACACTTATTTCAGGGTTTCTCTCAGTTTAATTTAAGTCTATTAGGTCCCTTGGGCTCATGCCTATTTCCTATCTGTAAAGTGCCTAGCATTTGTCCACTAAAAACGCGATTGAGATTCCAAACCCATTTCACAAAAGGCACCAGATGGCTGCCCATTGGTCACTTTCAGTCACTACTGCCTGGGCAGGACTGAAACCAATGACCTAAAGGTGAAATGCTCCGTAGCTCAGTGTATTAAAAAAATAAAACAAAAAACAATCACCTTAGAAAGTTGGATAAAGAAATAATTCCGTGGCATTAAGAGGAGTTGGTATTTCATTAGGGAATTAATAGTCTGCAGTTTGTAGGAGTCTGTGTCCTTGGCAGAATGTTTTCAGGATCTCCTTTGAGGGAGAACAAGGTTTAAAATAAATCAGTTTTCCCAAAATAGTTGTGATTGAAAGTGTTATTAGCCATAACAAATGTTAGTGCTGATGGGAGACTGGCCTGTTAGGAGCCCTTTGTTGAAAGTCATATTTCACAGTATCATGAGCTTTTCCTGTGATTTACAGAATATTTGTGAAACATTACGTGCAAGACTCATGATTGATACTGAGAGAACGACTAGTGTGTAGAAGGAATGAGGATTTCACAGAGACTGTTCGCATGAAATTTACAGTCCCATAAAGGGCTCCTATGTCCTCTACAGAGATCTAGTTAAAAGAACTTTACAGTCTGAAGCATTCAAAAATTGATTCTAAATTAATGTTTCCACATTTATGTTTGAGATGCTAATGGTATGCTGCTATCCTGTTTTTATTAGAAAGCAGCAATAATCTTCAGTGTTCAGAAAACACCATCACCAGCTTCTGGACAGGAGGATTTGAGGAATAAAGGGTGCTTTCCTATTGTCCAGCTGGGCAGAACAGTTGATCTGAAAATGATCATACAATGCTCCTAACTGAGGAAACAATGGTACCAGACTCTGGCTGTTATAATAATGCCATGTACCTGTATGGTTCTCTTCATCCAAAATCTCCAAGTGCCCTACAAATATGGATAAGTAGTCATATTATCCCCATTTTACAAATACAAAACAAATGCACAGAGAGGGGAAATGACTTGCTCCAAGCTCACATAGCAACTCAGTGGCAGAGTCAGAACAGAACCAAGTCTCCTCACTCCAAATTGTCTGTTTTAGCCACCCAATGAGCTGCCTCACTCATCTTGCTAGATCTGATAAGCTTAGCTAGATCTGATAAGCTTAGCAGGGTCAGTACTTTGTTGGGAGGATTCTAAGGAAACGCCAGATGATTTAGGTACTATTGTTAGCTATTTATGTAGCACTTTTCCTTTTGAATCACTTCTGAATCAAGGAGCTAGAATTAAGGGTCCAGGGGTACTGTGCAGCCAGAGGTGTCTGCTTCAGTTCTAAATGGCACCTTCAGTTTTGGAGATGCAGCCCAAGATGAGTTGGGAGACGGGAGTGAAAAGGTTGCTTTAAGATTCCTTTGCACCCACCAGATTCCAGGCTCTGCCCTTGCTCTTTCCCCAGATTCCCTACTCCAGCAGCCCCCCGGGCACCTACTATTCTTTCTCCCTGATTCCACTGACTCCCCCCAGCACCCTTTGGTCCAAAACTCTGGTACCTACTCTCCCTCTAACCCACTTGGCCCCCAAACCCTTCTAATACTAGTCACTTGCCAGTGATTGAATGTCTAACATAGTAAATGCCAGTGAAAATGAGGTGGGATCAGAGGCTAAAATGGGGAAAGAACAAGTTAAAAATTAATTAGACAAGTTAGATATTGTCAAGTCACCAGGGCCTACCAAAATACATCTTAGAATATTCAAGAAGCTGACTGAGGAGATATCTGAGCCATTAGCGATTATCTTTGAAAAGTCATGGAAGATGGGAGATTCCAGAGGACTGGAAAAGGGCAAATATAGTGCCAGTCTATAAAGAGGGAAATAAGGACAATCTGGGGAACTGCAGACCAGTCAACTTAGCTTCAGTACACGGAAAGATAATGGAGCAAGTAATTAAGCAATCTATTTGCAAACACCTAGAAGATAATAAGGTGATAAGTAACAGTCTGCATGGATTTGTCAAGAACAAATCTTGTCAAACCAACCTAATAGCTTTCTTTGACAGGGTAACAAGCCTTGTGGTTAGAGGGGAAACAGTAGATGTGGTATATCTTGACTATAATAAGGCTTTTGATACTGGGTATGTCTACACTGCGGCGGCACTGTTGGTGCTCCTGGATTGATGCCATGGGATCGACTGAGTGGGCAGTGGAGACCCGCTGTCACTGTCACTTAAATCAGCTTCTGTACCAGATGACTGGAGGATAGCTAATGTAATGCCAATTTTTAAAAAAGGCTCCAGAGGCAATCCCAGCAATTACAGGCCAGTAAATCTAATTTCAGCATCAGGCAAACTGGTTGAAACTATAGTAAAGAACAGAATTATCAGAAACATAGATGAAGAAGATTTGTTGGGGAACAGTCAAAACGGCCTTTGTGAAGGGAAATCATGCCCCTCCAATCTATTAGAATTCTTTGAGGGGGTCAACAAACATGCGGACAAGGATGATCCAGTGGATATAGTGTACTTGGATTTTCAGAAAGCTTTGACAAGGTCCCTCACCAAAGGCTTGTAAGCAAACTAAGCAATCATGGGATAAGAGGGAAGGTCCTCTTAAGGATTAGTAATTGGTTAAAAGACAGGGAACAAAATGATGGGATCTAAATTAACTGTCACCATTCAAAAAAGAGATCTTGGAGTCATTGTGGCTAGTTCTCTGAAAACATCTCTTCAATATACACCGGCAGTCAAAAAAAAACTAAGGGAATGTTAGGATCCATTAGGAAAGGGATAGATAATAAGACAATAAATATCATAATGGCAAAATATAAATCTACAATACCCCAACACCCTTGAAAATTTCATGCAGTTCTGGTTGCCCCATCTCAAAAAAGATACCTTAGAAATGGAAAAGGTACAGAGAAGGGCAACACAAATGATTAAGGGTATGGAATATCTTCCATATGAAGAGAGATTAAAAAGACTGGGACTGTTCTGCTTGGAAAAGAGATGGCTAAGCTGGATATGATAAAGTTCTATAAAATCATGAATGGTGTGGAGAAAGTGAATAAGAAAGTGTTATTTATCCTTTCACTGAAGAACCAGGGATGACCCAATGAAACTAATAAGCAGCAGCTCTAACCCAAACAAAAGGAAGTACCACTGTCAACCTGCAGAACTCATTGCTCGAAGATGCTGTGAAGGCCAAAACTGTAACTGGATTAAAAAAAGAATTAGATCAATTAATGGAAAATAGCTCCATCAATTGCTATTAGTCAGGGTGTCCCAAAGCCTGTGACAGCCAGAAGCTGGGATGGGATCACTAGATAATTGCCCTGTTCTGATCATTCCCTCTGAAGCACCTGGCATTGGCCCCTGTCTGGAGACAGGATTCTGGGCTAGATGGACCATTGGTCTGAGCCAGTGTGGCCGTTCCTATGTTATGTTCTTCTGTACCGACCAACCCCCCCCCACAACCTCCCCTCCCTGCCTGCACCCACCTACCCACCCCGTCCCCACCCTCCCCCCACCCCTCCTGCCACCCCCATCCCCTGCCTGCACCCCCACCCACTCCCTGCACCCCACCCCTTCCTGCTACCCCCAGCCCCCTGCCTGCACCCCCCACCCACTCCCTGTACCCCACCCTGTCCTGCCACCCCCAGCCCCCTGCCTGCCCCGTCCTGCCACCCCCACTGCACCCCCACTCCCTGCACCCCACCCCGTCCTGCCACCCCCTACCCACTCCCTGCACCCCCACCCACTCCCTGCACCCCACCCCTTCCTGCCACCCCCAGCCCCCTGCCTGCACCCCACCCACTCCTGGGGACCCCCTATCCAGGGGATCGTTTCCACTGGCCTCCCTCTCACCTCACCTCCCCCCGCCAGAGAGTGACTCTTCGGCTTGATGGACATGCCAGAGGAACAAACCACCGGACGCCCGCCCCCAGCCTCCCACCAATGGCTGGCCTCATTCCGATCCAGTGGGCGGGGCGCTGGGGAGGAGGCGGTTGCTAGGGGCGCAGGTTCTGTTATCCCAGGAGGGGCGCGTTGCTAGGACGTGAGGTCACAGGACACGGACCTTGGTCGCTCCTATTGGCTGGCGTCGCGGGGGCGGGGCGGTTGTTTCCGGTGTGGAGGGCTCCACCCGCCTCCGCCGCCGCCGCAGCAATAATAGAGAGTGCGACCATGGGGGGGAAGGAGCTGGACTGTACCATCGAGCTGCCTCCGGAGAGCGGGCTGGGTACGGGGCTGGCCCGGGGCGGGCTCCCCGTGTCCCTCGGGGGCGGGGCGAGGCGGGGGGCAGCGCGCTGTGGGCCTGAGAGTCGGGGGGGCGGTAGGGGCGGGTGTCTGAGCCCAGGGGGTGAGGTGAGGTGATGTGAGGGGGTGGGTGTGTGAGGGGGGGGGGGGGGGGGCATTGGGGTGAGGTGAGGGGGTGGGTGTGTGAGGCCGGGGGGGGGGGGGCGTTGGGGTGGTGAGGGGGTGGGTGTGTGAGGTGACGGGGTGGGTGTGTGAGGCCGGGGGGGGGGGGGGGGTTGGGGTGTGGTGAGGCCGGGGGGGGTGGGTGTGTGAGGGTGTGTGGGGGGGGTGTTGGGGTGAGGTGAGGGGGTGGGTGTGTGAGGCCGGGGGGGGGGCGTTGGGGTGAGGTGAGGGGGTGGGTGTGTGAGGCCGGGGGGGGGGGGGTTGGGGTGAGGTGAGGGGGTGGGTGTGTGAGGCTGGGGGGGGGGGGCGTTGGGGTGAGGTGGGTGGGGGCGGGTGCCTGAGGTGAGGGGGTGGGTGTGTGGGGGGGGGGGGGTTGGGGTGAGGTGAGGGGGTGGGTGTGTGAGGCCGGGGGGGGTCGTTGGGGTTAGGTGAGGGGGTGGGTGTGTGAGGCCGGGGGGGGGGGGGCGTTGGGGTGAGGTGAGGGGGTGGGTGTGTGAGGCCGGGGGGGGGGGGGCGTTGGGGTGAGGTGAGGGGGTGGGTGTCTGAAGCCAGGGGGGGGGGGGCAGGTGTCTGAGGCCCCAGGCGGAGGGCTGCGAGTGTGTGATGCCCCCACGGGCTGTGCAGTGTGGGTACCTGGTAGCCCAGAGGTGCTTGGGAGCAGGGGTATTGCTGTTGCAGGATTTACCCTTAACCTTTCTGTCTCATATTCTTGGTAGCAAAATAATCCTGTTCCTGATCCTGGGCTGTGCTCCCTGGTGGCTTCAGGGAGAGCTGGGGATACATGGGGCTCCTGCCTCCTTTAAATCACGTCTTCCATTGTGCCTGGGAGTGTTCATTAGAAACCGTTATTTCTGGCCAGTCGGTCTGTGTATGGAAGCCATACGCTGGGCAGGGCCAGACCGTCAGCATGTAAGCATACTGCTGTGACCCAAGTTCTTCTTCAGCTGGTGTCTGTCACTCTAGTTCCATCACATCTGATATTAAATTGGAAGATCTTTGGGGCAGCGACCACATCTTTTTATCCCTTTTTAAAGGGCCAAGAGCACTATTGGGTTGTTTTAAAATCAAGACAAAACTAATATCTATGGGCTTGTCTACAGAAGGAGTTATCCCTGATTAACTCGATGTGTGGACGCTCTTATTCTGGAGCAATAGTGCCTTGTTCCTGTTTAGCTTAACCCACTTTCAAAGGATAAGGGCTAACCACATGTGTAGACAAGCCTTAAGTAACCAGTTAAGCTGGAAACATTTTTTTAATGAAAACGTAAGCTTCTCCAAAAAAATCAATGAGCCTGTTCCCCTCCACATATGCTGAAGGAATAACTTGCCATTTGCTACTGGTAAATGGATTTTTTTTTTAAATTTAGAAACATTCATAATGCGAGCTTCCAGTTTTTAACACCTTTACCCCCTTATATGCGTCCTACCTTGCCCTGTAGCATTTTGTCCTCCTTTACACTACAAGTTGTTTGGGGCAAGGTTTGACATTTTCAGTCTTGATTGTATTGCAACACAAATAATATGGCAATAATAGCTAAATCAAAAACTGACAGGCTACAGAAGGAATCCAGTTAAGGGCAATAGTTGTAATACAGGCTTGATGGTGGGGTTAAAAGCACTATCCTTATTAAGTAGTTCGGTTGCAGTGTCACTTTGATTCTAGTGGACTAAAGGGCAGTTTCATTTTAAAAAAAAATCTTGATTATTTCAGACACTAGTCCAGAGAGAGGAAACAGAAACAACCGACCTGTGGTAATTCTTCTGGGGTGGGGTGGCTGCCGTGATAAACACCTGGCAAAATACAGCACCATCTATCATCAGAAGGTGAGTAGATCATTCATATTTTTATGCCGATATAAGGCTGTAGTGAGGCTACCTGAGGAGTTTTCTCCCGTGCACCCTGGTGAAAAGACCCTACTTCCTCTTGCCACTCCAAAGAAGCCCTAGAAGATTGTGTCAGGCTTTATTTTTGTTTGATAACTCCTTCCATCTTCAAGTAGCATGTTGACATTCTCTGCACACTGTCTTTAAGACCGTGGTTACATGTGCAACTAAGAGGCAGGAAATGCTTCCTAAAAGGAATTTTTTTTTTGTCTTTCTCTAAGTTTCTGAAGCTTTTAAGATTTTAAAACCTGTGTAAATCTTTATCCACAGAACAGGTATAACATGGGCAATGAATGTGCAAGCTTCATACACACAACTTCACCAATATGGCAGGTCCAACTCTAAGAGTCAAAGGGAAGTTCCTGGCTTATTCAGCCTTTGGCCTTTCTTCTGAGACTAACAAGTGTGCTGGTTGTGGTGGCTTTTGTGATCTGGTTGCCTCGCTACTAGGGATTGATCTGATGCCCCTAAACTCATTTCACACAATCTACGGAACAGCCATCAGTTGGTAACAATGTTCAGTCATTACCAGCCTGGACTGGATTTGATATAGTGACCTAGAAGGGGAAGGTTCTGACTGTGTCTCTCTATTGCCAATCCCCTTTTTAAAACATCTTGCTTTGTTGGTCCATGGAATGATGGAAAGTGTATGGCTTTTGGACCTAGTGTAATTTAGGCACGTTATTACTCATCTCTTTCTCAATAGGCAAAAATGGACTTTGTTTTGGATCCAGATTTGTTGCAAAGATAGATGCCAAAGTTGAATATTATGCAGCATGACTGCCTCACATTACAGCCTCTGAACTGTTAATGTTTAACCTGACATGTGAGATCCATAATTTAAAGTATGTTCTAATACAGAATGACTTGTAACTGGACATCTCTGGATTAGTAACAGCATTTCACTGCTCGATTGCTACTGACCACAGCATTCCACAGCTGCTCAGTATCCTACCGGAAATGCATTTGGTGTCTCAATCCCATTGCCAGAAAGATAGGTATTTGCATTCTAAAATCCACAGTTTCATTTAGTCCTAGCTAGTTCCCTTTTAAGCAGTCTTAGCAGAGACTGTAAAGATGGAATGAGCCATGGAGAATGAAGTCCCTTCTGACCCTTATGTGATGAATATTTAACAATTTACAAGCATTTAAGCCACACGACTACAACTGATAGAAAAATTTCCATTGAAATTTTAATGGAAAATTGGGGTTTTGACTAATTTTTTGCAAAAAATGTCTGTCTTTAGATATTTGTAAATAAATCAAACCCCCCAAAACAGAAAAACTTATTTGTATGTGGTGCCACTGTTGTACTTCTCTTGTCTTGTGTCCCAATTCTCCTCTGTGGGTTGAACTCCCCAGCTAGGCTGCACCTGCTATATGCTGCTTTATAGATAAAAAAAAATTAAACAGATCTTTGCACCAGTGATTTTTGTATCCTAAGGGCTTGATAACTACAAATGCAGAATGGTGGGTGCTTTGCTAGAATAGTTTCTATGTAACCACTATCTCAGCTATATTTATACAGAGAATGAGCAAAAGCTTCAAACAATGAGATGTTGGAGGGTTGATGAGATGGGAAGAATTATGTGGGAGAGTTTGTTTTTGCTGTGCTTCATTACAGTTATTTGAGTGGTTATGTTACCTTGGCTTTTTATTATTTTTATTACTATTATTTTGGGGTTTTATTTCCTTCATTCCCAGATCTCCTAAAAGAACTTTTGAATTTTTATAAATAAAGCTGAAGTCATAGGGTGGTTATAGACTCAGGAACTGAATAAGGAGGCCACACCTGATAAATCATGATGGCCTTGTGTTCTGCAATGACAGGGGGAAGACCCCAACTCTCCTGCCAGCTTCTCGCTATGTCTGGGTGGCAGCTTGCTTAGCCTGTGGGAGAAGATAGCTGCTGGGCAATACCAAGTACTGCACTGCCCATCAGTCACCCCTGCTGGTCAAATGAGCATTGGTTACATGCTCCAATGGGACTCTTGGCAAAGTTCGCTTTGGCCAGAAGGATGATGGGCAGGATACAGACCCTCGAGAGTAGGAAACCCAGGGGAAGTATATGGTTCTAAGAGGGATGTGGGTGGACCTTCCTTCCGTGAGGAAGTATGAATGCAAAACCCAGATGATTTAAAATTATTAGAATAGGTGAAGATTTCTTCCTCACTTCTCTCCAGTCTCCTCTGGATGTAGCTCTGGAACAGAGGGCTGTTTTGATACCTTTTCTCTGCATTTCTCAAGCAGTAAAGCCCAGGGATGCCTTTGCCGAGCTAATGTAAAAGATTAAGCGTTGATAAAACTAGCTTTACCCACATTTAATTAGAAACTTTTGTGGGGGTCCATTGCTTCAGCACCTGGGTGCCTGACATGACTAAAATCTGCCATTAGTAAAGAGAATACTCAGAGTAACACAATGCATCTCTCTCAATATGGGGGTTTAGCTGTACAGCCCAGCAGCCCAAGCTCTCTGGTACGTGGAACCAAATTCAGTAGTTTCTGCTTATTAACAATTCCTCAGTTGCCAGCGAAAGCTGCCATTATCCGGCAGTTGGTAATAAGTGGAAAGCAGCTTTGCAGGGCTGCAGCCAGGGAAGGAGGCACTGGGATATACCTTCCCTGGCTGCAGACCTGTCTGCCCAGAGGCTGGGACTTTCTACAGGAAGTGGGGGCGCTGAGGGCCTGTAGAGTTGCATGGTGCCTCTCCTTGAGCTCCCTGGGGGTTTGGACTCAGCATGTCCCAGTGCTTCCTTCCCTGGGTGCAGGGTTCAGCCTGGAGAGGTACTGTGCAGCTCTGGCATCTGGGCTGCATCCCCCACTCCTTCTCTGCTCCATCCCCTTACTCCTGTGCTTTCCCTGGGCACAGACAGGTTTGCCGGGCTACCCAGGGACAGGCTGAGAGCTGGCTGCAGACAGGTTTGCAGAGTGGCAGTCAGGGAGTGGATGTTCCAGCAGTTCCTTTCCTGGCTGCAGCCTCGCAAACCTGCCTGCAGCCGGGGTCTTCCTTCCAAAACTTGTTTATAATCAGCATGGCATTGCCAATATCCAAATCCCATTAACATTAAAGGCAATGGGATGGGATTGGTTCTCGGTCAAATGTTGCTATTAACCAGAAGTTGTCATAAGAATGACCATACTGGGTCAGACCAATGGTCCATCTAGCCCAGTATCCTGTCTTCCTATAGCGGCCAATGCCAGGTGCTTTAGAACAGGTAATCATCAAGTGATCCATTGCGTCAGCCATTCCCAGCCTCTGGCAAACAGCAATCCCTGGCTAATAGCCATTGATGGATCTATCCTCCATGAACTTACCTAGTTCTTTTTTTGAACCCTGTTATAGTCTTGGCCTTCACAACATCCTCTGGCAAGGAGTTCCACAGGTTGACTATGCATTGTGTTAAGAAATATATCTTTTGGGTTTTTTTGTTTTTTTTTTAAACCTGCTGCCTATTGTCAATATCCAGGTGGCTTACCTGTTCTATGTAATGTGCAGCCCATGATGGGTGTCTGTCTGTTCTTCCCAGGGGTGCATAGTTGTCCGCTACACAGCTCCATGGAAGATGATGTTTTTCACAGAATCCTTTGGCATCCGGTCCCTCCGAACCCTAGCTAGAAAGCTCCTGCAGCTGCTCTTTGACTATAAAATTGCAAAGAAACCCCTGCTGTTTCATGTATTCAGCAATGGCGGGGTCATGCTTTACCGGTACATGCTAGAGCTGATCCACACGCATAGGCAGTTCAGCAGCCTCAAGGTGGTGGGCACCGTTTTTGATAGCGCCCCAGGCAGAAGAAATGTGGTGGGGAGCATGCGTGCTTTGGCAGCTGTCTTGGCGTCAACTAACGTGCTGCTCAAGTATTGCATCCTGCTTGCCTTCGCCATCCTGGTGGTGGTGCTGCGGATCCTGCTGTATCCCATGACTCGCTTCTTCCATGAGAGCCATTATGATGCCTTGCTGAAAGAGCCCTCGAGGTGGCCTGAGCTCTACCTCTACTCCAGGAGTGACAGAATCATCCAGGCCAGTGACATAGAGCACATGATTGAGGCACGGCGGCAGCACAATGTTTCCGTGAAAGCTGTGGACTTCTCAGACTCGGCTCACGTCAGTCACCTGAGGGCATATCCCTCCTATTACATCAGCCTCTGCACCTCTTTCATGCATGACTGTGTTGGATGCTCATAGGTTTCACCAAAGCGGGGATAGCAAGTGTCTGCGTATACTCTCTCTCCACTGAGACCACACTGGAAACAAACTGCTCTCTTTCTGCCTCTTTCTTTTTTCAACATCTCTCTGCTCACAATAAAATCCTAACCCCACCCCCTTTCCTCAGGGGCTGAAGGTACAGAATTGGCATCTAGTACACAGCTCGATGTCTGAAGTCTCCAAATCAGTTGTTGGGTTACTTAGAGGTGATGGTGCAAGCAGAGCCAAGAAAGTGAAAAATGAATGTAACTTACATAATAGGGGTGACCTGACCCCACTGAAGTCGATGGGAGTTTGGCTAGGGGCTTTAATGTGAGTGGAATTTCACCATAGGAGACCAGAGAAAGGAGTGAATTAATCTGACTTGGGGAGCATTACATCCTCCTTCTCATACTTACTTATCAACTGTTTCCCTGCTGCCTTTCACTTCGTAGTCCCTGGTGTATAACTTACATCACTGTTGGCATCCACTCTCCGTCTTGTTACGCTGCAGCAATTCTGTGCCATCTAGCAGCAATGGCTCTCTAATTAATTATCCTAGTTTCTGTTTTGTTTGCTGCTGCTTCCTCCATCCCACACTGAGTTAGTAAAAGCTCTGCAATGTCGTCTCATCCTCCCCTCACCACCCCCCACTAGCCTTCTATTTATACCCCTTCTCTCTCAGTCCTGTATTGTAGTCACAGTCAGAAGGACAGGATGAGACTCTTGGCAGAGTCTTTAATAGGGCAGACCAATGCAGGTCCCTCTCTATCCCTGCCCTCAAGACACTGCAGCTCAGCCCTACTCCTAGCTGTAGAAATCAAATGCAGGGTCTCCGAAAGGGCGGTGCCTGGAACTAGGACCAAACCCACAGCCTGGCTCGATCGAACAGAGCTGGGGCAGAATGACCAAGGGGCTGCTCCCTTGCTGGATGGTTCAAACCCCTGTCACTGAGTTTATTTAAAGCTTTTTGCTGAAGAGAAAAAAAGAATTGTGAAATATCTGATGTGACTCGACATTTGGTCTTTGTTCCTCTCCCCTGATGCTTCCCCCTCATTGCTGAAATCTTTGGGTGAATAGTTGTGCTTCATTGTGTGGATTTACCATGGTGTAGATTTATATTCTACAAATACATTAGAAACAAAGGGAAGACTGAGGACAGGGTAGACCTGTTACTCAATAAGGGAGGAAAAACAATAACACAAAATGTGGAAATGACATAAGCGCTAAATGACTTTTTGTTTGTTTTCACCAAAATGTTGGGTAGCAATGGGACATCTAAGTTAACGAATGCCAGTGAAAATGAGGTACTAACATAGGGAAAGAACAAATTAAAAATTACTTAGACAAGTTAGATGACTTCAAGTTACCAGGGCGGGATGAAATGCATCCTAGAGCACTCAAGGAGCGGACTGAGGAGATATCTGAGCCATTCGCGATTATCTTTGAAAAGTCATGGAAGACAGGAGATTCCAGAGGACTGGAAAAGGGCAAATTTAGTGCCAATTTATAAAAAAGGAAATAAGGACACTGTGGGGAATTAAAGACCAGTCACCTTAACTTCCGTACCCAGAAAGGTAATGGAGAAATCAATTTGCAAACACCTAGAAGATAATAAGGTGATAAGTAACAGTCTGCATGGATTTGTCAAGAACAAATCTTGTCAAACCAACCCAATAGCTTTCTTTGACAGTGTAACAAGCCTTGTGGGTAGGGGGGAAGCGGTAGATGTGATATATCTTGACTTTCGTAAGTCTTTTGATACTGTCTCAGGCTTTTTCTACACTTACAAGCTTACAGTGGCATAGCTGTACTGATATAGCTGTGCTGCTGTAAGAGCGCTCATGTAACTGTGTTATGCCGACAGGAGAAATAATAAATGAAATAATAAAACCAGTTCATGAGCAGTAGCTATGTTGGTGGTAGAGTGTTTCCTACTGACACAGTGCTGTGCACTCAAGCGCTTGTGCTGGCAAAACTTATGTCACTCAGGTGTGGTTTTTTTTTCACATCCCCGAGTGACAAATATTTTGCTGACATAAATGCTAGTGTAGACATGACTTTCTCATAAACAAAGTAGGGAAATACAACATAGATGGAGCTACTATAAAATGGGTGCATGACTGGTTGGAAAACCGTTCCCGGAGAGAAGTCATCAATAGTTCACATTCAAGCTGGAAGGGCATATGGAGTGGGCTTCCGCAGGGATCAAAGTTCTGAGTCTGGTTCTGTTCAATATCTTCAATGATTTAGATAATGGCACAGAGAGAATGCTTACAATCTTTGCAGATGACACCCAGCTGGGAGGGGTTGCAAGTGCTTTGGAGGCTACGATTAAAATTCAAAATGATCTGGACACCTGGGAGAAATGGGCTGAAGTAAATAGGATGAAATTCAATAATGACAAATGCACAGTGCTCCACTTAGGAAGGAGCAATCAATCGCACACACTGGAAATGGGAAATGACTGCCTGTGAAGGAGTACTGCAGAAAGGGATCTGGGGGTCACAGTGGATCAGAAGCTAAATAAGAGTCAATACTGTAACACTGCTGCAAAAAAAGCAAACATCACTGTGGGGTGTATCAGCAGGAGTGTTGCAAGTAAAACATGAGAAGTAATTCTTCCTGCTCTACTCTGCACTGATTAGGCCTCAGCTGGAGAATTGTGTCCAGTTCTGGGTGCCACATTTCAGGAAAGATGTAGGCAAACTGGAGAAAGTCCAGAGGAGAGCAACACAAATGATTAAAGGTTTAGACAACATAACCTAGGATGGAAGATTGAAAAAATTGGGTTTGTTTAGTTTGCAGAAGAAAAGACTGAGGGGGGAACATGATAACACTTTTCAAGTACATAAAAGGTGATTACAAGGAGGAGGGAGAAAAATGGTTCTTAACCTCTGAAGATAGGACAAGAAGCAACAGGTTTAAATTACAGTAGTTTAGGCGGTTTAGGTTGGACATTTGGAAGAACTTCGTAACTGTCAGGGTCGTTAAGCACTGGAATAAATTGCCTAAGGAGGTTGTGGAATCTCCATCATTGGAGATTTTTAAGAGCAGGTTGGACAGACATTTGTCAGGGATGGTCTAGATAATGTTTGGTTCTGCCTTGAGTACAGGGGACTGGACTAGAAGACCTCTTCAGGTACTTTCCAGTCCCATGATTCTGTTATGTTATGTGTCTGGGAGCGCAGTGAAGTCATTTTGGGTATCTGTAACCCCCAGTTCTATTTCCCCTACACTGCCCAAATTTCCTGGGTCTTTCAGAAACTGCTTTCTCTTTGATCCTGTAGGGGAGAGTCTTCATTACCAACTAGCATCATTTGTCACAATCCAGGAGACTTGTGGACTAATCTACGCACACGGACACTTCATGCTGTATTACCTAGTCTCTGTACAGACATGTTTGATGGGATGAGCTAAGCTAGAAAACACACTTGTTTGGTTTTTTTCTTTGGAAGGGGAGTGAGGAGTTAAAGTAGGGGAAGGGCTATACTATAATCTGCCAAGGGTGAATTGGTTGAATTATAACTGATCTAACTTTCTGCATGTTAATGGATTCTGGCTTTTTGCTTTTTTTTGGCATGGAGGAGGGTGTAGATGGAATTACAACCCTGGAAAAGATGCCACGTTCCAGCACATAATCTGGGGCCTCTGAAATGATGATAGCTCGCTGAAGGATCTAGCACACCGGGACTATCTGTTCAGCTGTCTGAGAACACAGTTCGTTCCTGTGGTTCTCTGTGCAGCCTCCCATCCTGCATAAAGCCATCATGCTGACTATGGGAGGTTAATGAGTTGTCCCCCAAGCAAGAGCCACTTTGCAATGTCCTAACTTTCCTCCTCTGCAATCCCACAAATGTGAATCAGAGCAGAGTAGTACCTGTTGCTTCTTTGAGGGTCCAGTAGCAGGGTTGGGAGGAAATGCTTATTCAAATGCATGTAAAAATGGTGATTTAGAAATGTGTTCATTCTGTTAATGATATATTTTACAATCTGCCTCGGTTTGCAAGCAGAAACAACAGCCCAACTGCAGCTATTTTCAGCTTCCCAAACAGGTCAGAGAGAGGCGCTGCAGTAGAACTTAACAGAGCGCAGTGCTCTGCCTATTGGAGCTGAGGTTTGAACATCATGTTTCCTGATTCTCCTCTGTTAAACTGACCCACAAAAGACTAACACTGACGAGGAATTAAAGGTGAGAGGGGAAAATAAAATAGGGAATTTACCATGACTTTTTAAAAAGAGAATCACCGTTTCTTCTTTTCACCATCTGTCCAGTGAATCCTGTGTAACACAAACACTGAAAACTCACGCCTGCCTAAGGGAGAAGATTGTAGTACCATGTTTCCAGCTGTTGAGCTTTAGGTGGAGATAAAAGCAGAGTCTGTCAGTACATTTCCCTCCTTTCACTGCCCCAGCACTGCAAGTAAACTACAGGTACAAAGGGAGGAAAGAATGCAGGGTCCAGTAGCAATGGAAAACACACAAATCTCTCTGGAGAGAACAGCTTGCACTTTTAAAAAAGAGTCAATACATCATGGGTTGTTATCAGTCCCTGAAACTATGGGCTGGAGAAGGGACAATGAAGTTGCTTTTAGGTGAACTATGAGGGAAAAGAATAACACACAATGTGCCAACAACCCTGTCCTTACACTTTGTGTATAAGCCATGTGTGTGAATTAATAAAAGGTGACACTCAAGTGCTGACTTAAACTGGGCTCATTTTATTGAACTTGTTACAATATTTGTAATTGGTAGTTTTCTCCCCACACTGGGGAACATTCTTCTGTGATTTGCTTTAGGGTTCTGGTGCTTGTTATCTTCTCCCCCTTCAAAAGTCTTCAGCTCAGATTCCCCCCACCTCTGCCCCCTCCCATTTTGCTTGTGAAACTTGGACATAACCAAACCTCCCTGCCTGTATCCTGAACAGTGCCTTCAGTGTAGTGTATAGGCAGGAACATTTGTTTAGGGTGTATTTTTAACTTGGGGGTCAAGAACAGTCAAAAAGCTAATCTGAAATGGTTTAACCCCACGGGATACTCAGGACTTACTGTTTTGCATTGCCAATGCAGGGTTCTTTTGATAGCAAGCTGCTTTCTCTAGCATTCTTGTTCACTAGAGCAATCCACAGAGCCAAGGCTGGATTTTCGTTTCTGAACATCAAACTAAGGAGTTGTAGGATTGTAAAAGCTCCCCCTTAAGGAGCAGAGATAAAAGAAGGGTTATTAGACTAACCGGCACTTGCCTCAGCTCTTTCTTCTGTAGGTGCAGCTTTTATAGAAACAGGTAAGTGCGTTCCACTGAACACACCCTCATGAATTAGTACAATCTCACTGGACTAGGACATGGATGACAAATCTGTTGACTCATGCATTTAAGGGCAGCTATTCCCAATATGGCCATTAGGAGGCAGCACTAACCCCACCATCTGCTCTATTGTCCATAGAGAAAACTGCTGAAATCTATTTACATGAAATTCCCTGATTAACAAACCCTATTTAAAATGAAGGACTAATGCACACACCCACCTACCCCATTGAAGAGTGGGCAAATGCATATCAAGCCAACTGAGTTACAGAATAACCTGGAAGCATAAAGCTTCAGTGGTGTGCTCATTTTTCCATATCCTAGGAAGGACCTATAGGTTTAATTAGGGTCAAGTGTGGGATATTATTTAGTATTTAGTATGCTGCATGGCTTAACCAATCTAGTACGTCTCTTGCCCGCTTCTCTGCTGTATAATACCTCCTCCCTGTCCACCCCCTTGTGTGCCTGGTTCTTGTTTGAATCAGTGGGTTAATACAGTGGCTGTTTGTGACTGGAGAGGTACATTCAACCACTAAGCAGATCGCAAGTGAAAGATGTGTTTTGGTGTCATCTGCCTTATTCCCCAGTGGGCTTCTGTCCACCTTTCAAACCTGCCAGGCAATGTGACACAGCTGACAGCCTGTGTTAGTGGGAAGCCCAACCTTGGAACAGGAGGTCCAGATGCAGGTGAGTTGGCAGAACTGGGAGACACCCTCCCTCCAGGTCAGGATTGGGGGTGCAGCTTGCACAGTGGGGCCAGGGTTACCAGGGGGACTTAGATGCCCAGCTAACCCTTTAGAAGTCTACATTCAACTCTCAGATTCCACTGGCATTCACAAAGCCCCTGCTCAGCTGCTGCCTGAGCCCCAGAGGTGCCTGAGTTCCCGATGTGCCTAAGTTGCCGCTGGCAAAGTCCCCACGGCATTAGAGCACGTCTTCTGAATCGGGCTCCGCATAAAACAGGCAGCGGAAAAGGTGGCGATGCTGGTTTTACAGGCTAAGGGACAGCGAGTGGTGCTAGCACCCTGCTGCCACGAGCTCCTCATTTACCTACAAACTAAAACCCAAAACCAGTCTGTGCACTGGAACCGAACCCCCTGCAGATCAGGCCTGTCAAATCAGGTCTGTGGTAGCAACTGAAGGCGCCTGGAGCCCTCTGGAGGTCTATGGCAGTAATGCAGATGGTCCGATTTTGATTAATTTCACGAGCCCACACCTATTGCTCAGGTACATACATCGCACCAAGCCTGTCTCTGTCAGTAGGCTGGCTGTCTCTTCAGCCACTCATCGCATGTGCGGCTTTCCTTTGTAGCCAGTAATGAAGTTAGAAAACCTTTCAACAGAAGAACGGTGGGGGTGGTAAAAATGGATATATCCTGCCACTGCCATATGTCACCCAGGGTGACTAACGGTAAGAGGGTGCTGCTGATCAGCTTAGGAGGAAGACGGGGTGGAGATACCTAGAGCTTGTCTCTGAGTTGTATGTCATTAGCCGTATATACTCTCAGCCCTTGAATGTAAATTCTAGTCCTACAGAGGGTTCCTATTGAGAGGGTACTGCCCTGTTAGAGTACTCCGAGGTTCTGTGTCGGGTAATACTTTTTGACTCTGCAGACCAGGGTGATACTTGGTTCAGCTTACCATGGAAACGGTGCTCTCAGGCCGGACATCAATGGCCATTCATTTCCACCAAAAGTCACCGCAGAACTTCGCACAAATGGCCCAACAGAGTCACAGACCTGGAACAGTAGGGGGGGTATGCAGAGCAGAATGCCAATGCAGTGGCAATGGATATTAGCTACGTAAAACGTTCTCCTGACACCTGCTTCTGGCCTTCGCTCTCAGTCTTTCACATTTCATGACCGCCACATTCACCCAAGCTTTGGAGTAGGAGAGGTGGGCAGGCGATTCAGTTTACATTTCCTTATTCGTTGAGATGTTTAATGTATAAATGTTAAAGCTCAACTGAAATTGGACACAGGGCATTTCCGTGGGATCTAGCTTAATATTCTACATTCACACTAATGTTATCATCCAATAACGAACAGACCCTGGAGTTTATGACAAAACATTGCATGCCCCAACGTTTTTTGAAATCATTGTTCTCACACTTATCCATGTTTTGATAGAAGGTCGTGATCCAGCCGAACACTTAAACATGTGCTTAACTACAGGCACGTGACTAATCCCACTAAAGTCAAGTTAAGTATGTGCGTAAGTATGATGCTTGATCAGAACCTAAATCTCTGCCAATTTCCGTGGGACCAGCAGAGCATGCACTGTGGACACTGTGGTAAGCATAAAAAATGGACTGAGTTTTGAAGCTGTGGAAAGATGAAAGAGTCAGGATTTAAAATAAGGCAAATAGGCCAGGATTAAACTATACATATAACCAGAAAAGGCATTTTGAAAGGTCTGTCGCATGCCCTTCCTTTCCCCCAAACTATCTTGTGTCTATTTGGACAGTTAACTCTGTGGACTGAGGCCCTGTCTTCATATGTGTCTGAAAAGTTCCATCCATGCCAGTGGGGCTATATAAAGAAATAATAAAAGATAAATCATGGATGACCAAAACATCTACATTAAAACCCCCCAACAAAACAAAGCACTCCCGTGCACACACAATTCTCCCCCTGCAGGAGGATTAGAGAAAGAACGAATCCGTCCTGGCAGATCTTCATCAGACTGCTTAATGCGCGGCTGGCGAGTGCCCGGAGATGACGGTGAAGGTGGCATGAGAACCCCGCCAGGGTAGAACTGTGGAGCTGTGTAAATAATGGCACTTTATGAAAAAGATACCTGTCGTTCCAAGAAATGAGCACCAGGTGGCAGAACTATACCTTCTATTTCTCCTGTCTTCTACAGTAAAAGAGCACCTTAAAGACTAACATTTAATTGGGCATAAGCTTTCGTGGGCAGAAACCCACTTTGTTCGGATGCATGAAGTGGAAGCTTCAGGATGGTAGGTATATACACAGCTGCAAGGATGGGGGAGTTGCATCACAGGGCGGAGGGTGAGTGTTAACGAGGTTAATACAACCAGGGTGGATGAGGCCGTCCACAACAGTTGATGAGAAGGTGTGAATGTCTAAAGAAGGAACGTTATTTTTTGTTGTGGGCTAGCCACGCCCAGTCTCTATTCAGACCCAGTCTGATCGTGCCAAGTTTGCAGATGAGTTTCAGCTCCGCAATTTCACGCTGGAGTTTGTTTTTGAAGTTTTTTGGTTGAAGTACGGCAACTTTCAAATCTGTTATTGCGTGTCCATGGAGTCTGAAGTGTTCTCCTACTGGTTTATGGATGTTACCATTCCTGATGTCTGATTTGTGTCCACTCATTCTTTTGCGCAGTGACAGTCCGGTTTGGCCAATGTCCATGGCAGAGGGGCATTGCTGGCACATGATGGCGTATATCGCATTAGTAGATGTGCAGGTGAACGAGCTCCTGATGGTGTGGCTGATGTGGTTAGGAGCTGTGATGGTGTCACTTGAGTAGAAATGTGGGCAGAGCTGGCAACGGGGTTTGGTTTAAGGATACGTTCCTGTCTGTCTTCTACAGTGTGATTGATATTGATATTATAACCAATTCTTCTGCAAGTCAGACATAAAAAAAGTTTGATGACATTCCTAAGGCGACTCTTGTGAGCTCAGAGGCTTTCCTTTTACATCTGAGTAGCTTTCTGGCAACAAAGCACTACAGAGGTCATGTTTGCAGGTTGAAACTGAAAAGATTTATGAGAGGCAAATAAAACACCAGGGCCCTCTCCAGGTCCAACATGCTACCCGCATATCCCGAGGGCAACCACATTCAGTGAGTGCCCAGTGCACTGAGTACACACAAATCTGGGTTCAAAACTGGTGGGGCAGGCTTTGAACTGGGTAAGAGTTGGGTAGTTTTCACTTCACACAGGAACTTGGGCCTGCACATCCACCACGGAGAATAAGAAAGGTGGAATTTTTCCAAAATAGAGGAGAGGGACTGAGAAGATGGGGCTTGTTTAACGCGGAGAAGAGATGAATACAAGGGGTCATAATAATAACGAATGGTCTGGAGATGGTAGATCAGGAGCTTGCATTCAAGAATTGCATTGTGCTCTTTGAAATTGAAATGTGGCAAATTTAAACTAAGAAAAATATTTTCCCACACAATGCATACTTAACTTGTGGAACTCACTGCCACAGTGTCTCACTGAAGTTAAGAACTTAGCATAGTCTTTAGAAGGATTGGACATTTTAGCTGGAGAACAAGCAGTATAACGATAGGGATTAAAAATAACCAAGAGTTCTGGAAGGACTCTAAGCCCTCCTGGTTCAGGGCTCAAACCAACCTCTAACTATTGGGAGCTGGAACAAGGCTTTCCCTACAGGCAGGTTATTCCATAACTGTCTGACACAGGGTGTCTTGTGCCGTCTTCAAAGACATCCGCTATTGATGAGCGTCAGAGACAGGATTCTGGATTAGGCAGATTGCTAGACTGAGTCAGTCTGGCAAACCCTATGTTCCTAGGAGTATTCATGAAAAAAGTGTCTTTTCACAAATGCAGGGAAATCCATCAAGAAGAATTACAAGTGCTGCTAAAAAGGGAGATCCTGACTTAGTGGGAGTAGCTGGGATATTCTTAAGGCTTGTCTGCACTTGAAAGTTATTTCAGGTTGTGGTTCCCTGCTTTAACAAATCAGGAATAACTTCCCAACGCTGGGCATCCACACTGCTTTGTTCAAGATACTTCCCTTTTGAATCATCATCTCAACACAGCACTGCGCTGTTTCAGAATAAATGCATGGTATTCTGGGCAGATAGGATTCACCAGGATTCTGGCACAGAGAGAATTTCTACCGCAACAAACAAAGCCAAAAACATGCAGCACCTAAGACGTTCTTAGGCCGCACAGTGTAATATTAGCCTGAAGTCACCAGAGGGTGCTAGGAATCAGTTTGACAAGGGCTGGGGCTGTGTGTGTGAGGGGACTGGTTTCAGAAGCAGTTGCAGACACCAGTAAATTAGGCCCCCTTCCTGAATCTCCCCGGTGAGAATCATTTCACAGGGGCAGAACTGCACCACGTTAGTGAGGATCTCTGCAAAGACACAACTGGCGAGACACGACACACACACACACTAAGGTATTTAGGTTCCTGACTGCCATTCAGATCAATGGGAGTTAGGCATCTAAATACTTTGGTGAATCCCCCCGCCCTCTCCCCAGGAGAGCTGGGAATGACTGAGGATGGCAGAGGGTCTGGCTTGGTACAAGGGGCTGTAACTGGAAGCAATGGGAGAACTTGTTTGCAGATATGTCTCCGGCACTGACAGCGTGGTGTACTGGGCTGGGCGCTATCGCACAAGGGAGTGGGTGACAACCTCACTGCCTCGCTCTATAGGGAATCCTGCACTTGCCCGGGGAGGGACTGGTCTGGAAGGGGCGGATGTGGATTAGCTGGCACAGAACAGGTCTTGTCTGTCTCTGTACACATACAGATATTGTGCTTGTGTGGGAAGGGCTCATTGTGTCCCTCTGTGTGTGTGTGTAGTGCCTGCCTGCGTGTAGCGGTGCAAGCAAGTCTCTGTGTGTGGTTGTGCAGGCGTTTGTGTGCCTGGGTGTGCATGCTTTTGTGGGCGTGTGTGTGTGTGTGTGTGTAAGGCGCACAGGACAGCAAAGCGAGTGTGGGGGGCACAGAAAAACCAGAGCTGCAGCCCCTCCCCTCGTGACTTTTTGGGATTCTGTAATTATCCAAGGTCATTTCAGCTTTCATTTACTTTTAGCCCAGGCCTGGAACAGCCGAGGAGCCCTGAAGTGTCGGGCCGGAGCTGTGCGTACGTGGCGCGGAGGGCCCAGGTGGGGCTGGGGTGTGTGGGGTGGGAACTGAACAGTATCAGCAGAGCGGGTGTGGGCCGGGCTGGCCAGGAACAGCAGGGCGGCTGCAGGCTCGGACCGAGGGACAAATACCACTGACAACCGGCCATAGCTTCCCTCAGCGGGCCACCCCCGAAGTCCTGCCGCGTGCTGTGCTTTGGCGGGGAGCTGCCATCCTGCCTCAGCACCGCCACGGCCCCTGACCTCCCCCTTTGATTAACGAGCTGACAATAGCGTATTGATAAGGAATTAACCTTGGGCCCTTCCTGCCTGCGTGTCAATAGACCAGGAGCCAAGTACATGCATTGGATTGGAAATCTGTGCTTAGCCTCTTGGTGCCGCGCTGCACACTGATGCGTGAGCCCGTGAAGCCGGGGTCTGGGGGCCAAGGGTTGGGGAGGCGCGAATTCAAGTCTGGCGTGATGTGCATGTGAATTAAGTCGTTCTGCCACTGCCCCCGCCCGGCAGGGAGCTCCCCAGACCCTGCACAGCTACTCCCTGTTCCCGTGGCCGGCGGCAGGGGGGGCAAGGCTCCTTACCCCTACCTGAGAGTAGCCCTAACGAATCCCCCCGTGGATACACGCGACTACACGGGGACTGTCTTCACCCACCCCCGAAGTGCAGCCACCTCTGGGGGGGGGACACGCAGCAGCGGGTGAAGAGTCGCGGGGAGATGCCCTGTGTCCAGTGAGAAGTGCCGGGGCTGAGCTTTGGGGTCTGCCCTGAGCACGGCCCTCAGGGCTGCCTCGCTCTGCGGGGTGTCCGAGGCTGGCTGGGGGGGCGATCAGCCTTTTCGACTTAGTCACAGACTTACATTGGCTGCACTTGGAGCTGGTTTCACCCCTCCTGCCCAGGGATCAGCCACGTCCCTTTATGGAGCACGAAAACTCTCCCCCCTTTTAACCCCCCGCATTGAAAACCTCAGCCCGCCAGCCGAGAAGGGTGACCCGGGACGCCCTTTGGAACAAGTTCCTCTGTGGAGCCCCCCCGGCTCCTCTCCCAGCCGGGGTGAAGCCCACCTTGCAGAGCCCCACGGATGGGCCACCGAGCTGGTCCCTTGGTCCCATCAGCTCCGGCACAAACCCCAGAGCTTCCCCCACAGACGCCGCCGACAGGTCCCTGGCTGGGTGCATGCGTTGTGCGTGCCTGGGGCCGGCTGAAGCGGGCGCCTGCGTGGGATGTGGGTGGGTGGGTTTTCTACACAACGTGTAGCTATGCGGGCGTGGGCTTGCATGTCTGTAACGTGCGTACGTTGGCTGGGAGATGCATGTGAACGCACGCAGTGATGTGGCTATATGAGCGCCGTGCTATGGCCATTGTTTATTATTGATATTATGGTAGGGCCTACAGGGATGCCGGGGCTCTCGTGCCGGGTGCTGCATGAACATACAACCGAGGTGGGCAGCCAGCCGCAGACCCACTGCCCGGGCACGGCAGAAGCACCGTGGCTTTTCCCCTCCATGATGAGGGCTTCTCCGCTGGCCCCAGTGCGCCAGGCCTTGCGCGGGGACCGGGCCCCACCCAGCCCAGGCCTCCACTTGGAAGCTGGTTTGTTTAATTAAGTGTTTTTCCTAATGGGACTGCCTTATTTCCATAACAAACTGGCGAGCTGTCGTCAGCCCAGCTTCCTCATTCATTACTGTTAATTAGATATGGATCCCCCAGAAGGCGGCGCGGGGGTGATGGACGAGCCCCCTGACACGCGCTATTACACATTAGCATTTTCTCAATACATTCAATACATCATCGCCCTCCACTTTTTACAGGTATTTTAAATAAAATATTAGCAGCCCACTGGGGCGAGCCCTGCCCCGCAGACAGGCCTCACGTCCCCGCCTGGCCTGGACACAGCTAGCTCCTCACGTGGCCCCCTTTGGTAGCCAAACTGCGGGCAGTGCCCGGGAATCACGACCAGCCCGGCGTCCCTTTCCTTCCCTCCCTCCCTTTCTGACCGCTCCTTCGGGGCTCGGGGTGACTCCCTGCCTGGTAAAAGGGGTCCCCACTGGATTCCTCGGTCCACACGACTCAGGGCGTCCCCCCCGTGCCTTGGAAGGATCTGCCTCTATGGGACACAGGAGACTTCCGGCTTGTGACCCCCCCCCTTTGATTCTTGCTCTTCGCTGAGAGGCTCCAAAGGGGATGTTCCTCCCGCCTGGAGCGGGACCCAGAACCCACCAGCTCGTTTCACCAAATAGCCGTCAGGTGGCTAGGGCTTGTTGTGATACCGACCCCTGCCAGATGCAAACCAGCGGCTTGGAGATGGGCTGCTCTCTATTCCCCTTTTGCTCAGGTCAGACCGGCCCCTCCACCAAGCACATCCCACACCCCTCGGGGACTGAGCCTGCTCTCTCCAGATGGAAACACTGAGCCATTGATAAGCCGGGGCCAGAGGCAAGAAAGACAGTTGCTCCCACAAGCCGAGTGCTACCACCCAAGCCCAGTCAATGCCAAGAGCGGCTGGAGGGTCAGGTGAGGCAGACCAGTCGATGCACCACTGAAAGGAAGATGCCCAGATATCACAGTGACGGTGCTAGTTAGTGGTTTTTTTAAAGCCCCAGCTCCTGGAGTCCTGTAATTATGTGAGAATCCCAGCTTGCATTTTTTAAAAAAGTGAGCTTCTAACTCTCCGAGGTGTGGGCAAAAACTTGAAACCGTGACCCGAATGATTCCCCCCTCCAACAGCCCAGAAACCAGGCAATTAAAAAAAAAACAAACCCCAACCCAATGTTTATTATTTTAAAAACCATGTGAGTCTCAAACCCGTCTCATGAATTTGGGGGGTCTGGCTCCTGATTTCTGCATGCCGGGGGCTGGGAGGGCTGAAAAGACAGACTCAACTCCAGCAGGGTGGTTGGAAGGGCAGGGGAACCTGTCACAATCACGTGGACCGACATGCTCTGAATAGCAGCTGCTGGCAGATAACAGCAGAGGAGCTAAAGAGAACAACTCAGGCCCGTGGTGACCTTAGATCTCCTCTATCGCGTCCCCTCCAAGCCCCCTTGGTTAGCAAAGCGGGAAGGATTCAAGCTACCCTGGGCTGTGCTTCGTCTTTCTGGACGTTTTGCTTTTTGCCGAGCGGCCTGTTTGCCCTTCCCGTCTGCTGCATGGTCTAGTGTTCACGCACGAGCTCCGTGCTGCTGGCAGGGCCTCACACACGCTGCAGAGGAAAGTTTAAACTGGAGCAAATAATAAAATCAGTCTATTTGTATCGTACGGGGCGTGTGTCTGCCCTCTACCGGATAGAGTCAGCCTGATCATCTGTGTGTCCTGAACCCTGTACTGCAACGGGCAATAAGAGATTCTCCTTGCCCTCAGGGCCTTTGCTTTTGGAGCTGGACGAGCCGCATTCTGGGACGTTCTGCGTGGCCCCAGACAGCAGCATAGGCACTGCTGAGAAATCCTGGCTGGCAATGGGTTTGCCACACTACAGCTCATTCACACTGCTGGGACAGAAAGCCGCTCCCGTCACGGGGCTGGTCGGTGGCCCCCTTGTGTGACATGAGTTGGAGGGTCTCAGCCCAGTTCCCCGGTGTCCTCCTCACACAACCCCACAGTAGGTATTAGCAGGTCAGTCTCAGCTGAGGGGGCCTAGGAGTGACTGGGCCGTGGGGAATGGGTGCCCAAGCTGGGCACACTGGCAGGGGGCAGCTGCTACCCAGGCTGTCCCTACTCCACGGCGAGTGGCCTAGCTAGCTAGGTTAGGTGTTTAGCTGCCCCCCATTACCACGGCCTCTAAGCAGATGTATCCTCACACACCCAGGGGGCAGGGCTGTTAACGCCTTAGCACAGAAGGGACATGAGGCACCTAGAGGTTAAGTGACCTGCCCAGGGTCACACAGAGAGTCTGTGGCAGAGCAGCGCCTGTATTCCAGGTTGGTGCCCTCCCCGCCTAGGCCATCCTGGGCATTGCCAGGTGCTCAGTCCAGGTCCAGTTGCCTTTCAGCAGCAGTAAACTCGCCACGCTCAGTTATGCAGCGCCATGCTCCCAATGCTGCGCTTGGCCAGCCAGCGTGTTTCCCGCCCACCCCAGGACACAGCCTGGCTGCGACACCCTCTCCTGTGCACTCACAGCGACCCTCCAGTACGCCAGCCAGCCAGCCAGCGCACCCCAAGTGCGTGGCGAACAGCGCTGCAACGCCACAGCGCCCCGCCGAGGTCGGTTTTACGGTGGGGGGAAACTGAGGCACGGTGCAGTTACAGTGACTTGCTCGAGGGCACCCAGCAAGTCAGCAGCAGGGCTGGGCACAGACTCACGGCGTCCTGGCTTCTCCCCGCCCCCCCCCTTCCAGTCCTGGAGCCAGGAACGGGGACCCAGGAGTCCCTGCGTCCTAACGCCCCCCCTTCACGAGACACTGGATCCCATGGGGCGCCCCCGCCTCGTGTTTGAGGGACATGCGCGTTCAGGGTTTGACCAGCGGGGTGACAACGGAGCCTCCAGCCAGCAGCCGAACCCCCTCGGCGAGGGAGCTTGGGGGGGTGGGGGAGGAGCCAGATCCCACCATGGGGGGGCGGGGGTCGGGAAGGGGGTGTCTCGATCGATTCCCGTCTGCAGAATGTTTGTAAACTAGTGTCTGGCGCCACCTCCAGCCGCCCCAGCCAGCAGCGCCGGTGACCTCCAGCCCCTGACGCCCGGCCTGCTCCCCGCTGCCCCGGCACCCCCGCCTGGGGCGGGGGTAACTCTACACCAGGGCCTGTGGCCTCCTAATGCAGGCGTATGGATCTGTTTGGGCTCTGGCGAGGGAAAAGACAAAATAATGCAGCTGCGCTGACTTCATTACCGGGGCGTTTAACAAACCTGACACCCCCGGCCCCGTAAGTGGGACATTAACCTCTGCCCTCCCCGGCCCGTATCGACAGGGGCGCGGGGCAGCCGGGCCGCGCACACGCTGCTCCATCGTAATTGGGTTCGCGGCGCTCGGCCGGCTCGGGACGCAGTGGAGCCCCAGAGCAGGGCGGACGGGCCCTGGGCCATAGGGCTGTGGCTGCCATTTTCAGCTGCCCCCCCACTGGAATGTGGGGTGCCCCCCCACCCTCCCCGATCCCACCCCTCGGGGGCGCCCACCTCGCCAGCCCATTAGCTGAGTTGTGTTCACACCTGCCTCCACTGCTGGTGTCACCCCAGTTCCATCCCCGCCCGCTCCCGGGAGAGGGTCCCTGTGGCATGGGTGCAGCGCGGGCCCTTCTCCCGCTGGCTCCATCACGCCACCCGCCCTGGCCCCCCCCCCCCGTTGTTTTCCTAAACTATTTTGCAGTATTGATGTTTAAACAGCTGCCGCGCCCCATCCCAGAGGGGGCTGCACATGTGTACTGGGTGATGTGGGCTTGGTAGACACAGCTGCTCCCCCGCCCCCCCGGTGTGTGTGTGTGTGTGTGTGTGTGTGTGTGTGTGTGCTCTATTGATGTGCTAACACATGCAAGGTGGCCCGGGGCTCCCCATGCTTAGCGGCGCCTTGTGACGTTAGCTCTAAGGTGACGCCGAGCCAGCGCAGGGCCCTGGCCACGCAGCCGGTCTGTGGCTGGCCTCGTGGCTCTGGCTATGCAGCAAAAGGCGTCCCCCCCACGGCAGCGCGTCTCAGAGCCCGGGTCAACTGCCTCCAGCTGGCGTTTGGGGGTTCAAAACCAGCCGTGTAGCGGGTCCTGCCCGGGCGCTGAGCGCCCGCCTCCACGCTGCTGTTTTCGCCCCCGCAGCAGGCGCCTGCCTTGGCTGACCTGGTCTCAGACTCGCCGCCGTGGGTTTGGGGCTGTTTTGCGCAGTGGATGTGGCTGCAGTCCACACACGTGCCCCCCGGGGGGGGCCGGCGGGTGTTGGTTTCTGCCTGGCACTGGGAGCAGCAAACAGGGTCCATCGGGCCTGGGACCCCCTCGCCCCCCCTTCACCCACCGAGCGAGGGAGACGGTGGCTGGAAGGGGGGGAACCTGCAGCCGAGGCGCTTGGGGTCCGCCTGGGCGTCGGCCCAGAGTGTGTGGGGCGGGGGGAGCAATTCACAGCCTTGGCTTCAGGTTACGCTGCGCTTCCTGCCGCTGGGGCTTCATTCCCACGCTGCCCACGAGCTGCCAGTGCGCCTGCTTTTGCGAGGGTGTCCCCGTCTCCCCTGGGGCAGTCCCACCTTCCCCCAACACCGGTCAGCCCTCCTCTGCCCCTCCGGGGCTCTCTGTCATAGCAGCAGCAAACCCCCACATTACACGTTCCTCAGGACCGCCGCCTGCTCATTGCGGGGAGACTGGGGGGCAGGACGCCTGGGTTCTTTCCCCAGCTTCGAGGAGGAACGTTGCCTGCAACCAATGCCGGGGACTAGGAGTCAGGAACTCGGCGTGCTAAGCCTGCCACTGACACCCTCGTGTGCCTCAGTTTCTCTACCGGTAACGGCCACAGTGCGGGGGGGGCAGCTGGACGCCGTGCAGCTTCTACCCGAGGCTGGCCTGGCCCAGTGTTGCCGGGCGCGGCTCAGTTACGGAGCGAGAGGCGCCAAATTCTCAGGCAACAAAGCCAAGTGCCGGGCACGGTGCCGGCCCAGGCTGCTGGGCCATTTGCTGCCATGCCTGCTCCCGCCAGCAGGTGCCAGCAACCCCCCACCGGCCGGCCGCAGCGCGGCGCAGCCCGGCAGCCGGTCCCCGGCGGACGGCTGCAAAGGCCACACCAGGGGCCTGGCAGCCGGTGCCCAGTGCAGGCCTGGGGCCTGGGGCGGGCTGGTGAAGCCTGGACCCTGGGTGCCCCGTGTCGCGCCCGCTGAGGCCTGGCACAGCCGGAGCCCCAGATGCCCCCCACTCCCCCGACGGCCCAGGCCCAGCCTGCCAGCGAAGGCAGAGGCGGGGACCACCCAGGCACCCCTGCCCCCTACCCCAGCACGTTCTGGCCCCCTGCCCGTGTGGCCTCAGCCCCGGGCCCGGGGCTCTCCCTGCATTCTCGCTCGTGGGCGGACGTGGTGTCTTGAGGGGCTCAGGGAGGCGTCAGGCCTCCCGGGTTCAAGGGCACCCGGCACCAGCCCCGCTCACTAACTGAGCGACCGTGGGCAAGGTGCGGGCTGTGCCTCAGTTTCCCCCTCTGCGAAATGGGGACAGTGAGCCTGCACCACCCCCACCAGCTCTCAGCGGGTGGGCTGTGACATGGCACCTGTGGTTCGTCAGTGCTTTGAGACCCGGCAATGCTCAGTCAATGCTGCTCGTCCGACAGAGGGCGAGGCCCCATCTTCACGACCTCGCCCGTCACCGGGAGGCCGGGTCTCCAGCCCCTGGGGAGGCGACGAAAACAACCTTGTGCCGCTGGTCTATCAAGGCGGCTCACGCTAGACAGCCCAGCTCGAAGGGGGTAATGGCCCGGCAGCTAGCGGGAACTACATATTGACATTGAGCGTATGAATGTGAATGAGGAAGCCGGGCTCGTTTTATGACGCGCTACCGTTTTTATTACAGGGAATTAGGCCTTCGCGATAAACTCCCCGTCCTGCAGTACCAGGGGCTTAGGGGGGAATATATCATCTCAGCCTGGAGCAGCGTGCCGCAGAGCTATTCATGCAGGCGGGCGCCAAGGGCTGGGGCTTGGCTCAAACCCCTGGGTCTAGGGCACTGGGGGGTCCCTTGGCTTAGCCACGGATAGAGCCCGCGTGGCAGTGAGGTGCCCCCCCCAGGAATGAGCCTGGACCCTGGCGGCTGCGGTTTGGAGGGGTGTAGCAGAAGAGCCGCGTCTTTGCTCTCCCAGCACAGGCCGGGCGAAGGCGCTCTGCTCGCTGAGCCGTGGGCGCCGCGCCGCCGTGGGCAGCCTGGGTCAGAGAGACACGTCCTGAGCGCAGGGGCGAGGCCCCGGCTGGCAACAGAAAGTGGGCACTGGCCAGGAGATTTTTCCCCACCCCAGCCCGAGGGCTCTATCACCCATCCCCCCCCCCCACTTGCAAACGGCTGGTGCCCAGCCCTGAGCGGCGGCCCTGGCTGTGGGCGTCTAGCCAATATCCCGCCCTCAGCCGGGTCCCAGTCCCGCGTCTCTGGCCTTGTGCCGCTCTCCCTCGGGGACCGGCACAGCCCCAGGCGCGCCCCTCTTGGCGCTGCTTTCATGGGGGGGGGGGATTGACACCGCCTCCCCCCGGCCCAGCCAATGCACCACTCACCCAGCAGCCAAAAGGCTTCTCGCTGTTAAATGGGGTGGTGGTGGGGGGGGTTGCTGCCAGCCTGAGTGGGGGGGGCAAGCCCACGTTGGCCTGGCTGGGCGCTGCGAAGGGCTGAGCTCCCAGCGGCTCAGCGGGCAGGTTTAAAGGGCGTCGTCGGTTTATTTGTTCGGCGAGGGCGATTTTTGTCACTGCATCTGTACAAGGCAATAAAAGGAACCCTTAAAGGTGGCATCCCCCAACCTCAGTCCCTGCCACCCAGGCTCCCTCTTCACCCCCCCAGCCCTAACTCCCCTGGGGCCCAAAAACGGGCCCCCTTTCTCCCCCGACAGGCTGACACGTATGCCCCTCTCACACCCCCCTCCAGCCCCAGCCCCTCGGCGCGCTCCAGCAGCTGCCCGGGGGGAAGAAAGCGCTGGTTGCAAGAACACAGGCTGAGGCTCAAAGGCCGCTGTGCTCCCGGGCAGCATCTCCGGCAGGTGCTGAGGCCTGGTGTCTCCACGGCCTGGCCGTTTGGCGGCCTGTCTGCGGCGCTGGCCGTGCAGGAGGGTGAGTTTTGTTTTGGACAGTGGGCTGCCACGGCCGCTGGTTAATTGCACGGCGGGCTGATGAACAGCTGGTAACAACGCGCAGTCACGGTCCCCTTGGGGCCACACTGAACCAGGGACCCATACCCTGGCCCCACGCCGACCAGCTCGCCACCGGAGGGCTCGCAAACCCTGCCATTGCCTGGCCAGCCCCCTCAGGGTTAAAACACGTTTAAACCCTGCCCTGAGCTGCTCTATTAAACACATGCAGACAGCGTGGGAGACCCTGGGTCCCTGCCCTATGCTCTCTGCAGCATGACCTCAGGCAAATCACGTCCCCTTCTGACTCTTAGCCTGGAATCGCTTTGGGGCAGGGACCATCTCCCACCGTGCAGCACCTGGGCCGGGGCAGGTAGGAGCTACTGCAGTAATCATAAAGCCACAGCGCACACCGGGAGGAGACTGTGCCGGCCGCGGGATTTGCCTCTGCTTAGGGGCAGGCCAGTGCAACGTGCCGTGCAGCTCAGCACTGCTGGGTCACGGGCTAAGCTGTAACCGGCCCCCTGTCGCGTGGGAAGCCAGAGCGGCTAATCACTGCACCAAGCGCCTGGGATATGCAGGGCCCTAATAACCTGAGCCTGCAGTAGGCCAAAACCACCCTGGCTCCGTGCAAGTGGTATTTCTAATGCGCCCAAACGGGTGCCTGCCACGCCTGGTCTTCTGGCAGCCTGGTGGGCAGCGTGCATTGCCTGGGCCTGGGCCTGGCCTGTATGTCCCAGGCAGCCCCAAATAAACAACGGCAGGTGCAGCGTGTGAGGCGGAGGCAATGAGGATTTTTCAAAATCTTGTTTCCTTGCAAAACCAAATGCTCAGTTCATTGCGAGCCCTGGGCGGCCCCGGCACTGGCGCCGTGTCGCCCCTTAAATACTGATTTCTGGGGTGGGCGCGCAGTGTGTTCTGCATAGTTATGCTCCAGCTAGGCAGCGGCTGGCTTTTTTTTTTTTTTAAATCAGCGTGTTAGGATTCTGGTAGCCGCCGCCGCCAGCTTGCATGCGGCTGGAATGAGAACGCTGGCGGTTCTGCGACAGGCCACCCCATAGGCTCTGTCACAGTGGCCATGCCCAGCCAGACGTGGACATGGCTCACGACTCGCCTGCTGACGTCAGCCTGGCTGCAATGGCTGACCGGCTCTGCAAGGGTGGACGTCCCTGCTCCCGGCAGGCTGGGCACCTCTCAGCCATGCCAAGCGCCTCTCTTCTTGCAGGACGGTGCAGCGTACGCCCCCCCTGGATAATGAGCTGCAAAGAGGAAGGCGTTCAGGTGCCATTTCGCCCGGCCTGTGTTGTAATAGGTGCCCAGAAGCTATGGCGATGGGCACACTGGACATGCAAACGGTTAACCAGATCATCTGCTTAGCAGCGAAGGTGGCTGAGCCTGTCTCCGCCCCCCAGGGCTCTGGTCCCGCGCTGGTTCCTCACTGAAGGCAGCGTCCAACCCATATTCCCTGTTATTCCATTGTCATGGCATCCCAGCAGCACAGCATTGCTCCAGCATGCTGACACTGGCACCCAGGATCGGGGAGACAGAGCTATCAAGTGGGGCGGTTGACGGTGGAACTCACTGCCACAAGAACGAATCAACCGCAGGCCTCGCTGCACATGGCCGTAGATGTAAAACTCAGCTCTGAGCCCGAGCGTCCCGCAGGAAGATCTACACACACACATAGCATCTACTAGAGCTCTGTGCCCCTGCCAGCATCCCAGTGCCAGAGGGCAAGGGGCGGCCCAGTATCTAGCACTGCCGCTGGCCCGACCAGCTCCGTCTGCCCCAATCACTGGTGTATGTAAACGGTGCCGTGTAAGGTATCGTCTGTGAACTGGCAACACACTGGTCGCTAATATTGTTGCATGGTGTGTGTACAGGTGACGCGTCCCGCCTGGACTCCGCATGTTTGACCTGCACAGTTGGGGGAGCGTCAGCGGCTTCCTGGCAGCAGCCCAGGCTGTGCATCCCCACTTCCCCCCAGTCAACCCAGAGTGACTGACTGACAGCAGCCGCAGCCTTTTATACCCTGCTTCCATCTGGAGCATGCCCAGCAGGGGCGGTGGGTGTGGCCTCCTGAGCCCAGCGCGTGTGGTTAACCCCTGCTGGGCCAGTGCGGGGTTGGGACACCCCATCACAATGTGCTAGAAATACGGTCTTAAAAACGTCTTTGGGCAGGTTGGTCTTAAGTCCCGGCTCCTTCCCCCCAACGCCTAGACAAAGGAAGGTGGCTCCAGTGTAAATGGAGCAAGGAGACACTGGAAGGTACAGGCACAGGACGGGTAAACAAAGCCATCGAACTAGCAAGAGGGCGGGTGGGGGGGAACAACCACTTAGCTCTCGCCACCGGGGGCGGGGGTTGGGCCTGACTCTGCAAACAATGACACACCTTGAGGTACCAGCACCGAGCGAAAGCCATGGGCGGCACCCTTCGCCGGAGAGGCCAAATCCGATGCTTGGAGCGTGGTGCTGGAGCCTGGCTCCGGCCTGACCAGCCATGCTGGAAGCACGACTGTGGGGAGAAAATGCCAGCGCACAACCGGCACTCGCTGGTTAAGGCTTTTCGGCTTCGCCGCGTCGTTCCCCTTTTGTTTGTAACCATTTCCCTCGGCTCTTCTGCGTGGGAACCCTTAGACAGCAGGTCTTCGTTCACACCCATCATCGCGTTGTATCACTCACCGGCTCAGCGCCGCGGCCACGCCTCAGCCAAACTAACCGGCTGGGGCCGCGCACGTCAGACGGTTTTCCTGTGAGTGCTCCGGGGAGCAGGGCCGAGGCGCTGGGTTTGGGACGTGTCGGCACGGGGAGGGGGATGGGGCCGGGCTCTGAGCCGAAGCGGCGCAGACACAGCCAGGGTTACAGGGCAGGCAGCAACAGACAGAGCCCCTTCCTGGGCTGCGTGACCCTCCGATGGGTCACTGGGACCTCCCACGTGCAGCAAAGAAAGCGCATGAGTGTGTTAGTGCCTGGCACACACCTCGCTGCCCCGCTGAGGGGCTGTGTCAGGACCTAACGTGGCCGCTCAGCTCCATTCCCCCCCCTCCAGAGGGGCCCCTGGGGTGGACCTGCCTCGTCCAGGCTGATCGCGCGCTCCTCCAGTGAAATAGACGCAGCCATAAACCGTTCATTGCTAGCGAGGTTGTGTGCTCCCTGTCTAGGGACTGGTCCACGCTTACCTGGCTTGAGCGTTGGCGCATTCATTGCTCATTGCTCGGTGCTGAGCCGGGCGGCGACATCTCCGCTCCCTGCGCCGCTGCTGGCTGGGCTCAGAATTCAGGCTGTTGACTCTAGCGCCGTGAACCGGGTGAGCACACGTGGTGCAGGCCCTGCACTGGCCCTATGCAGCCACTCTCCCGAGCCTGGGAGGTGCTGAGGTCAGTGAGATCAGGGAGTTGTGGGCGCCCAGCATGTTACGCTCGCCCCGTCTGTGTGCAAAGCTCACCCGCCGGTCAGTGCAACCCGGCTGCAAACAGGCGGCATATGCCCTGCCCTCCGAGTCTTCCCACCATGTAGTTAACAGCAATAATGTCACCACTGCCCGGAATCAGACCGGCGCACGTCTGTGTGTCCTAGCCCCCGTGCCGCACAGCGCCATGCCCTCAGGCTGAGCGCTAGGCGGGACCTCTGCTGCGGTCTCTGCCATGCCAACCCCCCTGTTGCTGGGATGCTGCTGGTGACTGTGTGATGTGATGTGTGTGACGTCTAGGGGGACCCGTCCTGTTGTTAACACACAGGCCCTGCCTGGGGCTGAGACCATTACACCAAGACACCCAGCTGGTCCCGGCTTCTGAACCGTAACAGTCAGCGTGGTTTCCCAATGTGCCGTTCTATGGTCCCTTCCTCTGCGCTGACCTCTCCCCCCATCCCAGCTGATCAAGCAACCCTACAATAACCAGCCAGCTCGGTGCTGCTGAGCGGATCATACACACAAACTAGGGGCTACGGGCCCCGGGTGGGTGCGATGCGCAGGAAGGCAACAGACCGGGTTCCTGGGGCTTGTTATTAAGACGGTGAAATTTACCGCCATGATTTAATTCCCTCCCTAGCAGCTTTCAGCCTGTGGCGACGTGACAGGGTTCAGGCCTGCGTATTCGCGCCCCCTTGGCAGGTTGAGCCCGTCATGTTTGTTTTCCCCCCCACATCGCGCCCAACTAACAACACGGCCGCTTTATTCTCTCTCTCCTTTTGTTCCTTTTGCAGTGACATACGTCTCCCCACGACATGGGGCCATTCTTCATCCCCACAGGACATGATTGATCTCAGCCGATTACCATTTTCCATTTATCTGGGCAGGAGTTAACCTCGTTTTCTTGGTAACCGCATTAGACATTGCATGAATCCTGACTTCACGGAGCGTTTCTGGGAACGGGTGGGGAACCGGGGCAGGGAGTCAATTGCAGGCAGAGGGGGGTGGGGAAGAGAGCTAAGGGGCATGGAACTGACCACGGGATGAAAGGATCCCGGGCCCAGACTAATGCCATGGGCAGCTCCTCCCAGAAACTACCCCCGAGAAATGCCATGGTCACATTAGCTGCCTCCCAGCACTGCTCCGGCAGCTCCCGCCGAGGGGATGCCATGTTCCCCCCCAAGTCTGCCATCCTTTCATTCCAGGCTGCCCTCTATTTTGGAAGCAGGAAACAGCCCAGACTGCAGGGTTCTGGCTTATCGAAGAGCAAGAACAACCCTGCGGTATTTTTCAAATAAATTCCACTGGCAACCCGTCAGTCTCTGCACTTCGGTGTTGCAGGCCAGCAGTGTCTGCACCGAAGCCGGAGAGCTGGGCACAGCCGAGCGCTGAGGGGGCGAGGCCCCCTTCTGCCACAGGTGCTGGGTGTTGGTTTGGGTAAGTCATTTAGATCCAGCCTCAGAGGTGCCGAACTCCTGCTGATGTCAATGGCCTCGAGGCGCCTAAATACCTCCCTGAGCCTCGTTACCCCAGCGATAACGGGGATAAAAGCACTGCTATTAAGACAGGGATGGGGTGAGGATAAACGCATTCGAAGAGCGTGCGGGGACTCAGATACAGGAGCCATATAAGTACTTTAGGCAGTCCTCTATCGCGTGAGCTGAAAGGAGTTCACCATCTGCTAGCACTAGTAGGCCATTACCCCTACATGAGGCATCTACCAGCAAGGAGTCTCAGTGCACGTTTTACAAGCGGGACACGTTTGCAACCCCAAAAAGATGACGGCCTTGTTGTAGCACCTACCATGCTAGGAACACAAGGTCCCAGCTTAGCTTTATGCCGGTGTAAAAGCTGCACCTTAGTTTTCAAAGCTAGACTGATTTGCTTAACTACACCCAGACCATGCCCTGCCCCCGCTCCAGTCCTTCATTACTGGGGCATGGAACCAGGGTCCAAGAGGTTCTGGGCATCCAAACACACTACATTTTGCTGTGGAAAATTCCATTAGCACAAGCCTAGGTTAGTTGCCTGGCGCAGAGACATTCACTAGGGGAAAGCTCATGGCTGGACTAACTCTGCGTCTCTTCCACAGGCCCGGGGGTGTTGTTTGGAATGAAGTTTTTTTCCATTCTCCTTTGACAAAATGGGAAATCTTGAATGAGGAAGCAAGCAATTGTTCCAATCTGAAAACTGTACACACCTGCATGCACAGGTACACACAGACAGGGACAAAGCCGGGCATCCGGACTCAGGAACAAAAAGATGAGCGGGTTTTTCTGTTTTTAAAAGATCAATGAAGTAGTCAAGCAAAGAGCAACCGCCAACTCCACTCGCAGGGTCTGAATCTAGAACGTGGATTTTGCACTGTTTGCAAATCTAAGGGGAACCAGCGCATTGCACGATGGGCTGCTCTAAGGAAGAAGAACGGCCACTTAGCAGCACATGCTGATACAGGAAGGAGGCCAGAGGCCTCTGCCCCAGAGGAAAGGATGCTCGTGGGGAACAGATATTGAACAAGGGACGCTGCGGTCTAGCAGAGGAAGGTCTAACACGATTCAACGGCTGGACGTTGATGTGAGACAAATTCAGACTGGAAATAAGGCCTACGTCTTTGAAGGTGAAAATGACTGGAGCGATTCACCAAGGATCGCGGTGGATTCTCTGTCACTGACAACTTTTACATTGGGGGGTGGGTGCGTTTCAAAAAGCTCTGCTCTAGGAATTATTTGGGGGCAGCTCTCTGGCTGTGTCACACAGGAGGTCGGACTAGATGAGCACAGAGATCGCTCCTGACCTGGGGATCTATGAATATCTGAGCGGTTTGCGTGGGAATCTATTGGCTTACATTCATCCCAGTTCTGACTAGTCCAGGAGAGACAGGCGGTGTTTGGGGAAGGCTCCATCTCCCGCTCTACCTGCTGACATCCATCTTCTCCCACCGCGCTCACCTCCCATTCCAACTAGAGCGACGTGGTGCGGAACGGCCACCTACAGACCGGGTAGTACATTGCTAACCTCTCCAACCCCACCACTTCCATGGGGCCCAGGTCTAGGCACACCAGTCTCAGGCCAGCGCTGGGTGCTGGAGCAAAGGTGCATCGTATTCACAAGCCCACACGCTCCAGGGAGCCGAGACAGCGAGAGGGAAGGAAGGAGAGACCAGGAAGATTTATACTCGTTTAATTAATGTCAAATGTAGTTTACAAACGGGAATGACAAGTACCTTTTTATAGAATATACATTGACACACGATCATTGACACAACTGGAATATCACCTTGTGCAATTGGGGTTCTTTGGGCAAAGAGTTAATTCCTTTTTTTTTTTCCTTTTCTTTTTTTTTTAAGCTCATTGTGGAAGAGGAGAACGCGACCGTCACTTGTTACAACACGTGGCTGGCTCCCGAGGCGGCCAGAACGCGACTCTTCTCTCTCATTTCTCCCCTCAGATCCCCACCCTTTTTAGAAACAGGGACGGCTTTACACTGAGAAAAAAAACATTACTGGTTACATATGGTTTTACAGATACGTACACAGCACATCGCTGCTCCACAACATACGAGAGATCCTTGCTCTCAGCGCCTGCTGGCGAGGCAGGCTCGGCCTGGGGGAACCTGCCCGCTCCCCACTGGCCCACTCCCACCCGCCTTTTAAAAACAATCATTGCGCATTCTCTGCTTCCATGCACCGTGAGATCACAGCTCCAGGACCGAGGGCACCTGCAGCCACTGCTGGGCAGTGGTACCAGGCACGGCCGCCCCACCACGCTGAGTGTATTATTCCAATTTACAAACCAAACCTCCTGACTGCCTTTCCCAGGGCTTAAGTGCTTACAAGCAGGGATACGTCTCAGCGTGGTGCCTGGCATTTGAAGGCTTAACCGCATGTGCAGACCATCTCTCTGCTCGCACCCGTCTGTCTCCTCAGTGGAGAAGCTTCCAAACTTGGACCGTTAGAATAGTTCTCTCTCGCAACCACAGATTCTTCCCCAACTCCCAAACACTGCACACGTCAGCTAGCCGGGAATGGCCACGTATGCCCGGGATATAGTCACACGGGCAAGAGCTGGGCTGTAGTTAGAGGTCGCGGCCTCGAGAACTTTAGGACCCAGGAAGCTCCGAGTTAAGCGACATGGTCTTTGCTGGGGGTGGATATAACTCTCTGAAGGGACAGATTTATTTTATGAAACTGGAGTCCTTTAGAAAGCTACCACTGGACCCTGACAGAGATGGCAGCTGGCAGGAGAAGGCAGCATACACTCAGGCAGGGAAGTCGCGATAGAAATATCACCACTGAGACAAGCTGCCTTGTCACATATTCTGTGACTGCGACACACCAAACACCTCTGCAGTGCTGGGGAGGGCTCTGGATTTGTAAGTTCACCCTCTCCATGGTGGCCAGACGTCCCACACCAAGAAATCCCACAACCAGGAGTCACCTTGGCTTCCAAACTGCCTTAAAATAACCACGGACTTGCAACATTCACCTGTCTAGTGTGTTCTAGTATCTCACCCAAGTTCATGAAGCAAGACAGCTGCCTGGTGAAAGAAGCTTTTAAAAACCCTGGAACAGCAATGCAAGGTTAACTTCACCAACTGTCCCTCCTCCCACATTTCAAAGGCGGGCTAATGCTCTGCGAAGTCACCCAAGCGAGGGCAAGGGCCCCGGCTGGGAGGGCCTGTCAGCGTTCACACAGCCTTGCAAAACGCAACTGGCTCGAGAGGCGTTGTTTGCTTTTTGGTAGACGAGTAAACTCTTCATGAGCTTCTTAGTTCTGGAGGTAACGGGGGCCGAACGGCAACCCTTGGCCGGTGACAATTTTGTACGGCTGGAACTGGAAGCTAAGGACAAGCGAGAGCTGCTGTAGGTGCCGCTGTGGAGGAAGCTAGGAGAAAACTCCCAGGAGGAGGGAATTGAGGCTCACTGGCTGGGAATATCTGAATCTGCTCACCTGAGTAGGTTCAGCGAGGCTGGGGCAGGCAGAGGGTTCTCCTTGCTAACTCCACAGCCCTGAGAAAGGGCCCTAGCATCACCCTTGGCTGAAATGCGGAAGTTACTTTGTATGGTTTGACGAAGAGGAATGTGCACCCTGTCCTTGGAATCCCGGCTCAGGCAAAGATCGACGTCTAAAGCAGCCTTCCACTGCAGCAGAGCTCGTACCAGAAAGTCAGTGCAAACCCGAAGCAGCTCCCGGCCAGCACGATGGACAGAGATGGCAAACAAGGCTCCTGGTGTAGCCGCCTCCCCAGAGAACCCCTCTGGCAGGTACCTTCCCTCTCCTACTGTCTCCACTGCAGGGAGACATTCAGGGCTAGTCCACACCTACAACTTACAGCGGCACAGCTGTACGGTACAGCTTGCTGCTGTCAGAGCGCTTGTGTAGCCAGGCTGCGTCGGAAGCTCTCCCGCTGACACAGCGCTGTCCGTGCAAGCGCGTATGCCGGCAAAACTTGCGTGGCTCAGGGGGCTGGTTTTTTCCACACTCTGGAGCGACAGAAGTTTTGCTGGCAGAAGTGCTAGTGTAGACAAAGCCTTCGGAAGCACATGACGCCGCCTCCTACTCCGCCCTCAACTGTCTCCGCCAGCACTGAGAGCACGAACAGAAGCCGCGCCCCTGAGCTTGTGCCATGGCCCCTCCTTTCGTGGGCACAGGAGGCACTCCGGATCTAAGAACACATCCCTGGGCAGTGAATCCCGTCCAGTGGAAGCAAAACAAGCCAGTGGCAGGTTTTGCTTGGACAGGGACCTGGCCTTCTGTTTTCGTGGGCCAGGGCTGGGTTAACTGAAGCTTTGAGGTGCAGATACCCACCACTGGAGCTGGCCGCCCTTGGCCATGGTCATTCCTGTCTCCTGCCTTCACCTCAACTCCTGCCCCCACCCCGTATGGAAAAGGGGCAAAAACTCCTGAGCCAAACCTTTCCAACCGCTCCCTTCCCCTGATGAGAAACCAAACGCAGTTGTCTTTCGGTGGGATAAAGATTCTATTATAAATAGCCCCATTAGCTACCACTACTGACAAAACACCAGCTCCCCATCTCCCCATAAGTCTTGGTGAAGTTATGGGCGATGCTACAGCCATTCCTAAAAAGCTGTTAACGTCATATCTGAATGAGGAAATATACACCACAGAACATTAAACCATTTATATTATAGATATGTATATATATACTTCTTTTAAACTAATGACTTTAATGCCAAAACTTTGCAGAACCAAGAAAAATATGGGTTTAATGTTCTCTGCTCATTTTTTCTTCTTTAAAAAAAATACAACCAAAAAAAAAAAGGGCAACTTATTAGTATGTAATGTTTGTGTCTATCCCATTTATACACAACATTGTAAACATATATAATCTATATTACATGTGCTTCAGTTTCTGCCCGTGTTTTTTTTCTTTAAACCTTTTTTTTAATCACTAGAACACCACCAAAAAAAACAAAACCAAAACAAAAAACAAAAAACCCCAAAAAAAACAAAAAACAAAAAACCAACCAACCGAACTGCTCAAAGAACACAAGTTACGGGTTATTTAACATCGTGCTGGCGAGGGTCCCTGCCCAGTCTTCTGGGTTGGAGTAGTGAACTGCACAGTCCACGAGAAGGGCTCACAAGCCATCTGCAATGCAAAGCCAGCTCCGGGGAGAGGGAAATCTTGGTTTTAAAAAAGGGGGCATTGCAACAAAGGGTTTGGTTTTGCCCGCTGCAGAGTCGTCACAGGAGGTCCCAACACGAGAGACATGGAAGCTGAGGCTTCCCCGCTGCTCCTTTATCCTCGAGTCCACGTCTGGAGTCTATTTTTTTTTTAAAACGTCTTTTTTTGTTGTCGTTCTTTTCCCCCCGGGTGTGATGAGCTGATTCGAGTAGCCGTGTCCCACCCTCCCGCTGCGTCCTTCATAAGTAGATGCGCCTCAGGTCTCCGGGAGATGTGATGGTGTTACACTGAGGGCAGAGCTTCTTGGCACCCTGCAGCCAGCGGAGGAAACAGAGAGAGAAATGTCACTTAGGAGAGCGAGGTGGTGGGAGCGAGCCTGCACTGGGGATGACGCTATGGAAGCAGGAAAGGCCACAGCCTCCCAATACCCAGGACCCCCATCATGGAAGGAAACAGGCCAGAGGGGTGCCAGCCTCTGAACAGCAGGTATGAGCCCCCCTTGGGGGAATCAGGCACTCCCTTCCCCAACAGAGCCCTTGCCAACAAGGAACGCAGCCTAGGCGGCCACCGGTCACAGGCAGGAGGGAAAGGAAAACCAAAGCCGAGTTCATCCCATTCATGCTGTGACTCATCAGGGCCATTCACTCTGTGCTCTTTTACCCCGGCCCACGGGCCAGCTCTCCTCGAGAGTCCCCATGCAGGGCAATCAGCGCAGACGGTGCTGGGGCAGCGACTGCACAGAGGAAACAGCCAGGAGGCTTGGAGCTGGATTAGCATGTGGCAGAAAACTGAAATCCAGGGCCACAATTAGCCGATTCTCCTCCCAGCCCAACATCTCTGGAGGGCAGGGTCCATACTCCGCCTCCAGGAGGGATCCTCTTCCTATAGCAGCCCACTATCGCTGCAGCTGTCCCTCCCACCCGGCCCAGCTGTGTGCCGGCCCTTGGCTTCGCAAGGTAGCCCACACTTTCTGTGGCTCCGTTGCCACTGATGGCTGCAGTACCGCGGGGAATAACAGTTGCTTACAGCCTCCGTGCTACCAGAGCGGCAGAGGTCCTGGGTGCGACTCCCACGTCTGCCAGGGGCAGCATGTTACACAGAATGACGTCTCTATGGCCGCTGGGGCATTCACAGAACAGGACGACAGGGACGTGTGGAAAGAGACGCTGCTCCTCCAAGCAGAAGGAGCAGCATGGGGGGTGCCAGCCCCATGGAGCGTTCCTGCTTTTCCCCGACCCTGTGGAAGCCCCTTTGTGGGATCCGGAGGGGACGGAGTGGAGGTCTGTAGCTTGCAACCTCCCTTGGCCTGCAGATGGCTTCCCCTAGGTCAGGGCTGCTTCAAGGAGAGTTAATGCAGCCTCCACCGTGACCCCCACCTGCTGGGGTGTGTGTGCAATGCCCCTACACCGGGGAGGAGGGGGCCAGCTCAGTGTCATGGGGCAGCCAATGCTCTGTGGGGCTGGAAGTTTTCTTCCTGACGTTGTGGCCTGGGGGCCTGTGGAGGCTGCACTCTTGCTTGCTCGGCACCACCCAGCAAGGAAGATGGAGACGACCCAGGGGGTTCAGCTCGCTGCGTTCCGGGGCTTCGCAAACCCCGTGTCCAGGGCATGACCCGACCCGGGATTGGAAGCCCCAGACCTATACGAGTCTAGGGCCTGTTCAAACCCAGCCTGCCTCGGGCAGCCAGAGGAGCAGGAATTCCAAGCCCTCTGCACCACGTCACAGAGTCTGTACCTGCAGCCAAGATGGACTGAAACAAGCGCACGCCAGACCCAGATGAGGGTGACGAGCACTGCACTGGCGGGGGCGCCAGCTGTCAGGGATCCTGACCGGCAGAGGGTGTTGATAAGCCTCAGAACTGCGGTCAAGCTAAGCCGGTCATCATCAGACTGGCGGGTCTGACAGACAGCCGACGTAAAGAAATGACAGAGAGATGGCTCTGCGGCAACAGACCTTCCCCTCCAAGCAAGCAGGGTAGCACCGCTGCCGCCCAGGAAATCAGGTGGTGCTGGCTTTAAACGCTAACAGCTGGCACCAAAACACAACCCCTGACGCTTGCGTTGAAGAATCAAGCACAGGCCCTGCCCACCGGTTCATTTCCAGCCAAGCTCCCGAGACAGCAGGCATGGCGACAGACACCGGGGCATCAGACAGGCACACAGAGCTGTACGAAGCGGCGCACGCCAGCCGGTTGCTACGGCTCACACAGACAGACGGACACAGAGGAGGCAGGTTCTCTACGGAAAGAAGGTCTGGGCTCCCTAGAGAGGCTTGTTTTGACTTCTGCAGCTAGAGTGGAAAAGGGGTGTTACGAGCCGTGGGCCCAGCAGGTTTGCGGGCTCTGGACTCAGTGGAAGGGCAGGGCTCAGATCCGCCAGTGGCAGCTCTGATGTATCCACGAGAGAAGGGGTGAACGCGATCTCTGACGTTAGAATTAGCCTCCGCTCTGCTCTACGGAGATAGCTGCACAACCAGCGCACACGGGGCAGGGAAACCTCAAACCCAAACAGGAGCCTCCTCGGACTTCCAGGACAAATTCAGGCTGTGTCTACACTGGGTTTGTAGCCACTGGTGCAAACCACTTAGCGATGAATAAGGATATCTGTGCAGGGGAATTTGTACCACTGAGGCATACCCCAGTGTCCAACTGGTGTAAGTCGTGTCTGCACTAGAAGATTGCATCTCTGCCACTAAGAACCTGGGGCACACAAGGCCCAACTCAATTCACTTCTCGCCACTGGCAGACTCCAACCACCCAGTCGCCTTGTTTTCTGCAGCGCAGTTGTAGCCACGTCAGTCCCAGGTCATGGGAGAGACCAGGCGGGCGAGGGAATACTTGTCTCTCTCCCCACCAGAAGCTGGTCCAGTAAAAGACTCTCTCAGCCACTTGTCTCCTTGTTTTCTGTCATTTACTGAACTTCTGAATGGCCAGAGTTCCAGGGATCACTTCAGTGGAGCTGTGCAGTCCCCACTGATGCAGGTGGGAGATGGAAATGCTCGGTGCCTCTGATAGTCAGAGCTAAAGTATCACCAAAACAACCTCAACCTGCCTTGGTAGCAAAACAAGACACTAAAAACCCCAAGATGTTTGAGCCCAAATTGCTCTCAGAACACGGGAGACAGTGTGGCCTAGCGGCTAGGGCAGTCGACTGGGCGTCAGGAGACCCGGGCTCTATTCCGAGCGCTGCGGTAACCTTGGGCAAGTTGTTTCCCCTCCTATGGCCTCTGCTTCCCCTCCCACCATTTGTCTGTCTGGTCTATGTAGATGTTAAGCTCTTCAGGGCAGGGCCTGTCTCTCACTGTGCCTGGCACCATGGGGTCCACAATGCAAGTCTCTTTACAGAGCCGAGTTGCTCTCGGTTAGTGTCTCCAGGTGCTGCTACCACCACCACACTACGGTGGATGGTCTGAAAATTTACCAGCAAATGCACTTCAAGATGCTTCGTTTATAATCCACCCTTTCGCGTCTCTCTCAAGCCCTGTGTTCTAGATCCAAGAGCTGCAAGTTCTTGTCCTCAATGTTCTTCTACAAAGCAGATCCCCGCTGGCGGGTGTCACGGCAGGGCAGGGGGAAGGATCGCCAATTTTTAAAGCTATTCTCACTCATTTCGGGCTGAGGCTGTCGTGCTGCTGCTGCGGACATTCAGCCCTTTGGGATCTCACGCTGTGTGCATCAACACCGTGCGTTTCAATTCACATCCAACAGAAACACTGGCACGGCTGTGCAGCTCCTCTGCTTGTACAGGGGGTTCCTGCAGCTTGCTGGCTGCCTGACATCCCCGTCAGAGGGCAGGGGGATGTGCCCGAGGAGCGGAAAGGTTTGCGCCCAGCCATCAGTGTCACAAGGGCTCGAGGTGCCACGTTCTCAGCTCCGGACCGCAGTGTGCCCCCAACAAGCAAAAGTGAGCATGCAGCAGGGATCTGAAGGCAGTCCAGATGTGGCTGGCTCCTGTACATCTGTCTCTACCCTTTCCTTCCCAAGAGGCGCTCCAGAGAAGGGGAGCAGTTTGATAAGCAAGAGCCAGTGAAATATTAGTCCCATCGCACCTCCCCACTGCCTGGACGATTACGCAAGGGGAGAGGATTCTTTCTGCAGCACCCACCGCACAGAACGAATTAGTGCTGTCGCTCTGATGGGGGGGGGGGGGGGAGGGGACAGGGCTTGCTGCTCCAGACACGACCAGGTGCTCTCACGCAGTGCTGCAGAGCGTCTCCACCGCTACACCCCTCCAGCCACTCTCGGCAACCAGCAGGGCTGCCTGGCTGGTGCCAAATGCAGCAAGGGGACGAACTTGTTCACCACGTTAGTCAGGGAACCCCCCGCCCGCCATGTGTCCCTAGAATACAGCCTCCTAGAATAGAGAGACAGGCAGAGGCAGCTGAAGACAGAGTCAGATGCGCCTGTGATGCTGTCCAGAATACAAGTGATTATTTCGATGATTATTATTGATATCAACACTGCACAATTACAAGGAACCGTACAGGCTAGCCTAGGTCAGGCACCGAGGGAAAGGCTAAGATGACAATCTTGTTTGTGGGCATGTATCGTCTTTGTACTGTAAGTGATGGATACATGGGATACCTCCGTATCCCAACACTGGTGCTGTGCTACTGGGTTACACGCCCCCAGGCAGATTAGCGTCACAATTGATGACTCCTTGAGGGCCATCAACTATACAATGAGCCCAGGAGAGAAGCCAGGACAGGACCTATGTCATCAGGACATGCAGGGAGTCGGGACAGGCCTGTGGTCAGGGGGACTGCAAGTGCCTTTCCCTGCCCATGTGCTCTGAGCTTATGTTTGAAACAAGCCACATGGCAGACCACAGACTATAAAATGCAGCTGAACCACCTGCATCTTGTCTTCATTCCCACTTCCTACCTCTGGATCAACTCACCTACAACTGAAGCTGTGAAACAAAGGACTGAGACCCACCCAGGTACTGGATGTACACCCGAGCCTGCAAACTCCACAATTCTACTGAAAATCTGATAAATAGAGACTTTAAAGTCATTTATATGTATCTGATTGCTTGGACCAACTAACATCTCCTTTTGTTTCTTTCCCTTCATAATAAACCTTTGGTTTTGGTTACTAAAGGATTGCCTGGCAGCGTGGGATTTCGGGCAAGATCCAAACTAACACTGCTCTGGTAATGTGGCTGACCCTTTGGGGCCCAGGAGAACATTTTGGTAAAGGGAAGAGAGTTTAAATAACTCTGGTCTTTACTGGACCCAGTTGCTGATTGGGAGCCAGAGAGTGAAATGCAGTAAAGGGGGCTGTGTATCTCTTGTAGCGTCTTGATAACCAGTGTGACTGGTTGGGGAATTTAACTTCATCAGTGCTACCCCCCAGTGCTGGGAAAATCTGCTCTCCTTTTGCAGCCTGCCCTGCCCGTGGCATTTTCAAGTGGGCCACCCTAGGCACAGACAGATCACCGGGCCCCAGCGAGAGGCAGATTTCAAACGGGCAGGCTTTTCTGGAGCAGCTCAGCATGTTCTGAGTGACACCTGCACATAAAACGTCTAGGAAAGCGGATTAGCAGCTGGGGGGCCCAACTGAAAAAGGCAAGGGCAACCCTTTTCATCAAGTGCACCTGGTATAACCGAGGACTTCCCAGCACACAGCCATACCGGCCCTAGCTGGGCAAAGCCTCTGCACTGAACTCGTGCTTGTTGAGACTAAAGAGGGGAAAGGAGAAAGCAATTAAAACCAAAGATCACTTTGCCGCTCCATGCTGAGCACAGAGAAGTTTCCCAGCCCCCTGCTCTTCTCCGGGATAACTGCATTAACTATAGATCAGACAGCTAAATGCTGCGCGCTTGAGAGCGACAGCTACAATATTCCCATTTGAAAGCAATCTGCATACCAGGCATGTGCGGTCCAGCTCTCTCCACCCACTGGACCCAGTATGCAGAGGGTCCAATGTACCTGCAAGCAGAACTCATCTGCAGTAGGTGCCATTCCACTATGCAATGCTCCCCAGCACACCGCAATGGCTAGGATGCTCTGGGAATTGTTTTGGGAAGTGCTCTGGCCTGTGCTACAGAGGAGGTCAGACTAGATCAGCACCCTGCAGCCATAGGGCAGTTGATCTGAACCGCCGGCCCTAGGTTCTGAGTCCTTGGGGGATCCCAACCCAAAAGCGTCTGTGCTTTCTGCTTCCAACACAGCTGGGATCTCGCGGAACCTGCCCTTCGCACATGAGATTTCTAGAGTTTCATGAAAACACCTTTCAGTCACATAAGATGGCAGAAAGCCAACCACACACTGTTCCTGCCATTTTGACACACTCTTATCCAAAAATCTAGCCCTGATTAGACTTTGATCTGAGACCTAATCTGGATCCGAACAGTGCCTCAAAGTGACCCGAACCAGACAGCTGGAAATAGCTGTTCTAGTGGCCTGAGGCAGACTCAGACCACAGACACCAGGGTGGATACAGAATCCAACTCTTCCAGGCAGCTCGTAGATTTCTCTCGTTCTCACTACAGGAACGTTGCTGCATCAAGGCAGATAGAGTGTAGACTACGTTGCCGCAGAGGCCAAACCAGCAGGCTGGGTCCCATCCAGGGAAACACTTTGGTGTGGATAATTTCACGACGGGGGAGAACGTCGTTTCACCTGCGCTCGAAGAGGAAGCTTGTTTTGGCTCTCAGGCTGGGGGGTGCCGGAGCGCAAACAAAGCCGTCTTAGCTACTTTCTGCAGCTTGGCCTCTCCAGACTGAACTTTCAGCAGGCTGGCTGCACACGCAGCTGGAAGGCCCAGGGTCTCCGGGTCCCCCTAGTATTTATGTTTAGTATTAAACAGTCCAGGCAAAAATAATGACTTTGGTCTCTTGGGAAGAGCTAATTTTTTTTAAAGCTGACATCCCTGTGCACATTAGCACATGCGCTAAATTCAGAACCCCAAGTTCTAAGTGTTGAGATTTCTTTTTTTTTAAGCACTAAAATCACTTACCACCTTGTTACTTGCATTTGACCATATTTTTGGTGGTGTATAGTATTTATTATTATAGGCAATTAAACTATTCTCTCACACACATGCTCTGGCACAGGGACAATGAAAAAGTATTCGTTCCCCCACTCTTCACCTGCCAGCTGGGGTTACTAAACTTTTCCCTTGAAATAAAAATGGTGTGGAATAATAAGTCACACCTGTCGGCCATTTCTCTCTCTCTCTCTCTACTCCCCACCTCCCCCCTGGGTCCTTCTGTTTCTTTCATCATTGCTCCATGGAAAAGCCTTGATGTGTTATAGTTATGTGCTGGAGTAAAGGCCATCTCAGCTTTTCCGTTATAAACCTCAGTTTTCAGTGGTTTATAAAACTCTGCAAGAAGTTTGCTCCGGGGCTGACACACGGCAGAGAAAAGGGGCTGGGACCAGGATGGGATTTATTTTTTTCCCTCCCTTAATTAAAATTTGGCAAGTGATTGATCCACAATATGGGCTAATCACTTCGGGTAGTTTGAAAAATAAATTAACGAGACTTGCGACACAGACGTTGTTAGGGCTCACCTGGTGCCAGGAAGGACTGGAGCTTTTTGTCTTAAAGCTCCCTCTTAAAAAAGAATTACGCTCTGTTTGTTTTCAACCAGCTAAAGCAAGGAAACTTGAAGTGAGGACTTAGGCACTTCCTGCTGTCCTGTTAGTTTACGAAGAGCGATCAGTTTCCAAATAGAATGCACTACCCAGACACAAAGGAGATTAAGGCAAATAAGACTTCACACACAGAGCACGTGTCACTCGCAGCACAGTGCTCAAAGTGCCCCAAAAGTGCAGATTAGTATCCTTATTTTACAGATGGGGAAACTGAGGCACTGAGCGCCATTGTAAGAGGTGGGAACAGAACATCGGTTCCCCGGCTCCTGAACTAGGCCATATTTCTGCCGCATGCATGGATGTGTGTACACATGTACACAAAATGTGCCCACACAGTGTAGATCATATTTCAAAGGGTGCCATTCATCTGTGCTGGTGTGTTTTGATTTATTTCCACAGCAGTAGAGGTATGCTTGTCGCTTTGCAGACAAATATAAAGCTAGGTCTCTAAGCCCCACAGAGGGTAGAAGAGGGGAGAGCTGCTACCCCATGAGGCTTCAGGAGAAATCCACAAAGGAATGTGGCACAAGCCAATGAAAGGCAGAGATGAGTTCCAGCTTTCTGACTGTTACTGGAGCTTTGCAAATATCCACCCGCGATACCTGGGCTGTTTTGAGAGACATGTACTAGTGACCTGACAAAGGTTAAAGGCTCGGTGTTAACTAGTACCATCCACCAGAAAAATATGTATTGAGAACAAGTCTTTCCCGACAGATCTGTTCAGAAGGTGCTGTTGAGGAAAAGTTCCATGAATCTGAAGATTTTTTTTAAAAGCTCATTTTGGTTTTGCTGTGCCATCGTTTACTTATGTGCAAGCATGCCTCAGTCTAAGAATTGCTAACCTGAGAGTGAGTGAATATGCAAAGGAGATGCTGGGTCAAGATGCACAGAATCCTGAATAAAAATGCTCTCATATTCAGAATTACAACACAGCTACACTTCATATAGAGCTCACGGGGTGAGAGGCAGACAACGGTCTTGGAGTTCTAATTTATGTGACTGATAAATGATTTCCAGTTAACACCTAATTAGATGCCAAAAAGCCACAATCAAGGAAGAAGGAGGGAATGGTTAAATGGGGGACGTGAAGGCAGCAATAACAGAAAAAAAAAAAAAGAAAAAGAAAAAGAAAGGGGAAGTTGATAGTAATTAATATAAATCAGAAGTTAGGAATTGTAGAAAATTGATAAGGGAAGCAAAGGGACACTAAGAGAAATATGTGGCCAGCATTGTTAAGGACAATATGAGTTTTAAAATTATATTAAGAACAAAAAGAATCCTGACAATGGGACTGGTCCATTACTAGATGGAAATATTAGAATTATCGATAGTAATGCAGAAAAGGCAGAAGCGTTGAATAAATATTTCTGTTCTATATTTGGGGGAAAAACACATGATATAGTCTCATCATATGGTGATAACACTCTTCCATTACATTAGCATCTCTGGAGAATGTTAAACAGAAGCTACGAAGCGAGACATTTTATTATCATGAGAGTCAGCTAACTTGCATCCAAGAGTTTTAAAAGAGCTAGCTGATGAGCGCACTGGATTGTTAATGCTGATTTTCAATAAGTCTTGGTGGCCTCGGATAGTTCCAGAAAGTCGATGATGTTCCAATTTTAAAAAAGAGTAAATGGGCTGACCTAGGTAATTAATCCTGGGCAAGAAAATGGAGCAGCTGATACAGCACTTGATTAATAGAGACCTAACGGAGGGTAATGTTATTAATGCAAATCAACATGGATTTATGGAAAATAGATCCTGTCAAATTTACTATATCTTTTTTTGATGAGATTACAAGTTTGGTTGATAAAGGTAATAATGTTGCTGTAATATACTTAGACTTCTGTAACACATTTGACTTGGTACCAAATGACATTTTGATTAAAAAACTAGAATGATCTAAAATTAACAAGGCACACATTAAATGGATTAAAAGCTAACTGATAGCTCTCAAAATGAAACTGTGAATGGGCAATCATCACTGAGCGGGCCTATTTCTACTGAGGTCCTACAGGGATCGGATCTTGGCCCTGCGCTACTTAAATATTTGCTTTAATGACCTGGAAGAAAACATAAAATCATGACTGATAAAGTTTGCAGCTGACCCAAAAATCTGGGGAGTGGTAAATAATGACTAGGACAGATCATGGATTCAGAGCAATCTGGATTGCTTGCTAAACTGGGCAGAAACAAACAATATGTTTTAATACAGCTAAATGTTTGTTCCTCAATGTATACATTTACAACACAGGCCATACACAGAGAAGGGGGGATTCTATCCAGGAAGCAGTGACTCTGAAAAAGATTTGGCAGTTATGGTGGATAATCAGCTAAAACATGAGCTCCCAGAGTGACGTTGTGGACAAAAGGGTTAATGCAATCCTGGGATGAAGCATAAATAGGGGAATCTCGAGTAGGAGTGGGCAGGTTATTTTAACTCGGTATTTGTCACGAGTGTGCCTGCTGCTGGAATAGTGCATCCAGTTTTGGTGTCCAGAATTCGAGAAGGATGTTGATAATTGGAAAGGTTTAAGAGAATAGCCAGGAGAATGTTTAAAGGATTAGAAAATCTGCCTTCTAGTGACAAATTCAAGGAGCTCAGTCTATTTAGCTTAACAAAGACAAGGTTAAGGGGTGACTTGATCACCGTTTGTAAGTACCTACATGTGGAACAAATATTTAATAACGGGCTCTTCAATCCAGCAGAGAAAAGTATAACATGATCCAATGGCTGGAAGTTGAAGCTAGAGAAATTCAGATTGAAAATCGGGTGTAATTCTTTTTTTTTTTTTTTTTTTTAAACCAGAGAGGGTAATTAACCATTGGAACAATTTACCCAGGTCATGGTGGATTCTCCATCACTGACAATTTTTAACTCAAGATTGGATGATCTACTTGAGGAATTATTTTGCAAATTTCTCTGGCCTGTGCTATACAGGAAGTCAGAAAATGGTCCCTCCTGGCCTTGGAACATAGGAATACTTTACTTGGCAATTCTAGAGCTAGAATTTGTGAGATCCTGGATGGTTTTCCCATGTGACCTTGGGAAAATCACTTAATGTGTGTGCCTCAGTTTTCCTGTCTGTAAACTGGGGATAATACCACCTCCTCCTTCCCTGACTCGCGGGGTGTTGCAAGGATTAATTCAAGCACTGCAGTAATGAGCCCCACGGAAAAGCCTATAAGTAAAACCTAACTCACAAATATAGTCTTAAAAAACAGAACAAAACCGGTAGATAAATTAAGCCAGTAAAGGTTAGACTGATTACAATGGAAATCCAGGCAGGACCACGCTGGCCCTAGCATATGGACGCATGCTTCCCACATCACTGTCCATCTCCTACGTACTCAGAACCATACAATGGCTTGACAGCTCAGACGGCACGCACATGGGTCTGAGTTAACTGCTACCTCCAAGGCCCCGGCTGCTTTGTTTATGCTCAGGGAGTGAGGCGAGCAGTTGAGAGTCACTTGGTTGAAGTGCTCTGACTGCTCATGTACACATAGTTTCTCCCCAATTCAGGGCAACTCCCATTACCGTTAAGAGGGACCAACTAAATCCTTAAGCATCACACTCAAGATGACTCAAAGTAAAGCTCTACTCTGGTGAGGAAGGGCCCTTCTGACTGACCAGTCCTGCATCCTGTGCCTGCAATCAGACCGGCTGGCTTGACTCATTAATGCCAGCTAATACAGCAATGGGACAGGGAGCTGGAGCGGGCTCGGGTCTCCTTCCCAGAACTGTTAGCTACACTCCAAACGCAGAACACTGGTGGCAGTGACGACTCTCTGATCCGGGGCAGTTTGTGGGATCAGCTGACAGAAAGCCTCCCCCAGGTTTTACTTATAACCTCAGCGGATCTGATCTGGAGTCTCTCTCTCTCGCACTGTCACACACACACACACACACAGCCCCACAATGCCATTTTCAAAGGGTCTCATTTTCAGAGCAGAACATAAGGGCCCGATCCTGAGGCATGCCCTAGACAGTATGGCTCTAGAAAATCATCAGACCCTGTACGTTTTTAAAATAATTTCACCCTCCCTGCTCCACGGAGAGTGATGTGGGCAGCACGTGTCCTCCTGCGTGGTGTTGGAAGCTCTGTGTCCCACTTTGATCCCTTGTTTCTAAGGCCTTAATATAGACTAGAAAAAAAATCTAATCTAACATTAGGTCTCAGCTGTGCATATAAAAACACAGGCACACATGAAAACCTGGACTTTTCTCTAAGGGGGATGGCAGATCTCCAGAATGCTCAGAGGCGGCCGGAAGCCCAACACAACTCACCCGCCCATAACTCCTATTAACTCCAACAAATTGTTTATTGCACAACAGAAGAAAAATGTTGCCCTTGCTCCCCGCATCAAACCTTTCCATGTGTGCTGCACGCGCAGGCTATTTCTGCTTTCCCCGCCACCCCCACGGGGAACTTGCTTTATACCCAGGGAAAGGTAACAGCAGCAATTATTACACACACTATCCCACAGCTCCTCGCTTGTTAAAGAAAACAAGAGTCTCTTTTGTGCCCGAAATAAAAGGAGATACCTTAATTAGAACAGTGGAGGTTGGTGAGTATTAAACACTGAGCTCAGCTGCTGTATGCCATTAAATTCATAAAAAAAAAGGGGGGGGGGAGGGCAGTCTTAACGAGATTACACACATTGACTTTGATCAAGACACAAAAGCACCAAGGCGTTCCAGGGTTTTTATTGCTGTCTTCGGGCTACATTTTAATGGTTACATTAGAAACATGCGAATGCAGGCTGGGAGATTTGGGAGAAGGGAGAGGGTATGAACACGCCTGGTGAAAAGGCCTTGGCTTAATAAACCGGGCTGCAGTGAGAGGGAAGGGCTGGGGAACAGATGAGTGGCCACTTATTAATTGCTTCCCCCACACCAAGTGCCAGTACCTTACTCTGTCCTACTGGAATATACCCTTCCCTCCCACGATACAGAGCAAACCCAGTCCCCAGCTACCCCACACCTCTGTGTGAAGAGAGGGGTCAGACCACATTTAAACACCCCTCTCCCTGGAGAAGTGAATGTTAACCCTTTCATGCCAGGAGCAGGGTTTTCTAGGGGTTCAATTTTGTGGCAGGCAGTGGGATGCTGGGAAGCTGCCAATGGAAGAAAGGGGCTTGACAGGAGTCCAAGTGGCTTGTGTCAGAGCCTCAGAAGGGCTGCTGATCCAAAAGACCATCCAAAAGAAGTTGGTGCTGCTGATCCAAAAGACCATCTAAGGATGGCGGGGAGGAGAGGGGTGAAAGAAATTGAAGAGTAAAATCCAGCGTGTGATAGAAATGCTCTATTCTCTGCTTGCAGCCAACACTGAAGAAGTAGATGATACCTCAGATCAGTCAAGGCAGCAGCACGTACGTTCATCTGAACACCTTCCTGCTACACAGCTGTCCATGCGTCCTTTGTAATGTGCTGCTAAACGCCTAAAAAGCCTGTGTAATCTAAATAGTGACAGGGGTGTAGCTGCACAGCTATAAAACACAGCCCGGGGAGAGGCACGTTACAGAGGTTGCTATTAATACCCAATGCTGCAGGCATTTCACCATCCCAGTAACTTTTCTTGGCCAAGACATTTAAAAGGCAGTATCTTAAAGGAACAGCACCAGATAGTTGAAGCTCCAAATTTACAATGTGTCCTGTAAAAATCAGATTTTGCAGGACCTAGCAGCTTTTAGAGGAGTGCCAGTCCCCTACATCGTTTGCAACTCAACACTGTAGCATCCTGCTAATGAACGAGCATCACAAAGTGAAAGTGACTAGCTCAAATTTCCAATGCCCATGTGGAGTGAAATGAAAAGTTAGCATCAGCGTCAGAGGGGGAAAATAAAAGCAGATTAAAAGAACTACAGCCAGTTTTAAGAAAGGAAAGGACATCACTTCGTTTAACAAAATATTCATGTTAGTTAACACAACAGCCTCCCCTTGAAACTAACCAAAAGGCAGCCCCCGGGGCATCTATTTCACATTTCCAACAGTGCCCGATTTTCCAGACAACCGACCAGACTCTTTCCAAATTGCCTGTCGCTGCTTCAATTAATCACAAGAGGGGAAGAAAACAGTACTTCTAAATAAAAATCATCTATTATATTCTCTGCTACTGAGACACTTTTCAGCGGGTTTCCCGGAAGAGGGGATGCTGCACAGGTCAGCATATCCCAGCTAAGTGCACCAGAGGCAGCGGCACAATGCATGAAACTCTCTTGGAAGTCTGTAGGAATTCCACAGGCAGAATTGTTCTAGCAGGGAGCCCTTCCAACAGGGAAACAAAGAGTGAGCAGCAGCACCCCTCGGTAACTCAAACCCACTTCCAGCCAATGAAATCAAACCGGAAGAACTCGAATCTGACTGGAGTATTTAACAGCGAAGGTTGGGTGCCCCATATGCGCAGAACCCCACTTAGATCATTTCATATAAAGCAAGAACCTTCTCTTCTAATGCAAGTCCATGTCTGGGGACAGGGAGAAGTCTATGAATCAATGCGAAAGTACCAAGTGCCTCACCAGAGTCCGCAGCCAGCATTCTTCACAGTGCACATGCCAGCACTGAATGGAAGTCAGGGGCATTGTGTAAGAGTCCTGAGGAGAAGAAGCAAAGACATTCTTGTCACAGAAAAGGCTGGCTGATTCCCAGCCTACATTCATGTCACGAGGGTACTGGCTTTGGCGATGGGGCAGGAGAAGAGGGCAGTTACCTGCTATAGACACTCCCCACTATTCCCATCTTGGTGAGAGCACAGCTCAGGAGTTGCTCCTAACACAGCGAGCAAGGTATAAGGCATCAGTCAGAAACAAAGCATAGAAATCAAGCGGCCTTTACTTAGGCAAGCTCTCTCTGACTTCAGGACTGAGTGAAAACTAAGCAGGGACCCCAAACTTTACCCCAAGAGCAACAGAGGTAAAAAACGCTCCCGTCGGCCATTTCTTTGCCTGACAGAAGCCCAGAACCCACCCGCTGGTGACATGGCTCAGTTGGCTATCTAGAGAGGTATATCACACTGCAACTTTACAGGCCCGCGAGCCTCAGTCAGTTGACCTGGCCAGCCACGACTATTCCGCAGGCCTCTAATTGCAGCAAAGTTGGGGCCACGTACCAGTATTCCCAATGGAAAAGTCACCAGGTTGTGCAAGAGCCAGAGAGAAGGGATAAGATTAACTCTCCTCACAACTGTCCGCTCTGCTGGAATAGCTTAATTATCTACCAAGAATACCGCAGTCATTTCAGCAGGCACGTCTTTGCTCTCTAGTGCTTTTAAGTGATTGATTAGTGAAGGTAGAAAACAGCAGCAGACCAGATGCCTTGCCTAGAATCAGAAACTGGGGCCTGTCTGATCCACCTAATGCCAGCCGTGAGCGAGCGAGCAAGTGTGCGAGCCTTGCTCCCCAGCACAAGCTCAAGTTTCACTGGCAACTCCGTCCCAGCAATATTTACTTCCATTGAATCACGGGACAAATAGCGCTCGGAAATAAAACCGAACGAGAGACACAGAAAGCTGCAGGCTCCGAGCCATTAGAGGGAGCTGCAGCCCTTCTTTAGGCAAGCCAAAGTGCCAACAGGCGCATAACTAACTGGGCACCGGCAACTTTTAAACACAGGCAAAATTCTGGTCTTTAAGTCATATGGTGGGTCTCAAATCAGGCATCCCCTCTCCTTACGGATGTGCAACTCTGCACGTGCAGGAAGAGAAGGCAGGCATTTGGGAGCTCTGCATGGTCAATCTGACAGGGGAACGCTGTCCTATGAAGTTAGAAATTTCTGCTCCTAATACAGACACAACTATGAACACCAATTAAATGATATAACTGACACACACACACGCACGCACGCGGAAAGAAAGTTGCAACACATTTACCCAGAGAAAGGAAGAGAGATTTTTCTTGTGTAAGGACAGGGATGTATTCACCTTATCAAAGCAGTAGGATTCTCCCCTCTCCCCACCTCAGCAAAGACAAGTCAAAGGTACCAAGACGTTTTCTGATTCATTGCCACAACTGGAGTGCTACTCACCATGCAAATGAGACATTTATAGCGGTCTCCACGGGAAAGCTGCCTTTCTAACTCACGGACACGAGCCTTTAACGCCTCAAATGTTGTCACTGCAGAGTCTTCTGTAATTCTGCAAGAGATGACGAAAGTCAGGGCTACTGGGTAAACGAGATCATTGGGACTTAACAAAAAGTTAAATTTATGGTCCCTTTGGCAGGTGCAGCAGACGCAGTGACAATGTCCAAAGAAACAATTTCAGCATATGCAGAGGACTATCTGAAAAGGGAGGACTATTAAGAAGACCATTGTTTGCATTCTTTCAGCTAAAAGCACAGCGAACGCTGTCATGTTGGAAATCCTCAGCAGAGATCTGAAAAAGTGAAGCAGTGTGGGTGGGTAACATTATACAGAACATGTTTTGGCAGGACACACACAAACTAAATGGTGGAAGTGGGAGTCATTCCCCTTTACTTCCTTCTTTCCCTATCACTGTAAGAGGCTGCATGTCAACTCCCTCCTAACAAAGCTTGGAGTGATGCTCTGGAGTTGGGAAAGTGTTTCTCTCAAGAGCAACAGCAGTCATATCATATGGTGATGATAACACTCTTTCCTTTCCACTAGTATCTAAGGAGGATGTTAAACAGAAACTACTAAAGCTAGACATTTTAAAATAAGCAGTCCAGATAACTTGCATCCAAGAGTTTTAAAAGAGCTGGCTGAGGAGCTCTGTAACCAGTTAATGCTGATTGTCAATAAATCTTGGAACACTGGGGTAGTTCCAGAAGACTGGAAGAAAGCTAATGATGTGTCAATATTTAAAAAGAGTAAACAAGCTGACATAGGTAATTATAGATCTGTCAGTCTGGCATCGATCCTGAGAAAGATAATGGAGCGTATCAAAAAGGACTTGTCTAATAAAGAATTAAAGGACTGACTAGAGGTGATTATAATGAATGCCAATCAACGTGGATTTATAGAAAACAGATCCTATCAAATTAAGTTGGTATCTTTTTTTTTAAATGAGATTACAAGTTTGGTTAATCAAGATAATAGTATTGATGTAATATATTTAGACTTCTGTAAGGCGTTTGACTTGGTGCTGCATGACATTTTGATTAAACAACTAGAACAATGTAAAATTAACAGGGCACATGTTAAATGGATTAAAAAACTGGCTAACTGATCGAGCTCAAAATGTAACTGTAATTGGGGAATCATCAGCAGATGTGTTTCTAGTGAGGTAGTACAGGGATTGGTTCTTGGCCCCACACAATTTAACGTTTTAATCAATGACCTCGGGAAGCAAACATAAAATCATCACTAATAAAGTTTGCAGATGGCACAAAAAATTGGGAGAGTGGTAAATACTGAAGAGGACAAGTCACTGATTCAGAGCACGCAGGATGGCTTAGTAACCTGGGCACAAGTAAACTATGCATTTCAATATGGCTAAACGTAAATATATACATCTAGAAACAAAGAACGTTGCCACACTTACAGGATGGGGGACTCTAGTCTGGGAAGCAGGGACTCTGAGAAAGATTTGGGGGACATGGAGGGTAATCAGCTGAACACAAGCCCCCAGTGTGAAGATGGGGCCAAAAGGGCTAATGGAATCCTGGTCTGCAGAAACAGGAGAATCTCCTGTAGGAGTGGAGAGATTCTTTTCTCTGTACGTTTGGCACCGGAGGAAGTGTGCCCAGTGCTGGTGTCACAATTGAACAAAGGTGTTGATAAATGGGGAGGGTTCAGAGAAGAGCCAGGAGAATGCTTAAAGGATTAGAAAACCTGCCTTCTAGTGACAGACCTAAGGAGCTCAGTCTATTTATTTTAACAAAGAAAAGATCAAGGGGTGACTTGATTATAGCCTGTAAGTACCTACTTGGGGAACAAATATTTGATAATGGGCTCTTCTACCTAGCAGAGAAAGGCATAGCCTGATGCAAGTTGAAGCTAGACAAATTCAGACTGGAAAGAAGGAATGCAGTTTTTAACCACTGGAACAATTTCCCAAGGGTCATGGCGGATTCTCCATCATCAGTTATGCTTAAATCAAGTTGAGCTGTTCTTCTAAAAGCTCTGCTCTAGGAATTATTTGGGGACGTTCTATGGCCTGTGTTATGCGGGATGTCAGAGCAGATGATCATACTGGCATCTTCTGGCCTTGGAATGTATGACTCTAAAAGCAACTCCCTTCCCTGAGAGGCCAGGTGCACTGCCTCTGCTGGGATCCTGGCCCTGGCAGCACATTGCACCAGGACAGATAAGGTACAGAGGGTTTCTGCTCAATGAAGTCTCACTTCTCAGGTTACTGGCACTGAGAAGGAGAGGGAATGGGGCGCAAAGCCAAAGCTGCAGACATCATATCAAGGAGCTAGATGGAAAAGCAGCTTTGCAAGAACTTCTTGCCCGGGCTCATTTCTGAGAGGCGGCGTTATATTGTTGCACAGGCCCTGTCATAAGGCCAGGCAAGTCCATGTTCACGATTCTGCCAGGTGGACAGAAAGAGTTTGCTGGCAACTGAAAGAACAGCTGAGCAGTTTGCGTTTCGTTCTAAGTTAATTTCAGGTCAAATCTATGGAGCTTCGAAGTCAGAAGAATGGCAAGGAAAACCCATGATCTGAGACTGTATCATTTATTCTGTGTACCTAGCAACACCGGTAACAGAAGCCAGTCCCTGCCGTAAAGAACTTATTTTAGCAAATCATGAACCGACAGGTGGCTTGAGGCAGGAGGCAGTCAAACCATCATGATTGAGATCGTAAGCAGCCGTCACAGCACACTCACTGCTTGGCCATGGACTCGTTGCATGGTGCATTAGCAATCACCACCTCTAGTCACAGCTCTGGAAACATAACTTAGGTTGGCCATTCTGCTGCCTCTTCACAAGCAGAATGGAATCTGGCTGGCTTCTCCCACTGTCATGTTGGCTGGGCAGAGCCAGGACGATGAAAACCCTGGTTATCAGTAGAGCAAACAGCTACGAGTTACAGTGGAAACGGATCAAATGGCAAAAGATCTTTAGAGTCAATTTTCTGATCAAGACCAAGGTCAAGAGGGTGCAGATGGAATGGGCGCTGCAGACATATGCAGCGTTAGGAACCATCAGGACAGAGCACAGCTCCAGTTCTAGCCATGAATGCAGGTTGGGACACCGATTTTAAGACTGCCAAGAACCATCTCCCTTGCCCGCCAGAATTGGGTGCTGCTGAACTTGAATACTGAAAGATACGGAGAGCTGATGTTGGAGGTTAATTCTCCCTTCTATCTCAGGAAAGGCACAAGGAAATTTATGATGGCATTTGAACTCTGCCAGAAACCAGATTCTCTCCAGTTAACCAAGCAGAGGTGGGAGACAAGGAAAACTTCAGTTAGCTGAACTCTTCCATGTTCACATTATAGCAGAGAGTTTCTGTCTCAGTCCCAACCCAATCCGAGCCAGAGTTTGAAAGGGAAATTTACCAGTGCAACAAGTGGAGGGGATAGCAAATGGCTTGCTCACAGAAGTCCGAAGGGCTGATCCCATCAGCCAGTTTTGGAGAGTCTCTGAGATAACTGCACCTCTCCAGCAATAAATGAATGAAATCAGAAGAGGCAGCTGAATAGAGGCATAAGCAATAGTGCGCAGAGCCTGCCTGATACAATGGCCAATCAATAGGAGGGCTGTAGATCAGAGCGCTAGTTAGCTGGAAAATTACCACACCGCTGTGTGCGTCACGCTGCAGGGATCCTGGACAATCAATGTGGGAGCTATCGATTTAGTTATTATCACTTCATACGCTCCAGACATTGTTAAATATACATTTATTAACCAGGCTGGGGTGCAGTCGGTAGAGAGGGAGTTTTAACAAGTGCAACTCTTCGAGCTGTGATCAAAGCTCTGCCGCTGGAGCCTTTAACCTCGCTATTCCTCCCTGCTGAGCTCTGTCCCAGAGCAAATCCTAAGGATCCAGTAAGTGGATAAGAGCCTGACCCCATCTCATGATTCGAGAGAGAGTTCTGGCTGCAAGTGCATGGCTTGCAGTTGAGATTTTGGGAAAGCTTCCTGGAACAGCAGAAACAAAGGACCTGACGTTCAGGGTCAAAACAAAGTAAGAGCTAATTACCCTGCTGCTTCCAAAGAGATGGAGGAAATGGGGTCAAGGCCAAAGGGAGAAACTTAGTACATAAAAGGAAACTGACGCTTCTTCCAGGGCGGGGGTAGAGGAGTCACTTCCCAGGCGTCTGGCTGCAGCATCGGGCGAACCACTCAGAACACAAGCTGTTCCACTGACGTGTTTTACCTTCAACTGGCTGCTTGCACCCTAAAGCTAAGCATCACTCAACAGCAATTCTTCCTGCAACAGGCAAGCGGGGAACTCCATCGGACTCTCCTTCCCTGCCCCTCCCCCAACGTGTTTACCTGGAAAAGGCTGGGAGTGGCTTGTGCAGTATTGAAAAAACAAGGACTAGCAGGGGTGGGCAGTCAGTCAGCCAGCCATTGAAGCTGGGTGAAAGCAGGTAGCGTAGAATCATCCTGCTGGTCACGGGAAGCAGAATGAACTAGCCGACAGTGCACAGGACGGGGAGTCAGGACTCCTGGGTTCTAGTCTATTGCTGATTTACTGTGTGACCGTGGGAAAGTCATCTGACCCTTCTGCATCCCAGTTCTACCACTTCACACATGAACAGTGATGTTCCTCGACTTCTGTAAACTACTTAGAGATCAGTGAAGTACTATTGCAGCTGTCTAGTATGGCCTCTGGCACTGGCATTTCACTGAGTCATCACAACACATGCACTACACAAGGTCCCTCACCAAAGGCTTTTAAGCAAAGTAAGTGCTCATGGCATAAGAGGGAAGGTCCTCTCCTAGATCAGTAACTGGTTAAAAGACAGGAAACAAAGGGTAGGAATAAATGGTCATTTTTCAGAATAGAGAGAGGTAAATAGCGGTGTCCCCCAGGGGTCTGTACCGGGACCGGTGCTGTTCTACATACTCAGAAATGATCTGGAAAAAGCGGTGAACAGTGAGGTGACAAAATGTGCAGATGATACAAAATTATTCAAGATAGTTAAGTCCAAAGCCGACGGCGAAGAGTTACAAAGGGATCTCATAAAACTGGGTGACTGGGCAACAAAATGGCAGATGGAATTCAGTGTTGATAAATGCAAAGTAATGCACATTGGAAAATATAATGCCAACTATACCTATAAAATGATGGGTTCTAAATTAGTTGTTACCACTCAAGAAAGATCTTAGAGTCACTGTGCATAGTTCTCTGAAAACATCCACTCATTCTGAGGCGGCAGTCAAAAAAGCTAACACAATGTTGTGAATCATTAGGAATGGGATAGATAAGACAGGAAATATCATATTACTGCTTTATAAATCCATAGTACGCCCACACCTTGAATACTGCACGCAGATCTGGTCACCCCATCTCAAAAAAGATATATTGGAATTGGAAAAGGTAGAGAAAAGGGCAACTAAAATGATTAGGGGTATGGAACAGCTTCCATGTGAGGAGAGATTAGTAAGACTGGGACTGTTCAGCTTGGAAAAGAGATGACTAAGGGGGGGGATACGATCGAGGTCTATAAAATCATGCCTGGTGTGGAGTGAAGAAGGAAGTGTTATTTACTCCTTCTCATAATACAAAAACTAGAGGTCATCAAATGAAATTAATAGGCAGCAGGTTTAAAACAAACAAAGGAAGAATTTCTTTACACAACACACAGTCAACCTGTGGAATTTCTTGCCAGAGGATATTGTGAAGGCCAAAACTAACAGGGTTCAAAAAAGAACTAGATAAATTCATGGAGGATCGGTCCATCAATGGCTCCTAGCCAAGATAGGCAGGGGTTGCTGTTTGCCAATGGTTGATGAGATCGATCACTTGATGATCCACCATATATTCATGCCCTCTGAAGGACTTGGCATCGGCCACTGTCAGAAGACAGGATACTGGGCTAGATGGACCATTGGTCTGACCCAGAATGGCCATTCTTACGCAGCTTTGCTGCTATGTCTTACTTTGCCGCTCCTGGTGTCGATATTCAGAACACACTTGTCTCTTGCTTCCTGTAGCCAAGAGACGCCAGGAGCACCAAGAAGCAGGCTCACTCAGATTGAAGATGGAGAGTCCTGAGCTCACGATGTTTATAGGTGTGCAGTGACTGCCTCTGGTTGGAGAACCAAAGCAATGTGACCTGCAGAAGCCACAGAGGCACTGATGCTTCCCTGAAGATGAAGCTTTGACCAATGCCATTTACTGTCTAGTCACTGGATTTCGTGGTCAACCAGACAACTGTGCAGCCATCCATGGCGGAGGCTGGTGTGTCTGCTGCAAGACAGGAAGCAGTTCTATGGAACCGGGAAAACAGCACTGGGGTGAGTAACTAAAAACAGCATCAGAAGTATTTTTGGAGCTTCTTCATAGCAGTTTTCTTGTTACACTGGAAAAGAGACACTCCTCCCCCTCTACTATTTAACAAACCCCAACTGAACACCTGCTCTGTTCAGGTGCTGGATAGGACAAGGGCACAGATGCATTAAACAAGAGAAAATGATCAGTGTGTAAATCAATTAGCATCATTACTCGACTATCATGGGTTAGGTGAGTCAGGTTCCCCCACCTCAAAGCCCCCATCCCACCCTCTTGTCATGTGTCAAACATTTGCATGCATGTGAACTTTGTTTCTTCAAATTAAACTGAGCAATTCCCACCTGACGTCCCAGTGGGCAATCACAAGCAACTCCATTAATTAAATTATCTCTGATTCTGCAGCCTTGGAATCTCTCAATATACAGAGGATTGTGCTTTAGCAATAAAATACTTGACCAAAATGAAAAATGCTGATGCCCGCGTGACTGACTTCTGTTAACCCTTCACAACAGATTATTATAGACTGCCCTTTGAGAAAAGCTGCAAGAGACTGTCTGACCAAGATGGGCTTAGGAATCAGAGCTGTGTGTGTAGGGGGACAAGCCTTCATCTCTGCAGGATGCCTACTGCAGCAGCTCAGCAGGGATTCACTGCACAGGCCAGTTACACATAATCAACAGAGAAGAATGCCACCGCCTTCAATTCCTTGTGTATTCAGAAGTCAGGGTGTGATGCAAACCGTAACAGCATGAGTGATGGGGAAGCCTTTGGCATGGCAGGCTCTGAAAAAGGACTCCGCCTCCCTTGGGTTTCACTCAAGGAACTCTGTCATCAAGCGTTCTCCATAAAACATCCCTCTGGTTTGTTTATTTCAGCTGGGTATAAATTTTCCCTTCTTCATAAATGGTCACACTGTACATAACATTCCATAAATTTTTACAGCTCCAGTTTGTATGCACCTTGTAAAAAACATTTAGCACTGATTAAATGTACTACCACTAAAATTTCATGAGCTACTTTTGACACTTGATATTCTGACCTCCCCCTCTCTTCCCTTTCACATTTATTTTTGTTTTCATATGCCTGAAAACATGGAGGGTGGGCAGGATAATTTACTCTACCACTAACTCACTCATGGGCAATTGTTTTTTAAATAAAGTCTAATTCACCCTCCTCAAGAATCTGATTGGGATAGAAAAAAACTCCATTTTCCCTGGCTAAGGGCAGGGGTCAGGTCACTAGCCTATACTGTAATAATTTTGGGGGTGGGAATAGATTTGATTCATTATAATCATGATGAAAAACAAAATAATGCAATTCCACAATCTGTGACCTTCCTCCTTCCTTAACCCAAACCCCTTCTTTCCTACCACTCAACGTACGTATGAACTAGAGTGCAAGTTCTTTGGAGCAGGGACTGTGTTTTATTAGTCCGTAAAGCCCCATGCATAGCTATGGTGCTGTATAAATAGCAAGAGAGGTACTTATTCAGAATCGAGGAATGGAACAGCATGACGATGGGGCTTTGCACCTCACTCCCATGTTAGACTCAATGCCAGCCATACTCCCGCACCATCTAAACAGCACAACCTATTTCATTTGGTTAACTATGAAACTCCGTGCTTGGGGGCAAAAGGGTTAAACAGGTCTGATGAAAGGTTAACCTGCCACCCGCTTTCAACTTGACTGGTGAGACTGCAAATGAAGGCCCCGATCCTGCAAATCTGATCCATTTAGGCAGATCCACGCAGACTCCTGCTGAAGTCTCTTGCGCTCTGCAGGGGCGCAAGGTACCATTCGTGTGGACTGGTCCCTGGGATTGGACATAAAGGTAAACCAGTGTCTGTCCAACAGCGAGGTTAACAAGGAACCCTCTAAATTCATAAATACTTCTTCATCCAGGAGGCTTTAAAAGAGGGCAAATGTTATACAATCGCAGAGTTTAAAGGTGCCAGGACTTCGAAGGAACTCCAACATGATGGTGGTCTTGGTGACCCCTCGGTGGTCGAGGATGATCTCTTTCACGGGTTTTATTTTCTTTGGGTCCTTCGATGACTGAGGAGTCTGATCCTTGAGCCACAGACTCGCTGGCAGATGTTTCAGGGGATATAGGAAGGCAGGGCTGGACCCGATTGCTGCATGACAGTTATCTGTCCTTTCCTCTCTGGCATTTCTCCTCAAAAATGGTTGTTCCTTCTTAGACAAGTCTTCACCAGTTATCCCTATCTTGGGCTACGATCTCCCAGTGTGTGATGTCGATGCCACAGCTCTTGATGTTTGTCTTGAGGGCGTCTTTAAAGCATTTCTTGTGGACTTTCCGTTTCCTTTATCCTTTGGTGAGTTGGGCATACAGCAATTGTTTTGGTAGGCATGCATCAGGCATGCCTATGCAGTGCCCACTCCATCTCAGCTGGTGCTGGATAATCAGGGCCTCAACACTGAAGATGTTGGCTTCCGCGAGGACATTGACATTAGTGTGGTGATCCTCCCATTTTATGTAGAGGATCTTCTGGAGAAAGCGCTGGTGCAGCCGTTCCATGTTTTACAGGTGTTTTCTGTAGGTCACCCAAGTCTTGCAGCTGTAGAGGAGAGTTGGGATCACCACGGCTTTGTAAACTAAAAGTCTAGTGCGTGTTCTGACGTCTGAGTTGTTGAACACCTGACGAGACAGTCTGCCACAGGCAAGGCTGGTGAAGCGGATTCTGTGTTGAATCTTGATGTCTATATTTGCCCTCGGTGAGAGATGGCTGTCCAGGTAGGCAAAGTGTTCTACATTTTCCAGTTCTTCTCTGGCAATGTAGATCTTCCTTGCTGGGTCTGATGATTGACCGGGAGCAGACTGGTGGAGAACTTTTGTTTTGCTGATGTTCAGGGTTAGCCCTAAGCTTTCGTAAGCTTCAGCGAAGCAGTTAAGGGCTGTTTGTAGATCCTCCTTTGAACGTGCAATTATAGCACAATCATCTGCGTCCTGGAATTCGGTTCTTTGGTTCTGGCACAGAGCTGTGAGAGGTTGCCATCAGTCCGATATTGGATACCAATGCCCTGTGGCAGACAGTCTTGGATTAGTATTGTCATAACTGCTAGGAAAAGGAAGAAGAGTGGGTGTCAGTACATAGCCTTGCTTTATGCCAGCTTGGATGGCAAAGGCCTCAGATGTAGAGCCACTGCACAGGATGGAGGCAGTCATCTGGTTGTGGAGGAGTCTTACAACAGTGGCAAATTTGCTTGGGACAGCCAAACTTCGACATGATTTTCCACAGAGTCTCACGGTTGACAAAAGAGTCAAAGGCCAAGAGATAAAGGCCATATACAGCTCCTGGTGTTGTTCTTGACATTTTTCCTAGATCTGCCTGGCTGCGAAAATCATGTCAGTGGTGCCTTGTGATGGTCTAAAGCCACACTGGGACTCTGGGGGTACTGCCGCTGCAAGAGGGAGCGGACAATTCAGTACGATTCTAGCAAGAATCTCCCCAGCGATGCAGAGGAATGCAATACTTCAGTAATTGCCACAGTCTGTCCTATCTCCTCTTTTGAAAGCGGTGACGATGTCAGCATTGTATAAGTCAGCGGGGATTTCTTCAGTGCGCCAGATTTTGATTAGTCAGTGTTTCTCCCCCCACTTTCAGTACTTCAGCTGGTATGCCACCAGGACCTGATGCTTTATTGTTCTTCATTGCTCTGCGGACCTCCTGAGGCACTGGTGGGTTGGTGAGAGTTTCCCAGACTGGGTGCTGAGGGAGAGAGTTGATACGGCCAAAAGTCACAGTCGATTCTTGATTTGGAAGCTTTTGATAGTGTTCCTTCCAGCATGCTGATGGATTCATTTTCTTTAAGAAGAGCACTACCATCTTCAGATTTCAGTGGTGTGAGGCTTGGTCCGTACAGGGTCTTTGTCTCACAGAAAAAGCCTGGCATATCATGTCTGTCAGTGAATGCTTGAACTTCTTTTGCTTTGTCCTCCCCCATTTGTTTTTGATTCCTCGGATCCTCCTTTGAACCTCAGCTTTGAGCTGATGGAAAGAGCTCTGCTTCTGACTGGACAATGGATGGTTTTGCCAGTCTCACAAAACTTTGGGCGATGGGTAAATGTGATACAATCGCACCGTTTAAAAGCATGGGGATTTTGAAGGAACTCCAGTGTAAGATGTGTGGCAGATTGATCACATGCCACTCCAGAAGGTGCGGGCTGCCAATCTGGCAGATAAAATGGGATTTTATTTCCCTGGATGAGCAGCCAAGACAGAAGGGGCCAGATTCTTAGCTGGTATAAATCTATGTAGCAATGCTGAAATCAATGAAGCAACACTGACTTGCACCCCTAAGGATCTGGCCTACAGTCTCAGAGAATGCCAGTGTACAAGTGACTTCTGGCAGGACGTCAATATTTAGAAGCTACCTTCCCCATCACCAACCTAAAAATCTAATTTTTTTGGGTTGGTTTGTTTATAAACTAGCCTCCCTTAAAAAGGCTGATTTATAATCCCGTGAAGGACTGTCACATGTATTGGCACAGATGCTAATTTATTGTCCTCTAGGAAAGAAAAAGCCCTCTTGCCTTGATTAATGTATGTTTTTGTATTGTAAGATATTAAAGAATGCTGTTTCACCTGTAATTATAGAGGATAGTTTATTCTGGCGAAGTGCCCTGGCTCCTCGTTGCCAAGTTATGAATAATACAATGTTCCACCTTCTAATTTCCGTGTTCTAAGTTGTGGATTCAGAGAGGGATGCATGCAAGGGCACACACAGGCAGGGCCAAGGCTCCATGAGTCACGAGCGCCTCTGTTTTATACTTGCTTGCACAACTTGTTAATACCAGCAGCTGCTTGCCAAGTTCAGAGTTTGCTGCTGACTAATTTCATCTTGATGCAAACCAAAAACATTGTCTCTTTTCTCCCCGCAGAGGAATTATTTCTCTTACACTTGCATGCACCATTGCAATACCACTGTGGGGGCTTACCGTTGCAGGAAGGCATTCTAAGCCGCATTTAGTTGGGACCTGGGTACAGATTCCCTGAAGAATTAGAACTACAGAAGAATTAATTATGCTTTCATGTTTCCTTTGCACACAGAGCCCGACGACGTCTTTACAGAAGCAGAGAGAAAATTCAGGCGCTGGCTCATTTTTTATTTTTGGCCCGTGTTTCATCAGGACATGTGTCCAGTCCCGGTCAAAACGGAATCAGATGGCACCACTGAACATTCAGAACATAGAAGCCTCTGAGACAGCATGTTTAGAAGAGTCTGTAGGGCTACAGTGTCCATTGGCCATGGAGAGTGATTTAAACAGGAGGTTAAAGAAACGCTGAGCCTACGCCAACATGCTAAGTGCGCCATCTGAGCACTTACGGTTCTATATGAAATCCGTCAGACTGACTCCATGGGTCACCTTATTCAGATTTACAGACGTTGTCCCCTGCTCCAAAGAGAAAATAAACGCCATTGCATTGCTTTGCTGAAGCTGTAGCTATCAAAGAAAGGGCTTGCCACAGAAGACTATTTTGATGCAGCAAGATTCTCTATTGAAGCAGCACTGGCTGTTATAGGAAATAATTTTCTAGGCAAAGTTCCCACATAGAGATAATTTTATATCTGACACTTTAATATGTCAGGTCACCTTTCAAATGCCTCTACTATGCTGGTGCCGCTGAAGGTGTATTTCTAGCAGGATTATGGGCATCATGCTCCCTGTTGAAACACAGGGGAAGCCTCCAAGGGCAGCCGGTGGAGTTGGAAAATGCAGCCCTCCTCTTTAACGTGGAGACGCAGCACACGGAGACAAGAGATTGCGGCAGACAGCATTCCATCTTGTTCGAAGGCTATGTCTAACACTGGAGCTGGAGGAGTAACTTCCAGGGTGGGTAGACAGACGTGTGCTACCTCTGATTGAGTTAAAGTAGCTAAAAATAGCAGTGCAACTGCAATGGTGTGAGCGGTGGGATGGGCTGGCTGCCCTGAGCACGTGCAGGATTGCACTTGGTGTGTCTACTTTGACTATTGTTAGTGCACTAGCGCAATTACAGCTCATGTGGGTATGTAGCGAAGTGGTGTGGCCTCCCTCCAAGGGCGACACCGAGGGGCCGGCGCAGGCCACCTGGTGGGCAGGCCCGGGTAGCAGCCCACTGGCAAACCGGAAGTGCCGGGGCGGGACAGGAAGTATAAAAGCCAGGCCCTGCAGCTCAGTTGGGGGGAAGCTGCTGGAGGAGGAGGAGGAGGAGGTCTCTCTCTCCCAGGGCTGGGACATGAGCCCAACCCTGACCCCGTTAAAGGGCCACCCAAGCTACCCACCGGCTGAGGACTAGAGGGCCCCCATGACTGGGAAGAGCGGCCTATGGCCAATGATCTGGAGGAGCAGCCTGCAGCCTGTGACCTGCTGGAGCAGCCTGCCCTGAACCACTTGGAAGAGCTGCTGAATGTGAGTGACCCCAAGGGCCTGCTGGGGCTGCCCCTCGCCATCTACCCCGAGGAAGTGGACGACGACCTGGGCCACAGGTACACGGGCACGGGGAGAGGAAGTAGTCCAGGGATCGCTGACCGCAGGCTGGCTGTGTTCAAGCCCAGGCAATATTCAGCGGGTTTTGGCGGGTGCCCTGCCACTGCTAGGGCCCTGGGCTGGGACACAGAGGAGTCGGGTGGGCTTGCGTCTCCCTCCCCCCCCCCTGGGGTGACTGCCCCTCGGCTGCTAAACCTCGATAGGCTGTAGCCGGTTGCTCTATTTTGCCTGATCCGCCCTGACCGAGAGCCAGGGCTACAGACTCTTGGCCTGCCCGTAGTGAAGCGGTGTGGCCTCCTTCTGAGGCCGACCTCCCGGCAAGTGGTTACAGAGTACATCTATCCGAGTCCGAAACTGCACCTTCAGCTCCAGTGTAGACACACACTAAGGATGAACCCGTCTGGATTACAATGGGCACTTCATGCCGAGATCTGTAGTGCAAACAGGCCACACCTCCATATTAAAGAACAAAGGTGGCTGTAATCTACCGTTTTATATAGACTGGATGTAGCCTGGTAGCTACAGTTTGTCTTGCTGAGATGAAACATGGGTGCCGCATAGTAAAATGGGGATGGCAATTTCCTGGGGCTAAGAGAGGTTCGTCAGAAAATTAGGTGCTTGGCAGACTCTCTGCACAATAAAATTATTTTGACCTCAGTAGACAGAATCCAACAGCTGAAGTAAACAGCTACAGCAACACGTGAATTCAAAGAGATCTCAGCTTTCTAAAGGGTTCAACCTTTAGATACTCTTTGCTGGACTTCCCATTAATGTTAAATGATTGGGCGTTACCAAGGGCATCACGATAACATATTCCCAGGATAGTTTCCTGGAATCTCACAGCCTGCCCTGAAACTTTTACACCGAAGTTAAGGAAACCTACTGAATGTTGTCTTGTGTGCTGAACGAATGGACCAGAAGCTATTAGAAAGAGACAAAGCTGAGGACCAGTAACGGGCTACCCAGGGTTACCCAGAGGAAGAACACTCATGTCCCAGAGGAGGGGTGGGTGTGGCTTTGGGGAGGAGATTTAAAATGCTAAAGTGAAGGGGGGCGGAGGGAGGAAAGGGAGAAGAGAGCTGGAGACAGGAGAGAAAACGCACAGCAGGAATGACTCGGATGGCAGCGCTGGGCGCAGTGTGGCAGCTATGCAGAGAGGGCACAATAACAGGGATGCTGAAAGTGTAACATTACCATGGAGGGGCGACAATGATCCCAAAACCAGGTCAGCTGAGAAGAAATAATTGAAGTCGGCTTCCCCCCTGCACCCCAACCACTCATTTCACGTTTGAGTTAATATATGTTGTACTGGCCATAAACGTATTAGACTGTAAATTCCCCAGGGCAGGCACTATCTTTATGCGTCTATACATTGCCCAGAACAAAGGAGGGCATGACTGTGACCTCAGAACACTACCGCGGCAGACGTTAAATAGCTTAGAGGGCCAGAAATCCATATTCTACACCCCTTATTTTCTGGAGTTAGTACACATGAAACCTCAACACACAATGGATAAGCACAGCCAGGTCCGCTAATGCAGGAGATGCATAGAAGCAGGCCCTAGCGGACTATATATGGCCCAGGACAGGATATTTGGTCATGCCCTGCTGAAGCCTCCATCCCTCTAGGAAGGAAGAATATGGGAACATTTTGATCAAACTCCGAATTCAGCTTACGATTAATCATAATTCTTATAGTTTGCGTTGTAGTACGGCCTAGGAGGTACCACACAAACATGGATTAAGAAGGCAGTCCTGCCCCATAGAGTTTACAATCTAAGAAAAAAACATGCAGTCAAATCCTTGAAACACTACAAAAAAAGACACCGGGATCAAGAGGTGCTCATCAGAGGCATCACGAAGTGGAAAAGGCTGATTTTAGGGGCAAGTTCTCTCTCTGACAAGCTGCTCACATATCCAAGGGCAGAACTAAACTGCAGGAAGGCAGCTATTTGTGTTTTACAAGCTAAAGTTTCTCTTACCTATGGAATAACCCCAATATTTCACTGGGAATCATCATCCATCTAACTGAAATACCCTCTAACGGCCCATCAGCCTCATCTCCCTTTTGAAATAGCACAGCTGAGCACTTGCTGGGCCACGGTTTATTTTTTACCTTCTCAGACATCTTGCTGACTCCATAGCTCACCAGTGACAGTCGAATTTCACACTGCGATAGCCCCCCATCGATTTTTCACACACAAGAAGCAACTCCGCAAATTAAAGTTAACAGCATTTCTGAAACTTTAAAAAAAAAAAAAAAAGCGGGGGGGGGGGGGGGGGGAAAGGAGGGGAAGAGAGACTTGAAGGGCAAAGATGCCTGAACTCCACCTCTGACACACAAACATCCTTCCTGGGAGGGTTGATCAGTCGTGGCAGGAGGAAGATAAGTGTCCCAGAGCCAGGAGGCGGAAACTGCAGCTCCTGCCCTGGACTTACAGTCTGAGGCCTTTAGGATCTAAAGCATTACATGGTTCCTCCACCACACGCAGCTGCAAAACACGTGTATATGGAGGAGGTATACGCAGCGGAGGAGATTCAGCCTGTGCCCCTAGGTGCACTTGAAGTAAAGGGAAATACCAGGCTCACTGACAGCTCTGAGTTCCCTTGGTTAGTTTGCCTCGCTGAGTTTTATACCCTGGCAGGCTAGAGATGAAACGCTAACTAAGACCGCCCAGGATTTAGACAGAGCGAGGCTGGCATGGTGATATTCTTGTTTTAAACTGTTACCTGTACGGGCAATTTCTCTTAATAGCTCCAAGATAAGGGGCTGAGTTAAGAATTTCAGTCCAGATCTCTTCTCCCTGGCAAAAATCACTCTGACCGTCAGCCCCATGGGACACGCTAACACAGATAAATGACCACATACGAACCCTGAAACGTATCCATCGGCCTTTCTGAAGAACCATGCCCCTGTTACGTACTGTCCATCGTATTTCAAGGGAGAACCATACCCTTTAAGAAGTCCACACACACAACCCCCGGGACACATGTAGCCCTTCGCCCAGCAACTGCACGATTCTATCGGGTCAGCCTCAACCCACTTCTCTTGTTCTTGTCATCACTTTGGCTTCAGTCCTGCATTTGGCTCAGTGCAGGCAAATCCCTGTGGAGCCAACTGCAGGATCAGGAGCGCCGACTGCACATTCCTCCAGGCAGCGACCCCACTTTTATTTTGGAGCGCACCATGTGCATTTATGGCATTACCTAAATCTTCTTTTTACTCTTCTCTATCCGCTTCTTTGCGTTGGCATCTGAAACCCATTAATGGTTCAACATCTACAAAGAAGGGGCTGGGAGAGATTATCCTGATGTGTGAATTCATGGCATCTTCTCTCCAGTCCCCTCCAACACACTGATTTAAGTGTAGATCTGTCTCTGGCTTCACACCCACCCTGCTTTCATCCCCAGCGCCCTGTCTGAGCAGGAGAGACGCTCCCTGAAGAGAGGCATTGCTATTTCATGTGCGGCTCTCAGCGATTAGATTCCTCAGTGCACACCAAGCCAACACAGCAGCTTCGTTCACTTAAATAGTAACCGATTCCACTGGTTTTTCCAGGGCCTCTGAGCTCCCCTGGAATTGGTGTTTTTAGAAAGCTGCTTCAGAAAGGCAGGGGGACAAAAAGAAATGAAAATAAAACAAACGCCACGGCTTTTCTTCTCTAATACCCTCTTCTTAACCCAACAAGCATCTCGTCCAGCCGAGCATGATGAGCATGAAGTGTTCTATAAAGAAGATAATTATAAAGGGATTTAATGCTTGGCGGGCTTAAATCGCAAGCTTTATAGCAAAGGTAGCGCACTCACTCAAACAGCCCTGTGCGCCGGTTTGCTCGTATGGGAGCTAGCCGGAATCCAAAACAAGATTTGTTTTATGAGGAAAAAAGAAAAAAAAAGAGCACAGCCCCTTCCCACCAAGGATGGCAGCTCCAGTCCCACCTCCTTCCAGTTTTGTTCCATCCCTGATTAATGGTGTTGTCTGCCTGATTTATGACCCACCCCAACAGATTAGAGTTTCCCCCTTCAACCTCCCCTCCTCCCGCAGAAGGCAGAGCCACACTCGGCTGGAAATATGAGAGAATTATTAAATAAACATTCATACGTCATGTCTCTTCGCATCCCGAGCTCACCCCAGTCAGCACTCGGCGGCGGGGCCTGTTTGCTTTCAGGCTGACACCAAACAGCTGTAGTGATTCATGGAGAGGCCGGCTACAATGTTTCGTGTCATATATCACCCTAGCAGCACTCCCTGCCCTGACTGAGATAAACTGATCAACCACAACCGGCTGGAATGAATTTATGACAACACAAAATGGAGGGAAACAAATGGGAGGTGACCCAGTGGGCCACTCACCCAGACTCTTTCGCTGGCCTGCAATCTAGTTTGGTGGCAGAAAGCAAAATTGAACATTGGCACTCTGAATTAAGATGCTGGCTTTTAACCCCTGGGAACCTTGATTTCAAAATGGCGCCAGGCTTCTTGGGTAACGTCTTCGGAGGGAGGGGAAAAGGAGAAAAGAGGTCACAGCTTCTGCAGCTGGCAGTGTGCTCTGACATACAACTACACGAGTCCCAGCAGGATGTTACTGCTAGTGGAGGAGCCCGGGCACATGGCTGAACGGTTATAGGGATCGATTAATCCCTCCAAGTCCACGGCAAAGTCCTGTCTCCAATCCAACCAGAGGTGTGCTTCACGTCCTGAGATTTGCAGAGCACTTAAGTCACCCTTCCCCCTTCCCAATCCCTGCATTAGGAGGGGCATTGCCAGCAGGTCGCGGGAAGTGATTATTCCCCTCTATTCGGCATTGGTGAGGCCGCATTTGGAGTATCGTGTCCAGTTTTGGGCCCCCCACTACGGCCAGGATGTGGACAAGTTGGAGAGAGTCCAGCGGAGGGCAACAAAAATGATTAGGGGGCTGGAGCACAAGACTTCTGAGGAGAGGCTGAGGGAACTGGGCTTGTTCAGTCTGCAGAAGAGAAGAATGAGGGGGGATTTGACAGCAGCCTTTAACTACCTGAAAGGGGGTTCCAGGAAGGATGGAGCTAGGCTGTTCTCAGTGGTGGTAGATGACAGAACAAGCAGCAACGGTCTCAAGTTGCAGTGGGGGAGGTCTAGGTTGGATATGAGAAAAGCTTTTTCACCAGGAGGGTGGTGAAGCACTGGAATGGGTTACCTAGGGAGGTGGTGGAATCTCCATCTTTGGAGGTTTTTAAGGCCTGGCTTGACAAAGCCCTGGCTGGGATGGTTTAGTTGGGATTGGTCCTGCTTTGAGCAGGGGGTGGGACTAGATACCTCCTGAGGTCCCTCCCAACCCTTGTCTTCTATGATTCTATGAATTCCCCTTTTGCCCCCTTTGCTAATTCTTTAGAACTAAACAGCACTGCTTCAAAAATTTCATGCAGTCAAGATTGGAAAGTCCCACTAGATCTCGAAGTCCTGACTGTAGAGGGATTTATCCTCAATCCTACTTCCATCTGGCCAACACAGATGATGCAAGGAGCAAGGTCACTGGTGCAAAACCAGCTTGAAACAATGGAGACCTGTCGGGGCACAAGGAGGTGGGGAAATCGGTGTGGACTTTCCTTGCATCTCTCGGATTGTCAATTGGCTTGCAAGAGAGTCTTCGAAGGAAGCCTGAAGTGCAGATTCCATTAACTTTCAACCAAAGTACATCAGCCGCACGCCAAAACAAGGACAGTTTACTGTATCGTATTAGCTAATGAAAAGAACACGCTCCATGCCTAGACTTATTTTTGGAAAGGGGGGAAGGAATGTCATTCTTATAACAGTGGGATCAATACATGGAATCACTACTAACTCTATTACCCATTGTTCTAAATGGAGAGCACAGCTGACCCAGGTGATAAACCATGTGCTTCTAAACTTTTAAAAATGCTAATCAGATGCTACATGTAGCATACCACACCAATCAATAATGCCCAGATTTAAAAGCAAAAATTGAAGTTATGAACAACGGAGCAAAGTGCTTCAGTCTAAAACTTGCTGCAAGCGCCATCCAAAGCAAGAAAAATGAAACCAATTTAGCTCCAGATTAAGAAACAGGAACTGGAGATGAATCAATTTAGCCTGTTGGGCTGGGTCACCATATATCACGGCTCCACAGTGGAATGGGAAGCAGCCAGACAGTCTGAAACACCCCTCCCCCACTTTCTGTAGGATACTAGCTCTGATCCCTGTTACCAATTAATTTAACACAAGCCCCCCTACACAGACAAACATGCAGAGAATCCAGGCTCCTTAAACAGCAGGACAGGAACTATTTATTACACACAGATCTCAGGGGGGAAAAAGGGAAAGGTGGGAATCCGCCTCCAACACCTTCTTACTTTCTGATCCTGATGGAAATAAAGGCCTTTAAATAAAAGCTTCACCACTCTCCTCATTCCTTTAAACAAGGAATTTCTTGGGAAGAGTCAATAATGTAATTTCTAATAAGCTTTGCCTGCCTTCCAGCAGGACTGGAAGTTGAACTGGGGCAGGACGTATGCACATATTTCACAATGCAGTTATTCTACGTGTCATCCGGAAAGTGCTTGCGGATCCTTCACAAGACTCTAGACCATGCTTTAATAACCCGATCAAGGAGGGAATGTCAATTTATCACTCGGGCTCAAGTGTTCTGCAAACTCTCAAATCCTTTCAGCTGCTGTGGGTTTAAAGATTTTTCAATAGGAGTGGATTTGGGAGGGTAGCGAGCCATTGACTCTAAGGAGAGCTTGAGACCCTATGGAAGGATGAGCAACAAACCAAAAGAGGGCTGAGACAGAGGCCAATGGATTATTGCTAAGGGATTCAACCAATGCTCATGTTTCCACCACTGAAATAAAGCACAAACAAGGCTAGCTACTCTGAAAGACTGGTCTCCTCTTGCACTGATCTCGAATCCCGGTCCTTGGCTTGAACCCAATGATTGACAAGTGTGAAAACAGCAGACACAGGTAGAGGATGAGCAGCACAGAGAACCCATGTCTGGGATGCATGAGTGGAGAGGCCTTAAAATAGAAAAATAAGGCGCCGAGACCAGAGGTCATGGACAGCAGGGAATTACCTCACCCCAGACTGGCGGAATACCCCCCCTCCCCAGTTATCAGCCACTTCATCCAGCAGGTGCTAGGAGTGGAGATAATGCAATGCTGATGGTTGGGACGGCAGTAGCTTATTTCAGAGACAACTGCTTCAGTAATCACGGGTGCCAAAACATGCCTGTCTGTGCTCCTCCTGGAGTTACCCTGACTCTCAGAGGGCTTGGGGCAGCTGCTTCACTTCCCCAGAATGGGCAGGGCTGTCTGCTTTATACTCACTTTTCAATATCGCTGTTCTTACAGGTTTTTTGCATAGCCTCCTGTTTACTGCTTTCCCCGTTACTCGTCGAGGGCATTTCTGTGGAGGGAAGGTACAGGGCATTTAGTGAAATGAACATTTGTTCAACAGGCGGAAGAGTCTAAACGTGTGACAGGTGCAGGAGCAAAGGGCCCCAGGAGTCACTTTAATGTCAATTCCCAGAAAGAGGGAAGATTCCCTCTGGGTGCTCCTGGCTGTCTGAAAGGCCTGTGCGCCTAAGATCAGACGGGACAATGAAAGTTCCACCCTCACCTTGCTTCCGACAGGATGGCCCAATGGCGCTTGCTAGTTGCACCAGCTAAAATTTATTTCAGAAAACGTTCGCTACAGCAGCCATGCAGAGCAGGTTTTGGCAAGTTTCCACCACGGTGCCAGACTCTCCAGCTGTACAATGGGCCTCAAAAGCCTGCAGTGAGGAATAGCGTGCAGGGCCCTCTGAGATCCTCAGAATAAAGGAGTTCTGCGAGTGCCAAGCACTGGTAATTATGCTGTGTAGGATCCAGTGGGTATGTCTGTGCAAGATCACTATATGCTTCTATTTACATGCAGCTGCAATTACCACTACAGAGGCAAGTGACCGAAAAAGATGGAAGATCAACTCCCGCCCCCAATCCAAACCTGCAAGAGAAGGTCTGCCTGTTCAGGACGGAACAGTAATGTCTGGATCTAACACTCACCATCACTGGCCCATTTGGAAAACTCCGGTGTTATTCGGGTACTGGGCGTGCCACCACTGAAAACAGAGAAGAGACACACAATGCTGAAAGCAGGTCATGGGGAGTCTGCAGCTCCTACAACACACACAACCCTCACTGACTCTTGTAGGTTTCAACAGCTTAAATACAAACGTTCCCTCCCACTTCAATCTGTGCATCAGAGCGAGGGACTAGACTTCTTTAGAACTTGGCTTTGTGCTGGCAGGTGATGTGCAAAGTTCCCTGCACAGCTTTCCCGATGCTCCCAATACCTGCTGTTCTTGTTCTAGTCCTGGCAGTCTGCGCTATGGGCTTGGGACCCAAACTCCTTCCCTTGCAACCTAAGGCTGATTTTTGAACCCAGGATTTCAGAGGCAAAAGGCGTAAGAGTTAACGGCGTCTCTCTACGATACAATGCTCTCTCCCGCTAAGAATAGCGACAGATAGGCCCTTGTCATGTTTCAAAGCTGGGAGAACCACTGCACTGAAGTGAATAGAACCTGCAATGATGGCCATTCACTCCTGAGCCCACAGAATAAGGGAGGCAACAGCATAAGAGAATCTTTAAGGAGCCTGGGTAATTGTGACCACTAAATAACACTGTCAGCTCTGCGAGCGACGAGGGTTACATTGAAAGGTTAATCTAGCTCACGCTTCAGGGCATGAGCTAATCATTTCTGGACCCTTTGGCCAGAATTTCAAAGCACTTTGCAAACATTAGGTATTATTATTGCCTCCATTTTACAGCTGGGGCAAATGAGTCGGAGCGGGGTTTGAGGACTTCATCCACAAGGCAATGCAGTGTCTCAGTGAGAGCGCCACATACAGGAACGTGACCTCAGAGATATCGGGCTCCTGCTCTAATCCCTACACTGCACTGCCCCATTACTCTCTGCAGGCACTGGCGAGCGATTGCCCCCCCACCTCCATCTCACAACATGCTCAGCTGGCTAGGGGGAATGGTTCTGCCTCTCTCTGAAGCACTACACTGGCCACCGCTGAAGGCAAAGTACTGAATGGCCCAATGGTTTGATCCAGCAGGGCAAATCCTGTTTCTACAAAGTGGAACCTAATTTCAAGCCACTGTTTGTGACAGGCTAAGCAGTCAGAAAGATTCATTTCACTGCTTTATCAATCACTTCAACCTTGACCTCACAGGCTCACTCGGTCTTAGAGACAGAGGGGACATTTAAGCCCTATTTCCATGCAGGGCAGAGGGCTAGAAAAACAATCCTAGCTCCCTGTTAACAGTCATTTTGTTATTTGCCTGAAGCACTTCCCCGAGCACCTGCATCCCGGCTCACAGCACATTCTGCCTGCCTGCATTTCACAGCCTGCGATAAGCAAGGCAGCATTCTCGGTTCCTGCTGTACAAAGGAGCATCGCCGACTTGCCACAGCCCAGCGCTGAATGCAAAGGGGTCAGCTGGCCTGTTCGAGAGCACGCTGTGCAACTGCACACACAGAGCTCCTAACAGACTCCTGCAGCATGTAAGTGGCAGCTGTGTCACACAGGTCTACACAACTAGAGACCGCTGCGGGGAATGGCAGAGCTGTGAAAAGTCTGGCCAGAGAGGGGATGCAGCACCACAGTGTCTTCTCCACCCGAAGTTAGCAGCTGGCCAATGTTACTCCCAGAGTAGGCAGCACAGCTGGGGAGCAGGTGTGGCCAGAGTAGCTGGGGGATGTGCTTAGAAGGGACTGCCACGAACCCCTAGCTATATTCTCATCTGACCCTTCCTACACCATGGTTGGGGAACTCAGCCCAAGCCGCGTGACTGTCACCTTTTCTTTGCCATGTCATGCACACTTAGCTGAACAGGGATTTCCCCCTCAACTCAGACCCAGCCAGTTTGGTGAAAACCATTCCAAAGACCGTGCACTTACTTTAAGACGGCACCCCGCAGTGCCTCCCTCTCTTTGGCTTCGCCTGGCTCTTCCCCAGTGCAAGGGATGATATCGGCCTCTGTGTACCTGCGCACGGAGGGTTAAGGAAGAATACAGCCTTGTCAAGGGAGAGGAGCGGGTGCTCTGTGCTACGCAGACAGCTGTGCCTATTTCACGTCACCGGGGGCTCAGTCAGCCAGCTGACTTTGGCTACAAAGGATACAGAGCGAGTTCATTCGGACTGAATCTACCTCAACAGCTAGCTTCCCGGCAGCCAACGGGGGCTTTTTCATGCTGGAGCAAAGCTCTGATTTCAAAGGCAACAGGGCACATGGTAACAAACTTAGACAGGAAGGTAGCGTCCCGTGCTATCCCTTTGCCCGTGCGGGAAGAGCTGTTATGAGGAAGACCAATTCTCAATCTCTTCAGTTTGGTTTTTTAGAATACGAACCTTAGCTTGCAGGCACTTTAGGGCCGAATCCTCTGCAGGCATGAGTATGCATAGCTCCACTGCTGCGGTTATTGCTATGCAGACTCGCACCACCTGAGGATGGGTACTCCACTCTCAAAGCCTGGGGCAGGTTTAATAAAATCCTAGAACAGAGACAATAAGTCACTCCACCCCCAAATGTCAGCGTCTAACCACTGCCTTCATGGAATTCATACAGCACGGCTGCTCCCGCTCCTCCCACAGGTCCGCACCATACAGTCACTAGAGCTGCTACGTACAGACCAGTTGCCGTGGCCCAAATTTCTGGCTGGAGCAGCTCCAGCCCTAGCCAAGTCGTTGGAGCGCAGTGCATTTTGGGAAAATCTCAGAGCATGAAGGAAGGAGCTGGAGAAGGATGTGCTTTCAGTGAAGTAGAAGAAGACAGTGAGACTGAAGGAGGCACGTGTGGGGGTGGGATACGGGTAACTAATGAGGCCAATGAAGTATTGTATCAGAGGCATTAGGGAAATAACCCAAAGGAACAAGCGTATTCTATTTTTTCTACGTGCTTCACCAGCTGGGGCTGGGGTGGGAACCGATGCTTAGGAGAGACTCTGTAACGGGAGTGAAAGGGAACTTTAAAGCAGATGTGAGCACTGGGGACCACTCCTGGACCAATGAACATCTGAGCTACAGGGTGGGGAGCTGCTGGCATTTCCCATGGGGGCTGAGCCTGGCTCACTCCACGCTACACACAGCAATGCTGCGTCCCGGTGTCAGCAGCCTCAGACACACAGCTACGGTTCCATCGAGAAAGAACCTCTCAGAAACGATACTGTGGTTTCCCGTATTCCAGTGTATCATCTCCGTCCACGTCGAGGTCGGCGTCGCTGTCGGGGTTCTCCTTGCCACTGCACACAACGAACCCAGAGCCTGGAGGGAATAAAACGGGGGGAGGCAAGCGTCACCAATCCGTGCACTGTTGCAAAACATCTCACCCAGCACCAGAGAGTGTCACTTGAAAGAAACCCTAGTGCAGCGGCTGGGCTGCGTGGGCTGCATGTACTTCAGAGCTCAGCCACATATTTTGAACAGATTAACAGCAGGCACCAGTTCCAGCGATTCCTCTGGCTCTCTCTTCTGGGACCGCTCTGGGAACAGGACAGTACAGTACAAACATATTGAAGGAAAATGCTTTGACACTTCCTGGGTTTATGTTGTCCATCAGAGAGAACGAGACACTTCAATATTCGATGACGACGGGAATTTTAGAGATTTCCATCACTCTCGTCATCACAGAAGATGAGGGTTGGGAGGGACCTCAGGAGGTATCTAGTCCCACCCCCTGCTCAAAGCAGGACCAACCCCAACTAAACCATCCCAGCCAGGCCTTTGTCAAGCCAGGTCTAAAATCCTCACAGGATGGAGATTCCCCCACCTCCCTAGGTAACCCATTCCAGTGCTTCACCACCCTCCTAGGGAAAAGGTTTTTCCTAATATCCACCTAGGCCTCCCCCACTGCAACTTGAGACCATTGCTCCTTGTTCTGTCATCTGCCACCACTGAGAACAGCCTGGCTCCATCCTCCCTGGAACCCACTTTCAGGTAGTTGAAGACCTCTATCAAATCCCCCCTCATTCTTCTCTTCTAAAGACTGAACTTTACCTTTTGTGGCAAGGAAAAAGGGCAGCTTGAGGGTCACAAGGCATGGTTCAGAAATTGGACGGGTGTCTCACCACCAGCAGGAAGCTCAAGCATCAAACAAGTTCGTGGGCGAACCTAAGTTTTTGTAAGTTTGTTCATCACATGGTATCTCAGCCAAATACAATGAGATAAGGCCACTGGAAACAGTGAATTCTATCCTCATCATAAGGTCTATGAGTGGGGGCACAACAAACACCAGCACAATAAAACACCCATTTTTGTAATGAGTGTTGGCCTCTGCTTAATTCTGCCCAATATAAAATGTTTATGAATGAGAATAAAACTACTTCTGGGAAGCAGACGAGGGCCACACTAACAAGCTCTCCTTATGCAGGCAATATCCCTGCTGAAGTATGAAGTGCTGCATAGGTCCAGATCTTGTGAAATGTTAAGCACCCCTAACTCCCGAAAGCATTTAAGAAGCCACATAAGAAATGCAACTCTTTAGTGGAGAGCCACCATAGGCAAGAAGTATTTGAGTGTTAACTGTCTTATGGCATGCCAACCAGGATCAGCTTCTGTTGAGCTAAAACATTGTACAAACATAGTAAGAGTGTCTATCCCAAACAGTTTACAATTCAACATCTCCATTGACAGATGGGGAAACTGAGGGATTAAGTGACTTGCCCAGGGTCACACAAGGAGTGTGTTGCAGAGCTGGGAAATGACCCCAGCTGTCTCACGGCCCAGCCCAATGCATTAACCACAAGACCATCCTCCTCCCTGTGTTGCAGAGCTGGAGCAGAGCCAAACACCTTGGTATCAGATCACTAACTCTGGCTCATGTCTGTGTGTTCTTTGAGCCAGTTTTAATTGGGCTTTGGGAGCACGAGCCTCTTGTGCAGTGTGAATGAGTCGAGGAAGGGAAAGGCTGGTTAGCTCCAGGTAGGGACACTGAATTCGGGAACGGTTATTGATTACTCCCCGTAAAGACAGAAGTCCCTCCCATCCCCCGAGTCACCCTCTTGAGAACACAAGGGCCTGATTCTTCTCCCAGCCCACTGTGCTCTCAACTGGGTTGACACACAAGCTGATGCTGTCAATACCGGATCTGTGTTTTTCCTCCCCACGATGGTGGAGCACTATTTCTAGCTGGCTATATCCCCAGTGGGAGCGAGGCAGGATAAAGATCTCTTGCCAAGGACACCACTTGGATGCAGTAAGTTACTGCCAGTCTCTGAGAACATACACCTTATCAGTTAAGCTGCTAATAAAATTTGTTTATAAAGACTTGATATTTCTCTTCCTCTGCACAAAACGAGAGCCTTTAAAGAGCGGTATTTTTAGTGTTACATCAATTTTCAGGATAACCCCTCTACATTAACCCAGCCAGCTCCCACCCCGCAAAGCAACCGCCAGCTTTAATCTTCACCAGAGCTGACAAAACTGCCATTATCGACACCTGTATCACTGCAACACCCAACCCCGGCTTTTGGAAGCAAGGCACAGCTTTGTGATAAGTGGCTTATTCAGAAGCATACGCTCTGGCCCTACAGCCTGGCTGGGCAGCTGCTTTGCCATCCGAGCGCATCGGAAGTGTTTCAAGTCCAGGCTGAGTGGTGCTGCACGCTGCCGGCCAGCATGCATCCGGAGCTTCTCTCTCTCCCAGCAATGGCTTACCTGGTAAATCTTGAATCTTTCAGTTCATCACAATGTTTGGGAGAAGATTTAAAGTAATACGAGAGACCTGTCAGAATTGCTGGATGTTCTTTCAACGCTGCCTGAGAACTCACAGTGGGCCATGTAGTGGTAATTTACAAGCATGACATTAAACCTCCAGTAACACCATCTTCTGCACCTGGCATTACTGTAGCCCATCACTTCTCAAAGGCCATAAGCTTTGGACATCCAGGTCTTCATTTTTCTTTTGAAGAGGTGGGAAACACAAATCACGTAAAGCTGGAGCAGTGACTTGGCCAGTCCCAGAAGTGATTTGAATGTTAGCCAGAGAATGAATACTTGGAACAAGTGCCTGAGGGAGGTGGGGTGGTGTCAGGGGCCAATTGAGTGAATGGAAAAGGGATTTCTGCCCGTCCTCTCTCCCCGGCAAGGGTGCCAAGCACGGGGGAGACAAGCACGTTTTCATCAATTTTGTTTCTAAATCATCCACGCCAAGTACTTTAGTGGATCATGGTCGGAGTTTAAGAGTCTACAGCCTGCCTTCGGTGGTGTAACTTACCAATATGAGGGAACCTGATTTCAAAACCCTAACCCCAGCCTCACCAAACTCTCCTTTGTGCATGGGGAAATTCTTTTTCCGACAAGTCTAGTAACGACGGCACTAACGACTCCTTTGCTAGCTCCCGACTCTGCAGTTCTCAGTTTTAGAGAACATTTCTGAGCGAGTGTTCTCCACCATAGCACAATAAAGGTGTTATCCCTTCCACGAAGTCTGCCCGGAAATACAGCCACAGAGAGCCATTTGCGCAAGTTCTCGCTGTGCCTTTGTCAGTCATGGGAGTTGCTGATGGAGAACAGGAGGAATCAGTGGTGATATTTGACACTTGCGATGCTGCTGGGTCTGGGAAATTCTTCTGGGATCTCAGCCCGGCCTCTATCGCAGCCCACCTCAGCCCACGGAAGAAGCCACTTGCTCAGTCAGCAGTGAGTTACTACATAAGAACGTAAGAATGGCCATACTGGGTCAGACCAATGGTCCATCTAGCCCAGTAGCCTGTCTTCTGACAGTAGCCAATGCCAGGTGCTTCCGAGGGAATGCACAGACCAGGTGATCATCAAGGGATCCATCCCGTCGGCTATTCCCAGCTTCTGGCAAACATGCTAGGGATATTTCAGAGCATGGGTTTTGCATCTCTGCCCATCCTGGCTAATGGCCATTGATGGATTTATCCTCCATAAATGTATCTAGTTCTTTTTGAAACATGTTCTAGTCTTGGCCTTCACAACATCCTCTGGCAACATCCTACTAGCCTTTTGGGGGAAGTATTGTAAAGTGCAAGGCCAGGCCAGCAAAGGAAGCTGGACAATTCAGAGCATAGGACAAAGAAAGCTTTCTGGAGAACTTTCACGGATGCACACAACCCCTCACCCTCTCTGTTACATAATCTCATTCCTTTTCACCAGAGCCTCTACCACCTTAACATCACGTGCAAACACAGCATTGAAGCAAGTTTCTTGTTTGGTCACCAGTAGGGAAACAGCATTTGTCTGACACTTCAATAGTGCTAGTTAAGTCCAGACTAACCCCACATGATTCGTGATTTTGGATGTCTCAGCGATTCCTGCAAGTCAGACCCTTCATGCCAGCAATTTCGGGTACCCAAATTGACGCAATCACTTTTGAAACCCTGGGTTTAATGGCACTATTGGGAGCAGCGCTGGCCAGATGTGGTCAGGGAACAGCCTGCCCCAGCCTGCCTGCCGGGGAGAGGAGAATGAGGAAGGGTTTGGGCAGCCAGGAAGGTGTGTTATGAAACAAGACACTATTCTGATCTGACATCACCAGAAAGCCACGTCAAACAGGACAGCCTCCTCCAACAAAGAGCTTGGTTTAAAAAAATGAAGATGTGGCTGAGCCATTGCTGCGAGGGAAGAAACTCAGGATGCATGCTGGCTGGCAGCGTGCGGCACGACTCAGCCTGGACTTGAAACACTTCTGATGGGCTCGGATGGCAAAGCAGCTGCCCCAGCCAGGCTGCGGGGATGGCCTGTGTGCTTCCAGAGAAGAGGCAGGTGGGCATACTTTCCAGACTGATCTGCTGAGAGCTCCCAACTCTGGGCCTGGAGGGGCGGTACTCAGAGGTTAGTCTAAGGCAGTGATTCTCAACCAGGGATACGTGTACCCCCGGGTGTATGCAGGTGTCTTCCAAGGGTACATCAACTCATCTAGCTATTTGCCTAGTTTTATACCAGATTACATAAAAAGCACTAGCGAAGTCAGTACAAACTACATACAATGACCTGTTTATACTCCTCTATACACTGAAATGTAAGTACAATATTTATATTCCAATTGATGTATTTTATATGATAAAATGAGAAAATAGGCAATTTTCAGTAACTGTGTGCTATGAGACTTTTGGGGTTTTATGTCTGATTTTGTGAGCAAGTAGTTTTTAAGTGAGGAAAAACTTGGGGCACGCAAGACAAATCAGCCTCCTGAAAGGGGTACAGTCATCTGGAAAGATTGAGGATCACTGGTCTAAGGTAATCCTGCCCTAGGTATTTCTTCAGAACACATTCCTGACTTCACCTATCTTTACCAAATAAGGGACAGGATTTTTGTCATGAGAATTTCAGCTGTTATAGATTGCGCTCTGTCAGCAAATAGTCAGGAGATTCCCACTTTACAAAGGAAAAGCATGTTCCTGAGATGTGTCCAGATTCGATCCTGGAATCGCTATTATATACAGGAGAATGCTAGAAAATAGAAGGCAATGCACAACCTGACTAGAGATCAACCTGTGAAACCAATGGCCCATCATACACACTTTCAAACACATTTCACCCAAGGGAAGATTAGTTTTAAGGCCAGTTCCGATAGGTCAAAGTTTAAAGCCAGAGTTTTAACTTGTCCCTCCTGGTGTAACTTTTCTGGTGTTGCCTCCCTCCACAAAGCCAGTGAAAACACCCAAGCAGCTGTTCAAATATTTGACGTCTGAATCGCTTGCATTAATTATTCATCTCAGGCTCATTCAAACCAGATTTCTGGACAAGTGCGGTTATAAATGGATTAAGAGGACCACTAAATGCAAGGAAAGCCTGATAGGATCACACCTGCTTCTCACTCACTCAGAGTGTAAAAAGGGTTTAGGACTCCCACCTCCTGCCTGCACTCTGCCATGGGCATGTTGCCATCCAGAAACCGGGAAAATATGAAGCGGAGTGTGGGGATGGCTGCAGGGAACAGGTTGTACTTGGTGGTACTTTGAAAACGAGGCTGATGTATGAGAACAAAATGTGAATCTCCAGAAGACACTACACACACCACACTGTTACTGTATTGAACCATTAGTCATCTGGGTGTGTTATTTTTGGCCTGGCTCAGTTATCTGCAGGCGACACAGTAATTCATTGTTATCTGCAAAGCCACCTACAGAGGAAGTTTAATACCAATGCCACTCTCCTCTTCAGAGAGAAGTCAGTTATGAGGACTGAATTTGATGCCAAAATGCTAATGAAGTCATAGCTGTCAAGTGAAAGTTAAGTTGTAAACTTGATCTGGGAATTTGTAAGGGGCCCAACCCTGCAACCATTACTCATGTGAGAAGCCCAGGATTATACAAGGAAGGAGAGTAGGACAAGGCCCAATGTGCACTGTAATTACTCTGCCTATATTTTGAAAACATGGCTTTCAGCTCAAAAATGAACCCACCCACATCTTTCCGCTTTCTACCCGAAACATTCTTCTGCTTTTGCTGTGCCTTCTGTCTGCAGCAGACACACGTCACTTGCGGCCCTCTGCCATAATACTAGCCAAGGCAGTGCAATTCTCTGACAGTCTGAATCCCAGCTGCCTCTTCAAGGGCCAGACAAACAAGAGTGAGCAGGCAGGTCAGACGCTGGGGCCATTAAGCCAAGAAAAAACAAAGTTACAGCTCTGTCTCCGCTCCCCATTGCTCTTGTAGTCAGGTGCTCTGACAAGCAATTCCAGCACGGGTATTGAGTGGCACCTCTATAAACCATGTGACAGTTTGGGAGACAAACTCGCCCATCAATCAGAATGTACCTATCAAGATCACTTACCTAGAGTGTCGGCAGCCCGCGGGCTCTGTGTAGACAGCATTACTTTGGCTGGCCTCAGAGCAGCCACCCTTAGCACAAGAGCCAGTTATTTCTGAATATCCTAGGGGCTCAGAACAAGCAACATGGCCACTGAAATATGGATGTGAGGCTCTGCAAAGTGAAAACAAGGAGGCCTGTTTCATATGCCTCTTGGTCAAAATGCAGGCTGCCGGCTCTAACCTGCGTAGGCTGTGGGACTGCCTCCTGCACACGAAGATTAAAAATGGAGGGAGATGGATATCCTGGCAGAAAGAACTTTTCTCCTCACACAGGTTTCCACAGCACCCTGTGCCTTCTCCCAGGCTGTCCCTATATCCGGAATGGCTTTCCCGATCTTGCACATCACACAGTCTTCCTCAAATCCCATCTCCCTCCACAGGTCCTCAGAGGGCAGCTCACCCTAACATTTCCAGTATATACAGCTCAAACTGTCTAAGATCCTGAGTCATTAACTGAATATCTGGGTCAATTCAGAGAAGAAAGATTTTACAAGGGACCTGAATTCAAGCTTCTGTGTTTCTCCTGGAGGAGCTGATAACAGATGGTCAAAGTGACAGCGTATGCTGCTTCAACTGTTTGCAATACCAGCAGCAGCTCTTGCAGGTAGGAACCCTGAATCCACGTGGAGGCTGGCGACAGCGGGAAGCAGAAAGGCAAGAATGAAGCAAAGTTGTGCAGACTGAGACAACCACAGCCCAGCAGGGCAGGAAAACTCTCGTCAGCCCAGGTTCTACTGCTCAACTCTGTCCTGGCAGGTGAGCCGATTTTTTCGGTTAAGCATGTTTCTTTGGTGCACTACAAACACAAATCCAACAGGAGACACTAACCCTTCAGTTCTGTGCTCCCTGCCACGCTCTCGCCATTATGTGTACTACTGTAACACCTAGCAGTCCTACACACGGACCTCGCTACGCTAGGTGCTGTACAAACACGGAACACAGAGACTGAACTCAAGGATCAAACCCATCCTGTTAACTGGCATCAGTCCTGCTTCTTGAAGGGTCAGTCCCACTTTTCATCTCCACTGCTCAGCAAGATGAGCCAACAGGGACTGCACCACCCAGATCTTAACTGAGCAGAACCACCAAGAGAGGCAACAGCTCACAGCAGGAGAGCTGGTTTGTAGGCTGCGGCAGAGCTGGGGAGTGCTGGCTGCCCTCTTGAAGGAGATCTGCGCTCTAGCTGCTTGGCTCCCCGGAGGGAGGTTTGAACGCTTGTCAGGAACATTATGAAACTCTCAATTCCTTCTTCAAAAATAAAACACTTTACAAGTGGGTCTGAATCCAAATACAACCCAAGGGTGCGCAGGCCTGATGGGGACCGAGTTGGCTGGAAGAGAGGCTCTCATGCTGCTTGGAGGTAATTTATACATGTTCAGGAAGAAAAAGCCTCCCATCAGTTTCCAAGACTGTAGGTTTTGCTAATTATCCCACAACCAATAACACTCTCTGCTATAACTCGCTTCAGCACAGCCTCCCCTACTAGCACATTTACTGTATTTTCTTGAAGAAATGTCACTCACTGGCTTCTTGGAGAGTAAAAACAAGGCAGGCAATAAAAGTATTTTATGCAGTGACACTGCCAGGCCCCCACATGCTTCCTAAAAACGGCTCTAATCCGGGTTTATTTCCTCAGCTGCTGAAATAGCCCAAACTAGTGCTAAGAGAACAAGATGGCACAGATGTGGTTTTGTTTTAAAAACGTGCATTGGAAGGAAAGAGAAAGCTTTTTCTTTTTAAAGAGGGGAGCAGAAGAGGCCATCCTAATCAGCCATCTTTCTCCAGATCAATAATGTTTCACTGGATCTGATTATCAGGCAGTCAACTGGTTGCTCCACTCCCCTGTACCACAGGATTTAATACACAAGAATTCTGCTAGCAACCTGCGCATGCCACTCCAGGGGAAATGTACATTCCAAGATCCTGGAAAGCTGTTTGCAGACAGAAGTGTATTTTCAACTTCAGGAAGGCAAATCCAGTTCACCTGAAACTGCAATGCATCAGGGAAATGGACACATTCTGTGTGTCAGTCCACATAGAGCACATCTGCACAGTAGAGGTGTCCCTCCCACGTTACCTCTGAGCTGACAGGTAAGAGCGGCAATTTGGACAGTAGCCTGAAAATCAGCGTCCTGGACATTTGTAATGATCTTTACTAACATCCGGAAGAACAAATGGCTTTAAAGAAAGGGCTGCATAACATGATGACTACTAACAACATTTTATAGCACTACATGCCAATCTAAGGGAAATCAAACACATGGTTCAGGACATGAGCTGATCACTGCAAGGGCTGGGAAGGAATTTTTTTTCTCCCACACACAACATTGTGGCATTGGCTAGGAATATTGCAGGGATTTCTTCCATGACTCTCTGTGAAGCATCAGATGTTGGCTGCGGCTGAAGGCAGTGAAGTGGACTCAGCCCAATGGTCTGATCCAATATGGCAATTCCTATGTAGCTTCCTGGAGCTCAGTGCCTGTGTGATGCACGGAGGGACAAGACTGCAGCCTTGCATCTATCTGGCAGGCTGCAATTCAAACCCCACTGCTGCCGTACAAAAGAAGAATCAGAACCAGGGTCTTAGCAGCCACTGGCTTGATTTCCATGATCGAAGAAGGGCGGCTCTGAAAGCTTTTGTTCCTCTGGAGAGAGGATGGAAACAAAAATGGGACAAGGGGAATTAAAGTGATCTTGAATCACTAAGCAGATTCACATCACTGGATCAATAAGCTCCACTGACAGGGATCACAAGAATGTCGCAACTTTGCCAATAATAAAGCAGCACAGAGGAGCCAGGAGAATGCCTTTTCTAAAGCAGCCGAGCATGAAGCAGTGAGGCTGGTGAGCCCAGCTGAAAGCGACACCTCAGCTTACCCAGGCCATCGCCAGCAGCAGGCCCCACTGTCATTTGCTTTAAATAATGACAGGCACAGAGATTTTATTTGTGGGTGGAGGAGGAAGAGTGGGTGGAAATAGTCGCGGGCTGAAATAACAAGGCCTAAATTTCATAAGCCAAACCCGCATGCTCTTCTCCAAACTAATTCTTTTCTGGGCTGGGAAGAAGAAAGAAAATCAGTGTTAATTTAATCAATTGATCAGCCTATTGATTGCGAAACTGGAGCTGCTAGTTAGCCATGTGCAGTAATGCCCTCAAATCTGAAACCACAAAACACACCATTGATTTCTTCACTTGCTGCTCCAAAAGAAAAAAAATCAAGATGCACTTTCAAGGGAAAAAGCAACTTCCCAACCCAGGGAGAGGATGCAAGTGAATCAGAACACAAGCCAGGGAAAAGGAACAGTGGTGTCTTGCGAGTTTCAAACTGAAATTAGTTACAGATGCAGTCACGGTGTCTTGTGTAAACTCTATCGATTGGGAGCTGACAGCCTTAGGAGCCTCGATGCTAGGACAATCAATCGGGCTGCAGTGTCACCTGCCACTTTGCTGAACAGTTGACAATGCAATTATCCAGTGTGGAGGCAGGGAGTTGGCGTGTGTCAAACGCAGTTAGCCACTTTCCGGGCACTACTCGATAATGCGTTTCACCGCCTAGCGTAAGAGACGACATGTGGAGACAGGAGCTGTTTAGAGCCATTGAGATCCGCACTCCCTTTTCCTTTAGAAAAATCTCACTGCCCCAGACTTAACAACTGTATTCTAAAATGCTATTAAAATCATGTCAATCAGCTCCTTGGTGGTTAAGGGTGAAGTTTGACCTGAGAGTCCAAGAGGTAGGCTGCAGTTCTAGCAAAATTGCAGACGGTTTGAAAAATTATCAAATGACTGTCTTAAAGCCTGGGACTTTCAAAGCTGGACTGGACAAAGCACTAGAAAAATGGATTGGAGGGAGCAGCTCTTCACATGCAGCAGAGGGGGCTGGATGATCTTATATTGTATGTCTAAAATCTAGGAAAATAGAAGTTTAAAGGGATGCTGTCAACTTGAAATCTAGTCAATTTCAAAACCGGAGTCGTTTCAGGTGCTATACCTGCCCCTTGACTCTTCCTGCCAATTTTGGTAGTTTTACCACCACATTTTCCTTTTTAATTAATTTTTCTCCCTCCCTTGACGCTGTGTGACAGCTCTCCCCTCTCCCCCTCACAACAGAGGAACCGACTGCACTCAAAACGCTGTCAAAGGAGCAGAGTAAGTTGAAGGACAGGCTATTTCCCCCGCCCCCCGTCTCCCAATCTCTTTCCAGCTACGGTGATCTTAGATGTTAGACATGATAGATAAATCGTTAGACGTTAGTGTTTTGTTGATCATCTCCCTTTAAATAAACACTCAACAGCAGTTTGAGTGCAAAATTTAGGTTCTTTTAAATGTCCACAAAGATTGATATTAAACTGAAACTTGTAAAAAAAACCAACCACCACAGTGTAAACAGGCTATTGAGATGTAAACCCTCCCTAAGCACTGGGTCATTGCCTGAAAACCCCCGAAACGAAGCTGACTAGTCTAGTTTCAACATAAAAATCGATGTACACATACGTCATCAAATGCTGACGTGCACACTGGACATTAATATTTCACGGTAGGCTTCATCTTGTTTTTGGAGAATTAAAAAAAATATTTTTAACTTTTCAGTGTCCCATTAAAAAGGCATCGAACAGTCAGAGCACCGATCTCAAACATTCTGTGTTATGAATGTTTGTGAAGTGCTGTGTGAGAGCTGAGTGTTACTGAGATGATGATAACGTATCAATTACTGTGTGTTATATATGCTCTTTGTACGTAAGCTAGAGTTTCTGACAATTCCTAAGTGCACCCTCCCCATTGCTGTCTTCCTTCTTAAAACCAACCCTTTTAATACTACTGCCTGGCTACTTTATGGCAGAAGAGGTTCAATGGCGACTGAACAAACCATTCCCTCAATTCCTACACACTAATAAAACCCTTCAGAGAAAGTGTAACTCTTGTTTACTAAATTACACTTACGCAACAAGGGTCCACAACAAACCGGCCCTTTTCTGCATTCTTAGATCAAGAACCACCTTATGGACAAACATCTGCCTCTCCCACCCAAGAGCAAATGTCAATGCAAACAAGGCTCAGACTTTTCCACCTGATGAGGGTGCTAAGTGGCACCCGTCGCTTGAAGCAGCGCGGAGACAAATGTCATTTTACACAGCGAAGTCTGAGATGTGGTGTGAAGCTGCGTGAAGAATGGCATCCCTGGAAAGAGTGCTCACTGAAGATGGGCACATACGAAAGCACCACTGGGGTGCACAGACACACACAACAGATTGCTGCCCAGAAGAGCTTACCTTCTTAGATGACCGAAGCAGTTTGGAAGGGCGAGGGTGGTAACAGTGAGAGATCATGAGAGTGGCTAACGTGTACATGCCATGGTAAGACATTTTAATTGAGGGGCAAAGCGAAGGAGGAGGCTGGTGATGGGGAAAAAAGTGACAGAGAAAAGCATTTCAAGCTGGGATCTGGGGGAGGTTCAGGACTTCATACCCTCCCTGTACTCTTCTGCTGGTGACTCTTGCATCAGATTTCAAGTTCACTGTACTCTGTCGGGGTACCCCATCTAGTCAATTCAGAAACAGGGCTAACGATACTAGTTACTAATTCATTCATTCAGAGGGCTCTGACTACACCACAGATACCTTCCATTTTCTGGCCGGTCTCCTGGGAAATTTCACTCTCGCGCCACTCACACACTGGCAACGTCACTGCCAAGTCTCTCTAAATGTATTGCTCTGCTTCCTCTCTCTTTGGCTTGACCTTAACTGCAGCTGTAACTCGTTGGGACAGATGGAGAGAGGCAGGCTTTCACCATTTTTGCAGACTCTCCCGTATGCCTGATTTTGTTTTGGTTAAGACAGAGGAAGCTGCTGACTGCTTGATGGGGAGGCAGGTCAGGAACTCGAGGTGCTAGTCCCAGCTCCGTCCTTGAGTCTGCATGCACGAGACAGGGGATGTCACTGCTCTGTGCCTTAGTTTACTCATCTGTAAAACGGGAATGATAAGTGCCTCAGTGTGGTGTTGTGAGACTAAGTGCTTTGAGACCTTGGGATAAAAAGTGCTTTGGGAAGGGCAAGATATCGCTATTTTCGCCACGATTTTGGAGTCGGCTCTAAGACTCCATTCGAATTTAAAGCCATTAAATATGAAGCTACCAGACAGGTGCGGAGTGTTGTTGCTCAATCATCTGCTTCATGTTTAACCTCAGCCCCTGCCTGCATCCCTTTGGACTGCAAGATCATCTTCATGTCTGTTTGCACGCTGCTCGTGCACCACACATTTAAATAAAGCACAGGCTGTGGAGGAGCGCAGAGCTACCGCTGCAGCACCGCCCCCCCTTTTCTGGACAAGCAGGTCTGCATTCGCTGCTGAAAGGCTGGCCTCATGACATTTGCCGCTCACACTGAAGCGTCTCTTGGTATTGCAAGGACTGACAGAGAGCTGACAGCGGGACTGCAGCCATCTGCTGGAAACTTTCAGGCATTTGTATTTTAATAAGTTCCACTTTTCAAGCAGCTGCACTGATTGCATGTGACGCAAGAGACAAAGCAAACGAGCACCCCAGAGTGACTTTGCTTTGTCACAGTGTATCAGGCTTCAGCAAGCGCCCCTGCATACACTAACCGATGCTGCACTCAGGGAGGAGACCCGGGACCCCTGTGGGGGAGGGCTCCTTTCCTCTCAAGGATATTACTGGAGCTGGCTATAAATCCTGTGCCATCTCAGGAGGGGGGAAACACAGAGAAACTCAAGAATTAAATGCTCCCTATGGAGCTTGCAATCAGTCTTGGTCAGGTTCCTGTCTGGTTGGTCTTCGTTGGAAAGTATCCTTCCCTGAAAATGCCTTGCTTACTGTTTTAATGAATTCAAAGGCTTCCCCCTCTACCTTATTTTCTAGGCAACTGATCTGCTGGAGGAAAAGAAATCCATAAAAGCACTGGGTGAGAAGCATGCTACTTTGCCCACTGGAAGGGCGGGGGGAAATATGCAGGTCGAGAGAACTTCGATACAATTCTTCAATTCGTTCATATCTAAAGAGGAGAGCAATCTCTGTTCTACCAGACAGTGTGATACCTCGCTTAAATGGTACTTCTGCTAGCTTGCTTTTCCTGTCTCTGTCTCTCTCTCTTTGAAGTTGACTGGACAGCTTCCTCAAGCTGGCGTTATCACTCCCTCTAACCACTCTTGGCAGGCAATCTAATTCCCCCTGAAAAGGTCACCGCCATTTTAACTGCCTTTCAATCACATTAATCACGCTGCCGCTCCTGCTCAGAGCACTGCGCCTGCAGCTCTCCTGACTGAGGTGCGATCGATAAACTGACATACTGTCCCCCGACCCTCCGGCCGGCATCCCCAAGCGCTCCCCACCTTCCACCCAGATCCTTCCCCTCTCTCATACAAACCCCTCTGGCTGAAGGAATGACAAGAGATGCCAATTGACCAAGCGCCCTCCTAAAAAGTGATGCAGACAGGAGCTGCTAACCCATCATTCCGTGATCTACTGGTCCCATCTGCTAAGGACAGGGTGGGGGTGCACCCCGCTCCCACAGACACGCAGGAACAGTGACTTCCAGAGGACAGTTTGCTCAGGCGTCAGTCCAGGCACCTTTGAAGCTGTTACAAAGAACCAACTTCCCTCAAGCTTCCCTTAATGCAATCATTACTGTTATCTCTCTCTCGGTCTTTTTTTTTTTTTCCAGTTACCAGTTGTGTGTTCCACCCATCGATCCTTGTGTAAGACACTGTTTTAAGTCTGCTTGCCTTTTGACTGCGTTAAGCCGTTTAAGAGATGACAGCGGCTTCTATCGGTGCGAAGTTGATGCGATTCTTTTCAGATAAAGCACTTTTTTTCTCCCCCCACCACATATCCTTCTTTCAAGTAACAAACACATACACACACAAAGACACACTGAATGTTTCAAAGAAAAAACCCGTTTGAACTTCCTTCAGGAATTCTTTAAAGGGATCACTTTCCAGTGTAAACACTTGGGGTAACGTGCCTCCATTCTGGAAAGGGACATAAGTTCTGGTACAAACATGCCGAGAGTTAAAAATCAGAGAGGGAAACGCTCAATGCTTTCACTTGCTGAGCATTGGCTGCTGCCTAAATACAGACTGGCCCAAAGCTTATTAGACCCAGATTGTATGAAATAATCCCTGGTAACAAAGGGCGACAGAAATTGAAGATGTAAATGACTAATGCAAGAACCTTTCCCCATTGATGAGAAATATGTAAATGGCTGGTTAGACAATGCTAGGATATTTCAAAACAAGTTTTCATCCCACAACACTGGGGATGAAATCTCCTGATATTGGGCAAAATCTCTTATTACGGTATCACCTGTTTTACTTCAGAAACAGGTGTTCAGATACCACTATTGCTGCGGGAGGCGGTGTTAAACCTCTTCAACAGTTTCACTAAGATGATTTCTATTTAATTTCTCAAAACAAGGATCTGATTAAAAGCAGTGTCTGGCAGATGTTGCACATTTGTGGATTTCCCCCCCTACTCTGAGGCTGCTGGGGAGGGGCAAAAGGGACAAAAGGAGAGAGAGAAGATTGCTCTCCCTGTCCAAGACAGATTCCTCGTTTACACAAAGGTGTCTCCCTGAAAGCCCCACACCACCTGTACCAGGTCCCATTTCTGTGGTATCTGACCTAGTCCCTGTGAGAAGAACTAAAACCCTACTTAACTGTTAACATTCTAGAGTCACACAAGACACCAATACCAGGCTTTAGCAAATGGATTTAGTGATGACAATTGCCAGTGTTTTAAAAAACCTGAAGGCAGCTAAAAATACCAACTAATCCCTTTATGAAATGCCTACCCCACTCTCAAAGGCCAGCAAGCCAGTGTGCTGATTGTAACACCTGACAATCATGTCCCCGTTACCTTCCCCGGGTCTCCTGTTTGGTTTTTTCCCACCTGTTGTTTCTAGACATATGCTAAGCTCTTTGGGGCAGGGATTGTCTTTATTCATGTGTGCACAGTGTCTAGTGCAATGGGACCGGACTGGGATCCCTAGGCACGACAATACTAATAGTGTACAACACACTGATGAGTTCTAATGGCAAGGACAGCCTATCCAATCACAAAGGAGACTATTCCCAGTCAGGCTTTGCGCAAGTGCAAGAGCTGGGGCCCAGGAAACTGCACAGATAATATGAACACCCAAAGATGCCAACAACTAAGTAGCAAAGAAAATAATAAAGAAAAGCTGTGCAGTCTGGCTCTAGGGGGATTCATTCACACTTGCTTTTAGGTATTTTCTGGAAAAGCAGAGAAATCTGGACTAGGAACATAAAAACGGACATCCTGGGTCAGCACAATGGTTCATCTACTCAGTGTCATGTCTCTGACAGTGGCCTATGCCAGATGATTCAAAGGGAATTAACAAGAACAGGGCAATCCCCTGTCGTCCATTCCCAGCTTCTGGCAAGCAGAGGTTTAGAGACACCCAGAGCATGGGGTTGCATTCCTCATCATCTTGACCAATAGCCATTGATGGATTTACCTGCCATGAATTTACCTATTCCTTTTTTGAACCCCGTTAGAGTTTTGGCCTTCACAACATTCCCAGTCCTTCTAAACTCTCCTCATATGGAAGCTGTTCCATACCCTTAATCATTTTCACTGCCCTTCTCTGCACCTTTTCCAATTCTAATATACCTTTTGAAAGACGGGACAACCTGAACTGCACGCAGTATTCAAGGTGTGGGAGTACCAGGGATTTAAATAGTGGCATTATGATATAGTCCATCTGATCACTCACTTTCCTAATGGTTCCTAACATTCTGTTAGCTTTTTGGTTACCACTGAATATTGACGTGATCTTTTCAGAGAACTAGTCACGATGACTTCAAGATTTCTTTCTTGAGTTGTAACAGCTAATTCAGACCCCAACATTGTATAGGTATAGTTGGGATTGTGTTTTCCAATGTGCATTACTTTACATTTATCCACACTGAATTTCATCTGCTATTTTGTTGCCCATTCACCCAGTTTTATGAGATCCCTTTGTAACTCTTCGCAGTCTGTTTTGGACTTCACTATCTTGAGTAGTTTTGTATCATCTGCAAATTTTGCCACCTCACCGTTTACCCCTTTTTCCATATGTTGGACAGCACTGGTCCCAGCACTGGGGGGACCCCCCTATTTACCTCTCTCCATTGTGAAAACCGAGCATTTATTCCTATCCTTTGTTTCTTATCTTTTAACCAGTTATTGTTCCATGAAGGGATCTTTCCTCTTATTTCATGACTCCTACTTTGCTTAAGAGCCTCTGATGAGGGACCTTGTCAAAGGCTTGCTGAAAGTCCAAGTACTCTGTATCCACTGGTTCACCCTTGTCCACATGCTTGTTGACCTCCTCAAAGAATTCTAATAGATTAGCGAGGCATGATTTCCCTTTACAAAAGCTGTGTTGACTTTTCCCAACAGGTCATGTTCATCTAGGTGTCTGATAATTTTGTTCTTTACTATAGTTTCAACCAATTTGCTTGGTCCTGAAGTTAGGCTTACCAACCTGTAATTGCCAGGATCTTCTCTAGAGCCTTTTTTAAAAATACATGTTACACTAGCTACCCTCCAGTCATCTGGCAAAGAGGCTGATTTAAGCGATAGGTTATATACCAGAGTTAGTAGTTCTGCAATTTCATATCTGAGTTTCTTCAGAACTCTTGGGTGAATACCATCTGGTCCTGGGTGACTTATTGCTGTTTAATTTATCAATTTGTTGCAAACCCTCCTCTACTGATACCTTAATCTGGGACAGTTCCTCAGATACGCTACCTAAAAATAATGGCTCAGGTGTGGAAATCTCCCTCACATCCTCTGCAGTGAAGACCAAAGCAAAGAATTCACTTAGCTTCTCTGCAATGTCTTCCTTGAGTGCTCCGTTAGCACCTTCATCATCCAGCAGGCCCACTGACTGTTTGGCAGGCTTCCTGCTTCTGATGTACTTAAAAATTTTTTTTGCTCTTTGATGTTTTTGTCCTTAGCTAGTTGCTCTTCAAATTCTTTCTTGGCCTGCCTTATTATACTTTTACACGTGACTTGCCAGAGTTTATGCTCCTGTACGTAGTGGTTAAGAGTTTCCCCTAGTTGGAAGAATGTGATCACTGATGTCATTTTTGTTCATTCTGACCAAAAAAACTAAGAAAAGGCTACGAATTGTTCCCAGTTTGGAGTCAGTATTGCAACCCTGCCTGCTAGATCTGAGCTGGAACTGCGCAATAAATGTTGGCCACAGTCTCCTACCCCCTAGGCTGTGACATCTCCTCAGAGCAACACACGCTATTAAAAGGCAAATTGATGAGACACATGGACATCTATTCTCCCTCCAGTTTTATGCATTTCTCCATGTCATCTCTCTAGACACTAGCGACATCTGTGTGGCCTAGCAAAGTCTGTTTGGCATTAAAAATGCCTTTGATTTCCACATCACTGCTCCTTCTCAGCCAAGGGAACTGGGCCAAATATGGGGTCTGGAGTGGGAAGAGTTAACAATGACACCGCCAATTCTGCATGAAGCAGTTTTAATCACTGGAGGGCATCCCCAAAATGCTGCACCACACTGCTGGGTTACAAATCAAGAGCCCTTTGTTCCAGAAACATGGAAAGGATCAACATTAACACAGGGAGAGAAAAAGGTGAGTTACTTTTAATTCCCCTGAAACCACAGTGAAGAGGTCTGTCAAAGGAAGGCTCAGCATGTGGCTGTCAGAGGCCAGGCATGTAAGGGAAGCATGGGACCCAGACAGGAGGGAAGTGCTTACATCACTTGCTAACCGTAACTTGTTTCAGGCTAAGAATACCCCCCTTCCTAAGTCAGAAACTAGGCGAAGGGAACTGGCTTGGACCAGAACAGGGATAACCAGCTGGCAGGCTGCAGGCACGCACTGGGCCACCCTAGGTAGAATTCTAGGCAGAAAATGGATGGTAAAACATTCCCCTGGTGAGAGGAGCGCACACCTCACTAGAGAGGGCCAGCTGGTGCTTGGCTTGCTCTGACTAGCACACGGCGAGAGAACTGAGCACCTTTCACAGGAGAAGCATGGAGAAGACAGACCCTCAGTGGGAACTGCCGAGTCCGATGAGAGAGGGGGGTATGCTGCGGTGAAGGGATCCCCTCCCATAAGTGACTGGGGAATTCCTTCAGCAGTGAAAGAGCAAAGATTTCTCCTTCCCCAAGGGCAGGGAGAGGTACCCAGCCTGGCCTTTTGGGAAGAACTAGATCAGTCTGATGGCTGGCAAGACCATCAGGGACTATTCTGCATATGCAGGGAAATGGAATCTACAACCAATGGGTCTTTTCACCTACTGTGATCACTCTTCACGTGGTTACTGTGATCCTATGAATCCCTTCCCATCACCCAGTGTGACAAGCCCCCAGACACCCTCCACGCGTGCTAGGAGCAGTCCTCTGACAGGATAAGAGCATGGCCCTTGTTACTGCCAGAAGTTGGCTGACCTCTAACCAATTCGCACAATGGAGCTAGTGCAGAGTTTCAAGAATACTGTGCAGATGACACATTTAAAAAGATACCAATGAGCAAGTACCCTGCGTTTCCATATAGTCTCATCTTATTGGCTGAGAGCTCTCTCCCAGCCTGCACTGTCATCTGAAACATTCCTTGCCACGAGGGTGGTACTGAAAGGTTAATACAACACTCCAGTTAATTAGCTGGGGAAGGATTGTGAATATTATCTGAGTGATGTGACCCAGCGAGAATGTCAGGGGCCGAGTGAGCGATTCTACGCTGCTCTCACATGGGCCGGAGTGGCTGAAGAGGAGAGGTCACACAAGCACAGAGGGGCATGAAACAGGGCAGACCGTTCGTTTGAAGGAAGAGGATAATCGATACCGAAGCGCTGACTGGACCAAGGAACAGGTCAGCAGCCCATGCCCCATACTACTGTAGTTATGTTAATGATCAAAATCGAACACGGTCTGCAGCACACTTCTAGAGAGCCACGTGCTGACGAAGCAGTGAGTAAGCAGATGAAGCTGTGGGTGTGCAGCAGTTATTTGCAGGAGTCAGGAGCGTGCAGCATTGACTTTGCTAGAAACACCGAGAAGCTGCCACATTCTACTACTTAATCTCTGTGTTCCTGAGCATCTGCTCCTCTAGTCCAGAGGTACAATTTAATTTCAGAGGAAGGGGAGAGCAGATCAGGAGTGCCGGAGTGTCACTTAAAAGCCAGTGGGTGCGTGGCCATGTAAATCTGATTCTTTCCCTTTGGAGCGTCAACCCTGGAGACATTTTAAATTAAAATCCAAGCTGATGTATGAAGAGATAGCATCCCCTCCTCTTTATTGAATGGACAGAGCTGGCATTTCTGTTCTTATTAAGACTGTGTGCGTGAGACTCTCTCCTTAGCGCAGGCAGTTCACACCAGAGAACAGTTTAGTAAATCCTCCTGTTTGAGGCCAAAAGGCTCAGTGTAAGAAAGAGGCCAGGTTCCCAGCTAAAATTACATTCACCAGGAAAGCTCACAAGAGGTCAAATTTTGCTATAACTCTCGCTCTCCTCTGTAACTGGTTTCCCTGTCACTGGGGAAAGAATAGAAGGAGGAGGGAAAATAAAATGTGTTTGTCTGGGAGCCCCGAGGGCCTGCAGCACTGGAGGTATACAGCAGGTTGCTGGATTCTCATTTATCAACCTTAAAAGGGATGGAGTGATAAATGCATAACCGGCCCTTTAATATTTTATGCAGGTGCTAAAGCGACTTAGCTGTCACCTTCAATACATCACCAGCGGCTGATAAACCAGCTTTCGTCACTCCAGGCTGGGAATTTTTACCATTTCGTTTCTTGCTCTCCCCCACCCTTCAAACATATCCATGTATTTCTTAATATGCGCAAACAAGGAATTGATTCCTTCCCAAATGATTTCCCCCCACCCGCTCCTAATCTCCCCCTACTGGGCTACATTTCCTGAATACTAAGTAAAGCAATGCTTTTGTGTTTAAGATCAGTACAAAATTCTACCCTTATTTTTCCAGGTGTGATAAAATCTGAAACCATTATTGTGTAGCACTGGCAAAACTTGAAGTCCCCGCCTATCTTGAAAGGCAACGTTGTGGATGGGTACGGCGCTTGAACCCCTCCCTCTAAAGAAATATGATAGATTCAACGTTCTTTTTTAAAGCACAGCAGAACTGTCCTCTATGCATCTCAGATGTTCCTCAAGTCTCGGCCCCCCGAAATGCCACCCGTACCTCTGAATCCCCCCTCCAGGAGGGTGGTGGCACGTATCCTCTTCTGTCCACACCACTCGTATTCCTCGAAGCGATTGCCATTCTCGTTCTCGATGTCCACTGAGTCATCCTCGGTCATGCATGAGCCTTCTCTCTGTGCCGGCAGAGAGGGTGCAGAGAATGAGGCATAGTAAATTCTCTTGGGGGTCAGGATTGCTCCCATTGGGAGCTGTATGTGGAGTGGGTAGCAGCATCTCCTTCCCCACAAAACGCCTGATCCTGAGAGTCATTGGGAGCTGTGAGTGCTCAGCACCACTCCAGATCAAGACCAAAATGAGCAGCAACCTTCCCATTTTACAAATGGAGACTTAAACTTTAGTTTCCAGGACAATCCCGGCATGTGTCCAAATGCAACCATCACAGCACGTGAGCTGCTGCCCTGAGCTGAAACCAGCAAACTCCCTTGGTCCAGGAACACAAGGGGACTCCCATCAAAGGGCCAGGAATGGAAGGATTTCTCAGGACACCTGACTCAGGGGAGCTGGTCAGAAAGCTGTTTTTAAAACCGGCTTCGCTTGGGACGTTCTTGCTGGGTGACTGTAAAGCACCCATGACTGGCAGAAAGAGGAAGCTATAGAAAGCTCAGAGAGCCAGCTTCCCTCCTTACCCTCTCCTGGGTGCAGCGAGTCTATGGGTTATTCCTCTCCCCTCCACACAGCTAATGAGGAGACAGAGCTTATATTCCCATTTGAGGGTGGAAGGGGAATTTTGAGAGACCCTAGCTCCTGGGATGCAACACTCAAGCTGCATTTATAACCATTCTATTTTAAAAGGGCAACACCGTAATGTCTGCTAAGGCAGAGAACAGAAAAGAAGAGCTCTGGCCATGCTAGGCAGGAATCTTAGCACATCGCACAAGGCTGCAGACAGCCAGAGACCTGCAGAGTTTGGTCTATCCAGCTGGAGTTCATTAACATGGCTTGGGGGGCATGAAAAAACACAGCTACTAACATGGAGCAGGCAGGAACCTATATGGAGCTGTCCTCCAGGCACGGAGTGGCTGCGGTTCTCAGACAGACCACTCTGTGCCCTGGGCTTTAACCCAGCAGGGTTAGTTTTTGCCCCGGCTGGGTAGGGCAACTGCAGAGACAGTGGGGAGAAGGGAATAGCAGTGGAAGGTGCTGCTGCGCCTCTACCTTTGCAAGGCATTGTTCCACATGTCTACTCATCTCCTCCTCGGGTCCCGACAGAGGCCGGCTGCAGAGGGGACATACCTGCCCTTCGTCTTGCTTCCTCCGTTTCATTTTCCCAATCCGAGCTGCATGGAGAAACCGGGGAGAGAAGAAAAACACATCACCTTTATAATCACCAGAGCGAGCCGCTCCGCTGTCTTCTCCCCCAACAATCAACTCCTTAACAGAGGCTGTGTGGACACAGGAACACTGATTCACTGACTTCAAGATGGCCAGAAGGGACAATTATGACCACCCAGCCTGACCTCATGAATAAAAGGCCAGAGAATTTCACCCCACACTTCCTGCAGCTAGCCCATATTTGGGAGCTGAGCTAGAGCCTGGTTTTTAGAACGACGTCCAGACTTGATGTAATGACTCTGCAATGGAGAAGCCACCGTGCCCCTAGTTCTTCTAGTGGTAGTCACCCTCATGGTTGTGTTGGAGAATTAAAGCCCTGCAGGGTTACATAAGAAACTGAATGTACAGAAATTGTGTGAGCAGCCTGCTATGTATAGATAACAGTAAGGAAAGAACAAGGGAATGAGAGAGACGGGGCAAATGAACAATACTGCATAGACAGACAAACAGAGAAATGCCTAGGCCAAAGAAGAAAGCCACATAGATAACAACATGAGTGGAGAGATGCGTGAGCAAGACATGCCAAGAGAACATAACATTCCCATTCAGGAGAAGGAGCATTGTATGAAAATGCAGCATGTATATAGCATGGAATATATCAAATACGGGTAAGGGTGATAAGTGATCAGTTCGGTAACACGTGCAAAAGCAAGGATGGCGCATGCGTGATGTACCGGGTATGTAAGCATATAAGGGTATAAAAGAACGTGGCTTGTTGAACACAGATTGAGTGACGCAGGACCCCCCACCTTCGGGTCAGCATGAACCCGGTGATGACAGAAACCTTTTATCGGTGTCCCTAGACTGGGTAACTGACCACTATCCTATCCTGCTCTATCTGTTTCACTTATGCTTGACTGAGGCGGTGATATATTATCCCCAAAATTCTTTTAACAAAGCTTTAAAACTGATTAAACGTAATTGGCTGTGAACTGTGCTTTCTGCCCAACAGCTACAAATCCGCCCCTTGTTTGCTAGCCTGGACTATCCAGTGATTGGACTTGTTCTGCCTTTTTTCTGATAGACCAAGGACCCCTCTGCTACCAGAAATTTCCTCTGTGTGTAGGTACTTGCTCAGAACCTACAAGGCTTCAGGTTTAGTTGCCGAAGGTGTCCTGCTTAAGTCACACAAGTCACTTTCAACATCCCACCCACGCATGCCTGAATACTCCCTTCTGAGAATGTCAGAAACAGGTAGGAGCAGCACGTGCCGGGCAGGCAGTTTGTTTCTGGAGGAAAGAAAGGTATCTTACATTACAAAATAGGGGTTTTTTGTCTCCCTGGTTCTTAACTGGATTTACATTTGTGTTATTTTTATTTAAGTACATCCTAGCCGTGTAGTGAAAAACTGGAAGCTGCGCTTTGCACACAAGAGAGCAATCTGGGGGAAAGGCACTATACTGATTAGCAAAAGCAGCCAAGAGAGCCTGTTACTTAATCCAATCTCTGGTTAATTTGAGCCATCGTTAAATGTGATCAAAACATCTGGAACCAAATCATTTGCATTAAAAAGAATTTCTGTCCTTTATTATGATGGCTTTAGGCAGGTATTACTGGATAACTCAATCACTGACTGGAGAAAAGTCTCTGTTTAATTAACAAGGAAGGTCAAAATTCTGAACACGAGACAAGGAAAAGCCCAAGGAAAGCCCATGTGGTAATGAGAGCTGACACCACTGAAAAGTTGTGCTAGTCAGAGATTGTTATTGACATTGAAAGCACTACGGTGTGCTCCGAAAGCTGCAATATTCATGCCAGTGTCTGTATGGCTAGCAAGATCAATGGTTTACTACAACACAAGTTAGAAGGGGAAGGTGCTGCACACCTAGCTAGGTGATGGACAATAAAGCAGGAAGATTTCTGCCAATAACAGACCTAGAATTTTCACCGGTTCAGCGTATCCATCTCACAGAATGAACTAAACAGAAGCCACACTGGGGATGTAAGATTCATGATCTTCCTTGTAGGGCTTTCTTGTCCAGGCAAACAAACTCACACACCCCTATGTCAGCGTGCATGACCTACAGAGTCCTGCACTCCACATATTAGGACAGAGTCAGAGTCTCTCAAACCTATTTCCTGGGAAAAGCTTCTTCCCAAAGATACTGTCCTTGCTCCTGGCATTGCTATAGGAGATTCTGCAAAGGCAGCTACAGCTCCTAGAGAACCATACAGCAGTCTGGAAACTATAACGAAAGGCCTCCAGGGACCCTACAACTACGCTGTTCCCTAAGCTAATACACCCCTGTTTCAGCAAACACCTAAAATCCACCCATTCCTGCCTGCTCCAGAATCCTAGCCATCCGCTACACTGGGGTGTCTCTCCTGTTGGCCAAGGAGCATTGGCAGGCTAACAACATGATTGCCTCCCAATAAAGCTTCAGATGCTTCAACATTTCTGGAGGGGAGTGCTCCTAGAGTTTCAGCTTCTGTTTTGTCTGGTCTAAACAGATGTTTCACTCACTGTATCACCTCCTTCCTCACAAGGCAAACTGTTAGTTTAAAGTCAGCTTTACCAAGAGCAGAGACTCTAATAAGGCACCACAGGACATTATTTATGATCTCAGTAAGTCCATATCAACTCCGCTCCATTCCTAAATAAATCAGTGTTTTTTCTAACTGCCTGCTTTGCGAACTCCACCTGGGGGCTGCAGATCAAGCAGGGCACGCTCTAGCTCACTTCATCACCAGTCAAGAGATTTTGCAACCCTGGTCAGGTTGTTTGGGATGATATTCTCTGCAGATTAGAATCCAGTGCCCTCTCCCATAGCTCTGCAGAGGCAAAACAGTTACCAGGGATAGAAAGAAACAGCATGAACTCAGCACAGTCAGAAGATCTGACTACACATGCAAAAAGGTAGTCAGCAGTCATATGTACAGAAATCCACAGCTCTCTAAGATTCATAGATCTCAAACAACTGTGTACATACTGGTGCCATTCCTCTGGCCCATCCACCACCCGTTTTAAAAAAAATAGTAGGGAAACTGAGGCACAGAGGCGTTCAAAGCAGCCTTGCAAGTTTCCCCTTGCCCAGTCACCATAGGGAAACAAATCTATTTGCTGAGCAATTAAAATTGTATTAAACGTCATTAGTTTTTTCACTGCCAACCTAGGCACCAACAGTATAATTGACAGGCAGGCGGGTAGTGTGTGCGCCTGGGCTCATGACTGCTTTGTTAGGCTGGGTTGGGTTAAAGTGAGTCGGGGGGAGGTGGAGAATAGAACCCGGGTCTCTCCCAGCTCCATGCTGGATCCAACAGACTGCACCCATCCCAGCCTGCCTCACTCCCCAGCAGAGGCAAGCGTTCTTTTCCTTTTAATTGCAGAGCCCTGCGTGAAACAGCCACTGGAGGAAAGAGGTGTTGAAAACGAATCCCTCTGCCATTTCCGTTCTGTGGTCATTAGCCGCGGCGTGGTGCTGCTGGAAACAAACGGTGCCCCTGGTGAGAGTTAAGCGCAAGGGAATGCTGCATCCTGGAAAGCACATAGCAGGCACGGAGCTCGGCTATCACTTCCAATCAGCGCAGGAGGGACAGAGCAGCCTCAAAGGCAGGGGGTGACTGTGGAGCTGTCCCGAAGGGGAACGGCTCAAAAGAACACGCAAGTGAGACCACAGTATTGTTAATTAGTGCTGATAGATGCGATCATTTCTAATTAGCTCACTAATCCCTCTCCCCCGTGCTCCTGTCGCAAGAGCAAAGGGGGGGGGGGGGGGGGAAACGGGTTTTTTCCTGGCCCTAAGTCAGTAACTTAAAAGCAGAGAAATCCTGCAGTAAGCAAGAGGAGAACGGAGGATTTCACTCAAGAGCCCCTGAGTGCTCTCAAGGTGGTGTGTTCTGTAACAGAAGCTGCCGCATTTCAATCTCTGATTGAACAAAGCCTCTCTGGTTATTATTCAAGCCTTCTGCCAGGAGGCGAGGAGGTCACTCATTTTTATTAGTATTAATAATTATGATTAGGCCATCAGAGGGGTTTTCACTACCATCATGGCCTCGATTTTAACGGATGTACTTGACCAGCTTTACCCCAGACTATACAACAGATGCTGCCGCTGCACCTGTGCTCTCCTGTGCGACACTGACCGGCCGATGGGTTCGCCCTTTCACACGGGTTGAAGTGGCCCCTGCAGAATTGCTGCTCTCGCAAGGGAGCCATCGGACAAATCCAGGAGCAAAGGCGAGGGCATGTCGCCCCTTCGTTCTCAGAGGGACTAGACTGTCCAGCTGCTGGGCTGCGAGCCAGTCCCAGGAAGAAGATAACCCCTGCTCCAAAGGCAGCAGCAATAAGGGAGCTTCAGCAGTTTGGGGGTTAACAGGCCACAGCATATGTGCAAGCAAGTGGAGTAGGGGAGAGTAGAGGAACAGAAGCCTCAGCCCTCTGCTGGAGAGGGGGCGAGGTTAGGACTTTGGATCAGTCCCCAGAGGCAACATAAGCAAGTGAAGCTGCTTTTCTCTTCTGCTACTGGTCACTCTGCACTGGACAAGGTGAGATCCTGCTGCCAGTGCGGAAAGTTGATTCAAAGATCACTCCTTGCTAGCAGCTCTGGGCACAGGTAAAGTTTCTAGCAGAGTGCTGGATTCAATACCTCTGCTGCTCTTACTGTAGAAGATGTACCACCCTCAGGTCATGCCCTCCCACCAGGTCACCCCCAACCCCCACACACTTCAAGTTACTGGAGCATGCCCTCCACCACCTCTTTCAAAATTGCCTGCGCCTTGGGGGATCAGTAATAGTGATGGAAGCAGGGCAGGTGAATTGCCATCTTTCTGAAACAGGGTCTCCTAGATCAGTTGCTGCTCCCCTCCCGGCCGAAACATTCCTAGTCACTTCTGATTACATCTCCCCCAAAGCATCTCAGCTGGAGGGTGAAGTGAGTGACCTGGTTTCAATGCTCATCGCTACCTCTGTAAAACTCCTCAGTATCAGAGAACTGCCTGGAACCAGGGCCATGTTGGCCAATATATGTATTAGCCCAGCGTATGTATCACATCGTCTATATATATATTAATCGCACCACATACATTAATATGCATTAAAAACAGATCAATGTAACATTATATTGTATATATAGATCTACCAATTACATGGCCTGAACTTGCCTATGTCTTTCTATGTCCTGTGTTGTGCTAAGTATCCCATAACACTTTGCAAAGGTGAAGTCAGCTTTGGCATTAGAAAATAGAAAACTTGTCAAAGGCAAAATCCATTAATGTTCTGCACCAGTTCAAGCTGGGGAGGTGCTTTCACAGACCAGTACCTGGGATGATAATATCCAAAATAAAGATAAAGAAGGTACAGAACAGCAAATTAAGGAACTAGGATAAACTGCTGGGTTGGATTTTAGTGATGTGTAAAGAGTTTTTAACTTGTAGAAGTATCCTATAAATACTACCAGCTGAAACGTGTATCTTTGGGAGCACACCTTCTGAATGAGGTGAATTTAACAATGCTGCATGAGATAGCTTCCTGGAAGCTGCTATTATATTGAACCTTTCTTCCTGAACTATAATTGACTTTTAGCAATAAACCTGAGAATACTGGTTATTTGATTTCTTGTATATTTTCCATAATGAAACAAAGTGTAGTCAAGCAATTGAGTACACAATTTATCATCCCCCAGGAGAAGATCTAGCCTACGCGAGAAGCCATGGTGATGAGCACTACGTAAAACACTAAAATACAACGTGCCAAATAAGATAAATAAGGTGCCAGTGCTCTGATCCCCTGCCTCAGACCGAGTGGTCTGCTGACTGCAGACATAATTAGCTACAGCTACTTAGGACACACTACAACAGCCATGTCAAACAAAGGGCAGATATTGTCATTTTTCAAGAACTCCTAATCTCTCCCTTACTTTCACAGGGCTGCCATTTTTTGCCTTGACTATGGAAGCAAGAACTGCTAACAGCAGCTTCAGTCCTGCAACAGGATCTGTTTAGGGGGCTCCATGCAGGTGCCGACAACCATGCACACACAGCTCAGCTGGCTTCAACAGGCGTCCACCAGCACAGTCAATTAGAGGGCTGGGGTCAGGGTCAGCATGGGACTCAGCCAGCCTCCCCTGGGACAGGGGACTATAAATGAGACACAGATATGAGCCTATCCACCTTTTACACCTCTACTGAGGTTTTTACAAAGATCAGAGAGCCACAGGGCTGGAAAGGATCCCAAGAGGTCAGCTAGCCCAGCCCCCTGAACAGAGGCAAGACCAAGCAAACCTAGACCAGCCCTGACAGGTGTTTGTCCAACCTGTTCTTAAAAACCTTCAATGATGGGGATTCCACAACCTCCTATTCCTCATTTTATCTAGCCTTATAATTCGGAAGTGTTTCCTAACATCTCAATTAAATCTCCTTTGCTGAAGATTGAGCCCATTACTTCTTGTCCTATCTTCAAGTTCAATAGCAACAAAAACCAAAAATCAAAAACCACACTTCAAATATTTTGGTGTATTAGTTGGCACCAACTCTTTTAAATTTCTAATAGATGGTGAGTCTCCAGGGCCGCAAACACCTTGATGAGACCCACACAAAACCCACAAAACCAAGCAATGGTCCCAGAGCAGCCATTGGGAAGAATGCTTGATCCAGGAGAACACGGACAGCAATGGCAGGGAAAAAAGTCAGCTCAAGAACAGGATAGACGAAGAAAATGGAGAATTCTCCAAAATTGAAACTGTCTGGGATCTCGTCTATAAGTTCCTGAAGAGCCATCTAACAGAGAACACCTACTGGCTAAATTCCCAAGAGGGCTTCAATGGGGCTCTTACGTTTGCATGGCCAAACTTGCTCATGCTGGGACAGTCTCACTTCATACGTCATGCATCACAGACCGGCCCATGCTGGGTCTGCTGGATTTACATTGATAGTCTGGTCCTTGTAATTTTGCAGGATTGAAGGCACACCTTTGCACAGTTAAATGCAGGATTTTTGCACATGCAATGATATAAACACCAATTTACAAGCTTCTTTGAGGCTCCTTCGGAAATACAGCTGTAAGAGTCCAACAACAACAAAAACATACAAATGAAATCTAGGGTCACCTTTCCCCCATCCGGGCGCATAAGGAAATCAGCACTCTGTAGTTCCCACGTTCTGAAGGGCACATAATCCCATCTCCAAAAAGTGTGCACCAGACCCTCCCCAAAACCACAAGCACAGGTGAAAGGGGCTGGACTGACACACAAAAACCAATCGGAAACTTTAGTATAGAATGTAGATTTCCACTTGGTGTCTCCCACATGGAGCATGTTAAACTAGTGTTCCAGAACCTGCATCAGCTTCCATCCTGCCTGCAGTTCAAGGTACTGGGTTTGACGTATAGAACTAAACTTCTGGACTACCAGGAGTTTTAAACTGGCTAGGCCTCCATTTACTCTAACTGTAAACCACATCATAATTTCATCAGGGATCAACTATGTTGTTACCAGGTCTATAGCTGCAGTCTAGGTTTACCCCTAGAAGCCATGTTTCTCTCCTCTTACTCTTCTCTGACAGTATCAGCTGACACTGATAACAAACCAGTTAAAGAGCAATAAGTCACCAGAACTAGATATGTACCTAAAAGTTCTGAAGAGCTGTAAGAATGAGACGTCTGAGTCGCTAACAGAAATAAGCACTCATTAAAAGCAGCTACTGTGCTAGAGGACAGCAATTTTTATTCCTCTCTGTAAGAGAAAGCCACTACAGATGATCCTTGGAATTAGATCAGTGAGCCTTATATCAGTACCAAGGTACATGTTGCAACAGCAATTAAAAATAATTCTAAAACATCTAGATGACTATGGGACAAGAGGGACAAATAAGTACGGTTTCTGCAAAGGAAAAAAAAAATCGAACTCTCTAATCTATTAGAATTCTTTGAAGTGTCAGCAAGACACTTGTGTCAGATGGAGAAAGGAAAACCAGAAAACAATATATACGGATTTTCAAAAAGCTTCTGACCAAGTCACACACAAGAAGCTAATAAGGAAACTAACTAGGAGTTTGGATGCTAAATTGTCATGTGGTGAGAAGTTAAATTCTCTTATGGATTAGAAATTGGCCAAGAGATGGAAAACAAAGATTAATATAGTGTAAATGTTCAACATGCTTAAAGGTTCTCTGCTAGGACCAGTGTTTAGATATGTACTGATCGATTATCTGGAAAAGGGAGTGAATTGTAAGGTGGTAAAATCTGTAAATATCATAAAAAGGTTTGTGAAGACAAGAAAAGACGAAGCAGTTCTAGAGGTAAACATGATAGCAATTGACATTCAGTGCTGACAAACGCAAGGTAACGCACAGTGGAAGGAATAAACTGAACTATTTGTGCACACTGCTGGGTTCGAAGTTAACAGCTGCTTGGCACCACTGAAAGCCTCTGCTCAATCCCCAGAAATAATGAAAGCAATGTTAGGATGTATAAAGAATGGCTGGGACATAACAAAATTATAACACCATTATATAAGTCAATGGGTACCCTCAGCTGGAATACTGTGTTCAGTTCTGGTCACCATATCCCAAAAAGGATATAGCAGAAACAGAGGAGGTTCAGGAAAGAAGTGACAAAAATGAACTTCACGTCTAACATCACCGTTTTAAATGATCAGCCCAAGTTCATATAACCAGTCAGTAGCAGAGCCCACTAAAATTTAAGAGTTCTGGGCTCCGCCTCCTATGCTTAGGCAACATTGCAGCCCTACCTCGGGGTGAAATCCTGGCTCTACTGAAACCAACAGCATAATTCTCCTTTCATCAGTAGTTCTTTTGCTAGAGGTAATGTCATCATAACCACACAGCCTTGGCTAAAAATTTTGGGTATTTATAAGAGGCAAAATTCTGGGGTGCTAAAATATACCCATTTTAGCAAAAATTTCCAATGCTTATTCTCAATCCAAAAGGTGATTTGTGTGACAGGAAGATATGATGGAATTCCATCTGAGATACCCAGGCATAGGAAAGAGGCATTCTTCATCACTGAACACATCAGATTTTTTTTGGTGCTGAAAAAATTATTTTAAAAATGTCCTGCTTGCCCTGGATTCAGTTGAGAATGACAGCAAATGCACACGACTCTTTCTTTCTGTTTTAAAAGACTCTGTGTTTAGAAATAAGGTCTTAAGATTTTGAGACACGCTTAATACACTTGTAGAATACATTATTTTCATTTCTTTAGCACAACGCTAACGTCCGATACTCCAGATTATACATATAAACTAGTACCAAAATAAAGTTTAAACCAGAATCTTCTGTTATTTTGTTTACATTCCTTGTCTGCTCAGAAGCAGCATAAGGAAATTCAATGTAAAAACTACATCAATGCAGCTTTGTGGGTGTAATTTTGACCATCAAAAATCAGGAAATTCCACATTACAAATCTCCCAGGAACTGTAAATTGGCTGCATCGTCTATATTTAAGCAAGTTTAACAGTAAACATCAATATAAAATTAGACATTCAAATATTACTATTGCTATGTGAATAGTAAATTTTGAATTTTCTGCCTTAATGAGTTCAAGGTTTCATCATGAGATTGCACAGAATAAGCTTTGGCTGAATTAAACAGGACAAAGAATGTTCTACTGACTTATTTTCATGCACGGAGATGGAAATTTCTGTCATTTAAAGAAAATAAATGGTTGCAATATTTGATTTTTAAATGTAAAACATTTTTCACTAAATAGGAATATGTATTATTTCCCTAAAAAACTCTGAAGTACAGTGAAACGGGTGGATTAACATTTCTAGCAAGTGGAGGGGGAGAATCAAAGGATCTGTATAGACATCAGAGACTCAAGTACACTGAAAATTGCTAGTATAAACATTTATTGTTAAGACCTTGACCCTGAAATGTGATCCATACAGCTATACCAGCCCATCTGTGTTAATCACAATACAGGATTGGAGCCTAAGTGACATGTCAGAGCTAAAATCCATGCACGCAGATTGTAGAAGAACTTGTAGAAATGGGGCCTAAGGGATATATCACAGTATTAAATGCTACTTTCAATTATTTACAAAATAAGTGTGTAAAAATATATCGCAACAACATGGTGCTCAGCAAAAATCAGATTATTGTTCATTGCCTTTCCTTCACTGTAAAGTTGATAACGGAGTTAGAGGAATCAGAAATTACTTTGTCTGCTCTGGTTTTTAAGGAGAGGGGTGGGAGGAAAGCAATAGGCCTGGAAAGCTGGCACAATCTGACCGAGGGAGATTATCAAAACAGGAGGTTTTGAAACCGCAAGGTGAAAGGAACCAATTCAGACTTCAAAGTCACAGCCAGGGAGAGAGAGAAAAGGAAACGCTGGAACTTCCTGGCCCTGTCAGAGAAAGGCGCAGGTGTAACCTGCCCGCCGCACTCACCATTCAGCCGGGTCTGCCTGTTCGCTCTCACTCTCAGGAAGGTCTGCAAAGGGGAGAAGAGCAGAGTTGTGTCAGGGCCCGGCTGGCGAGGGTTAGGAAGCTGGGCAGTGCCCCACTGCAGGGCGACCCGCAGCCCGAGCCCCCCAGTGGGCGGGGAGGGGGGCGGTAAGGAGGCCGAGGCCAGCCCCCCCCCGACCCACAGGGAGAAGGAGATTTCCTCCCGGGGTCACCCCCTCCCTTCCCATCGCCGCCCCCCGCCCCGTGAACGCCCCGCGGGCTCCCCGCCGCCGGAGGCGCGATGTAAACAAACCCGCCCCCAGGCCCCGCACCCACCTCCTCCCGGCCCCCGCCGCAGGGCCCCCTCCTCCCGCTCTGCATAGCCGCAGGCGCCGCGGCCGGCACGCGGCGGGGCGGGGGTCCGGGCCCCGGAGCGGAGCCCCCCGGGCGGCCGGGGATGCAGGTGGATGCGGAGCGGCCCAGCCAGCGCCTCCGCTCAGCTCCCAGCGGCCGCCGCCATGTTGGGCCCGGTCATGTGACCCGCCGCCGAGCGGGGTGAAAGTTCACGAGGGAAGGGGGGGGCTGGTTCCCATAGCAACCGGCAGGCGGCGGAAGGCCGGCCAGTGGGGCTAGGCTAGGGCCAGGCCTGCTAGGGCCCGGCCCGGCCCGGCCCCTCCCCCCCGTCGGGGCCCAGCGGGCTGCAGTGGCCTAATGACCCCCGCCCCCTGCAGCCAGGACCCCTCAGCCCCCCAGTACTCCCCCAACCCCCCTTACAGCCCCCCAGGGCGGGGTCACCATGCAGACTGCCTCCTCCGGCCCCCCAGCCCCGGCCCCCCAGCGCCAGCCCCGGCGTGCAGGGGTCCTGGGCCTGGCCACACACCACCAGCTCTGACAACAAGTCACACCAGGGGGGATGTCCCCTTGGCCTCCAGCAGGGCTGCGTTTTGGCGCTTCCCTCCAGCGCCAGGAGGGCTAGAACCTGCCAACTGAAGGCAAACGCTCCCCGCCAGTGACACGCCTGTGGGAGCCGGGGCTTGCAGAGAAACAGCAAAAGTTATCGTGACACTCGCAGTACAATGGCACCGCATTACACGCCTGCCCTAGACACCCCCTCGCGCCAGGGTACAGCTCTGCAAACATCCCCAGCACAGAGAGGTGCTTCCTGCATGGGATCACATAGATTCACACCGCACAGGACATGTATCAGACAGAAACCCGCACACAGCAGCACAGTTATAGCCCTGCACAAGACAAACACCAACAGAGCGTGCATTTCAGCCAGTCACCACTTGGGCTCCACTCCCTCAGACTAATCTGAGGTGTGACAATGTACAAACTAACTCCTTGGCCGTTAATAAAGCGCTTACTATTCCGCTTCATTGCTTTAAAGTCACAATTCACGGCTGCAAGAAGGAGTCATGCAGACAAGTGTTCTTCTCTATTCTGCTGTGTAAGGCCCTGATCCTGAAAACACTTATGTACGCCATTAACTTTACTCCTCTGGAAATCAGTAAGAAGACTTAAGTAAAGCGAAAGTGTTTGCAGGATCAAGACTTAAAGTGCTGAAGGGATGCTGAAAAAACAGGTTAACCAATGCAAGAAAACCCCTTTTATATCTAAGACCCTCCACATGTTCTTATAAAACTCAGTTCTTTTGAATTGTTTGAATATCATGGAATCTGCCACACTGTGTTCCCAATGCATCCACCGTCACAATGGGAGAGTAGCAAAGTTTTGCAGCATTTTTAAAATACAGTATATAGTAAGCTGGAGCTGGGAATACAAGATAAGATGGTAGGTCGATACACTGCAGAGTGTCTAAACAATCCTGAAATAATTTACCCTTTGTATATCTTTCCTCCCGTGCTTGAGGTTAAATTACTCACAAATAGGATGAGGAAAAAATAAAAGGAAACATTTGAGGTTTGACTGAAGTTTATTTTCATGTTTGTATGTAGAGCAGTTTTCTGCCCATAACCCTAGTACAGACAGGAAGAGGGGTGAATGCACCCTGAATGTCAATTCCATTTGCATTTACACCCATGCTATCCCACTGAAGTCAATGAGGTGGGGCAGCTTTAACAGAGACACAGAAGTGGGATCAGACTAGATTTGTGTGGGAGGAGTTTTTTCAAACCCCTTTCAGATTTCTGCCTTCTACAGCAGCCACCAACTATCTGAAGCAGTGACCTCCTTGCCTGCTCGGTTCTGATTAATGAGACAACCAGCAAATGACATAAGAATGTCTTGAGTGCGGCTGCACCCACCACAAACTGCAGAGTGAATGAAATTCTCTATAGCTCATAGATTTTAAGACACTGGTTTGGGAGGTAAAACAGTTGTAAAATGCATATTACTGGGGTTTTGAAAAAGGGTAATTCTTGCTTCAAGCAAAGCCTCAGCTGCCAGATTCGTTCTAGTACAGTAAGCCTCCTGCGGGTGTGTTTTATTGGTGTCTTGTTAGAAGCTTTATCCATATTATCTGATGCACACAGGTCGTCGATGGAATATCTCATAGCGACTAAAACCAGAACCCAGAGCATCACAATTAGCTAATCTTTGTCCTTCTGAACAACGTGGAGTTTAGTGGGCACCAAAGGGAATTCAGTCACACTCTATCATTCATACACACATCTGCCAGGAAGGTTTATGTGTTATCCTTGAGTAGGAAGAGTGAAGACCATGGCCTATAAAAACTAGACACGTTGGACCCATGGAGCTGGGAAGAGGAAAGTGGAAGCGAGGCTCTGCAATAATAATATAGGATTCCTTGATCTCTTTGTCAGAGGCCATCAAAGCAATATTAGTAGTTGCAGCTGTTGGAATATCTATCAAAGGGGCTGCTGGAATATCAAAGAGGTTTATATGCTATGATATTTTATGATGGAAGAGAGACTTTGGCTTTCTAGAGTTTTTTCTGCAGATGCATCCCACTCAGATGCATCCCCATTTTGCTCTGATTTGGGGCTTTCCTGTCCAAACTGCTGGTTTAGTACATTAGGACCTGGGCCCATGAAGTGCTGAGCAGAGCACTATGTGTGAGGTGGTAGGAATTCTCAAAATATCCCCGATCTCAATGGGAGTTGAGGTCACTCTGGCCCAGACCCTCAAAGGTAGTTAGGTTCCTAACTTCCATCGAAATCGATGGACATTAGAAGCCTAATCCCTTGGAGGATCTGGGTCTCAGTGACATACAGTATCAGGCTCTTAGCTGGTTTGTGTGTGAGAGAGATGCCAACCAAAACATTCTCTGGCACATTTCGATCCATCTGTCAGGACAGATATACAGACATGTAATTACCCCCTATTGAAATACACAAGGTTAGAAATAAGTGGCACAGATTAAAAATCCTATTTTAAAAGACATATTTATTTCCCTGAGTTGCTAATAACACCTCAGGTTACTAAACCCCAAAGAACTGGAATCATCTCATTTACTTTTCTGCTTTTTTTCTTCTTTTCTTTTTTTGTCTTGCGCTCAACTTGGACACTCAAAACGGACTCCTCAGTTTCATTCTTCTTTCTAGGCAGTTTCACTTGGGGGCTCTGGTGGACTAGCAGAAGGCTGCAATACCTGGTTTACAAATGTAGCTGTGGAAGGCTTCAACTCAAACAAAACTTGCTGCCTGCCCCAACCCCTTAATTTCACAAAAACATTCATATTAGCTTTTCTAAAAACATAAGAACATAAGAACGGCCATACATCAGACCAATGGTCTGTCTAGCCCAGTATCCTGTCTTCCGTCAGTTGCCAATGCCTGATGCTTCAGAGGGAATGAACAGAACAGGTAATCATCAAGTGACCCATCCCTTGTTGCCCATTCCCAGCTTCTGACGAACACAGGCTAGGGACACTTCAGAGCACTTTGCATCCCTGCCCATCTTGGCTAATAGCCATTGATGGACCGATCCTCCATGAACTTATCTAGTTCTTTTTTGAACCCTGTTACAGTCTTGGCCATCACAACATTCTCTGGCAAGGAATTCCACAGGTTGACTGTGCATTATGTGAAGAAATACTTCCTTTGTTCATTTTAAACTTGCTGCCTATTAATTTCATTTGGTGACCCTTAGTTTTTGTGTTATGAGGAGGAGTAAATAACATTTCCTTATTTACTTTCTCCACACCAGACATGTGTGACCCATCCATGCCTTTTGCAGCCTGCCCTGACGTTGGCATTTTCAGGTGGTACAAGATTGAGATCCCAGCACCAGCCTGGAATCACCCTGCTAATTCTCATGGGAGAATTTGAACAAACTCTGCACGTGGACTATTTAGTCTTCATTCCTCTGGATCAATTCATCTACAACTGAAGTGGTGAATCAAAGGACTGAGACTCATCCAGGTACTGGATATATACCGGAGGGACTATACAAGCCTGCAAACTCCACAGTTCTACTAGAAACCTGATGTATATGGACTTTCAAATAATCTGTATGTATGTGATTGCTTTAATCTTTTAACGTTTCTCTTATAGTTTGTTTCTTTCCTTTTATAATAAACCTTTAGTTTTAGTTACTAAAGGATTGGCTGGCAGCCAAATTTATCTTGCTCTGGCACTGTGGCTGACTCTTTGGGGTCAGGAGAACCTTTTTGGTAAAGAGCATAAAGTTTTAAATAACTGATCTCTTTACTGGACCTAGCGGCTGATTGGGAGCTAGAGACTGAAATGCAGTGAAGGGGCTGTGTATATTTCTGTTCTGGCTTCTTGATAACCAGTGTGGAGAATAAGAAGCACAGTTTGTGGCCGACTGGGAAGTCTGACTTCAATGTCACCCACCAGTGCTGGGAGAATCTGCTCTCCTTTTGCAGCCTGCCTTGACCTTGGCATTTTCAGGTGGTTACCCTAAGCATGGACGGGTCACAACATGATTTTATAGGCCTTGATTGTAACCCTGAAAAGTCCCAGTCTTATTAATCTCTCCTCATATGGAAGCTGTTCCATACCCCTCATCATTTTTGTTGCCCTTTTCTATACCTCTTTCAATTCCAATATATCTTTTTTGAGATGGGGTGACCAGATCTACATGCAGTACTCAAGATGTGAGCGTGCCGTGCGTTTATATAGAGGCAATATGTTTTTTTACTGTCTTATTATCTATCCCTCTGCTAATGATTCCCAACATTCTGGTAGCTTTTTTAACTGCAGCTGCACATTGAGTGGATGTTTTCAGAGAACTATCCACAGTGTCTCCAAGATCTCTTTTTTGAGTGGTAACAGCTAATTTAGACCCCATCATTTTATATGTCTAGTTGAGATTTTGTTTTCCAATGTGTGTTACTTTGCATTTATCAACATGAATTTCATCTCCCCTTTTGTCGCCCAGTCATCCAGTTTTGTGAGATCCTTTTGTAACTCTTCGCAGTCTGCTTTAGATTTAACTATCTTGAGTAGTATTGTATCATCTGCAAATTTTGCCACCTCACTGTTTACCCCTTTTTCCATCTCACTTATGAATATGTCGAACAGCACTGGTCCCAGGACAGACCTCTGGAGGATGCCGCTATTTACCTCTCTCCATTCCAAAAACAATTTTCCTTTGTTTGTTTAAACCAAACCTACATTTCAGGCCTAGGTATCTGCCTTTCACTTTTTCTAGGTAGAAAAAATGATACATTTTCACCACATAAATGCTTAGAGAGAGAGAGCAACTTAGTAGCAGTCTGGTAAATCTTGCATGATGCTAACCTGTACACGCTGCAGCTTTTATCTGGGATTTGAAATGCATTGTCATGTTTCCACCGCACACTCAGTTACCAAATCAGAGCTGCTGATTCTTGTTTCTACACCTTTAATAAATTAAGCTACAGCCTGTTTCTGGGTAGATGCGCACTCTTGCAGTTCAAACAGCGGAGAGAGGTGAGGCTTTGCTGGACAAGAATTTCAGCCACTCGTTTTTACTTACTTCACATATGATTCAGCCATTAATATTGCACAGCAGGCTTACCTAACCCATTCAGAGTGTTCTCTCCGCCCAGAGAAGGGGCCTGAAATGTTATCCTTAAGGCACAAGGAGTGTTTCACTCAGGAATTTGTTTTCATTTTTCTCCCTTGGCCATGTTGGTGGATTGATACAAGCAAGGAAATTAACAAGGCCTGATCCCTACTCTGTAGACATGCAAAGCTCCCATTGAGTTCAGTGTTGGGGGATTTGAATGCAAAGAGAGAACTGGATTGGGCTCACAGCAAATGAACAAGGCTGAAATGCCTGTGACAATAAAAGACAGGAGACAGCTGTGAAGAGATTTGGAGCTGTGATCATCATCTCATGTCACTTATGAACCTTCACTCTCAGAGGCAGCAGCAAGAAGCTTCTAAATCTCTTTCTTCATCTGCCCAAGCTTCTCATTTGACCAACAGCTCCCTTCATCTCCTCCATTCATTCCCTCTTTGCACTGTCTTTCATGCATTCTCCCTACCCAACTACTATGCTTGGGAAAGCCTCCTGGTCAGTGTTTGCTAAGCAACCTCGCCTCCTCCAGAAAACGCCCAGAGAGCCACGTGTTCCCAGAAACTTTCTATGCAGAAAGACCTCACACCACTTGGTATTTGTGCCGCACTTGTGAGATTTCCACCATTTGGAGCCAAAATCTTATGAGTTTTCAGTACCATCAAATCTGAACCCGAGCCCTCAAAGTTCCGCCTTCCTAAACCAGCTCCAGATCGAACCACTGCCTCTATGGCTCACCTCTAGTCTATAGTAATGTCTCTCTCTCTCCAGTCAGGATGAGAGGATACCTATGGTTACTCCTACGGTGGGCGTCTCACCTATTCACCAGACAGGATCCTGACTTGTTCTATTTCCCAAATGCCAGCATCTCAGTGGCTGTAGGCTGAAGCTATCATTGTATCAAGGAGCACCAAGGAAGGTCTCAAAAGACACCAGGGGCTTAATTCAGTGGTGTCACAAAAACGATGCAAGTTACACCCTGGATATTAGTTGCTTGGCAAATGGAGGTAAGAAGCAAAGCAAGGCAACCTGCATTCACTGGGCATTTGGCGGTGACCAAATGCAGCATGTGGCAAAAGAGGGTGCAACTTACATTCAAGTCAATGGGAGATGTGTCTGTTTACACCAATGCTGAATTTAGCCCTGTGTATATGAGGGGCAGGGGCAAGGTTTGAACCTCTTTATCACCCTCATGTTAAAGTTGCTTTATCGGCTGCACTTCCTTTCAGTGTGTAAGTCACGCTCATTTCTCACTATCCCTGAATGCCAAGCTGGTTCAGTTTACACCACCTTGCCACTCACTCCTGTTTTCTGATCAGCGTGCACCCGATGTGGATCGCACCTTGCCATTTATATCCTGGCTGAACTTGATCCACAGCCTCTCATGGGCATTGCATTGGCTTACTTCAGATTGTATCTGGAAGAACTGGGTCCTCCAGAGAAGTGCTCAACTCAGCCTTACCCCCAATGTTTCTTTAATTCCCAAATCTCCAGCTAAACATGTGCTTGTAAAAAGGACTGGAAGGCTATGAAGGCCAAACCTTAGGAATTCACCTCTGAAAATCCATAGAGCAGAAACAGCATTTTACGGATATATTGTGTATTCTCTATGACATCATAAATAACACTAGGAACTAGCAACGCAAAATGACTAGCACTGCAGTTCTAAGACACGTAGATCATCACAGCGCACATGTGCACATGAAAAGCTCAGTTTTGCTGCTCTTGCAGTCATGGGGCGATTCTTCTGCACAAGGGCAGTAGATCAGACCTCACCATTCTTTGACTTCTGAGCATTTTACTTGCTAATTTACAGGGGCCAAATTCTCATTTACTTACACAAAGGATTTACACCACTCTTGACATCTACTTTAAAACCCCTTTACGCTGCCAGAGCAGCATACTGCAGCTGCAGTGCAAATGAAAATCAGGCCTGGAGGTGTTTTCTCCCTGCAGCACAGGTATCAGTCCCATTATGCATTTGCAGTAAGGGGCTGCGACCCCTCCTGAAATACACTCTCAAACTCCAAATGTACCAGGCAAGCGAGGCTCAGCACATGGAGGAGGGGTGTAATGCGAATCCACATAGGAGAGAATAAAAATGATGTTGATAAGTTTCATAGAGCCGAAACTTACGAGAAGCTGGGAGCTTAGGGTGCTCCACATCCCAGCGAACCAGGTTTAGATAGTCAGGAAACGGATCACGGAGAAAATTTCATCCAAGCTGTTTGAAAGTTCACTATTTATTTATTCTAATAGAAAGAAGTATTGTGACAGGAGAGAGGGCGGCACATTTTCTCTTTCATACACAGGGCCTGCTTCTCCCACGCCCGGCTCCATGCTGTCCCTTTCACCCGGCAAAGGGGATACAGAGTTCTGCCAGATCAGGATGGAATTGTCCACCACTCACTTTACACCGATGGACATGACTCAGGGAATGGGGAGTCAGGCTCACGTTTCATATATACAGACTAGATGACTGTACTGTGCTGGATGCAGGTTGTATTGGTCTGGGTTTGAGATGGGGCTTCAAAAAGTGAAGGGCAGAATGGTGACCAATGAATATGAAATGATTAATAATAATAATAATCTGAACAGCCATGATATATGCATGACTTCCCAGGGGTATTTAATAGGTGGACCGCGGGTCAAATCCAGACCACCAGAGACTTTTGGACGGACCTCGAAATCTTTTTATTTACTTATTATCATTATTGTTATTTTTTATTATTATTTTCTCTGGAGTCTGGACCTTGACTATACCTTGACCAAGAAATGTGGATCTTGACAAAAAATAATTGACTACCTCTAGGCCCCGATCCTACAACAGATACTTGCACAATGCTTCCTTCGGTGGGGATACGCCCGTGCGGATCCATTTGCAGGAGTAACCTTGTGATCTCATTGTCACCACCCTTGTCCTTCCTCTCCCCGCCCCACCCTCACCAGCATTGACCTTTATTTGTTGTGTGATATCAAATCAAGGCCATCTTCTCCTGTGGGCAGGGAGTGTGTCCTTGCGTGTCTGTGAAGGGCACAAAGACATTTTTGGATGCTCAAGAGATAACTATCTGATGACTCAGAAGCCACCGGTGAGTTCTGCAGGTCACCCCAGACCGACCAGAGTCTCTGAGACCTCCATGTGTTCTGTAGGTGCCAAGTTCAGTATCTCACAGAAAAATCTCTTTAAGATGATTTAGAAAGTTTTCAAAAATGTTAGTGGAACTAATTTTGGTTTCCCTTCACACACAGGATCCTTGTAAGCCACGAGTCCAACTATTTAGAGCTCAGAGGGAGAGAGAAGGTATAACAAATACGATTTTAGAAACCTCTAGAAATGAGCTAAATTAGATTTTTCACATACAATGTTGTAATGTCAAAGTCAGATTCCTACTGACCTTCCATGGCGAGAAGCAGCTGCTGTTTATCCCGTTAGGTGCTGGAATTCTCCACTCCCTAACGAGGTACCGTTCCTATTTCTATAGCCCTGACAGGATGTGAGTTATTGGATCTTAAACAGACCAGTGATACATGACTGAACGTTCTCTCTCGTGAACCTTTGATCAGTGTAATTTTGCAGGGAAATTGTAAATTGGGGAGGCAGAAGGAAACATTTTCCTGGACTCTGCCATGCGTATATGGCTACACATTTGAGTCACATATGCATGATTCAGACCTGGCTATGTATTAGGCATAGAGGCCACATATTATCCTCAATCCACATCAATGCAACACCCAACTGAAAGTAGAATATGTCTCTTAATTTGCTTTGTGATGCACTAACCCTGCAGGGTAGTATTCTGTCGCATTCTGACATGTACGCCCACATACCATGATGCAATGCCAGAAGTACCAGAAACAAGATCCTCCCAGACAGCTGTATGGTGTGTACTCACGCTTTGGGGGCATCCCAGAGGACTGGCTATTTGCCAATGATAATAATAAATAAGATGATTTAGTTTTTCTAATAATTTGCATGTCTACAGCACTTTCTAGTGAAGGATCTCAAAGTGCAATGCACACGTGAAAGCGTTAAGCCTCACAGCCCGTCAGTGAGGGCGGGGAGTATTAATATCCCGACTTTACACATAGAGAAGCAGAGGCAGAGAGGTTAAGTAACGAGGCCAAGGTCACAAAGGGAGCTGGGAGTCGCTCTGAGGAGTTCCTAGCTCCCACTCCTGTGCTAAAAGCAATGGATTGCGCTGCCTGGCTGTTCTCTCACCTGGTATCTGTCTGAGTGATGGATATCATCTGAGGAGTGAGGCGACGCTGTTGGAGAGTCCCCTTCCCGCTTGATTGAGGCTGACAACAAAATTGACTGCAAGAGAAAGGGAGGAAAGGAGAAATTTACACTGTGAGCAAGGCAGAGCAATGACACATCACACGCTGCGCCAAGGTCTTTCCCATTCCCAGCAGGAATGTATTGTCTCTCTGGCCAATAAATCCTGCAGCAGGCCCAGACGGGGCATGTGAACACTGGCTGACAGGATGGGGGTGGCTCTACGGTGTGGGAGAGCTTGTGCCACACTGCCCCATGGAACGGCTGGGTCTGAGAGAGCAACAGCGGGGGCCGACTCCCACAGCCGGATGCCGGTCCCCGTACACAGGAGCTACCCTGCCCAAGGGGAGGGTGGGAATCCTCCTCCCCGCCGTGGGGGCAAGGACAGAACATCCTGGCAGCCCTTCTGCGACCTGCGTGCAGCCCCGACAGACACACGGGTGAGAACGGTGGAGCAACGCCACTGCGGACCCAGCTGCTGTGCTGTGACGTTCACCCATCCTGCCCTCGAATCCCCTCTCTGTGGGCCTGCCGCAGAAGCTGCTGTGGGGCTGTGCCCTATGACCCCTTCCACGGCCTCTCCGCACCCTCCTCTTCCCCAGGCAGCGGGGCTGCGCTGAGTCCGCTGTGTTCTGGGCCGCTCACGTGGGTGGGAAGGGCATTCAGCTGGCAGCACAGTGGAGAGAACAGGGGCAGGGATGGGCAGTAAGGGGCAGCTGAGTCCACAAGTGCACCCTTAACCCCACCTCCTGGTGCACTGGGAGAAAGCCTTTCATTTTAGGATCACAGCAGACTATCAGGTCGTTTAGCTGAGGTTGTAAAAACACACAGCACATGCACTAAGAGACACACAGAATCCATGAAACCCAAGACCCATACCAGAAAACAGCCCCCAAAAGCGCACTACAGATGAAAGCATAACAATGCACAGCGACAATAAGAAGCAGTGTGTGTTCGTGTGCACTTAAATTACACTAAATGTCTCAATAATGACATGTCACTAACAAAGACGCTTCATTAATAAGCATCATATTGTAATTTGCTATTCCTTTTGTATTCCTTTTAATATAGAGCGTCTGGAAAAACAGAGTTTTGCACAACGGTATGGAAAAAAAATCAGCAAATTACTTTCATTGGTGACATAAGCAATATATTGATAACCTTCAAATTAATAGCCAGGAAGTATTAATTCAGTGCACCCCAAAGTCTTATGGGGAATTATGGAACTGATTGGACAATACTTAAAGAACATGCATCCAGTAATAATTTAACTTTATTATTAGGTGAGCTTGAGGAAAAAGCCCAGGAAAAATACAAATTAACTAAAGGCTGGCCTACACTAGAAAGTTGGGTCCACTCAGCTATGTCACTTAGGGGTGTGAAAAATTCACCCCCTCCGAGAGACATAAGACTCAGTGTAGACAGCAGTAGGTCGCTGGAAGCATTCTTCTGTCAATGTAGCTACCGCCTCTCAGGCAGGTGGATTTACTATAGTGATGGAAGAACCCCTCCTGTTGTGGTGGTAAGTGTCTACACTGCAGGCCTGCAGCGGCAGCTGTGCTGCTGTAGCCTTTCCAGAGTAGATACAGCCTGAATGTCTGCATAAGAGACATAGTAAAACAAGCGGTCTTAAAAAATATCCATTGACAATCCACCTCTCTGCGGATTGTTTCTGCGGGTCAGCCGGTAAGATGCAACAATAAGAAATGATTACTCAGAGGCGTGTGAGTCTGCAAAGGGAACAAGAATATCATCTGAGATGGCCAGGCCAAGTGTGGGGACAGTCTTGTTATAAGGGGCAATTCCTTAGAGGGAGGAGAACTTTCCAGAAACATCTGCCTTTGAGCTGACATTAAACATGGACAAATTTCAGCCCCGAATGTGACTTTTTCGGAAAGATACGAGCAATTGGGAACAGCACGTAAAATGAGTTGGCAGAAAAATATGACCAGTCAGCAAGATCTGATCCTCAAGGGGCAGAGCTTATAACAAGAAAGTAAAGCAGCTCAGCATATTCAGTAAGGAAACAGAGACAGGGGACCCCGCGGGTAAGGCACCAGACTGGGACGCAGGAGCTTTGGATTCAATTCCCGCCTCTGCTGCAGCCTCCCGGTGTGAGTTTGGGCAAGTCACTTCATCGCTCTGTGTCTCAGTTCCCCACCTGTAAAATGGGGAGAATCAACCTTTCTCCCATCCTTGTCTTGTCTGCTAAGACTGGGGCAGGGTTGTCTCTCACTATACGTATCAGTGCCTAACACCACGGGGCCCTGATCTCAACTGAGGTGTCTCTACACTGCATTATAAGCCTGGGTCTGGGGGATCTGGGCTTGTGGACTCTGTTTCCAAGCCCATGTTTGAGCATCTACACTGCATTATCAGCTGGATTTACAATTGCTGGACCTGGATCTCACAGCTGTGCTGATGTGTCCACACCTCACTATGCAGACCTTCTGACTTCAGCTGCGTCCACACTGAAAAATGACTGAGCTCGGACCCACTCCCTCAGAAGGACTTTTTAGGACGTGGGTCCTGGGCACTTGTGGACCCGAGTCAGACTGATTTGGGTGTGGATGGAAGCGGGGCTTGGGCTCAAACCAATTCGGTGTGCAGGGTAGCCATACCTTGAGTGTGCTACTGTAATACAAATAAGAACGTAGGCTCAAGCCATCCAAAGGGGAGTCTCACATAGCCCTTCCCCAGCACCTCCCTGGGGAGAAGGAAGCGGAGCTGGCGTTAACCCCTTGTTCATCAAGAGCAGGGAATCACCCTGACCCAGCCAGGCAGGGTTTAATGGAAAATCCTGATGTACCCTTAATTCTAGTAAGAATCTGCATGGATATGGCTGGCCTGCATGCTGGCTTGGGCAGGGCCGGATTTAGGGGCAGGAGACCACCTGGGGTGCCGGGCTTGAAGGGTGCCAGGCTCAGGGGGCTGGTTTGGTTGTTAGCGACAATAAGGTTTGATAAGAAGGTTTGATGTGTGGATTCATTGGTCCGTAACCTCCTAGAACATCTGGACCTTCGTAGAATCTCGTGGGACCTTCCAGACTTTCGGAGAACTACATTGTCCTCCACCCTCCTAGCATGTTGTCGGCCAGGCCCTCGCGGGTGCATACGGGGCGGGGCGGTGCCAGCCAGTCAGTGAGATGTGAGCAGGAACCGAAGTGACGTGAGAGCCCCGCTGCGATGTTCTGAACCGCGTTTCACTGTGTAACTGTGGAAGTGCACTGGTGTTTCAAGACTCGAAGAGGGTAAATAGCGACTAATAAAGGACATATTTAATGAGAGGCAGAGATATCTATGTAACCCCTCGCTACGCACCTATATAACAGAAATGCTGCTACTTCTTTTCCCTTGCTTAACACGCCATGTATTGCTAGTTAACATTGGCCCACTCCGCGCTGGTGCACGGTTCTATTTCTTGATGTCAGAACACTTCAGTTATTCTTAAAATTGAAGAGTTCCTATAAGCTTAGAGAAACAAATGGTTTTTTATTTGCTTATACATGGCATGAATAACTACAGATTTACAGATCCTAGCGTGCCAATTCATCGTCCTGCATGACAGGGATAAATCACGCATGCAAATCATGCATCCAAGTTGTGAAATGGGCTACAAAGGCAATAAAAATCAAGTATTCAAAAGTTTATCCAATGGGAGGGGGGTGCCGAAGACGCTCCTCGCCTGGGGCGCCCTTTGGTCTGTCTGGGGCCAGCCCTGGCTCTGGCCCTGGGTGTGGGATGTTTGTTCATTTCAGGGACTGCATCCCATGACTGTTTAAGAGGGAGAGACTTGGCATATGGAGGGTCTCTAGGCTCCTGCCTCTGTCTGTCTGGGTTTGCCACAGTACATTGCCCTGTCCTGGGCTGCTAACACTGCCGTATGAGGCTCTATCTCCCTTTCTTTCCTTCGTGTCGAGGTTAATTATTTCTGCAGCGGCCCTTTAATATTTCTCAGGCACTGCAAGAGGAATTCTACTGAAGAACACTGAGTTCCTGTTAGAAAAAAAGGAACCAAAAAAAAAAAGGGGGGGACAAGCATAAAGGGGGATTTGAAAGGCCTGAGACTACAAATGGTGCTTTAAAACAAAGGGCTGGGAGTCTCTGCCTGCCTCCAAGAGCTCCGAGTCTGGGTCAGCTCAGCAATTCGGAAGCAGGGCAGCCTCCTGTTGCCATGGAGCACCCCGTCCCTCCTGCAATGAGCTGAACATCCCGGTGCTGGGGGGGTTAAACACGTCATCTTCCAATTTGTTCAACGGAAGGCGAGAAAAATACACAGCATCTCCGCCTGCCTCGGCGGCAGACAGCCCCATCCTTTCCGCCCCCCGCTCCGCCCACAGCCACTGGGAGCTCTAATCCAATATTCTTATGTGAAAAATGGTCGGGCGAGCTCTGGCGACAGTAAATTAAGCGTTATGTATTAGTTTTTAGCATGCGGTCCCGGGAAGAACGCCGGCCCCATTTATTCCACAAACCTCCTGAGCACCATGGCAATGACCTCTGGAAAAACGCAGGGCTAAACTAATCCCAAAGATGTCAATCTCGAGGCCTCTTCTACATACACTTGCAGTTTAGATTAATAAACTGTCTATTTTTAAATTGTGTGCAAGCACTTCTTCTAAACCCCTCGCCGGCACGCTAAGCGCAGCGTGAGCAATGCCAAGTCACACGTCCCCGTGTCTGTTAGGGAACTTGACTGCATTTGGTTTTCTCATTTCCCAGAGCCGTGGCCAAGGCTTTGCCTTCCCGACTGGGTAGGCAGGGCTGTCACAGCTGGAGACGGGGGAAAGCAGGCGCAGGGTCTGCAGATTAGAAACCCCGCGCAATGAGGCCAACCTGATTTCCGCATTCAGCCTGCCTCGCTGCCTCCCAATTTTGGCCTCTCTTTTCTAATCAGTCATTTCAGGGCTGTCTTCTGCCATTGGGGGGGGGGTGGGGAGGGAAGGGGCACCATCATGGCACCAGTCCCCAGGGGCATCGGCCCTGTGCAGGCAGAGCTCAGGCCTGCCCTGCTATTCCAGCTAGCACGGAAGGGGGGCAGAGTTGTAACCCTGCCCCCCTCCCTTTGAAGCACCTAGTGGCGCTAACACTGCTCTAGGCTTTGTGCTCAGGGCGCAGGATTGTGGCTGCTCCTTTCTGCCCCCTCTCCCCGGTCCTTGGACAGCCCCATCATCTGGCCTCTGGGAACTTCCGTGCAGAACAACCAGCATCAGGAAGACCCAAGACGGCAATTGAGGGAAGATGAAGCAATGGCTTGTCCTTCATCTCTTGGGCTGAACCGCTGGGCTGTAACGCACGTTCTGGTTCAGATTATCCATTGAGAAAACAACGAGCATCCTGAAGTTGAATTTCTTCCTGTCAAAAGACTGTCAGTGCCCAGGCTGGAGGTACTAGAGTCACTGGATCCACCAAGGGGCCCAGAGCTACTGGGCTGGATTCATTGCACCGACTCAGAGAGCAGGAGATGCTGTCATATTCACTAGAAAATCAGTGACGAAGAGAGATGGGCCCAATCCAGAATATGGAATCCACCCGCGTGGGATTTCAGGGATTGGGGCTGGGGATGCTCAGGAATCAAATGCTTGGATCTATGCCCATCCTTCTGGGTTCCGTTCTAGGTCAGATCAAGAGCTGGAAGGACTCTGTTGCCTAGTTTAGATGTGGCTAAAATCTCACCAGAATTCCTTGTGACCGTGTGAGTTTTTCACTATCCAAGAGGGTAGGAAACGGATCTCGTAAAAACGATACTGAACATCTGATGCCTGACAAAGCACCAATAGTCACCAGGAAATCCCAGCACCATCCATCTGCCCAGGTCGGATCTCGTCCCCTGAAGCTGGCGCTAGTAACACCGAGTTTTTGCGACCGCCACTGAGTTCCTACGTTTGTGCGTCAATAGCACCTGGAGTGTACAGCCACCTGCACAGACCTTGTTCTCCTGCATCTACTGAAACCTGCCGCTGTACTAGAGCTGTTCACTGTATTGTCGACCTCACCTGCGCACTGCTCACTTTTACAGGGCAGGCCCTATCGCGCTGGCGACAGCACGGTTGGTTCTGCCTTGCAGAGCAGACTGGGTCAAGCCGCTATGCATCTGTATTCCCAAATCATGTTACGGCCATGGACTTCTGCAGGGCAGTCACACTGTTTGGTAACAGGGACGAACCGTGTTTGAACACTGCCACTGGCCTATCTGCGTTGTAACTGGATTCCCCCACATTACTTGCGACAGAGTGGCTGGGGCTATCATTTGTGAGAGAAATCTGTCTTTTGGGAGGGGGCATACATTTAGCTCAGTGCCCTCAACCGTGACCTAACCCCCTCCTCCCCCCCCGCCACGTGGTTCATATATGCCTGGCTTCGTTCTCAGGCTCTGTGGCACGCACAACCATGGTGTGTTTGTGCATGTGAAACAGGGAAAGGAGATGCCGAGAGAGGCTGGATTTTTCCAGCGGGAACAGTAACATCACATTTCAGCCCCATCACTCTCTGCCCGTCGCCCATGCGAGAATGATTCCAGGCCTCGGAGGCGCTCTGAACCAGTGGCAGGGACCGGAGCTGCTCATATGACGAGAGCAGGTATCTATGGCCGCGCACTTCCCAGCAGGATTCCTTGCTGCACGGACAATGGACCTGTACACTGAATTGTTCCTTTTCTTCCTGGGGAAACAGGTACCAGCGAGCTCACCCCTGCGCACGCGCCCCAGTTACTGGCCTGCAATTCAGATCCTGAGCCTGAGCAGATCTTGCTTGGCCAGGTTCTCTCCCTGTGCCATGGTCTTCCCCACACACCTCACCACCTTCCACGGCAAACCACCACTGGGGTGTTGAAAGACTCAGCAGGGCCTTGTGCGAGCACCGGCGCAGCCTCATATTTCTCCCTCCCCTTTAAATCATCTCTCCACTGGGTAAAGGCACTCTCTGTAGAGGTTATAAACCCTAAGAGGATCAGCCCAGCATTACACCTGGGGCAAGCGAAATAAAAAAAGGTCATCGGCGCTTTTTAAACATGGACAAAAAAGCAGTAAAATGTGTTTGGAAAAAAAAAATCTGGCATTAAATCATGACTTTTTGCCTGGCTCGCCTCATTAAAAGTGGCCTTTTGGAAGGTAAAATTATCATTGTAAGCGATAAGATCTTTAAGAAAATAATTCACGGCTTCTTCACCCTTTAATATGATAGCCGCCACCGGCTAATTTTTTTCTTAATGGCAATGAGGCCATCAATCTTGTCCAAGCCACGTACTCACCCTCTCCTCCCTCTCCTACTGCCGGGCTGGGCAGCCATGTCTCCGGCGTGGCTCCCAGGAGCGATCTTTTACTTTCTTCTGTCTTCTCCTCAAATGCCTTTCCTCTTGCTGCTCCCCTTCCCGCAGGACACTGACTTCCAGGAGCCTGAGTGGGAAGAGGGTTTGCTGTGTATCTGAGTGAGTGGGCACGGGCGGGACGTCCTGCGTGCGACCGTGGCATACGTGAATGTGCGTGCGTGCACAGAGATGGCACGTGTATCTGTTTGTGTTCAGCGGGGGGAATTCAATCCGTGGGCAGGCAGAGGGCCTCGCACAAGGCCAAGGTACCACGTAAGTCCCACTTATGCCCAGAGGGTGCCTGGACCATGTGCTGGCCCTGTGCCCAGAGGTGAATTTCACCTTCTGTGTGTGTGGACCTGGACGCTCCGTGGATTGTGCAATTCTGAAGAGCTCTGGGGCGGTGACTACGAATGTTGCAGCAGCTTTGTTTTAATTAAAGAATGCGTGTGTTCAAATGGATACTGCGATCAGCACAGAAGCTGCTGTGTTTAAAGCTCTATGCGCCCGATCCTACAGCAATGCTGTGCAGAGCTGCTCCCCCACGCCAAATTACAGCAGCCCAAGGGGTGCTGTAACTTACACTGGCTGCAAACAGCTCCAACGGGCCCAAAGTGTAGCCAGGCATCATATATCCTGGCCATGCCCCTGTTACACCAGCAGGCGGAGAGGAGGGGAAAGGAAGTGTGGTGGACCAGCCCTAATTTCAGCACTACACCACGCCAGGATCACTCTGGACTGGTGTTAGGACCACACCGCTGGCGCAGTGCACAAAGCAGTCAGATCTTGGCAGAGGATGGGGCTCACCGTTTGTTTGAATGAAAGCTGAACTGGCAGCGTTCCAGGAGGGGTGACTTCAGCAGCAAATCCCGTGGCTGTGCAGTACACCAGGCGCCAGTACCTCAAGTGCCGTGTGTGCGTGAAAATACCACGCCTGTGTCTGCGTGGCAAAGGACTGGTGTGCGCACGGGTGCACCTGTGTGTGCTGGGTGTGCAGCCATGCACAGCCGTGGGGGCTGCACGTGAGCAGAGCATCGTGCCTGCAGGTGGATCTCTGGGCATCCACCGCACGTGCCCATGAGTTGCGGTTGGCCTGCACGTGACTCTTGCATGTCACGAAGCCCTGCGGGGGGGGGAGAGGCGTGAGCGGGAGCCGGGTTCTGTGAGGGCGCAGCCACCCCACAGAGGAAATGGATTGCAATTGCCAGCACAAGCTAACCGTCGCCTCCCGCCCTTACCTCCCTTCTCCCTGTGCAGCAGACAGGTCAGGTGTCAGCCCAGGGAGAGAGCAGGAGATGCCATTGACTTTCCTTCCCTTTCAAGGCCAGCCATTTGAGACTATTAAGTGCTGGACTCTTGCTTTCTGAGAGCCCCAGAAAAACACAGCGAGTCTATTTTTCTTAACCAATCTATCACAGCTGCTGTCAGCAGAACAAATGCGCCAACCCTTCTTTTTATATCTCTCTATGGCCTTTTTTTTTTCTTTGGGCACAAAGTGTTTCCTGCTTGATGCGTTCAGCCTTAACTCTGCCGTCTAAATAGGTACTTATCACTTAACACGGAGGTGATGGCTTGACATGTTTTCTGTCTCCTGCCCTCCCCTCCGTGGTAGAGAAGCAGTCAAAGTGTTGCTAATAGCTGTTATCACTTGGGAACTGTAACCCGAAAGCAACGACTGATACTAGGCCTCGGCTCCATTTCGCCCCCCCCGCCCTAACGCCGCAGGCTGGTTTTGCTGTTATTGCTGGAGGATCCTTGGTTGAGCTCGTAGCGGGGCAGCTGCATGTGCCGCTGTCCGCTCCCTCGTGTAGCCGCTCTAGGCCGCCAGCATCCCATCGCTCGCCCATTGACTTCGTTCATCCAGCCCCAACGAGCAGGGCCGGCTATGTCAGCGGGAGACGCTCTCGCGCCGCCTTAGCGCTGTCCACACCGGCGCTTAGGTCGGTGTCATTTATGCCGCTCAGGGGGTGGCTTATTCACACCCCGAGCGACAGAAATGATCCCCACGTAAATGGGAGTGTAGCCACGCCTGAGCAGGTGCTGGGAGTGCAATGTGTCACACGGTAACGGTATAACCCTCCCTCCCCCCGCCCCTTTATGGGAGGATCTCGGTGCTTTGCAAACAGAAGAAAGGGCGTCTTACTGCTGTGTCCTCACACACTCACACACAGAAGGCACAAGACACACAAAGGAAGGGAGGGGGAATGAGTTGCTCCAGGTCAGTTGCCCAGTGAGGCTGAGAACTCAGGTTTCCAGGAGGGCTCTACCCACCAGACCATGACACCATCTGAGGGAGGGCCTGCTCATGTTAGCGACAGGATCATCCCTATCTCTACAGAATCACAGAAGTCAGACCAGTCCATTTCCCTGACATTTTCTGTTACATCCTAGCTAGCTTGAAATCTTCTAGAAATAGACTTGTCCAGTGAAACCCACTGCTTCTCCTGGGAGACTTCAGCAGCGAGAGGCCCTTTAGAAATATAGCAGGCAGGCAAAATGGAGTAGATAGATCAGTGGCTCTCAACCAGGGGCCCCCGTACCCCCGGGGGTACGCAGAGGTCTTCCAAGAGGTACATCAACCCATTTAGATATTTGCCTAGTTGTACAACAGGCTACATAAAAAGCACTCGCAAAGTCAGTGCAAACTACAATTTCATACAGAGAAAATGAGAAAGTCGGCACTTTTTCAGTAATCGTGTGCTGACACTTTTGTATTTTGATGTCTGATTTTGTAAGCAAGTAGTTTATAAGTGAGGTGAAACTTGGCGTGTGCAAGACAAATCCGACTCCTGCAAGGGATCCAGTAGTCTGGAAAGGTTGAGAGCCGCTGAGACAGAGAGAGAGATTTATAACCTAATCGATTTGCCTGCGATTCAGCCTATATGTTTCCTAGCTTCAGTCTGTGCCATCCCCGAGTTCTAGCTCCTTCACTCATCTTGGATAATTTCCTCTCCCCTCAGTGTTCACACCCTTCAACAGTGTTCACACCCCTGTAGACTGTTCGCATGTCACCCCTTAGTCATGGCTTAGGCATAACATACAGATTTAGCTTTTAAGCTTTCTTCATAAAGCAGTTTTGCAGATGGGGAAAAAGTGCCACAGCTATGTTAAATGACTTCCCCATGGTCCCCCAGTGAGTCAGTGTCATGGCAGAGTTAGGACTAAGAACGCAGACAATGCTCCTGAGTAGTTCACTAGACAATGCTCCTGAGTAGTTCACAGGTTGTGCTTGCAATTCCATTTAGAGTGAGGCAGCCGGGAAGGCTTTAAAACGGAGATTTTGTCAAGGTTTAAGGCTCCAAATCTCGCTTGCCTTCAAAGCTCTTTTTCCTTGGAGGGCTTTAGTGGTCAGATTTCCCAATAGGTGCAGTAATTCTTTTTCAATCTGCTCTATGAGGCTGTAAAAAAAAATGGGGAAAAAAAATCAAAGAAAACTGGCGCTGTAGCCGAGTTCCCAGCACAGCCGGAGGTCTCCGTGCAGGACACTGGCTGCCTGCCATGAGGCACCCGCAGTGAAGCTGGGCAGAGACCTAAAAAAATCAGCCACAAACATTCTTTGGAATAAGAGAGGGAAGTTGCTTCTAGTCATTCTCCTTTACCGTTAGGCTGCAATGACAGCCAGTTTAATGTAAATACCACCGGGAAATAAATGGTGAACTCCCAGAACTGATCAGCCCAACTTAGCCCAGTCCCCTTCAGTGGTCAGTACCAGCTGCTTCAGAGGAAGATGCAATAAAACCCTAGGGAGCAACTATGGAATGATGTGCCCCTAGCAGATTATTCTTCCCAGCCCCCATTATCTAGACGTTGGTTAATACCCTGAAGTAAGAAAGGTTAGATCATTTCTATGTACTTGTCCCCACAGATGGTCTCATTATCCATATAAATGTCAAATCCCTTTTTGATTCCTATTAAGCTCTTGACCGACATGATATCATGTGGCGGTAAGTTCCACAGATGAATTATGCATTGTGTAAAAAGCCGTTCTTTCATCAGGATTCACATCAGTAACCTGGGCCACAGAGTGACGCTCATGCAAACAAAGAATAGCCGTAATACTATGTGTGCAATAAAAACTAACCACCCCAGGGTTGATTTTTGGATATCAAATACTCAGAGTGAACTGCCCATGGACAATCCCTTGCCCAGGAACTGGTCACCAAGAGGATTTGGTGGAGAATTACAAACGGGGGGAAATGTGAAAACTCAGGAATAAAAATCAAGAGACCCGTAATCGATCTGCAGGCAATCTGTGATCAAACAGGGCGACTGGTAGGTTATTGGCTGAACAGCAGCCCCTGCGCGGCTCAGGGGATCCCGGACTCGGTCGGGTCAGTATTTCCTTTCTCGCTGCTCGAGGCACCAGTTTGAAAAGAGAGCAGCACCGAACCGGGGGCGCGCAGGTAAGGATGCAGCTACGGAGGACACGCGCTGGCAGCAGAGGCCGTTTTAGGACAGGGACGCCAAGTGTATTTTGCCCTTTAGCCTAAATATCATTTCTATCGGGGTAGTGCGAGGAAGCCCAGTCAAGCGTCAGGGCCCCACGGGGACAAGTGCTGCGCAGCCAAACAGCAGAGCAGCTAGTCCCCATAGGGACCGTAGAAGGGCCTTCCTCCTCCGGCTCGTTCTCTGTGCCCCCCATCGCCCAGTCTCACTCCTCCCTTGTGAAGGAAGCCGGGCTCCCGCTGGGGTCGGGGGGCAGCTGCTTCCTCTGAGCTCTGCAGGGAGGCACTGAAACACTTGGGCGAGAAATGCCTTCTCTGAGTCACTGGCCACGTGCTGCGGCTGAGCACCGGCTGCCTGTGCCCCCTTGGAACAGGGGAGCAGGCTGGAAGGTCTTTTCAGAAGGCGCCCGGGGGACAGTCCTCTCCTCACACCTCCCCAGGGTGACGCCACCGGCAGGAGGAAAGAGCCACTGGTCGCCTATTGCAAACGGCTGGTGCTAAGAGCCTGTGGAGCTAGGAGACCGTCCCGTCATTCTGGCCTCTAGCATGGGGCCGGGCCGGACTACCTCCATCCCTTCCCATGGCTCTGTTCCATCCCCGCTGCAATATCGCTTGTTCCTCCAGCCAAGCCGTCCTTGTCTCGGCACAGCTCACCCAGAAAACCAGCTCCTCGGCGCCTAGGACCCTGTGCCGAGGTGCCGTCAGGGTGTGAAAGGGTGGGGCGCTGAGACACCTCACAGCCCCCTGCTTCAGAGGGAGATCCATCCTCAGATGCAGGGCAGATGGGGGGCTTCAGATCTGCCTGCAGAGGAGCCTTACAAGGCATCCCAGCATCAGAAAGTCCTTTTCCTGGCCTACAGGGACTCCCCAGTGGCGAGCGCTCTGGGAACAAGACATGAAGGGACGCCACGGGCAGGGTGGGCTGGAGGGAGAGCGGCAGAGCCAGAAGCAGCAGCGTGCGCCCGGCTAACCCAGGCCATCAGGAGCCCAAACGGCATCGATTCAGGACCAGGAACAGCGCCTGGGAGAGGACGGGAGGAGAGCTCCCTAGGCGTGGAGCTGCGGGCAGGGTCCAGGGAACAGCTCTCTGAGCCAGGAACAGCTGCTGGGGGCTCTGCGGAAGGAACCTCCACGGCAGAGGCTTAGCAGAGGCAGCTGCGACTGTCCAGCCTGCCTGCCACCCACCGCTGGTCTGGTTTGAGCAGCAGGCACAGGCTTGGTAGAAAACTGAGCCGCAGTGGCGTGTCCGGGTGGACAAAGGCTTGGGCCCGCGCTCTAAGGACAGGAAATAGGGAACGCAAGCTGCGAAGAACAAGCTGGGTCTCAGCTCCACTCCTCCAACTGCTTCTCTGCAGCGGCAGCGTGGACAGGAGAGCGGCACACCAGACGAGTTCGCTGCCGGAAGCCCGGCTCTCGGAGCACTAGCCCGGCCGGCATGATCTCTGCCAGCTCCAATACTAGAAGAACCCGGTCCCATAATCTTGGATTCATCACCTACCATGCGGAGTGATTGGATTTTCTTTGACATGTTGCCATGAAAATTGACCCAGTGCGGTGAGTGACAGCTCTTAAGGGGCAGGCAGCCAGTGAACGAAGAACAGGTGTTTCCGGCAGGGATTTTAATTCCAGGCGAGGTCTTTGCCAGGGGAGTGGGGTAATTGTGGGGGAGTGCAGGGCAAGAAGGAAGCCCACAGGAGGGTTTTGAATAAACAACAGAATACCGGAGACGGTCTAGAGTTAAAATAACTCACCCCCACCACGCCTGGCAGGCAGCTTCCTGCCCGACAGGCCCCAGATACGGAGAGAATCAACTCTGGTTCTCTATGGTCCACTCAGAGATCCCAACACACTCTCCAAAGAGCAAGCCATGGTGCCAATAACGGTGCAGGTGAGGCACAGACCTGCTGTAAGCCTGGGGTTAGACCCGCTGTTCTGGAGAAGGTGACTGGCAGGCAGGACACCAGGGTTATACTTTCTCTGTTTTATCAAACGTGCACAGCACAGCCTGGCCGAGGGGAGCTTGGTTTAGCATCTCATTCAAAGCACGGCCCCTCTGGCACCGTAACAGCCCTCATCGCAGCCCCCGGACTGCAGCACCAGAACTGGGTAGGAGCCGACGGCAGGATGCAAGTCCATGGTCTTCTGGCCGAGGGGTAAGATTGCTGCTAAATGAGTCAGCCCAACACTGCCTCCATCTCACAGCTCGGTGCCATTGGACCATCACACCCTGAGAGCAGGCCCTTAGAAAAGGCCTCCAGCGCGCCCCCCTGGGCTGGGATCCTGTCACACTGCACAATTCACCTCTCAGGTTGGGCCAGGCCTGCTGGTCTCGTTCCGCACAAGTCAGGTGGATCAGGCTGTGCTTCCGCGGCGCGCACTTCGTATTCTGACAGGGTGCACGGGCCGGGAAAGCAATAACTCAGCCAAGCACGAAGAGAAGGAGCAGCTTCGCCCCACAGCCAGCCTCGGCACAATTACAAAGGGGCCTTTAATACCAAGCCAACATGAAGCCGAGAGCGTTCTGCTTTTCCACCCCACACAAGACTTGTCTCCCAGCAAAAGCCACCTAGAAATAATGAATCCTCCAGGGCCAAGGAGCTTTCAGGCTTTCTGAGAGGGGAATGAAAGATTTCCCGATTGCACCCTCTCTCCCCCCACTCCCAAGCTTCTTGAAGTGAATGTTCTTAGACCTGGACGTGACAGGCAAAGGAAAAAGATCTGTGTGGTGACAGGAGGCGACTGATCTCTTTTACATAGAACGACTCTCCAGTCCCAGTTTAATCCCCTCTCTCAAGGCAAATGGGATTCTTTGTCAATGGCAACTTCAAAAGCCCAGCCCAGCCGCGAGACGGACCCTTCTTCTTTATCTGGTATCTGTCACTGACTTGGTGTATTTACCTCCAAACGGCTAATCTGTCTCTAACCCTCACTCCCTCCGCAGGGGGATCGCTGAGTTATCTGCTTTCAGACCTGACAACTTGGGAGAGGGGAACCTGCAAAGCACAGGTGCTTTTATTTCACCTGCACCCTTTCCGGCTCCTTTGGGATGTTGAAAGTCAGCGATTTTCAAACGCGCCCTGGGGTGTTTTTTCAATGCTTGTTTTTCACATCAGAAATACCACGGCTTGACTTAGCTGAGAGATGCTGAGAGAGTCGGGTCTAACTCTCAGCACACTCGCCTGCAAGCCGGGAACTCTTGAGCTCTGATCCTGGCTTGTGTCACTGCCTTACTTTTGACCTCAGGCAACTCACTTACCCTCCCTGTCTATCAGTCATCCCAGGTGTAAAATGTGGGCAGCGATACAGGCCTGTGACTTTCAGTTAGTCAGTACAGAGCACTGCATTTTGGAGATGCGAAGTGCTACCCAAGCGCTAAGTATTATTATCAGCTCTTTTCCTGGGGGTCTTGGGAAATTGTTGGAGGATCCGGAAGGTAACATCACAGCTGAAACTGGCACTGCAGCTCATGTGTGTGTGTATGTGTGTGTGTGTGTGTTACAACTCAGGCTGGGAGCTCTCCAGTTACGATGTCACAGGTCCTCCAAAAACTGCCCCAGTCCTTCAGGAAAAAAGGAAAGGCAGGACCTGAGACTTGTCATATTAAAAACAAGCTAAAAAAAAAAAGCCTCCAAATTACAATAAAATCCCAGCTTTCCCTCTGCTGGCTGGGACCCGGGATCTCTGCAGGATGGCCCCTTGGGCGTTCTGAGCCCCTTAAAAACTTTGTGTGGTTGGTATTATAACACCCATTTAGGAGATGGGTAAATTGAAGCACAGGCAAGATAAATGACTGCTTAATGTCACGGTGCAAGTCAGTGATAATGTCGGGCCCAGGATCAAAGAGGTCTGACCCCCGGCTCAATGTGATCGCCTTACCTGATTACACAGAAACAAGTGCATTTAAACGGTGACCAGTAAAGCTCTTTGTCTGTGTACAGGGCACGACTGAAAACCCAACGGGCACTTTTTCTGAGCTTGATGACTTGTCCAACTAGACAACAGAGCTGCGGCTGCCTAGTTGCTTGAGCTTGGCAGACTGGCATTCAGGATGCTCGTGTTCCGCGCCTGCCTCTGCCACTTAATCGCTGTGACCTTGGGCAAGTCACTTTACGTCTCTTTGCCTCCGTTTCCTAATCTATAAAATGGGCTAGCCATGCTCAGCGACTCCTGCACGGCTGTGGAGGTCTAGCTGTCAGTCTAGGTACTTCTTTGGCCCTCTTCACGGGTGACAGATGCGTTCTCAGAGCCCTGTGCGGGGCCAAGGGGGTAACAGGTCATTGCTGAGAGAGGAGGCTGCCTGAGATACAGCATCTTGGTACCATTTCAACATGCAGCAGCAGCGGCTCTTTTTCCTGGTCTGTGTCATTCCCCCAGAACCTTACGACTCCCAGCTCTCCAGAGTCAGCACGCGGCTCTGGCGCCACTAACTCCAGCGCACGAGCGAGCACGGTCGACTCTCACCCGCTGCCAGGAGACGGAACCTTTCGGGCCCTTTGGTGCAAAGAGGAGTGGCCGGGATTGTGTTGGGAGCCAGTCACTCCAGAGCAGCAGGCAATCTGCTGGCAGCTGGCCAAGTAGGAGCAGCCTCCCCGCCACACCCCACCCCGCGCTGGGCAGACCGGTGCCTGGACATGAGACCACAAACTACCCAGAGACTGCCCTCCGTCTCCAGACAGCTCCATTCAAGAGACACCCATGACCCCAGGGACTGGTGTGTGAACATCGCCACGTGGGATGGGGAGTGACGTGTGTGTGTGTGGGGTGGGTGCGGGGAGCAGGCGTAGATCAGGGCACTGTCGGGGCACGTTACAATGGGTTTCACTTGTCCTCACTTACCTTGGGGGTGCCAGGTGCCATGGAATCCTTCAATATGGAGTTCTTACTGCCAAGAGAGAAAAGAAGAGAGTCAGCATTCTGAGCAGGGCATGACTGCGACGGACAGGGGGTGTGTGGGGTGGGGAGAGATCACGCAGGGGAAATAAAGGCAGTTAAATATACCACAGGGCAGAACACCCTAGCCTAGGGGAAACACAAGTGTTCTGGTTGTGAGCAGAGATGGGGAGTTTAACCAAACTCTCCCCAACGGGAAAGGTTTGGCTAAAGCGGAGCCTAGAGCCGAGCCAGTCCAGGGTTCACAAAACCCAAACTCCAGCTGGTGAGATTTTGCCAAGGGCAACCCATTCCCTCCTCTCTCCTGCGGCTGCCCGTCTTTCCCTGTGACCTCTCCCGTGGGAACAGCAGTGACGAGGGGCCCGATCCTGCGCGGTGCAGAGTGCCTTCTTAGAGCACAGCCACGGGGAACCGAGGGCGCTCAGCACCGCGCAGGGTCGGGCTCGAGGGAAGGCAGAAAAAGAGAAAGAGAGATCAACCCCGAAAAAAACGCCCCCGATTCCAACCAGCGTGGAGGCGTCATTTGTTAATTCCGCTTGTTTCCCAGTTAGCGGCTCCTTTTCAGTGGGGAATGAGATCAGAGTCAGGGCCCTCCTCCCCGCCCGCCCCTCCCCGGTGTGAGATGCTACAGATTTAATAACGCCTTCCCCCCTCCAGACAGGTTAAACTTGAAACAATTACATATCAAAGCCGACGTGGCGGGGAGGGCCGCACTGTAATTTTTTGGTTATTAAAGTAATCTCTCTCATGTAAATTCTCCCACTAACATGCTGCAAACAACATTAGGAAATAAATTATTTCCCCATGATTCGATTTGTCAATGCAAAGCACCGGCAGCAGGCAAAAAGGATCTTGAAATATGTTGCCAACCCGATGCCTGCGCTTGCAAGTATGTTGTGGCGGGGTGGCTGGCTCCCACCTCACCATAGCCCCGGGGAGATGATGGATGGGTGGGTGGAGGGGGGAGGTTAGCGGGTAAAGGCAGCGGTTGGGGGGGGGGAAGAAATGGAATTGTGTTTAATAACAAAATTTGTATGCAAGCCTGCATCTCAGGCTAAGGATGAGCGATCGGCAGCCAGAAAGTATTAAAAAGCCTCGCTAAACAGCTGCTGACAATAGAACAAGACATATCAAATCAGATCTACTCCAGAAACATTAATATACACGCACACACACGCGCGCCCGTTCTCCTTTCTTCCCAATCACGGCAATATGGGAGACATCAATACATTTTTATGAGACTTTTAGAAGATCAACACAGTACTGGATGTGACAAAAAAGCGATGTGGCTGTCATGTTCGCTTTGTCGGGGACACTTTAGCCCCAGATGCCGCGCTGCAGTGGCAGTGGGGAGAAATTGAATTTGGCCGGCTATAATCCGCCTTGATTTGGCAGATGGCTGGGTGTTATGAAATGAGAAGGGATGGAGGAAGGTGTCTTCCTCCTCAGGCTACAAACCTCCGCAACTGCGCCACACCCGCCCGTGCCCCGCTTTGGGACTCACAAGGGGCGAGATAAGGAATTATGCATCAGGATCAGGGCACCGAAGCGCAAGAGACCAAGGGCTTGCTGCCTCTCCCTTTCCCACTCCAAAGGCTCAGAAGTCAGCGAGGCACTTTTCAGACATGATTCCTAGCCCAACAGCTTCAGCTACTTGGAATCTTGGCCGGCCATGAACACAGATGAGCGTCTCAGGCATTGTCCTCCTCCCCTGTGTCCCTCTCTAGGAGTCCTGATTGTCGCTGCGTTGGTGACGGGGGGCGCGTTGCCTTCCAGAACCACTTTCACAGCACAGCCCTGGCTGTGCCAGCAGGGACTGCATTGGCACCAGCCAGATGAACAAGGGGAAATGCTGGAAGCTGTTTCTCTCTGTTTTCTCATGCGGAGATTACAGAAGCACTGGGTCTGGGCCAGCCAGCTCCACTGGGGTATATTCTGCCCACACCCAGTGCAGAAGGGATGCAGTTTTGCTGCACGCTGTGAAATGTAGGGGGAGCCCATGCAAGGGTTCTGCGGCCCCTGGACATCTTGGAGCCCAGCTCTGTGGGTCATCAAAGGGTTGGTTTATGGGGAGGGCTGAAGCTGACAGATCTGCAGCCCCTTGATAGCTACTGCAGGCGTTGCTGTCACTCCACAGCTTGGGGGGGACTCCCTTCCCAATCAGACCCGGCAGAATTCCCAGTGACTGGGGTTGAAGCTCACCCAGTCATACTGTGTCTCCAGCAAAAAGATTGTGTGTGTATTCCCTACCACAGGCACACTCTGTGTGTGTTGGGGGGGAATAGGAGGGTGTGTGTGTGTGTGTGTGTGAGATGGGGGACGCGGCAGGAGAGTCTGCATATCGGGTAGACAGGGGACATCAGTCTCCAGGGCTGTGAATATGGCACTATGCGGCAGTGCAGGATTCACAGAGGAGTTGTGAAGTTGATTCCACCTTTTTTCTCTGCTCATTCATTCCTTTTGCTTCGCATTCTCTTGTATGTAGGAGACGGTCCTGTGATTCCATCTGTGTGAGTCCGAGAAGGAAAGGGGTGCGGAAGGGAGGGATGAAAAAAGTCGCAGAAGCCCATCTGTGAGCCTCTCCAGTGCCGTTCTGTCCACCTATGTCCCTCAGGCCCATTACTTCTCCTAGGAACAACTGTTTCTGCTGTACTTGTAGCCAGCCCCATTCAGTTCACAGGCGATGCGACCTCCTGACCCAGCACAGAAAACCAGGGCGGTTACGTACTATGGCAGTCAGCGAAGTTTTGTGATTTAGAGCTGACATTGAGGGCAAATTCCAGTCCGGTGAAATTCTGGTTCTAGACACAACTCCGCTGACTTCACCCATTCACATGAGCTCTGAACCTGGCCCTGGATATAATGCAATTGGCTCGGCTCCTGATTTTCAATTTTCTCTCTTTATTTAAATCATTCTGTGACCGTGAAACAACTTCTTCCCCTTTTAGGCATAATATCATATTTTTAAAAAACAAGTTTCGTTCCCTCTGTTGTTAATGATGCTTGAAATGGTTAAACTTAAAAGCAACAGGGAGAAGGATATTCTTGTTTGACTCTTCAAATCCTTCCACCTCTGACAAGGAAAGAACATTCGTCAGTTTCACCCTTTTTCTAGTCAGTTTCATTTTCTGGTTCTCCTGCACTAAGCATGCAGCCTTGTATTGCAAACACTAGGACTGGACTGTGGGGCGCGGGAAGAGGACTAAACTCTGTTTCAAAAAGTTGTTTCTAGAACTACTGGCTCAAGGTGGTGCATATGCCCCTTTCGCAGACAGTCCACAGAGGATAACACTGCTGATAGAGTTTCTCAGCCCTCAAAGCAATTAACCCAAAGGCCACTGAAATCACTAGCCAGTCTCTCATGGTTTTCACCGACTTTGGCTCAGACCTGTAGAGCTGCAGGTCCGAAACTTAAACACTGGAGTTTCTAGTATTCTTAGTTTTTTGTAATTTTTCAAAGTAAAACCCTACATTTTGGGCCAAATTTAGTCCTGTTGCATTAGTCCTTTGCATAGTAATTATTAAAAAGAAAAAAAAAAGGAAGAGAGGTCGAGAGAGAGATTTGGAACGGCTATAAACTCTCACGCTTCAGAGCGTAAGCCAATCTCTAACTCTCGGGGTTTAGGAAAAAGTTTTCTCTGGAACAGATCATTGCATATGTGTCTGCTAGGGGGTTTCTTGTACCTTCCTCAGAGGCAGCCAGTGCCGGCCTCTGTTGAAGGCAGAATACCCGAGTAGATGGACCTTGGGTCTGATTTAGTCTGGCAGTTTCTATGCGCCTCTAAATAATAATCTACAATAAAGGCTTTGCAACACTTTGTACTGCCATTCTCCTTTGCGGGAGGTGGTGTGCTTCCAGGCAGTGAACTGTTAAGAGAAGCTGGCAATGGACTGAGAATCGAAAGGCCATCAGCAAAGAGAAACCTTCCATTCCATAAACACCGCAGACAAATTAAAAATGGTAAAAGGGAAATCAAGACCTTTAAAGTTCAAACACTTTTTGGTGCCTTTTAAAGTTTTTCGCTCTAGGCCCTTCCAGAGAGCACAATCTTTGGAGACCTCGGAATTCTCTTTAATCACGAAGCAAGTCTGCAGTGGTCTGAAATGATTACACATTTACATAGTAATAACCCTGACACTCCCCACATTATTTCATGGCTAGCATATTTCCACTCGGCGAGTGATCCATGTGTTTTAAATTATAACCTGTACATAGGAAATTAGTTACTAAGTACGATATTCACAGGCTCCTCTGACACTTCTAATTAACGTGATTTACACAGAATTATCCTTTGAAATAAAAAAATGGTGTTTTGCTAGCTAATAAAATATAATTACTACCCGTTTTTATAAGTTACAGTTCGTTTTAATCTATTTGGGGAATTGTTTATCTAGTTCATTACAACAAAACAACTTCTTTCTCTTTTACACAAAAAGATGGCAGAGGAGGAGAGAAAGGGCACATGGGGGTCGGGGGCATCCCACGAATGGCCAGAGATTTGTGGGGCACCCTACATTTTCATTGTCACGGCTTTGCATTTTGATCAGATAAATGGATGTTTCTACGTTATCCATTTTAGGGGATTCGCACCTATACATGTAGTGTGGGAGAAAGATAGAGAGTGTGTGCGTGTGCGCACTGGGTTATGAAGGTCTCAGACTCCAGGAGGGACACTCACTGACTCAGAGAACTGTTGTTCCTGGAGTTAAAACCCCATCAGGGTGGCTATCCCCTGGGATCACTGTGAAGGCATTCAGCTGCGTCACATGTATGAATGTTAATTGGAGTCAGATGGCCAGATACCCATGTGCTGCTGGGGATCTACGGTGATTTCCCCCCCTCCATTGACTGTTTCACATCAGCTGTTAAGACATTCCCTTTCAGCAAAGTTTAAAGAAAAAGGCAATAAGGGATGGATGGGCAGGGCCCTTTTTAAAACAGGCATTGACCTCTTGAGAAAAATCACCAATTAATATTAAATAACCCCCTGAGGTGCCAAGGGCTGCTGCTGAATTACCCAGAAGTCCATGGGGCCACTGTCCAGCCCCAGCACCACGTTTAAATTGCCCCAAAGTCCCAGGTGTGGCTCTCCACATCCAACACCATATTCCCCGCAGTCCCTGGGGCGTCACTCCAGACCCCGTGCCCCGTTCACTGTTATGTGAGGTGACCTTTACAATTTTTCCTTCCAAAGAACACTCCCCACACACAAAAAGAGGGTGTAATTTTAGGAAGTGGCCGCCCGCCAGCTGATGACAGCTGACCTTGCGGTGACAATGCTCATGCAATGGAAACTACGAAGATGCGGCTCTAGGAATGTGGCAGGATGGAAACACATGTGCTGATGTGGCATGTGTTTCTGGTAGAGCACCTCTGGGGCGCAATAGCAGGAGACTGGATTCCCTGACCTAGGAGGTCTCTTTGAGTCCTATGGCCTGTGTTCCTATGAGTCCAGACCCCTGGAAGATGTGCGCGGAGACAGTGGGCTTAGGACAAAAATGTTCAAACCTGGGTGCCTAAAATTAGGCATCAACATCTATAGCTAGGCACCTACATAAAGGTGGTATGATTTTCAGAAGTGCTGATCCCCTCAAATGCCCATGGATTTCAAGACAGTCAGAGACGCAATCCCATGCTCTGGGCATCCCTAGCCTCTGACTGCCAGTAGCTGGGACTGGACGACAGGGGATGGATGAATGGATGATTGCCCTGTTCTGTTCAGTCCCTCTGAAGCACTTGGCATTGGCCACTGTCAAAAGACAGGACACTGGGCTAGCGGGATCATTGGTCTGACCCACTTTGACCGTTCTTATGTTGTTAGATGTTGACTTAAATGGGAGCTCTGAAATTCAAGGTACCGTATTGACATGCCTTGTTGGGGACTTGGGTGTCTAAGTGTTGCCAACTCTTGTGATTTTATCATGAGTATTATGACATTTATTGTTTTTCTGAAAAATCCAGCTCCTGGAATCCTGTGATTATGGGAGAATCTCAGCTTTCATTTATTTTAAAAATGTAGGTTTCTAGCCCTGGTGGACAAGGAGGAAAGATTGAAAATGTGACCAAGAGTGACCTAAAGGCTCAAAAATCAAAAGACAAAGAACCCAACATCTATTCAGATTTTTAAAAATCTCATGTTTTTTTAAGCCAATCTCATGATTTTTGTGGCCTGATTCGTGGTTTTGGAATACTTGGACTAGCAATTCTGGGACACTGTCAACTTGAAATTTTAAAACTAATTTAAAAAAAATCCAGTTTCTGATAGGTCCTTTTAAATGCAAACCCTGATTTCTGCTTTTAAAGATTCCTTTAAAAATGTTTTTTATAAAGGGTGTTTTGGTTCCTTTGTTCATTTATCTATCTAGGTACCGATAAAGCTCTCAGCATTGTAATAACTGATTGCCTGATGTTTATAAGGGTCTTTTTTACAAGGCAGAAACAGACTACTGAACTGATCGTGCGGGGGAAACAGTACAACTGACCCTACACAAAGTGCTCTCAAATGCACAAAGCCAATGACGAAGCGTGGCAGAATTCAATTTTTATTTTTTTTATAATTTCAACGGATAATATCAATGTTTATTTTTACACGTTTTGATGTTTATTGATTTCAATTTTCATAGTTGCAGGAAATGATGGGGGAGGGTCAAACAATTATTTAACAATAGTAGACGTTGGATAGTCGAAAAGTTAGAGCGCTATAACCATTAAAGCACAAATTGTCAATATTACGTGGCAAAACATTCACGGTAAATAACCTTAAATCAAGCATTAAAAGTTCTCAGGCAGCATTTTCCTTACTTTGTCTATCTGTAAATTTAAATTATCAATGGAAATATTTTTTCGTCAGTGTGTGTGTGTACGGTGAAATCAACATTTACTGATAAAATCTTCCAAGCCTTCCAATAACTGAAAAACAGAGGGAGACATCATATACTTTTGCTGACTTTTTTTCAGCCCTAGTCCTTTCTGGTGCAAGCTGTTACTCTACCAGGTACTCTGTTTCCAGACAGAAGTGGGTTGATCAAGTTGACAGTGTCCTTTAGAGACGCCCAAGTTTGACCACTATGGTGCTTTTTCCTTGAGACACAGGGCAGGACCAACAACTGAGGACCTTTTTGGAGGGAACTGTTTGCTCAGCACTGGCCTCAGCTCAGGCGGGCGGGCTGGCAGTTTTGTTACGGGCCTTAAAAACAGATATGGGTTGATCATTCAATCTAACCAAGACGTGGACTGGCCTGGTGGCTAAGGTTCTACACTAGGACTTATTGGGGAAGTTAACTTTCCATCTCTGCTACAGACTTTCTGTGTGATCTTGGTCAAACCATCTAATTTCTGTGTACCTCACTCCTCCATCCGTAAGACGGAGATAGTGTTCCTTTCTCTGTCTATTTAGAGCATCAGCTCTTTGGGACAGGACAGGGATGTGGGCCTAGCACCATGGATCCCTGATCTTGGTTGGTTTCTATCGTGATACAAAGAATAATAATAAGGCTTATGAAAAATCCTTTTGTAACAGTAGCAATAGCCTGCACTTTTGCAAATATTGGGTATTGTCCCCATTAGGCCCTTCAGACACGGAGCAGAGAAGGGACTTGCTGAAAATCAGAGTGAATCAATAGCAAGGTTGGAAACAGTCTCCCAGTCTTCTGGATCGCAGCGTTCTGCTCTAACCATTAGCAGTGCTACCTAAATAATTCTCCTCGGGGCTTTGGTTGGAAAGAGACCCTGCCAGAGCACATTTGGCTCCCAAATTAGATTTGGTAAAAATAAACGTTTTCAAAGCTGAAATATCCCCTTTAAAAAACATTCCAATGGAAACAGTGTATTTCTTAAAGCAAAGAATCAGCCCCTGGCAGCAAGATTTGCAACACAAACACTTCAGCCCTGAGGCAGAAGCACCTGAAAATGAAATTGGTCAGAACCCAAAGCAAAGAGGAGCAGCTCAGTTTACATGGCTCACACTGGGAGAAATGCAAAAAAGGAAGCAAGTGGCGGTGGAGGAAAGTGAACTGGATTTTTTTAATGTGAGTGTAAATACGTGGAGGTGTCATTTAAATCCTAAACAGAGAAATTAGGTGTTTTTAAAAACTATATAGGGCCAGATCCTCAGCTGGTGTCAATTGGCATAGCTCCCACAGACTCTACAGGAGAACCAGCACATTGATTTTTATCAGCTGAGTGACTTGGCCCATGATTTTTAACCTGTCAACATCAGCGGCTCCAAACTCCAGTTAAAAGATCTCCTAACAGCTGATACATGGGGCCCCATTTCCAAATGCTCAGTGCCAACAGCCAGTCTGGATTTTCCAAAGCGCTCAGCATGCAGCAGTGACCCTTGTGCCCGTGATGGCTGGATTTTCACAAGAGCTCAGCACCCAATGTGCACCTGGCTTGCTAAACTCTTGAAACTGCAATCCAGCTCCCTGCTCCCCAAAATAAATGAAACCCCGGCAGGACTGTCGCAGCAACTGGACTGCATGAAGTCCTGCAAGTGAGTCGCCTGACCTCACTCAAATCCCCCTTCCCTCTGTAGCCTCACACCTGTGACACCATCGACCAAAAGCTTGCAAGCCAAACATTCACTGCTGAGCCTCTAACCTGCACCCATCAGCTGGTGACCCCGGGATAAAATATAACCTGTGCTGCCTCCTGGGCTCAACCAAGCTCAGTTAAACTGCCCAGAGAGCCAGCTGGTTTTAATAGAGGCTGACTGAGGAAGTGAAGGTTGGGGGCTGGGGATGGAGTTCTCTTTACTGCAGCATTATATTTTCATCTCAGTCCCAGCTTTGTGTTTATCACACATGTTGCTTAAAACCCAGGCAAAAAAGGTTACAGAAAAAAACATAAAGGGAAGATAAAAGTCAGAGGGAAAAGTGGTATGTGAGATTGATCTTGGGGCTCTTTGTTACTGGCAGGGTAATGAGTGGATAATTATCCCCAGTTGGTGGTATTAACACAGGACAAAGGCACCAATATCAGATGTATGCTGCTTAGGGGAAAAAATGGATCTGAGATTTATTCCCCAGCTCTGTTTTTATTAAGCATTCCTTCCATTTCCCCCTCTCACACCCACAAGCAGGCTATCTGGATGCATGGTATGCCAGTCTGTCTGTCCGGTGCTTACACGGCCCCCCGTCACAGAATATTGCAGCCCCTCCCATTAATAGCTTTGTCTTGTGAGGTAGGGAAGCACTACTAGCCCCATTTTACAGGTGCAGAATTGAGATTAAGGGACTTGCCCAGGGTCACACAGGGAAACTGTAGCAGAGCCAGGAATCAATCCCAGATCTCTGAAGGCCCACACCAGGGCTTGAACAACAAGACCATCCCCTGAATTTGGGAGACTAACTTTAGGCACCAAAAGTTTTGAGCGCTGTGGCTAATTTAAAGAGGAAATCCACTTCAGGAGAGATCTGTTCCACTAAAAGTTCCCCACTGACCCCCAACAAGGTGATTGGAGGGCACAAGCCACATCCTTACCAGAAGTAAAGCTGGGAGCCAGCTTGCCTCCCCTGGGGTCATGGAGTTGGTTAGGGGAGCAGAGGAATGGGGCATCTTTCTCTGGGACAGGCGGCTGCATTTCTCATCTTTCTCTCTCCACCGGAGAAGCCGTGGATAAAGTGTCCAGGGCTGTTATTGCTGTCACCCTCTGACAGCACGGAGACGACTCCCTTCTTTTTCTCCCTCCATAGTTAATCTGCCATGGCGAGGGGCAGGGACACAAATCAGAGGGGAATGAAAGAGGATAAATCCACAGCATCAGCAGCCCCACGTTTGCTGGATAATAAAGAGACCGCTCTCCTCATAAATGTCTCTCCTTCCCTCCCCTTTCCTCTTGGTGACAGGGGCAGGGACAAGCCAGCGGCTGCTGTGAACCTGCTCCTGGACAGGAAAGGCCCAGCTGGCCCAGGGGAGGGCAGTGAAGGTCAGTCTGGCCAGACGGCCTGTGCTTCCTAGGGCTCAGATCCGGAGAAGACTTACACAGGGGCTCAGCTGTAAGTACATCAGTGGCCGCTGGGTTCAACAGGATCACTTTCACGCATAGGTCTTTGCAGAATCGGGGCCCTCGGTGCACAGGGCCAGCACAAAGCCATGGGTCATCTACCGACGCCCCCAGGGGGTGTGTTTGTTATCTAGTAAATGTGCCGCTGCGGCTGCCTTCCACTCCAGAGCAGGCGGCGTTTCAATGGCACAGGAAGTGACCCTCACATATATATCAGCTGGTAAAACACCTTGGGACCCTCCAGGTTGGAGGGAGCTGTATAAATGCAAGACACTGTTTAATGTCATTAACTGTCCACACCCCATCCCCCGTGATCGCTTCCACCACTCCTTGCCCTGTCCCCTTGATCTTCATCTCCTGCTCCTCGCGCTCCCTGCCCTCCAGAAGCATGTGCCATTCAGCTCTCCCGGGATCCCGCTTTGGCATCACTGAGAAGTTCTCACTTTCTGGCTGCCACCTAGTTCATTGGGTCTAGATTAAATCCAGTATGAACCAGGCTGTTAAGGAAAAAGCTGGCTAATGCAAATACAGGTTCCCCGTGCAACTGAAGATCTAGACATGGGTCTGAGCCCAAACCCTGAATCCAGACACCTTTGAATTCTGGAGGCTAAACTCTAGAGCCGAATCTGGATTTTACAGATGGAGACTCTCTCTGATGAATCAGTGCAAGAGCCGGGACTAGCCAGGCCAGAGCAGTCAACCTCAAAACCCATCGTTCTGATCCAGCAGAAGCAAGTCTCTGAAGATCAATACTGTAAGAGCCAGAGCTGCTGTGATCACATGGCTAGCGAAGGGGCTACTTTTACAGTCCCCTGGCTACTGTTGTGACAATTTTCAAGTTCATACATCGTTTTAAAGTACAGAAAAGGTTGTTACAAGGAGGAGGGAGAAAAACTGTTCTTAACCTCTGGGGACAGGACAAGAAGCAATGGACTTAATCTGCAGCAAGAACGGTTTTGGCTGGACATTAGGAAAAGCTTCCTGACTGTCAGGGTCGTTAAGCACTGGAATAAATTGCCAGGGAGGTTGTGGAATCTCCATCATTGGAGATTTTTAAGAGCAGGCTGGACAGACACCTGCCAGGGATGGTCTAGATAATACCTAGTCCTGCCATGAGTGCAGGCGACTGGACTAGATGACCTCTTGAGGCCCCTTCCAGTCCACGGTTCTAACTGGGCCTACAAATAAACCCGAACTGGGAGCGCAACTGTCAAAAGGATGTAAAAGTTCATGAGGTGTCACGGGAACCTCTACGAAGAAATGTTGATGAGAAAAGGTACAAAAAAAGGGAGACAGAAAAACTGAACTAGTCTAACAGAGAAAGGCCTCCTGCTACGATTCAAGGACTGTGTTGAAATTATGCTTGTTAAAAACAGGGCATGTGGAGCCGGACGTTAACGAGTCAAAATGAGTATGTTGGCTAGTAAGCCCAACTGGCGGCCAAAGGAGATGGGCTATTCCACCCCCCCTCTAATCTCCAGCCCATCTCTACTAACGTCTTCTTGTTTCCCCAGAAGGACAGTTATGACCAACTCAGAGGCTGTCAAACAACAGGGGGGGTTTCCTTCCACGCACTGTCCACAGCTAAAGGGAACGGGAACAAGGGATGTTGTGAAAACGAGACGCTTATTTAACACTTTACCTTTCAAAGGCTTTACCTGTTTTTCCTTCCTTCCTGTGTATTTAATAAAAAGTTAAAAGGTTTGTCATGGCACTAAGCAGGCTGAGGTCTCTGTAGACCTTGTTCGACACAGTTTAAATGCTGGCCAGTGCCTGGGTTACGTTAACACCTTTAGCCCATTTATTCCACCTAAATTAATACATCACCACCTACTGGGAGGACATCGCAGTTATCATTGGCTGCAGGCCAGTGCTTGCTCGGCATTTCTCTTAGGCAGCAGGGAAAGAACCCAGATTCTACTGCTCCAAAAAGCGCAGGCCTCTGCCATTTGATCTAAAAGGGGATGGGGATCTCCACTGGTGTTTTGCAGTGTAGGGTATATGACATACACAGTCAAGCAATTCTGATTCCATGCACTAGAGGGCGATGGTGCACATAGGCACCAGCCAGCTCCTCACAACTCTTTGCAGAGGTTTGCATTCACTGCTTTGCCAATAGCACCGCATCTCTTCACGCACACGTCCCGGGGCTTTGCGGGGGCTATGTGTACTTGTGGAGAGGCTGCCTTAAAATCCTGACCCTGCAGGCACCGCCTGTCACCTTATTTAGGTAACAGAAATGCCTGGGCAGATTACTGCCATGGCAGAGCCTTACAAACGGATGTATAATCCACTGCAGGGCTTGGGAACCGGCAACCCAACAAAGCCGGATCCCATCAAAGATCCTGCTCTCTGGCTCCCTCAGGCCAGTGCGCGAAAGCTGCAGGGCAAAGCAAGCAGCAGGAATGTGGCTCTCCCTTCAAGATGCAGCGAGAGGACAGCAAATAGCCTCCCTGGGGGCTTGTCCCGTTCTAAGGGAGCTGAGCAGAGGGGCCGACACAGAGAAAGCAGGTGTGCACCCATGACTGTGCGAGCAGGAGACACAGCGAGCCTGGGGACACGAGCATGGGCCTACATATCAGCGTAGGACAGCGTGTGGACAAGTGAGAGGACGTATGAGAGCGCAGGCGGCTACGTGTGAGCAGGAGTCTACGTGGCTGTGCACATGCAGGTGTCAGGGCACGCACGAGTGTGCACGAGTGAGCGTGAGGCCGTGTCTGCGCTAGGTGACAACCCCGCAGCGCGGACGCAGCCCACAGCGACGCGGGGGCTTTGCTGTCACTGTAGGAACAGAGTGTGTGAGTGGTTGTGAGTGTCCCAGCAAACGTGTGTGTGACGGGGACGGAGTGGGGCTGCTGGCGTCTTTCCTTCAGCACGGGGACGGCGCTAGCCCCTCGACAACATGCCAGCTGCCTGCCCTTGGTGCCACGGGCCCTGGGGAGCGCCTGGGTGTCGTCTAACGGGATCAAGGGGGTGAGATCGCAGACGGGGGGAGGTCAAGGCGCCTGTCACTCGCCCCTCGGCTGTGAGTCTGGACTTGTGGGGCCCCTCTGGGCTCTCCCCCTGCAACCGTCCCCGGAAGCAACAGCACAGGCCTGAGACGTTTACAGCTCGACCAGACGTAGTCCTGGAGGAGTGCACGTGGGGAAGAGCCCTGCCTGGGCGCCCGCGACGGCCCAGGGGGGCGCTCGGAGAGCCTCCCGCCCCGTTTGGAACGCTAGGATTCTGGAGGGGGAGCCAGGCAGGCGTCACTTCACCCCGGTCATGAGAGCACGGCGTGAGGGCCTGATCCTGAGAGGTGCTGAGCCAATAGCCTCCGCTCCCACTGAGCCCACTACGCGCTGCGCACCCTGCAGGATACGGCCCTACATTTCAAGCCCTTTTGCTAGGGGGGTGTCAGCCACCTCCCCCAGCCGGCTGTGTCAGCCGCTTGGCTCCGAGCCTGGGACTTGGCCGAGCTGCCTTCACCACAGGCTGCCGGGCAAGCTCCTGCAAAGATCAATCTGGTGTGGGCTGAGGAAGGGGAAGGAGATGGGGAGGGTGTCCGCGGCTGCCTGGCAGAAAGAACTGTGAAGCACTTAATAGTACCTGTCCCCAGGATCTCCCAGGCATGGATTTATACCTCGCGAGGTCACTTCTGTTGAGTCTCTAATAACACGACTTTATTAGCTGTCTTGTTCCTTCTTTAAGATACAGTAGAGCTGGGGGGGGGACAGGGGGATACGGTCATACCTGGGGGGAGGATGGATAGGAAGCATCTGCCCTCACCAATCCTCTTCTTGCTGACAAGAGGGAGAGGGAGAAAAATGATGCTTCTCGAAATTTATCATGCACCCAATTACAATGTTAATTGGCAAGTCCCAGAAATCAATTAATTCGCAAATTTTTTTCAATTAAAAATTAAGATAAATCATAAAAACGTTATTAAGCAAAGGCCAAACTCCATGAACTTTTTTTTTTTTTTTGTAGGCATCTGGATTTTTTTTTAATTTAAATAAAAAAAAAAAGAGCTGTGTTGCCAAAGCCCGATGCCCTTGAGTGTCTTTGCTGAAGCGCAGGGGGCTGTCATCAGCAGGACTGGGCTGAAGACAGATAAAAAAATATCGACCGGTCGGACACACTGCTTCTGTTTTATTGATCAGGCGGGAATTTAACTTGCTGTGCATATCCACCGTGTCAGCAAGGGCCACAGGCGAAATTAAAAGTACTTGGCTTGGAGATGTCGCCTTGATATGGTGGAGGGGAGGGGGAAGATGTGACGAAAGAAACAAGCAGATGGGGGAAAAATAAGTTGAAAAAGGAGAGAGACTGGAAAGAAAGAAAGAGAAAGAAAGAAAGAAAAGTTGGAGAGCCAGGGCAGAGATAAGGACAGGTTTAGCTGTCTAGTTCTCCCTCTGTGCAACTGACACTCACTCGGTTTTGGCCCTGCACTCTCTCTGGAGCTGAGTTCAGCTGTCTCACTGCTTTTAAGGGGCGAGATTTACTATGTATTTCAATGGAGCTTTGTGGGAAAAAAAAAATCTCACTCATAAATGTCTCTAATCTTACTCATTCAGCCTGGTTAGTCTGAGGCACCGGCCGCTCCGGGAGTGCAGAGGCAACGCCTGCGTGTTGGCTGGTGTGTTTATGTCCCTGGGCATAAATCTAGGAGACCGGCGGCGAGAGCCGTGACCCTGACATGACATGCGCCAACAGAACTAATTTGGGTTTTACACACTCTATTTATCCTGTGGGGGCTCGCGAGTGCGCCCGGCCTGCCCCTTGCAGATCAGCGGTTTGGTTTGATTCTTTTGGGGGCCTGAAGGGAGGGGAGGGGAGGGGCAGCCAGTCAATTTTTGCATCAGGCAGGCCTCTCCCTGGTCCCTTAGGCGTGGTCTTTAGTTTAGCTCCCTCTGAAATTAAAGCAGGCCTGTGCAGGTGGTGATCAGAGCCGTGCAAGCCGCAGCCCTGTTCAAAGGTGGCTGGAGGAGCAGGATCCCCCTAGCCGGGGTGGATGGTGTGAGAGCTGTGTTGTAGTGCTGCACTAAACCGTCATGCTGCAGGTGGACTCCCGTTACAACACAGCAGTGGCAGGGAGGCCGGGACTGAGTCCTGTTTTAAGCATGTCCCCAGACTCCTATGTTCTGGTCCCACTGGGGACAGGGCCCCGTCCACCTTCTTTCTTTATTTCGCAGCAACCCGGAGAGGCCGTCCTCTCAGCATGAGGGACTGCCAGCAAAGCGAGGGCAGGCGGAGGAAACGTTGCCAGGAGCCGAGGCAGCAGTTTCTGCTCCCAGCCTGCCTGCCAAAGGAGGGAAGATGGAAAAAAAAAAGGGAGACAGGGAAAAGATTGCCCACCGTACGGGGAATGAGGAGGGAAGATTTAAATCCTGGCAGGGTTCACTGAAAGCCTCCAGAGGCATGGAAGCGACTCAAGTCCTTGTGTCTGGCTTTCCGCCACACACCATGAATCAAAGCGGGCACAACGGGATGATGAGCTGCGCTTCCCACTCGAGCACCGCGCCTGCTTTGAAACCCACCTTCCTGCCACCCCGCTGCAGCCTGCTCTGCTTCCCTCTCCCCAGCAGCACCGGCTCTCTGCTTCCTGGCAAGTGCTCCGAGCCGGTGGGAAAACCGTTCGGACCGGCACACAGATACTACAACGATGGGTGCATGAGAGAAAGAAGCACTGTAGTGTCTCTAAGTAACTTGTATCCTTGCTCATAACCTTTTACCCCAGGCAAATCCCAGCAGATAGCCCTATGCCTCATGGAGCAAACGGTGCATTAGGAGAGCGAGGTTTCCTTCTTTCTGCAGTGGTCCAAGCACATCCCTGTAACTAACGGCACCTGTGGAGCAGCCCCTACAAGGTGTGACGAGTCGCTTATGATCAGCTGTTCCATGGTAATATCTAAAGAGTCCGATGTCCCATGAGCCCACAGTCTACCCCTTTGAATACGAAATCCAGCAAGTCTCCTGCTGAATTATCCCAACAGGCTGAGGCCACGCCCACTGAAATAACGTGACTAACGCACAGTTAGCAAGACTCCACGTTACACCAAACCAAGCTCTATGAGGCGCCATATAACCCTTAGACCTGGGCAACGCCTGAGTGCCGGGTATCGCCAGGGCACAGAGACAGCCGGACGGCATATATTCACTGGGGCGAGGATACGGCTGGTTGCCGTGCTGCACCACAGATGTCACAACCTAATGCTGAGCCGGGCACTATGCGTGCGGAATAAGAGACGGTCTCTGTCCCCCAGAGCTAAATACAGAAGAAACAAAGGGTGGCAGGGGAGAAGTGACTTGCCCAAGGCCAGCCAGCTGGTCAGTGGCAGGACAAGGAACAAAACCCAGCGGTCCTTCCTCACTGTCTAGTGCCCCATTCACCAGACTAGCTGCCTCCCAAATTTTGGTAACGACAGTTCATATCCTTCTACAGCTGTGCACTCTTAGCTCTCACATATAAGATTAAACAAGAGCATTAAGGGGCGACGTCACGCAGCATGTCATTAAGGACTATCATAATGCAGACACACAAGGGGGCCAGAGTAAGTCTGCACAGGCAACCTTAGTTCTGGCATTTCCTAGCTTCTGAGTGCTTCACTTTGCAATCATAATATTCTTTTAATGCAGTGGGGGGGCGTGAGGGGGGAGTGTTAGTGTAATTTCCTAAGATTTTAAAAAACAAACAAACAGAAAACCCAGAAATTCCATCATGTGGAACCACACTGATCCCTCCCCCATGGGTCAGCAAAAGGGCACTGCGCAGTCCTCTGCTACTGGAGTGAACACAGCAACTGGCAGCAGTAGAAGGCTCTTATCTTCTCTGTGAACCTGCCGCTAGCGGGGGGTGAGACGCACACTTTGCCAGTGGGTTTCACAGCTATTTGCTGACAGCAAAGTAAAGCTGAGACGCAGGAATCCTGGACCCCCAGGCCAGTGTTCTAGTGGTTACAGACCACGTCCCAGGTTTCCCCTATCGCCGGCTCCTCTGCTCTCCTTCCAAGCTCTTGACATTGGTTCTCCTACTTGCTGCTATGCACCCTGGCTCCTGCCCATCTCACAGCCTCCTGGTTCCCAGATCCCGTGTCCAGGGCCAGAGTTGCCAGGGGAGAATGCCTGCAGTGAATATCTTGCTCAGCTCCTGTAGCCCCGGCCACACAGAATCTTTGGAGAATTACGAGGCCAAATTTGAATAAGTCTTTACTGAGCGGGTGCAAACTGAGAACTTTTCAGAGGCTCATAACTTGGCCATTTTGGGGCATATTTTCATGCAGACAGCAAAAGTCACATCCCTGGCACCAAGATGCCCCACGCACCCCGAACAAATTTCAACGGCCTGTTCCAAAGCACGGAGACACTAGAGCATCTCCATTTTAATTTCTATTTGATCATGGACACAACAAGGTATTTTTCCTTTACCTCACTTTCAGAAATGGCTGACCCATTTTAGCTTAAATTTCCCCCCAATTCGGTTTGAGGAAGACACCCAGCATGGGAAATTTCAGCCCACGTAATTTAAGTTTGGCAAGTTATAAGCAACTAAAAAGAAGGGTCTTATAATGGAAAGTGTCAGGCAACCTTAACTACAGGCCTCACTGCCAGCTCTGCCTATACTATTCACTCAGACACACACTCCGTGGTATATTCATATATGTACATCAGGGCACGTTTACATACAAGAAGAGGACACATGTTCCAGGGCGATCACACCAAGTGGAACTTAATGCGGAGGGATGGGGAGAGCCATTCTTCTCTTGGATGCGTACTCGCAGCTCCCACTGACTCCAGCAGGAGCACAAGGCTCCCTACAAGGGATCGGAGTGCGAGAATCCGGACTTTACAGAGATGCTTTTTATTCCTGAAACAACCCCCACCTCCTGGAGAGCAGGTGGAGACGCATCCCACTCTGCACAGAGATACTTAGATCAGCTTCTGCATATTACTGCCCGCTGAATTTAACAATGCACCTGATTGCTCCTTCTCATCTGCCCCTGGGCTGGTGTCAATAGATAGATAAATATGGGCAAGATATGTGGGTTCAGGACCTGATCTAAAGCCTGTTGCATTCAAGACTCCACTGATTTCAATGGGCCTTGCGTCAGGCCCTGAAGAAGGCACAGGCCATGAAAACAAGTAAATCTCGGTACCATAAGGACTGAATGGATAGCGGTTGCAATCCTGGAGCGGTAATTTTCATGTGGCGTGTTCTGTACAGGTTAGACAGGCTCAGTGGGGCCTTGGGTAGAAATAGGTGCAGTGCCTATAGGTCTGAGTGGCATTATTATTATTTATTATTTCTACTGTGGGAATGCCTACAGGCCGAGTCAGGGATTGGGGCCACGGTGCTCAGTGCTGGACACACATAAAATGAACAGCTGGCCCCTCGCCCAAAGAGTTTATGGGACAGGTTCTGCACCCAAGTCCTGTTCTTCACAATTGGCCTTTGCCCCTTTGAACAGAAAGGTGAGCTCTGACTTAATGTCTCTTCAGAGGGTGAGCGTGAATTTTCTGGCACTAAAGGAGTTAATCCCTTTCACACCGAGGCTTGCGGTTTTGTTTACTTTCAATTTATACCCTTCGCTTAAAGAGAGAAAAAAAATGGGGGGGGGGGGAGGAGGAAAGAAAGGCAGGTGACATATTCTAAGAGGGAGCACCGAAAACGTGTTAAGCACTTCAAAATCTCATATATTCAATCGGCCTCTGGCAAGACATCTGCCTAATGTTAGCGCTTAAATATCCTTTTCCATTTTACATGCATTCAAGTCTCATTTGAGCGAAATGAAACGGTATTATTAAAGGGAGATTTTGCACAAATGGCCTGAATTTGACATGTCAAGTTCAATGAGGCTGTTACATATGTAACGCTGAGAAGGGCTCCGAGGCTGCCGGCTCTTGAAACAGCGCCAGTGGCTCAGAAATGAAATTTGCATGCAGCCCTCTCCCATCCCTCCTTCCCTCCCTCCCTTGAGAAGCAGAGCTGGGGCTAATGGCGCTGTTCTCAGGCCCCAGCCCAGAGCCAGGGAGGGATTGGCAGAGCCCAGGCCCTTTCCCCTGGCATGCTGGAAGGTGAAGGGACGTCGCAGTCACCCAGAATTGCAGCAAAACTAGAAATGGGCCTGACCCAAAACTCGGGTTCCAAACGCACCCCACTTTAAGGAGGAGTTTGGATCCAGACCCAGGTCTGAGCCCTCCAGGCTGGGCCCATCTCAGGTCAAACCCATCCAACATTTAGAGAGGCTTCTGGTAAATTCCACTTCACTACGTGCTGTGTTTCAGTGACTGGCCTCAATGCTTCTTCTCCCACCCTGGTTTCATCTCTTCTCCATGCAGGGCCCCTCAATGCAGGTGACGGCAGTCACAGCTGATAGCCGGCCCCCGGGGACAGCGTCCCCTCCCCTAACCACACTGGCTCAGTTGTGCCCCTCCCTGCCTGACAGTGGCTTTTTCCTGCAAGCCTCGAGCACTGAGCACTCTCCCAGTCTGAGAGAGCAACGCTGGGAGACCTTGAAAAGCCCCTGCCTCTGGCTATGAGACGGGAAGCTACAGAAGCCGTTGGGGCTGCCTGCGCAGGAGAGGAGCTGCCCCTCTTGTACGTTTATCAGCATTTTGCCCAGTCTGCTTTCCAAAGGTCCCACCCGACAGGACTCCCGCCTGTGGAGACAATTCCACAGCCTGAGAAATCTGGTTTGCAGGAAGCCCCCTGTCCTGCAGTTCAGCCTACGTTCTTCCCAATCCCATGTCAGCCCTCCTGTTAATACCCTGGGTACTGACATCTCCCCAAGGAATTCTTCTCCCTCCCTGATTGTTTCCACTGCTTCCCTTCCATCAGCCCCAGACTCCTTCCAACACATCACTAACCTCCCGCCCAGCGTCCCAGGCAAGGTCACCCCGTGACAAACCGTCTGCGACACCGGACCAGATTGCTGCTCCTTCAAGCCCAGTATCCCCCCTCCGGAAGCGGGCTGGCCCTGTCGGCTAGGAGGGAGACGACATGGCCCTTGCTAAGCCTGCAATGATGCGTGCAGAGCGGGCCCAAGGGGATCCGCCCTCCCTCGCCGCAAGCGCTGGAGATTTATTTTGGTTGTTGTAAATGATTAAGGTTTGTTAAAACTTAACAACACAAACCATGATTGGCTGCATCCTCTGTTAAAAAAACCAGGCCCCCTGGAAAGCCATCCCTCGGTATGTTTCTCCCCATCAGACTGATAAGTAACAGCTGCTCAGCCATTTCCATAATGGCTCGGCCCTGGCAGGGAGCGGGCTGGGCTCCTGCCCCGATACCGATCATGTTTATAGGCCTGCACTTTATTTGTATGTTTATTGGATTATTGAGATCATCATTAGTTTCGCTCTCCTCTCCGTCATGTGTTCTTGCGCCTGGCTCTTCCTTGAAGGGCAGGGAGTGGAAGAGAAGCCTCCTTTCTGGTTACAGCAAACCCGCCTTTGTGATTGGGAGAGGAAGGGGGTGGTTCAAGGCAAGGAGCCACATTTGTGTCCCGCTCTCCGCGTCCGCACTGGGCACGCTCGCCGCCCTGCCAGGCTGCCGGGATTTTTGGTGGCTACCTCCCCTTGCGGGGCGGCTGCGGCCAGGAGGTGGTGAGAGGCTGGCAGAGCGAAGGGCGGCTTTGTTAAAGATTAGCCTCTCTTGCCTGACTCCCTAGAATAGATGGAACGTTATCTGTCATGGCACGGTGGGAGTCGTTATTTAATAATTAATAAAGACCTCTGATTCTTCTTCACTGTGCGCCGGGCCGCACAGCGCAGGCCAGGGAAGTGAGGGCGAGCCAGAGAGAGCTGTCTTCCCTTTAACTGCCGCTGTTATTTAAAGGAATAATGCCATTCTTTTTCATCTGTCAGCTGGCCCACAATGGCCCTTGTCATGCTTTATGATTTAGGGCTTCCTTTCCTTTCCCATTAAACGCCACCTTCCCATCACCGCCTCGCACCAACCCGCGGCTGCTTCACACCAGCAGTTTCAGTTTCACTCTGATATTGGCCCAACTTCCTTGATGGGCTGCTCTGACCACTAATTGCTTCTGTTCATTTAAACCTGTTCACTAATTTGCAGTGGCCCTTTATTAAGTTGGATGCAGCCCAAATTACACCATAAATTACGCACACAAGGGGACTGTGTGTCGCGTGGGATAAATGGATTGGCTGTTCCCTTTTTTTTTTCCTCCTCTCTCTGGCTGTTTCTCTTTTAAAGAGCCATGGATGTGCGTTCCAGCTGAGTGCCACATGGGTGATGAATCTGGGCGGTCTCAATGCAGCCCAAATCCAGGAGGCCTCAGCTTAAGTTTCCTCCATCCCCCCTTCATCTGCATCCGATAACAGTCACTGCTTGGCTGGAAAAAGCTCCCAGGCTGAGCTGAGTCTGAAGTGGGCTCTCTCTTTCTCGCTCCAAACCTCGGCGGTGGTCTGACCAGGTGCTATGGGACAATTAATCTGAGCCACTCACCCCCCAACTCCTTTCCCTACCCCCTGGTGACGTAACTTAGCTTCCAGTCGGCAGTTTGATTCTTTTTCTCACCTTTTAATGACCGGGGAATTCATTAATAATTGAAATAAACACGCTCTTTTCCAAGGCTGCTGAGTTTTATTAAGGCAGGGCCAGGGATCTGCCAACCCTTGGCTGCAGCCATTTCCTAAATAACTGCTCGCAGTTAAACGGCAATTAATTTTTTTTGGTTAAATAGAGGACTTTGCTGTGCTGGGGAAAGCGGCAGGCAGCGGGAGCTGAAAGGCAGCCTGGGGCAGCAGGCTCTCCGCTAAATGCCAGCTGCCTGGGGGGAGCTGGTTTTGTCCCCTTTATTCTCATCCCTGCTGAAGCCAAGTACCAGGGATGCCTCGAGCTGACAGCTGTAAGTAGCTTCTCATCGCAGTGGCGAGCAGCATGTCCCTGGGTTTCGGGGGGGGCTGGAGTTGATGTCTAAGAAGTGCTTCCAAATCTCTGTCATCCAACTGCACCGAACATCAGGGAGACATTATTCCCCGGATTGAAAATATGCAGTGGAATGTGTTTAATGGCCGAGGGAAGCAGAATGAAGGGCCAGGGGCAGGGAGAATGGAGGGTCTCGGACCATTTCACCCCCCAAAAGGAAAGCACGCGGTGGCGTGAGAGATAAAGACTGGCTCTGAGCCCCAGAGGTGCAGTACGCTTTGCCGGTTCGTGCGCTGGCCCTGTGTTCTCAGGACGCCTGGGTTTAACAGCGGGCGCAGTGCGCTGCAGCTCCCGATCACGCCGACAGAAAGACGCCTGCTGACTTCGACCAGCGGGACCACGCCCTGGTTTCCCAGCTGAAAACCAGTTTGCTGGCTTTAGTCTGCTCCCCTGGGCGCTTCACGCCCACAACCCTCTGCCTCATTTGCTATCTCTGGCAGGGCCTGCCTGGAAAGTGCCCAAGGCCAACTGGCCCCGGGGAGGCGCCTGCTCCCACACCTGGATTTTAAGCTGTGGCCAGTTGGCCGCAGCGGCTGAGAGAGGCTGGAAAAAAGGGGAGCTCCTTACCTGATGTTCAGCTGCGTGAGTTTCTCCAGCTCCTGCTCCATGTGGTCCTGCAGCTCACCCGGGCGCAGCAGGACCTGGCAGATGGGGCAGACGGGGGCCTGGCTGTCGAACAAGGTCGCTTTCTTTTTGCCTGCGGGGAGAGGAGGGGAGAAAGCATTGACTCTCATGCCAGCACCAGCCCAGGCTCGGCTGAAACTGACATGATCTCAGCAATGTTTCTCTGCTGGTCTGAGGCAGGTTAGGCATGGCAGCGTGGACCTGACAGTGATCCCTCAACACAGATGCTAACAGAGTCCCCCCCCACCCCCCGGGAGTTGATGGACGCCCTTCCCATCTCCACGGCACGGCAACCCCCAAGGGAGCAAAAAGGAAAGGTGAGGCTTTGCCATTTGGTGCCTATAGCAGCTGCTCCAAGCTTTTCACGGGAACCTGCTGGTCTGTGGAGCTGCCAGCTCTCCCAGGCAGGTCAGACACAGCCTCCCGCTCCTATTCCCTTGTACGTCTGCGACAGGGTGTGGGTGACCCGGCTGGATGGGAACTCGCCAGTGTGAGAGAGACACTCCCAGTCCCAGTTCAGGCCAGCTGGATCTCACTGTGATGAGCTAAATACAGGCGCCTGCGTTCAGTCAGGGATGTGATACACAGCAGCACCAATGGGAGGCAGTGAACAGAGCTGAGGTCTGGAAATCAGGGACCTGGGTTCTGTTTCCTTGTATTCCCCCATCTGCCTCGCTGTCTGTATCCATCTCCTGTCTTCTGCAGGGACCGTCTTTGTTCCGTTTGTTCAGCACCTTGCACAGTGGGGTCCCGATCCATGACTAGGGCTCCTAGGCATTCTGGGAATATAAATAATCTTCCTGGCTCTGTCCCTGCCGCCTTGTGTGACCTTGTGCAGGTCCTTGCCTCCATGCCTCAGTTTCCCCGTCTATAAAATGTGGAATAACGAACTTGCTCTGCCACTTTGAGATGGATGGAGGAGGAAGTGCTAATCATCACCATTCATCCTGGCAGCGCCCTGGGTCAGGATCATTCTCCCCAGTGTACAGCCAGGGAAACTCACCAAGCCCCCGCAGAGAGGCAGTGGCCTGGAACCCAGGGCACGGTTCTCCCCGTCCAGAGCTGAGAAACCCCCACTGAAGGCAATGGGAATGCCTCATTTCCTGGGGTGAGGGAATGGGAATCCCAGGAACTCCTGGCTTCCAGCTCCGTTCTCAGACCACACACCTCTCCCCCTGAGCCGAGGACTCTGCGCCATAGAGGAACTGGGCACGGACTCACTTCTGCTCCGCATCAGCTTCAGTTACCAAACCTCTGCGCCTTCCAGGGCTCTGGGGAGCGACTCTGCACCTTGGCCATGACCACACACCTCGCCTGGCTGACTGATTTCAGCTCCCCTCGGGCCATTCACAAGGGCTCCAGGACTGAGGCTGGCAGCCCCACCGGAAAGGTCACGGGCTAGGACCTGACCTCGCCGTGCTGAAATTCAGCAAGTTACACCAAGAATCAACTTGATCCCACCTGGCTGACTTTATCAGGGGTCCGATCCTGAGAGGTGCTGAGTGCCTCCGACTTCCCTGGGAGTTGGGGATGCTCAGCACCCTGCAGGATCAGCTTGCAGAGAGCTCAGAAAGTCTCTTGCGCTCACGCGGCCCTTCCATTTCTCTGTTTAAGTCCCCGTTCCTACGCCAATTTCCTGCAGCTCAGAAACTTTATTGCCCCCTCTGCTAGGAATATACAGCACCTATTTAACATAAAATAAAACTCTAACACAAACAATGAAGCTACAATAAAACAGAAAAACCCACAGGCCTCCAAAGCCCCGTTTCCCAGCTGTATTAGCGACTGTGCTCGTAAGAGGGCGTTCTGAGTCCAGGTCTGATTGCTCCTGTAAGGGAAAACGTGTTTTATTGCTGCCTGTTGTCATCTAGTGTGAACCCTCCTGCTGGATTATTTATTTATGTTTCAGACATGGATCCCGTTGGTTAAATCCAAGCGAGGCAGAAATGCACAATAAAGCGGCCTGTGCTGGACACAAGGGGCTGCCTGCAACACGGCCTTCCAATCAGAAGCCAAAAGGTGCCATTTTATGGCTCCTGGGAACAGTCAGTGAATCCCTGTTAAGGGCAGAGACCTTCTCAAAGGATAAAATGTTGGTGCAAGCAGCTTTACGGGGTCCCGGCTGCTCGCCGTATAAACGGCCTGCGCACGCATTGAATGAGAGGAAAGGTTTGAAATAAGTTTGTGAATAACCTTGGCTCACCCTTGCCTTCAAACGGTACAAATAACAAGTGACCCTGCTTCTGTGGGGCTCTCAAAGCACTTTATGCAAGCCCATTAATTAAGCCCCCAGCCCCCTGTGGGGTAGGTAGATAGTATCTCACTTTTCTGATGAGGAAATTGAGACAGAGAGAGGGAAGGGACTTGTCCAAGGTCAGGACCAGAGATCGGAATAACACCGTGGAATCGATTGTCTCTTTACAGGCCCTCTTGTTTCAACCACTAGACCCCACTGCCCTCCCAGTAATTTTGAAGACGAGTAATGAACTCCCTTGCAGCTGTGATATCCTGGGATGTCTCCCTGCTTCTCCTCGTGTTTAAATAATGCCCAGAAACCAAAGCAAACCCAAACAAAGAGCGCGCGCTGACCCCGGCGGGAAAGGCCGGCATTTTAGCAATTCCAACTTCCTGCTGGAGCCGTTCCACTTTTGTATGGTGGGGGCCTGAAATAGCCCAGGAGGGTCCCCCACCGCCTGCTATTTATAACTTGAGCCCCAGCCACAAAACAATGGAGTTGTCTGAATCTCCCTCCCAAAATAAACAGGCAGCCTTTGAATGGACGGGAAATCCTGCTGGATCCCTGCTGTGGCATGCACAGCTGGACGGGTAAACACGCTGCCCTCCTCCCGCCTGCCCTGGATGCTTTCGCCATCCCTGGCTCCTGGTGGCGCTGGGTGGGCAAGGCACCCCGGGGACCCATTCCGTCTGGGACACGAACGGTAGCTGCTCTGCCGTGGGGCTCCCTTTCCCATCGCTAGGGGCGCGCTTGGGCCATTGTCTCCAGTCATTCTTTCAGGGGCTTTCAGCCAGCGGGGAGAAGGGGGGGAATTCAGCTGGGTCCACGGACAACGAGGGCAGCAGCCTGGGCCCGGAGCTGCTTGGGGAACCAAAGCGAAACACTCCCCAGCCTCTGAGCCCGTCTGAGCCCCTCTGTGCCAGCACACGGGTGCACTCAGGGCCACGGGGATGACTGCACGGCAATTCGCAAGGCCGGGAGGTAGCGAAGGGCTAAAGCGGCTCCCCTGGCCCTGGCCCAGCCCAGAGATGTAGGCTACAGGATCCTTACCTGAAAGCTGGGGCTATTCAGTGGAACCTGCCTGGTGGCTTCCCCTCTCCCAGGAAACCACCGTCCTCTTCCAGGCTCTGAGTTAAGCTCCATGGCAGTCCCTGGAAAGACTCTCCCTGACTTCACCGGGACTTGGATCGGGCCCTGTGTCCCCAACCCCAGTCTCCCGGTCCAGGCCAGCTGGAGAAAAGAGCCGCGGTCCCCTCCACTGCCAGCGACACTAATTGTTTTGTAACAAACCGGCCATGCTGCTGCACGCTGCACCCGCTCGGACCGCGGGGCGGACAGCGGGGCGAGGGCCTGCCGCCAGAGCTGACGGAGGGTCTCCATCAGGGCTCAGCAGTGCGGGGCCTGTGACACACAGCTGAGCATGACGGGCTAGGGCTCCATGGCAGGGAGGGAAAGACCCGGCCGGTGCCAGTCTCGCTTTTAGAAGAGCTGCTAGGAGGGAAGGCGACAAGCAGTGGGGCGGGGGAGCCGTTGACTCCACAGGGCAGCGAGGACTCCCTGCGCACGGCTCCCAGCTCTTCAGGATTCACGGTAAACGGGGAGCGCTACAGAGGCCAAAGATGTGTTGCCTCTTTGCACGGCCAGCTGCCAGCACCCCCAGCACAGCATTCCCTGGCCACAGGGCCCAGACAGGCTCCCACCCTCTGATCTCTTCCGTTGTCCCAGGGCCACCACGCAAGGCTAGAGAAGGGGGCAGCGGATCCCGCGTGTGACAGCTTTCGTTTTCGGAGGGGCTGTGACACCCTCCGCTTGGCAACAGCCCGGTCCAACCTTTCCACAGCCAGGGGCTGCCGGGGCGATGGCCGCCCCGAAGACAGGGAGTTCGGCTCTGGGATCTCAAGCAGGGAAGTCTGACCCACGGCAATTCAGAGCTCGGGAAATAAATCCAGTCCACTGGGGGGCGGCGGGAGAAAGTGCATCTGCCTGTGACAGGCGCTGCCCAGAGCTTCCCTCCGGGGCCAGACCTGCCCATGAGGAGGCAGGCAGTGCCCCCAGCTCCACTCTCATACCTGTGCCAAGCAGCCCCTGGGAGAGCCTGAATGGTTCTTTTCAGGCTTTGTTTTTGGCAGCTGTGTTTTTGTTTCCCTTGCCAATCCCCCCCCCTCCAATGCTGTAGGGCTCAGCTCCAGTGTTTACCTTCCTCAGCTCTGCTGCGTTTCCCCCGTTGCTGACTCCCGGCTTGCTAGTGCCAGAGAGATGAAAAGGCAGAGCCTGGCGCTCCTGCTGTTTGCGTGGTCTCTGAGGCGCTGAGGAAATGTTTAACTTTAAGTGTTGAAACTGAATATTTCCTGCCCTGAAAGCAGCCAGTTCTCGATACACAAACGAACCCCCGCGCTGTGGAATTTTTCCGCAGGCCCCTTCAAAGGGAGCCTGCGCATGGATCACAAGCCAGGCGGCTACTGAATTAATACGAATGCACTCACCTCTCCCTTCTGCAGCCTGGGGGCTAGAGCCTTGGCTGGGTTATGCTGATGTAAATCCACAGCAATTCCACTCATTTCCATGGTGTCACTTCTGATTTACACCGGTGTGACTGAAAGCAGGATGGGGTCCCTGGGCCCTGAACTTTGCTTAGATATCTGGGAAATGGGTTTGATTTGCTACATACTAGACACAAGCGCAACTATCCAATGGGGACTAGCAGCGAAGGGAGGGAGTCAGGACTGAGGGGCGCGGGAATAGCTCTCTGCGTGTGGGAACCCAAGGCTGGGATAGGTGGGACTCAGCCCCGAGGGACATCAGCAGAGCTGGGTCGGGGGGAACTCAGGGCTGGGATAGCAGGGGGCTGCGGGTCGGCATGGAGGGGCATCGGCAGAGCTGCATGCACACCCCCGAGTGTCAGCATGCTGCTGACGGGATTGGCTGAAAGAAACTCCTTCACTGCTACCGAGCAGAGAGAGACACACAAGAAGGCGATTCCTCCTCTCGGAGACGTGGGACAGCGAAGTTCCCAGCCTTCCTCTGCTTTGTCTGAGCTCAGAATTGCCCCTGAACGCCAAGTAAAATTCCCTCCACTTAGCTTAAAAAAAAGGGAGCCTCTCAGTGAATGAAATGGAGCATATTGGCGGTACGGGGGAGGGGGCGGGGGGCTCTGATGGCTAACCAAATAGCTCATTTAAGGCAGTGCCTAAGGCTGAATTCCTACAGGCCCTGTCCAGTTCCCATGGTGATGGATGAGCTGGGTTCCTAAGGCAGCGTTATTACCAGATCCCAAATAGCAGGAGTAAACACTGGGATCACACCAGACTGGGGAGCTCAGAGCGAGGCCGGATCAGCACCCATCTCCAGTAGCCAGCCAGCTAAAACCACAATGCAATCCACCCTCACTGGCGTGTCATGGGACGGGAACCATGCAAACGCAAGGGTCACAGAGAGCTTTGCAAGGGTGGGTGAGTGTCTTTATCCCCACTGCACAGATGGAGAAACTGAGGCATTCAGAGGTGAAAGGAATCCACTAGGTCACACGGTGAGTCAATGACAGACCGATGACTGACTCCCAGCCACCTGCTCCAAGCATGAGATCTCACTCTGTCCTTGATCTGGAAATAGAACCCAGGAGTCCTGACTCCCAGCCCTCCCCCCACTGCCCTAGCCACTCAGCCAGGGCCAGGAATCCTGACTATTATAAATATCCAGACCATACAACTGGATAACCAGAGCCCCTAGAGCCGCAGGGAGGTTCGACATGCCTGAGAGAAGAGACTTGGCCGCCATGCCGATGGGCACTGTAGAAAACCCTAGAATAGTTTAGAGAGACGGACGCAGGAACAAGCTGCCTATTGGCTAATGCTCCCCCACTGTCAGTAGCATGACATTCACCACATGGACAGCTGCCCTCCTCCTCGCCCACACAAATCAACGCTCCCCCAAGCACAGCTTTCTCTAACCGGAGCGGGCAGCAGAGTCACAGGCTCCATGAATGTCCTGGCAACTTTTGTTGTACTTTACGTGGGAGGCTCTCAGATGCTAACCCTGCTGCCAGCGGCACAAAATCCTAAAGCAGAAAGATCAGCAAACCCGGAGCCGTTCGGAAGAGTCGGGAGAACACTGCAAACAATGCCGTAGGAGTATCGGGCAATAAATGTGCTTTGGCGGACTCTGCTCTCTTTTGTGTCTGGGAATGTTGGTGGGGTCGAGTGTTGTTAGCAGGTGAGCGAGGAACGCCAACTTCAGACTCACGCCCGCCAGTGCACGCGGACAGCAAAACCGGGAATTGTTTTCGGTGGGCGTTAGCCCAGAACGACCCACATCCAGTCAGCCAGCAGAAACAATTCCACGTGACTTATGTAACAAGCGGCATGTCAGCCACTAGGTAAATGAAAGCCACAAGTAATTCTGAATAAACAAAGTCGAGAAAAATCATGGACCAGTTCATTCCAGGAACTTAGTAAGATGCAAAATTAGTTGAATAAATTGTTTGCAATTCCATCATTTGCTAAGAACTACCATCGGCTCATCTAGTCCTACCCCAGCCAGTGCATCTCCCCAAGCCTTCGTGTTTAGGTGCATAAATTGGTGCCCACACGGTAGGTTCAGGTGGGCAGTGGGCTGAGTTGTTCACTACAGTGTTTTGCCCATTCTACTTGGAAGTGTCCCAGCGATGGGCCTCCTACCTCCCCGCAGGGGAGATGTTTCCTCCGCACAGTAGATCTCATCGCCAGGACATCTTTCCTTATACTCATTTGCTATTCTCCCTGCCTTTGTCTCATCCCACTGAAATTTCTTTATGATCAGAAAACTCCTTCCCCCTATTTAATTGTTGGGTAGCCTGAGCCATTTTCCAGTAGCATGAGTGCAAAGATCCCCTGCAGCTGAGACGCCGCTTCCATTTCATTTCCTTATTTTCGCCTTCTTTTTCTATGTTAATGCTCTAACACTTAAAATCAATCAAAATCATTTGACCTGAATCGCCTCTGAACAAAAAGAGCCCCGTGCTGGGACCTGAGGCCCGACAGTTTACGCCGCATCCTTGAGCTATGCCTCTCGGGCTGTGCTGAAACCAGGTGGGTGGTAAAGGGTCGTGGCGCTGACACGGCCTCCCTACGGGCCTCAGCACGGCAAGTGCCTGTAACACGCCCCCCCACGCACGCAGACACGTTTCCGCAGCGATTATTTTCTGTTCCGTGATGGGCCTGCTGTTATTTGTGCACTGATAGCAGATATCTTTCGTGACGAGCCTCCTTCCCTTCCAGCTCAAAAAACAATCATTCAAAGCAAGCCGCATATCAGCTTCGAAGCAGCCCAACGCTGGCTCTTTCTCCCCGGGAACGGGGCATGCCAGCCCCTGAAAGCCGCGTGGCGGTGTGCGAGGCCGTGACAGTAAGTGGCGGTGAAGGGGCTGCGCGGAACTGATGGCAGGAAGATAATAACACAGCGATTAAAGGGGAGATGGCCGATGTGTCAGCACAGAGCACCTCCGAATAGCACCACAAAGACATGGAGGAGCAGAAACTATGTGGTAATCAAGTGACAGAACATAAATAACACTGATCTTCGCTTCGTGTGTTTGAGTCTCTTGTCAGCATATCCCTGGCTGTGGATTTGGACGTACAAGGCTATTTGTTGGCCTGTGCTTTAGGGAGAAAGCACTGTCTCCGTGGGGGTTTCCGATGCTTTTCTTAGGCCCCGATTCTGGGTGGGGATCAGCTGACTTCAGTGGGAGTGAGTTGAGGACCTGCGACACTTCACAGGACGGAGTCGCTTCGCTCCGATTGTGTTCCAGAGCACTGCCGCGTGAACCTGCACACCTGGGGCTCCACGAACCCCAACCGCGCCTCAGCCAAGTGCAGGCGAAGGAAACGTGTCCCTGCACTGAGGCGGGCTGCGGCGGGTGATCGCTGGTCCGTGGCACCGGATCTGGAGGCAGCGAATGCTAATGAGCGTAGGGTCGGCTGTGGTGGTGTCACAGGGATAAGTAACACCCTCAGAGGAGCACAGCCTGTTCTTCGTCCTGCCTGAGATGAGCCCCGCGGTGGCATTCATCCACCGTGCAGATCTGACTCTTCACCCCCAGGCCTGATTTGTCCAGAGGACACCTTGACTTCTCCACTTTCTGTGCTCTCCCCTTCTACGGTTTCTCCCGTACGAGGCCATTGCTCATACCCCTTCTCCTGGTCCCAGACCTGATCTCAGCTAGACTGGTAAACCCGCAGTACTTTTGCAGATGGCAGCGAGGTGACTCCAGATTAACACCCTGCTAACTGGGCTCGGAATCTGGCCCGGCGGGCATGCATGCTACGGCTTCAATGATCTGAATGGCAGGTGCTCACCAAGTACGTTCAGATGGTGCAGCGGATTCTCCGTGTGACTACCAGACGCTGCTGTGGATAACGGAGGCTGAGCTGCACAGTCATTCTGGGGAGGCGGGAAAGTTGCTTTTGATTTTAAAAAATCTTTTGAGGAGTCACTTATTAGTATTAATGAGTTTGTTACGGGCACACCGAGAAGGCCCTAACAGAAACTTGGGTCCCACTGTGCCAAGCCCCATGGAAACACATAATAAGAAGCCATTCCTGCCCTGCGTCTGAAGGTAGAAGACAGAAAGGAGGCATTAGCCCCATTTCACAGAGCGGGGAACGGCAACAAAGAGAAATGAAGCGACTTGCCGAAGTTCACACGGAGCTGAACATTTAATTCGGGTCCCCTGAGTCACAGTCCTGTGCCACAACCCTACCCCTCCCTTCCCTTTGTAGGGCCTTAGGGTGCTGAGCTTATCTCGCTACGCCTCTGGTTTATCAAGAAAACATCTGTTTTCCTCTTGCGCTAGGGGGCCAATGGGGAAAAGATTGCTAAAATATTGATTTTATTAGTGCGCCTTTTTGTTACCATCTTCCTGTACTTCACAGATGGGTTACCAGTGCAGCTGCTTCTCCGGATAAACATGGTCATTTAATTGGAAGGCCCAGATACTCAGCTGGGGTAAACCCAATTAGCACCAGATGAGGAGCTGGTCCAAAGTGACTGCATGTGGCGACCATACATTATAATAACGTGCTGTACTTGTCCAGAGCTTTCTCAGCTGGTGACTTTAGGAGCACAGGAACTGCCTGAGTGGATCAGATCCAAGGTCCAGCTCGTCCAGTCTTGTATGTCCAGTGGCCCCATGCTGCAGAGGAAGGTGCAAGAAACCCCTTCGTGGTGAAGAGAACCCAAAGCCCCGACACTCAATCTGCAGACACCACAGCTGCCCATCGCACGATAGAGGAAGATGGATTGAGCTGGGCAATAATTTAAGAAACTGAGTGAGTCTGTACATCCAATCACTTTACAAATCAGGGAAAAGGGAGAAGGGAGGGGTGGGGGGAAGAAGTGAAAAGGCCGTGCAGGGAAATGCATCACAATTACTGTCTGGGCTCTAATGAGGAGCCTGTCATGAGGCTGTCATCCTGCGGAAAGCCACCTACTCAGAAAGATTCAATAAAAAAGTAGCAGAGAGATAAAAAAGAGATATATTTCAGCCCTTGCTAATATTCTTTTCATTTGTCCCAGCACAAAATAAGATACTGCACTTAACCGGCTCGGTTAAAATGAAAAGCGGGGGGAGCGGCGTTGATCAATACCACTAAAAGCCGGGCGACACGGTGATGGAGTGCAATTTTTTTGTCTGTGCTGAAGCATAGCAGAAAGGCCCGGGTGGTGTAATTTATGATTTGCACGCACGCCGGCTAACTAGAGGCTGACAAGACAATGAATTCTCGATGAGAAGAGCGCAGGCCTCGGAAAGAAAAGAGAGGAGGAAAGGGGGAGTGCGGCAAAGATGGGAAAGGGAAGAGAGGAACGGGCCAGCGGAGCTGGGACAGGCGCCGCCCCATCTCACCAGTGCTTCTCGTGTACTCGGCACTGGCGCGAACCGGCAACACGTCGCTTGCACTTCCAGGCAAGGAAGAGAAGCTTGGAGCCTGCCCTTGTCTCCCCTGCCGTCCCCTCTCCCTGGTTATCGGCTTGTCCAGCTTTTCCAGCTCCTTGGCATACATCTCGCCAACCCTCAGGGCCAGACCGCCTTGGGTGTGTGGCATCAAGGGTGCCGTGTTCTGTCTGTCAACGGCCAGCAGTGAATGCCCCGCGGGGAAACTGGTGTCAATCTGGAGGAGGTGCCCCTTGCCCAGACAGGGGCGATTTCAGGAATGGGCTGGGGGCACGGAGGGGTGGAGCAGAGCTAAGCCGATCCTCTGCTGGCTGCTCCAGCTGACGCTAAGATTGAGCCTGGTGGACGCAGGGTCCCCTCCTCTGCACTGAGCAGAGCCGACGCTGGGGAAAACGGAGCCCTCCATCTTCTGTAACCAGCTGCCTCATTGCCAAAATATTTAGGCGCCCTGGGCAAAATCTTGGCCCCGCTGAAGGCAGCGGAAGCTTTAGCATGAGCTGCTGTGGGGCGAGGATTTCATGCCCAGATGGGGCTGCCAGGAGAAGGGGGAGAACTGGTTTCCCCATGAAGTTAGAAACGTTGGGTTCCTCTCCCCCACCCGGCCCTGCATGTGCATTCTGCAAATAGCATCCCTCTGATTCGCCTTTGCTTGGCCGAAGCGTCTCCGGCTAGAACAGCAGAAAACAAGACACGCCGGGGAGGCCTCTGGAGAGTCAGTTGAATTCAGGTCTGAGAATTGAGCAGGGCAAAATCCGGAGAGTCCGGGACAATAATGAAAGGGGTGTCGGGCAGCCATGCATTAGGTGACTCGGGGGGTTGGAAATGGGATGTGGAACATTTCTCTTCTACGGCTGCCATTCCCCCCCTGCATGATAGCGAAGAGCCAGAGGTCGCAGGAGACCCTCCACTCCTCACTGGCGGGACCTCGCCTGCCACACCATCGAATAAGGGTCCCTGCAGAGTCAGCTGGGGGCTGGGTGGGTCCGCTCAGCCGCCCTGCCCCGCTGGGAGGACCCCGTTTCATTTTCTGCATTTGGTCTCTTGTTCTGGGTCAAGGTTAAATGGGGCTGGTCCAAAAGGCCTCCTTCCTGTCCCACAAAGGGAACTACGGGAGGAGCTAAAGGCAGGAGGTGGCTGTTTAACGCGGAGACCTCCGCGCCTGGTCATGGAGAGCTCCCAGTGGCTGGAATGAAGGACACGAAGATGCCCTGCAGGGTGGGAGAGCAATGATAAGGTCACAGATACGTGGAGCCTCTGAGGAAACAGGATCTCAGACTCTTGGCTCCAGGCTGTCCTCCTTCTGGGAATTCATTCTCTGTTTGGTGCTGGCACGTCCCCGTGCCCAGGATATCCATCTCTCGGGGCCTCAGCTGGCCCTCATTCCTGCAGTACTGGACAGCCCATCCCCTTCCAGGCAGTAGCTTGTGAGACTGTCATTCTTGGAGCAGGCCGAATGGTGCAAAAGTGTGACTGTGACCACTCCTTCCAATCCTGGACAGTGGCTGGGTTCACCGGGGCTCACCCCCCCCACTAGTCAGCGCGTGCAGAGCCGAGCAGGCACAGGGAAAGCCCAGCTCCACGAGCCAGGAACTCCTGCTCGGTGGCTTTGAGCAATTCACGACGCTCCTTATTTTCCGAAGTGCCCAGTAGCGCCTCCATTTCTGGGAGTCCCACTGGAGACCCCCAGGGCTTCAATTGCACCGGCAACTCCAGCCCAAGTCAGTGCTCAGACTCCAGACACCCAGAACGAGCGGCCCCCCTTGGAAAATGTTGGCCGTCCCCTCTGACTCCCCATCTGTCCCACGGAGCGAACGAGACCGGTCGTGGGCTCGGCGAACGTTTGTAAAACGCTCTAGAGGCTAAAAAGCTCTAAGAGCCAAAGTGCCGCTCTGTCACGGAAACAGCAGCAGAGGCACCACGTCGGGTGCCAGTCAGACTGGGCCACGAGCCGGCAGATGGTAGCCTCGGGCTAAGGGATTGAGGCAAATTCACCAGCACCTGTATGGGTGCTGGTCTCCATTTCAATAGAAGGAGGAAACGCCAATTTAAAAAGTATCCACGATGCGATGCAGCCACTAGCAAAACGACCCTGTGGGGGAACAATCCTGCCTTGGCTCCGGGGAGGGATTAAATGGGAACTTTTCCAGCTCCATCCAGTTACTTCCCTGGGGCTCACTGCTGCAGCATCTGAGCCCTTCTCGAGAGCCCCCAGGACAGAGGGTGAATTCCTCACGAGGTTACCAGCTGCTGCAGCATTGAGCTCCGTGTATCCAGTGAGTCCAGGTCTCCCTGTGTCTCTGGGTCGCTGACTAAAGGAACCGGGTGCATCCTGAGAGACAAAACAGCTGGAAATGGGCCCCCAGGAAAAGTCCTGCCCCCATTCGGGAAGGGGTGACCAATGCCCCGTCTCCTTCCCTGTGCCTGGGTGCAGCCTGGCGCTGTGAAAGCGGCACCAAGAAGGGCTCCAGCACCTTTCACAGCAACTCCAGCCCTTTCCCTCAACACATCTGTGCAGGCAGCCTCACCGCTCCCGTGTCCTTGACTTAAAGGCAGCCTGTTCGGTTGGTGATATTCGGATATGCCTATAATTTGAAAGGGCGACGGGGCAGAGTCTTTTCCTGCCTCCCGTTCCCTCCTCCCCACTTTCCTGGTCCGCACCCTCCTCCCTCGGGTGCGTGCGGCAAGGGGCACATATCGAAAACACAGATATTGAACTGTCAAAACTGTTTCCTACAAGAAAATAGATTCATCAGCTTGCGGCAGGCAGGGTCAATGCCACGTTCTCCCCCTGCGCCAGCACCCGCACATGTCGGCGCATACCCAATGCCTCTTCGCAGCACCGCCACTTTAGCTTGTAGCTCAGGGCCCTTAAGTGACTTTGAGAAATGGATAATCGATTATAATTCCATGGGCCTCTCTGCAGATTTATCCGGAGAATGTATAAAAGCCAGGGCTTGGGAGAAGCAGGTCCTTCCAGCCAGCACGTCAATTGCCTGCACACTCTCCCCGGCTCAGAAAATCGCATCCCAAGCACGACTTTGTTTAATCCATCAGTACACAATCAATGCACTCTGTAATCAACTCTTGATCACTTAATTTTACACATGTTGGCTGAATCCCTTTGTTTAATCACTAGATCAAGCTGCATTGTTGCGCTGCCCCCTCCCTGCTACACGCTCCCCAACCCAGGCACCAAACACAACCCAGCGCCTTCATTTCACCTTGAGGAAGAGCTACCGTGAATTTAGAGAGCTTTTAGATGGGCTGGAAGAAAGAAAGAAAGAAAGAAAGAAAGAAAGAAATTGTTTTTCTGATGTCATGTTCTTCCCAGAACTTGCCCAACCATTTTTACTTGCATACAAAATTACCCACTGAGATTTAAAAAAACAAAAATAACCCAGTTGTTGGTGCCTGACAAACAAAGGACTGAAGGCGCCAAGAGACAAAAGAGCAGCTGTTCTCTGCGTGGGTCTGACCACTCCCGGGATGCTACGCAAGCAGGTGACAGCCAATATCGTGCGTGCTTCCACGGCTTAGCAGTGGCAAGTCCAGCTTCTTCCTCATCGCTCATTGTTTCTATTGCGTTAGTAGACAAGATGTGGCAGATGCTCTCCGAACACAGGTCCCTGCCCCGTGGAGTTCACCACCAAACCCAACATACTGCAGCAATGGCTCTCAAGCCTTCCCATACTGGGGCAGCCCCAGAACATCTCTGGCCTCTAAGCAGGGTCCCTCTGCCATTTAGCAATAAGGGAAGAGCAGGGGCTTCAGGACCCGCAGGTTGAGAACCCAGCTAATACAGCCAAGCAGCATTTTTGCACTGTTTGTACCTCCAGGATGACTCCAGTTGTCCCTCCCCAAATGCATGCTACAAATGCACACAACTGGGTCAGGTTCCAGCAGGCAGCTCATAGGCTGAGATGCCGGAAATGTGTTGGGTTTATTTCCTTAACACCCAGGGGCTCACAGAACCATCTTCAGCAGGTGTCTGTGACAAACGTTTGTAAAACACGATTTAATGAGTACCTGAAATCTTAGCAGAAGGCAGAGCAACTATTTGGTATTCAAAATTTGAGCTGCTTTGATTGGATATGTAGGTCACATGGCAAGTTTCTGATGCCTAATTGGATGAGTGATAACACTCACAAGCTTGTTTCCCCGTGCAAAATCCACCTTTTTAAAGCAACCTCACCTCTGCCTCTGGTTTTGCACGCGGAATTGTTGTTCACACTCACTTGCATGCACAAATGATAGACTCTACACCAGCGAATAGGATCTGTGAGTGCAAATGGCAAGTGCGTGTGCAAATGTTAGCTTTGCATGGGAAACGCACACAGAGCAGCATGTTTACAGCGAGAGGTCATGGCTCGAAAAGCAGGCCCATATGTTCAAAGAGAATTCCAGCTACTTTCTACAGCAGGAGGCCTTCAAAGAGCCCCTGCGGTTACTCACTTCTCAGCACGGAAAGTTTGTACAAGACGGAACACAAATAAATAATTGACAGGTAAAAGATAGGTGATGCAAAAAGTTAGATGCAAATTTTACATCTCACAATAGCCAGCTCTGCTTTTATTGGTCCCTAAGTATAAACTATAAATAAAATAAGCCCAACCTTTATATTGTCAAACTGCATTTTTTTAAAAATATTTGATTGGATTCAGTGCACCAAGGGGAAAAGCAGTCCCTGGGACATTTCACATCAGCCCAGGTCAGTCAGTAGAATATAAATGGGATAGCTGGACAAGTGGAGTTTAATCTTGGGATTCTGCTGACAGGTACAAACTACTCATGCTTTGCTTTTGTGGCTTATATCCTCACCAGAAACTCTTAATAGAGAAATAGGTCATTTATCAAACAGGGTACTCTCTGCTGCTCCCACTGAAATCGGGGGGTGGACGAGAGGAAGGATGGTGTAGTGGTTAGCAACTCTGGTGATCCCAGTTCAATTTCCTCATCCACCACAGACTTTCCCTATGGCTGTAGGCTCAGCGCCCCATCTATAGAAGGGTAATAACGGTACTTCCCTCTGTCACAGCACCGTTGTGTGTGTCAAAGACTGGGAAGAGGTGCTCAGATGCCGCACGGATGGGGGACAGTGGCTTAGAATGAAAAGAAAAATCTCCGTTCACGTAAATGGGAGCCGGGTCGGGCATGCTGATCTTCTCTGCTTTATTCTATAACCCCTTTCCATTCTCTCTCATTCTCTCTTTCTTTCTATTGATAGTTCATAGGTTCTGTATCAGAATATCAAAAGCAGCTTGCGCTCACCTAAAAATCCACATGGACATTTCAGCTCGATTCACGACGGTAACTCCTGCCCACCACACTGGGGTTGTATCACGTTGAGATGAGGACTTTGGCCCTTAGATTTTAATAGTGCATTGATTCTGATGTTCCCCAACCCCAGCCTCTGTTTCCTGGTAGGAGACAGGGAATAGCTCTGACGACGCCCATCGCAGGGCTCAAAGACCACAGGGGCGGTAGGATCCCAGTCTAGGGTTCCTTGTCCACAAAACCCTGTTTGCAGAGCTCACACCTCATGATCTGTTTGGGGTTCATGCTAAATGCAAAGTGAAATGCAGTCCAGATGGTCTGGTTTCCAACAGAAATCAGGAACTGGCCCAGGCTTGCTCCAAACTGGGTGCACCTGGCCTGCGTTTGGGGTCTGTAATGTGCCCTGACACCAGGCCACTCTCACCTGCTTTCGGTTCAGGGGCAAATTACGGCTGCCCCATGGCCAGTGAGCCCCCTTCACCATCCCTCGCCCACTGCTCCCCGACTGCAGACCACACCACCAAGCTTTAGGGATCTCTGCTCCTAGAGTGTCTGTGTGGGGCTGACTGAGTGGGCGTGGCCAGGCAGGATGGGGGTGTGGCCATTGGGGGGCACCCTCCACTCCTGCAGGGACAGCACTGGTTATATACACCTGGTTGGTGCCTGTACTCCACACACTGCACCCTGCCTGGCACGTCTCCCTCTGGCACAGCTCTGCCTGCAGGGGCCTTACATGGCCAAAGAGTGGACTTCTGCCAAGCAGGAGGCTAATGGCATGGAACAGAAACACCAGACAATGACAGGCGAATACTCAGAATGGCCCGTGTTTATATTCCAGTGGTAATGCCTAGAGACCCCATCCAAGACCAGGGTCCCGTCACGCGGGCACGGCACAGACCCATAGTGAGAGAGTCCCTGCCCCAAAATGCTTACCGTCTCAACAGACAAAGACAAGTGGGGAAACTGAGGCACAGAGTGGCGAAGGGACACAGCAGGTCAGGGGCAGGGCTGTAAATAGAGCATTGGTCTCGCGTCTCGCAGTCCCCTGGGCCCCAGAGGCCCTACTCCGATAAGGAGAGAAATGACCATGGCCAATGAGAAACTTTGGCCACAGGATGGAGAATCCACCACCTCCAAGGGACAAGTGCTTCTGGCCATCCACATGCCAGCACAGCCAAGCACCATTCAAATAGCCTTACATTGTTTTCTAGTGCCGGGGGAGGGAAGTAAGGAAAAAAACAACCTGCCAAGGGCTAATTAATATTTAATTTACTGCAAAATGTACTTATTATTCCCAAGTAATTGGCCGACTGCACAGCTGTGACCACTAATGAATACAGAGAGTGGGAGGCCAGAATTCAGGTGGAAGGGGGGAGTGCAGATAAGGAAGCATGAGGGTGTCATGAGCTTTGATCAGCCCATACTGCTCCGCTTTCATGTGCATAATAAGAAAACTTCAACGGCTTTGATTGTTTTGGTTTTTTTAGATCTAAAAATGGCTGCATTCCCGCTAATGGATTGCGTTTAGCTTATGCACTGTAATCGCCCTATTACCGCGGCAACTCTAACGAGGGGAAACGGAAAAAAAAAAAAGACTTTGGAAATAGATGTCATTTGCAAATAGGTTGTTGAATAACACTGCAACGCGGCCGGAACGCAGAGAAAACAGGCAATTCCTGCTTGTTGTGATTCCTGCATAGATTCCCGATAACTCATTGTCCCTGTCTCTAATTCTGCTTCTCACTCCACGATCGAGCTATTGGCTCATTTAACGCTGAGGATGGGAAATATTGTTTTAGTTGCTAATAGCGGAGTGGCTTGCTTGCCACACAAGGTGGATTTTACAACGGTTCTTCCTGACAGCTTATTCTGCAGAGAGGGCTCATTTCCCCCCCCACGAGCAGAGTGCTTCAGCCGGAGGTAGGTGGTGCCCAAGCCTTTTGCTGGCTCTCTGCACAGGGGTGAGTTTCACCCTGAGAGCTCTGGTCCTGCTAATCCTCTGAGCCGTGACACACACACGAAGGACGTGTCCTGGGGTCTGAGCCCGCCAGTTGGCTGGTGAGTTTTGCTCCCTTTGGAGGCTGTCACTTAACATACGGCCCAGTCCTGTGCATGCATGACCTGGCTTTTTGGGACGGAGGGCCGCTCTCACCGGATGTGCCCTGGGTTCACCTAGCTTGAGGCAGCTTGGCCCAGTGCACAATGGAGGGGATGGAGAAATGCACCTCCCCCCTGGAAGGAACTGCGGAGACACTTGGGAAGGGGAGTGGAAATTCTGTTCATTTCTCACTGGCTGTGGCCGCCCCCACTCCACACCTGATCTGTCTGTCCCCGTCCTCTGCTCCTGCTGCAGGGGTCACATAGGCAGCAGTGGCTGTAACCTTAGTGCGCGGGAGGAGAACAGGGTTGGGACTATTTTCCTGTCTCACTCTGCCTCAACCCAGTTCTCTTCCCTAACGTGTGTCTTTCGTGACTTTGTATCCAAAGGCTCCTGCAGGTTTACAATGGCGTGGAAAGCTCAGGGCAACTTCCCAGCTCGGGGTAAATCTGGAGACAGTCCATTGTTCGCCCCAGTGAAGTGACGTCCAGTGTAAGCAAGTGCAGCACTTGGCAACTTATTGCTTCTCAGCGTCGAAGCTTGTCCAGTGTCCCTGTTCGGAGACACTCCATGACGGCTGCCTGCCGCCGCCCCCTCACACGGCTCTGCACTCTCAGCGGGACGTGGTTTCTTTGGCTAAAATAAAGAACTAATCAGTCGCTGTCCCGGGAAGATCTCCGTGGCGGCGAGGCGCCCTGGCGCTCACAGAAGGAGGCTAAAAGCATGGTGGGGAAGGGAGTATTCAGGGCTAACCGTAAGAGTGAAGACCACACAGGCTGCAGTCATCCCTGGAAGGCAGTGACAGACGGGAGGGAATTCAAAGCTGAAGAACCGAAATGATCAGGGGGACGAACGGCGAAAAGAGCTAAATCTGGCTTGCCTATGGGAGGACTTAAGCTCTGTGCCTCTGTGTGCATGGGTCTCAATGAAGACTGAGGCTTACCAGCTCGCTGGGGCGGGGACCATCTCCTTGTTCTGTGTTGTACGGAGCCTAGGCCAGTGGGGCCCTGATCCACGACTGGGGCCCCTACGAAGAGAAGGAGGAGGCAGAGACAAGACTGTTCTCGACCACGCTCTGAAAGGCAGAGAGGCTGAGGAAGGAGAGGGTTGTACTGGCTGGCTGTAGGGTGCTTGGCTTGAAGCCGTGGGATAAAATAAAGAAAAAGGAAATGTTGGGCGAACACTGGGAAATGTTTCCCAACGGTGAAGCCTATTCGGCAGTTACACAGCCTCTCCGAGAGAGGGGAGGGGTGGGAGCCCCCCCGGCTTGGGACTTTTCAGTAGACTTTTCAGTAGACAGAGTTACCTGGCAGGCGCACAATCACATGCATTCTCAACCCGGGGGTCCCGGTGCCCCTGCCCGTTCCATACTGCTACATCGGAGCGGGGGTCCTCGCTAGATCCTGGCTGGGTCAGAGGGGGATCCCGGTATGGAAAAGCTGGAGAACCACTGGTGTCGACTACCGGAATACACTTTAAACTCCAGGCCTTGGCTGTGTCTGAAATGGCTGCAGTTAGTTTTGAAAGCAGCTCGCACTCTACTTCCTGACTGCACGTTGCACAGGATACCCTGAGTAAAAGTGTAACGGCAGCAGAAAGCGACACGCGACCGGCATAGAGAGTAACATTACGGGGGGATGTGTCAGCACAGAGTCGTGTCGGCACTGAGGAAAGTACACAACCCACACAGACAAAGGGCCAATTTCTCAGCTTGTTTCTTTTATGTACGAATGAAGTGAAACATCCCTTCCTGCAGAACTGGAGGGGAGCTGAATGCGGAGCAAAGAAGCTGACAGAAATCAGTGGTTTGGGGAATAGCTTGCCTCACTCTGTTATTCTTCCAGGGCGAGATTCCCTCGGTGTGAAGGGCCTGCTCAGGCCTGGCCATCGCCACGTTCTGCCTATGCCCTGTATGTGACAATGGGAGATGAGCAGTGTGGAAAATCTGGGCCCAGTTGCGGGTGTTGAGCATGTAAACATGTGGCCCATAGGGTGTGTGACATGAAATTGAGCTGTTCTTATCAGACCCGGCGGAGGGCGGGCAGGCAAGCAGACAGACAGACAGACCTGTTCATTGCACAGCAGACACACACCAGACAGCCTACTGGCAACACAACAGCTAAGATGCAGAAGGGTTTGTGAGCACAACAGCTCCCCAGCGGAGCCACGTTACTCATCCGCTCTGCAGACGGAAAGAAAGCGTGTGTTTAATAGCCACCGGTACCGCCGAGATGGGGGAGAATGACTCCCATGGCAGCTATACAACTTGCCAACGTCAACCCGTCCAAACAGAAAAGAAGGTCAGGCAGGATCTCAGCAGCCCCCAATTGCTTTGGGTGCCTTTCCCAGCCGTTGGCTGTCCTCTCCCCGGAAAAGAACGTGTTCATTCCTTTATTTTCCCCCTCTGCTTTTTTTGCTGGCTGGTACCGAACAGCAGGCGCTACCAAAAAAATTTCCCCTCAGCCCACATTTCTATGTTGTTACCGAAGAGGAGATCTTGAAAAAGAAAAATCTTCATCTGCTGTGGAAGGGGAAAAATAATTTTGGTTTGGCTCTTGGCAGACTGAGCTGACATTTTGCTTCCTCAATTTGATTTTCTTCGCTGTCTACTGTCCTCCCGCCACTGAGTTTAATTTTATTTTTTATTAATCCTGATCAGAGAGACTCCTTCTTTTTGTTCTACCTCAAGGCAGCAACGAGTTAGCCCTGGCATCTGCCAGAATAATAATTACTTTGCACTTGATTAGCACTTTACATGTGGGAAGCCCAACGTGCTCTACAATCAGGACTCAAATCTCACGGCAAACCTGGGAGGCGGGTCATTATTATCTCCATTTTACAGATGGGGAAACTGAGGCACAAAGCAGGGAATGGTGGTTTCATGGTGAGGGCACTGGACTGGGGGACTCAGGAGATCCGGATTAAACTCTTGGCTCCACCACAGGACTCCCCCTGTATGATCTTGGGCAAGTCTATTCATCTCTTTGTGCTTTGGTTCCCCGCCTGTAAAATGGGGGAGACTCATTCTTCTTTTCCCCCAGTCTTTTTCTGTCCTGTCTCTTTAGATTAGAAGCTCTCTGAGACAGGAGTGAGTGCTTGCTATATGTATCAGGGCTGCCAACCCTCCCGGATTGTCCTGGAGTCTCCAGGAATTAAAGAGGAATCTTTAATTAAAGACTCTGGCATGCGATGAAACCTCCAGAAATATGTTCAACCAAAACTGGCAACCCTATGTACATACAGAAGCCGAGCACAGTGGGGCCTTGGATCACAACTGGGGCTTCCGTGTGCTCTTGTTATGCAAATAGGACAGGTGAGTGACTTATCTCAAGGCCCCATAGCTGGCTGGGAATAGAACCCAGGAGTTCTGGCGTCCAGTACTCTGCTCTCTTGAGCAAACTGTCTCCCGCCAGAGTTACCCAAGTCATCCTTACCCCGAGCGGGATAGAGGCAAGACACAACTGTGTATTCCAACTGAAACAAGCCATGCACTGTATCAGCACAGTAGCTCGGATATGGGGAAGGGAGATACAGAGGTGTTTCCCGTTCACATCCCCTGCACCTCCTTTACAACCACCTTCCCTCCCCCTCCAAAAATAAACAAAAGCCTAACACAGACCCAAAAAAAAATCACCCCCGAGAATTTCAACATCTGATGAGACAAGCACTATTGATGTAGAAATATAAATGTTTCTATCTCAGTGGCGGCTTCCTGGGCCCTAAACCTGAACTCATTGTTGGGTTCGATTTGTCAAAATCAAAGACTGGCAAGTTTGGGCAGCTTCATAGACTGTGTTTTATAGAACCTTTCAGCAACCCTCAATAAAAAATGTATTAGATTAGTAATTTGAGTCCCAAATGACCAATTTGAAACGATTGCTTTCTTATGATTTTTCTGAAAGTGCCTGTTTCATGAGAAATTGCTGGAAAAATCAGACACAGTTTTTAAGGGACAACTGTAGCGGCACACATTAGGAGTTGGGGCAATGGGTTAGGTGATTGCATTTGTTTAATTGTAAAAAAAAATAAATCCACACTTTCTTGTCTCCCCCCAGGACGACATTTTCATTATTACAATGCTTAGCTCTTAGACAGGCGCAGATCTCAAAGTGTGGTACAAAGGACAGTGAGCGCCATTATCCCAGCTCCACAGACTGCGAAACTCAAGCTCAGGCAGGGGAAGAGACTTGCCTGCGGTCATGCGTAGTGTCGCTGGTGTGGAATGACTGCCATCTGGCACCAGAGGTGGCTGCATTTCCCATAAGGGGGACCTGAGTGAGCTCTGTATACATTTATATTCCATAAATGTAATGTTATAAGACATTATAATACCATACACAATAAGGCCAGCCCCAAGTATTTAAAAATCATGATATTGGCATGAGATGGGTTGAAAATTACATTTACATTTTGGAAACTTTTTCTTTGCTTTTCTGGTTTCCAAGCCACTAGGGTGCACTCAGGTCACGTTTTCAAACATTCTCCCCCAAGGGCCAGAAGACAAGATGGAAGATGAGATTCTCACATAATCTCAGGACTCCAGGGTCTGGGGCTTTAAGGAAAACACCAAATATGGTGAGATTTGGGATAAAATTGCAAAAGTTGGCAACTGGAGAGCCTGCTGAATGAAAGGTCATACAGAAACATTTAACGAGACTTAATTATTGTAATTAGATGGAGGACAGGTCTGGTCTGGATGGCAAAAAGACAGACAGAATAAGAACGGAGCCACTTAATTTTAACGACTTTGCCCTCCATGCACCTGTATCTTTTCCACCCTAATCTTTGCATTCCTGGTCTCTATTCTTTTTTGGTTTTCAACCTTTGTGCTCTTATTAAGCCGCCCCGCTCATCAGTCCTCATTCACCTCCCCGTCGCCCACGAAATATATACATGAATCCATTTTACGCCACCGAGTAACAGGATGTTTGCCACGCATCACCCTGATCACTCTGCTTGTGTGTTGCATCCCTTCCCCCATCCTTTGTCTGTCTTGTCCATTTCGATTGTAAACTCATCAGGACAGGGGCCGCGTCTTCTCATGTGCTGGCATAGCCCCAGACCCCAGTTCTGCTTGGGTGCTACCGCGCTACGCAATAAAACAATCTGGGCAATCAAAGGAGCAAAGTAATTATTATTATTGCAAAACATTCAAACCTTTTACATTTCCACCTTACGCTCCAATTCTACAGACACTTATGCACGTGTTTCTCTTGAAGCACACGACCAGCACTCACACTACTCCCGTGTTTAAAGTGACGCATTAGCACAATTATTTGCAGAATCAGAGCCACAGTGGACAGCTCTTGTGTGCGGAAGGCAAAGAGACAAAACCCTGAATAGTTTTATTTTTCAGGTTTGTATCTTCATTAGCAATGACATATAAACGAACTAGTCAAATATTATCATCATTCCCATTACTTGCTTCTACTGAACCAATATGTTTTAAAAAGAGCCATTTTTTTAAAGGTAGAAAAAATACGTCAGGAGGTTTTGCATAAATGGCAATTTGCAAAACTTAAAAGGTGACATTTTGACATGAACATTTAACAAAAAATTAATATTTTGTCCCTTTAATAAATGGGTATTTGCAAGAGAGAATCCATTATAAGAAAGGAAGCTCGTGCGAGGTTCTTTCAGCCCTTTCCATCGGTTGCGGTAAGATTTATATGTAAATATGTTAATGGTACTATTAATAATTTAATGGGGGCATGGCAAGCTGTGTTTACATAATAAATATGATTAAGTGTTTCCCTCGAATGAAGTTGCTGAACTGTCATGCTAGCCCAGGTTATTATCAACATGGCTTTAAAATGTTAATCAGACAATCAGAAGGAAATATTTCCACATCCCCACTGGACTGTACAAGTTCTTTTAAAACACTGCTCACAGTCACCGTGACAGAAAGCTGCCTGTGGAAAAACTCTGCAGATTACCATCATGTAACGGCCAGGGATTGAAAATTTGCGGTAAAATATGGGTGAATTTATTAAGGGTGGAGCAACACCATTGATTTGAATGGTCTAAATCCAGATTTACTCCAGTGTTATTGAAAGCAAAATCTGGCCCAAGGTAATTAAATTGCTGACTACACCCACAGCTTGTTATATACACTCCGTTAGGACACACTGCACAGAGCAGTGCAAAGAGAGAATTAAACCACTGTTGCACGGTGTGAACCCAGAGATGTATGCCACAAAGAAGGTCACTCAAGGTTAAATGCTACGGCCCTGATCCTATAAACTCTTACACACTTGATTAACTTTACCCACCTGGATTTCAATGGGATACTCACATGCTGAAAGTTAATATGTCATTATGTGTTTGCAGGACTGGAGTCTTAAGATACTGAAGAGATGGGTACTATGGAAAACCTTAAGTTAAAAGAAGCAGGAGTTAGACCATCAGGGATTTATTCCTGTTTCTGCCACTGACTTGTTGAGTGACCTTGAGCAAGTCATGTCGCCTCTTGGTGCCTCAGTCTCCCCACCTGTAAAATGGGGTTAACAAGACTGAGCTTCCACAGAGCAGGGTTGATCTGCTGTACTTGTAAAGTCCTTCGAGAACCTTGGATGAAAAGAGGATGCCAGAGGGGACATTACTCTGATGACTGAGACTAAACCCTTCCCAAATCAGTACAAGCCTGGCAAATACATATATAAACAAAGCCAACCGGCTCGAACATCATGGGCCATCACAGTTTAGTAGCCCATCTGCAGTCCAGTCTCTCACTAGATACACCAATTGCAGCGGGGGGAGAGGCGACTTCTCACTCACCCACAGACAGGTTGCTGCTGCTTTGCGATGGTTCACACGACTGAGGAGGCAGGATTCCAATCAATGCTTTCACAAGCCGTCTGGACAGAGCTCCCTCCAGGGAGATGTCAGACAGCCCAGCTCAGCATCTCCATCTCCAACAGAGGCCTTTATTCCAGGCACGCCAGGGAAAGAAGGGGTTAATTTAAACCCAAGGCAAGGCCAATTGTGTCACGGAGTCAAACCATAATTTTATATTCAGCCCTGTAATAGTTACTAGAGTTTTACTACAATAACTACATGTCCAAGCAGAGTTTAATGAGAAAATCTATAGTTTTCCTCTGGTATTTTCTCTTAGTTTGCATAATTCCCTGAATACAACTCAGTAAAGCTTTTGACCCAAGATAATAAAAAGGTGATAAAAATGGGCTGTAAAAAATGGCTTATATATATATATATTTTAACAGCCACTACAAAATTATGGATCCTTTCCACAAGATAAAAGAAAACAAAAAATTCTCTCCAGACAGGAATAATGCTGAGGGGAAAATTTATATAGATATGGATACACACAAGACAAAAGAAAACCAGAGACTGGAGGTCTAAGGACCTGATCCTGCCCTGTAGAAATCATTGAGAGTTTTGCCAGTGCGGTCAATGGGAACAGGAATAGGCCTTCACAGACGGAAAGGTTTTGCTTGTGGACAGGCTTTGACAGGTTTTATCGGTGAGGGCAATTTACCAAGGGTCATGGTGAATTTACCATCACTGTTTTTCTAAAAGATCTGCTCTAGGAATTATTTTGGGACAGTTCCCTGGCCTGTGTTATACAGGAGGTCCGACTAGATTAGCACAATAGTCCCTTCTGGCCTGGGGATCTATGAATCCATGAATCAGCCTGAACTGGGAAGCTGGAAGGGTCTGAAGCTAAGGATTACGTGGAAGGCAGCAGAGATCTGTAACACAGAATCTTCGAGAAAGCAGAAACAGCGGCACAGGAGCGCAGAGGAGCACGGACACAGGTAGAGGATTTTATGTGTTAGGCTTGTGGGAGTGTGATAAACGGTGTGTAGGAGTGTATGTGTGATGGTGCAGAGATGAGTGTGTATCTGAAAACAAGCATGGTCTGTATAGCGGGGTTACGTCTGTAACAGCAGAGCACATGTGCGGTGGGGCAGGTACACACCTTGTGTGTGAGGGCTGTGATTTGTGAGTGGCAGGGCTGTTGTGAGTGTGGGAGGCAGGGCTGCTCTTTATGTGTAGGTGTGTGGAGGGGAGCACTGTGTGCTGGAGGAGGGGCCTGTTGTGGGTGTGCGTCTGGGCGTGGTGTGTAGGGGTGTTTGTGACCTAGCAGTTACAGACCGGAAGACACAAAGAAATCCTTCTCCCTTTTGTTTTGCGGCCTGGCATGCATGCTGTGTATCCCAGAGCGGAATGGCCTAGGAGGTCAGACCTGGTCCGTCTCCTGGGCTGGTAGGGCAGTGTTGCTGCTTGTTAGAGGGGGGGAAATGCTGAACATTTTGAAGGTTTTCAAACAATTTCAGTTCTTCAGGGTTTGAAGAGTAAACATTTTTCTGAGTTTTTTCTCAAACAATTTTACTAACCAGGTTTGGATTTTTAAAAATGTTCAGAAGATTTTGTTTCCCTTTCCTCTTTACCCCGTTTCCTGTTTCCCCCCTTTCTTCATCTTTTCTCCTTTTGCCACCAAAAAAGGGAGGGAGGATGGGAGCAAAGCCAAAAACAAGTTCAGCCTCTGCCCGCTCCCAATTTTCCATTAACTGAAAAACGGGACGATTTAATAAAAAACAAACCAACAATTGCAAAAATGGTTTTGAAAAAAGGCTGGTTTTTTGTTTTAAAAAAACATGTTGAACAATTCGCCCAGTTCTCATCCTTCCTGCATGTTTCCTAGGGCTCCTCCAGCCTTTTTCCAAAGCTTCCCAAGCCATAGGATTTCACCCTCCCCTTGGGCAATGATCCCAACGGCCATGCAGTTCAGGGCAGGAAACCTGTCCTGACAGTCAGCCTAGACTGTCCTTTGCTCACATCTATTCCAATCCCCAGTCCTCTCGACACAATTCCCCTGCCTCTTTGGGGTCTGCACCAATACTTTCCCCTCAGCCATCTATTAACCAAGCCATTGTATTCAGTTATTGTAGGTACTAAACTCCTTCAGACAGGGCCTGTTTCTTCCCTGAGATCCGTACCGCTCCGAGTGCTCTGTCAGCGCTCAATAAATAATCAGCATAAATGTAATCCTTCTTCAGGAGTGAACATGATGATGGATTTGGGAGCTGGATAAATGTATGTCCCCCCCAACTCATTCCATTTGTGAACAAAGGCAAGATTTGAACTCACAGCTGCAGAGACAAGAGGCGGGTATTGAGGCTTTTCCACAGGACCTGTCACTCCTAGAGCATTCATTTTAACAATTTTTGTTCTAGAGACAAACTGGGAAGTTAAGCAAGACCTAAATACATTACACAAATAATACCAGTGATGCTGCTGATAGATCTGGAAGGAATCACACTGGAAGGGAAGCCAGGCATGCTGCATGTAAGAACAATTTATCATACGATAGCACCTCACCCTCTGAACCCAAAAGCCCCATGTACTGTCAGGTCGAGTTCATTATCCCCATTTTACAGGCAGGGGAGAAGAGTGACTTGCTGAAGGCCACACAGCGAGTCAGCAGCAGTGCCAGCAACAGAACCCTAGGATCCAGGACCTAACTGCTTGATTCTATTTCCTCCAGGGCTGTGATTCAAATGGGGAGTGGTGAATGTCATGGAGTATTATGGAGAACCACAGCTGCTTGGACCGTTGCAAGCGGATCCTTCTCAACTTGTAATGACAGACAGACGTCCACCAAAGCAACAGCATCAGCTCTGCCAAGGAGTTAATGTCACTGTCAGTCTCCTAGAAGAGTACCTCTGATCGCTCGATCCTGGGGTTGGCTGTGCACATTTGCTTTATTGATTCCCCCCCTCCCCCCTCCAAAGTTTTATTCAACAGCAACAAAAGATTGCCAGGAGGGCTGAGATGCCAGCGTGGATTATGACCCTGCAATCATTTCAACTGACCACTGCAGCGAAAGCTATTTGCAATCACCTTTCATAAAACCCAAGCGGGACAGATGGGTAAAGGGGAGGGGCGATGCGCAGGAATTTGTGGAGACATAAATCCTGGCTGCTGCGCCAGGGCAAGGGAATTGGGCTGGATGGAACCTTCTGTGTCCAATGCAGCGTACGTCTCTGAGCGCTTCACGCTCTGCTTTGGGGGAGTCTGTGCTGCCGTCAGAGGGCGTGCATGGGGCTGGAGGGATCCATCCAGCACAGGGAGATGTATTACATCCTTATTCCTAGGAGTACTAATCCTTCTGCATATGACTTACAGAGTCAGATAGTCCAGCCGCAGACAGAGAGATGCAGGAACACACAGATGAGTACACAGATATAGTTGAGCACTTCTGTGGGACTTTTCCTCTTTCTTAACACATACCTAGTGTGTAGTTTACACTAGTTGTCATTCAGATTCTCACCCTGAGCCTGTCACTGCAGGATCTGAGCCTCATTTAATGCTGAGATGTCAAGTCTTGTGTATTTCTGACTGCACCACGAACCCCCTATGGCACCATATCAAGGATATAAAGCATAGTGAGCCCTCACAGTCCCCCGTGTTGTTATCACCATTGGTGAAGATGGGGAAACTGAGGCGTAGCAAGTGGACTTGAGTTGCCACGGCATCCTTATAACATCACCTCTTTCTAAGATTCATGGACTGAAAGTCACCCCATCCAAGGCCTAGGGTCCACGTAAGTCAAAAGTATATTACACTGAAAGCCTTATCAAGGAAGGACACAGGATCTAGGAGCCAGGACTCCTGGATTCTATTCTCAGCTCTGCCCCGATTCCTGTGTGATCTCGAGCCAGTCACATACCTGCACTACGCTTCAGTTTCCCCCTCTGTAAAATGGGGGTCATATGATTGCGCTACATCACATGAGGGCTGTCAGCCTGACTCAGTTAATGTTTGCAAATAGGAGGAGATCCTCAGATGGAAGATGCTGGAGAAGGACCCGCCAGGATTAAATCATCACGCACTATCTCTGCATTTCCTTCCCTCCCTGCTGCTGGTTACGAGGCTGTTTGGATTGTAAATACCGCAGTAACTTTCTCCATAAAATCAGCCTTCTCTTTCTGCCAGAGCCATCAAGGCATATCACAATCCAGTGCTTGTAATCTAACAACACCAGTTACCTTTCATTTCTATAGCAACTCCCATCCTGAGTCTTCCAACGTCCTTTACAAACGTACCCTTTGCGCTTGGATCTCATCACCTGCCGCTGAAATGCACCGTCCTCTAGGATGTTTAACAGTCAACAGGTGGGGCTGTCCCATGGTTGGGGAAAATATTTGTCCAATAGAAAGTGCAAGGGGAATTTAGGGAGGCTGAATAAAATTACGGGGAGTGGAATTTGTTCAGGACACCCAGGACGAATACCGAAAGCGCCTTGGGATTTTTAAAAAGCAAAAGCAGTGATGCCTTTGGGTTTGGTGTCATTTTAAGATGATACCTCTCGTCACCCAGCACCCCCTAGCCTGACTCCGCCAGCTGAGCTCTGCCTCAGTGAAAAGCGCCCCCTCCCCATCGAACCATCACTTCCTGCCACACCAGCACTTTCCATCCAATCCACCCCTCTCTGAGCTGATGGGGTCGCAGCAGACTGGGCGAGCCTGCGGCCTCCGAGGGGCTGGCTGAGCAGAATGGAGACCTCTCAGGTTAACATTTAGCAAGCAGGCGGCGTGAGTGCACTGCATTTAAATAGTACCAGGAGAGCAGGGCAAGGCAGGTCGAGTTTGCCCGTCTCCGTGCGCCCTAACCAGTGGCCCTGGGGTCCATCTCTGTTGGGTCTGTCTCTCTGGCAGGCTCCTGGCTCTCTGTCACCCTGCCAGCGCTGGGCTGTCCCTCTCCCGTTGCCCCATCAATCAGCCGCAACAGGGATGATGTGTTAATGTTTTTCCTATAGACAGACACATTATGTTTCCACACTGCCTCTGCACACACCGTGTTTACGCCCCTTCTCCCTCCGGGGAGTAAATCAACCAAATTGATGCGAGCCATGATTAATTGTGTATCTCGGACCAATCTTTTACCAAGTCCCTCACACGGGCAGATTTCCCCCCTCTCCTCCTCCGACAAACAGGGGAGAGAAGCCCTGCTCCGTTTGCTCCCTCTCGTGCAGTTTGACGGATAGAGCCTGCCTGGGACACGGCGAGATAAATTTGAAAGACCTCTGCTGGGCTGTCAGCGTTAAAGATGATGAATGGGGGAGGTGAGGCGGGAGGGACCCACAGAGCTCGGCGTAATGGATAAGGTTCCTGGGGAATGGATGCTCGCCCGGTGATTCGGCGTTAATCTCCGGGCGCCGGCGAGGTGCCGCCGACTGATAACAAGGAAATAGGAATGACAACAATTTTTAGCTGAGAGATTCTTCACAAAAATGCCAGCCTGCTGCAGGTCTGACAGGCCCTGATTGAATGGGAGCGGGGACAAGAGAGCCCGCGGACGCCTCCTGCCTAACATGCAAAAGATGGATCATTTCATTCCCCCGCCTGACCATCTACATTTATTATCATTTCCCCTAATTCCCCCTCGCTTAGCGACTTGTCACCACCGTTTCTCTTCTGCTGGCCGCCTGATGGGACCTGAGCCGGGCGCCAGCCCTCCACGCCGAGAAGCAGAACCGTGAGCAGGGGTGTCTCTCCAACCGGCAGCCACAGAGAAGCACCGCAGTTGGGCGGGTCTCACTCCCGAGAGGCGAAGAGGGCCAGCACGTAGCTCGCACCGATGGGGTTTAAGTGGGACACGAGTGGTCCAGGCCTTGCGCGGGGCCCCTGCTGGGGATGGATTTCGTACTAACAGGGCAGAGACGGGCTCCTCTCCAGCCATGGACCCAGTTATTCCTGCTGTTGATGTGGGGCCTAAATTGCCTCTCGTGGAGGTACACCTGCTCACCCCAGGTCTCTGCACAGAGCTGGCCACGGGGTCAGCCCCGTCAATTTGAGGCCTTCCCAGTCACCCAGGGAGACTAGGTTGCGATCAGTCAAACTGGGCGCTTCAGTAGAGAGTCAGTAACTGCAAGAGTCCTTTTCGGGGGCACCCTTAGTGCTCCGGTGCTCAGACCACGTGGTCTGCGGGGTATTCTGAGCACCGGGGGACCCGTTCTTCAGGACACCCCAAGCTGGGGAAAGCTGCCGGACCCTGGCAGGCCTGACACGCGGCCCATGTTAGTAAGAATGCTGGCAAAGGCTCAGGGAACCTGTGCCGAGGCTCAAGTGGCCCCCTCCCAGCCCACAAATCCTGAGCAGGAGTTTATGGGCCCCTACCCGTGGGTGGTTTCCGCTAAGTTTCCCTTGGAGGCTGCCATGCTGCAGATCCATGCCCTCTTCTCCACTCTGCATTGTCTGGCCCGGGGCGCCTCCGTCCCTCACACAGGGGTCACACTAAGCCCAGGCTCCAATCCTACCTCCTCCCTGTGTTCAGACTTCAGGGAGAGCAGGATCATCTCCAGGAGGGACGCACCCCACAGTGTTACAGCCGTGGCACCAGCCCTCTGCTCCCTCAGTTGTCCATGTAACCAGAGAAGGGCAGGCCCTGGAGATGCTATAGTGATGGGTGTCGCGTCTCCAGGGATGGACAAGGAGCCAGGAGAGGCTGGTTCCTGGGCTGAGAGCAGGCGCTGATGCACAAGGCTGCCTTCCACCGCCTCCTGACAGCCCAGGCCAGAGGCGATGGCAAAGAGCTGCTGCTGGCTAGCAGGTCAGGCAAGCAACCGCAAAGTGCCCAGAGGAACGGGCAATGAGCCCCCAGAATCCAGCTGGATGCGGAGGAGAATGAATTCTCAGGAGGAGGGATGCTAACCCCTCTCAGGGCTTTTAGGAGAGGAATCCAGAGGCCTGGGTTTAAATAAACTCCCTGATTATTAACAAAATGAGTGTGGCTGTCTCCACAGAGAGCCCAGCGGGTGAATCTGACTGAGTGTGGGAACAATCCCAGGGGTGCCACAGGCCAGCACAGGGATTGCTTTTGCAGAGCTGTGGTTGCACGGCGCCTCTGTAGCACGTGCCTAGCCCCAGCCGCTGCAACCTGACTGCTGTGAGCACTGAACTTCAGCACCCCTCGGCGCAGGCTGCACGTTGCTAGCGGTTCCCAATGGCACCCCGCCTTCAGGCAGTGCGGGTTCCCGCTCTACACTGAGACGAGATCCACTGATAAAACACCTCAATATCAGATTCGGGATCTGAACATCGTGGTACCGCCAGATTGGAGTAGGAACTTCCCCCTGGTTTAGGGGGGATTGGATCCAAGCCCTGTATCACACCCTATACCTCCCCCGTTAATTACTCCCACTTCTCCTGGGCTCCTCTACTCACACCCTCTCCTGCCTTTGCCAGCTCTCCGATGTTTCAAGTCAATTTCCTATCACTGGCTCTTGGACAAGTGTTGGGTCAGGCTCACCTTGGCTCCTGGACTGGTCCACATCCCCCCTCACCTGCCTGCACCTTCCCTCTCCACTTCCTGTGCCATAGACAGCAGCATTTCCTTAATCACCCTGATCATGCAAATATTCTCTGGCCACACATAACCACTTTTATCCCTCCCCCTGCCTGTATTAAAAAGCAACCCGCTGCTGGGAATACATTAGTGGCTTGCAGCCGATCCTTCTCCACAAGGATAATTACAAAAAATAGAGGGACAATAACTATTAATATTTTATTGCAGCATTTAATGAGCTAAAGCAAATCGCCTGGCACTCCTCTGGAACGACATGCTTTGCCATCCCTCCATTCCCTCCATCACGTTCCCCAGCACCCCATCTGAGCAGCCCTCCGTTTCCCAACTCTGCTCACTCCGTACAATTTATGGTTCCTTTCAGCTGCCATCCCCAAACTGAAAAACAACCTTGCTGCTTTCTGGGTCTGTCCGCTCCCTCCATCTTGCCCCCAGTTCCACAGGGGGCTCAGTCTCCCGCGGTCTCCTCGCTGAAACGAGCTCTGGTAAAAGGAGAGGTCACTGTGATCTTGATCAGAGGATAATAACCGCTCTGTCGTCTCAAGTATTTACTGTCTCCATTTCAGGTGTGGGGAGACTCAGGCTCAGGGAGATGCTGGGTGCGATTTGCAAAAGCGCATTGGAAATCACGGGGATTTGTGTTCCTCAATTCCTTAGAAGCCGCAGAAAATCGCACTCAGCTGACTCACCCAAAGCCATACAGTGAGCCAGTGGCCAAGCCAGAAACAGAACCTCCCCGTGCGATGGACCGGACAGCCTCTAAATACTTCTCGGCAGCTTATGTCTGTTGACAGGTTCTTTGAGACAGCAAAGGCCAAACCCGGCTCGCCACATTCCGGCAAGGAGATGCACTAAAGTCAGTGCGACCGCTCGCTAGCGTGAGCAGGATTAGCACATCAGGCATGCACCACATGGCTTTAGAAGAGCCACAAACTCAGGAGGATGGTTGTGGGACAGTGATTCTGGCCCAAAGACAAACGTGCGAGGACCGCTGCAGCGGATCTGAGTTCTGTTCCCTGCTTTTCTACGTCACACACAACCAAATCAGCAAAAGGCTCCCCTCTAATTTAGGGTGCCTCCATTTTTCGACAGCCAACTTGAGACAGGTGGGGCCAGTTTTCGGAAGTGCTGAACACCTGCTGATCCCACTGATTTCAGCTGGAGTTCTAGGTACTCAGAGCCTCTGACAATCAGGCCCTAGTACTTAAATTAGGCACCCAAAATTGGTGGACAAATTTGCACATTATCTTTACCTGCCATGCCTCAGTTCCCCCTCTGTAAAATGGACACAAGGATTAGGGTGACCAGATTTCCCGATTTTATAGGGACAGTCCCGATATTTGGGTTTTGTCTTATATAGGCACCTATTACCCCCCAACCCTGTCCCAATTTTTCACACTTGCTATCTGGTCACCCTAACAAGGATACAGACCCAGGTTTCCAGGTCTTTTTTTCTGGGCTGGCGTGAGGTTCCTTTGAAAAGTATCATGCATCAACGTCTCTTCTTATTATTGTTATGGTTTCCTAGATTTTCATCTCCTCTTGACTCCAACTCTCTCTAGCGAGATATACAAAAATAATGAAATATTCCCTCCACAGACGCCTGCATTTATTAACATGAAGTCCTGTGGACTTACGCTGAGCAATGTTGGGCCCTGAGTGTGCCCACTGCACCACACAGGTACCCACGCCCACATCAAGCCTCCTTGACATTGGTTTTATTATTTCCAAAGTCTGCTACATTGCTTTCTGCTGGATCCACCCTCTGGGCACCAAGTGCCCTGAGTGTCCGACCCGTTTGTGTTTGTCTCTTTATGCTGGTAATGTAAGCTCCAAATTAAAGGGCAGGTGCTTGAAGAATATAAGCAGCCTTTTTTTTTAACACCCTTAAATAAATGATTTAATTTAAAAGGACATTGTTGGGTCAAAGTGAGCCCAAAGCGTCAATTTGTGTTAGAACAAGGACCTCTGACAATAAATCAATCAATAAGCAAAATTAACCGAAAAACTTTCTGAGAGTATTTTTATTTTATTCAAATAAACAAAAATTAAAAATGTCTCTGGAAACAAGTTCCTTTTAGCCCCAGTTCTGTGGTGCGTGGTAACAAGCCCATCAAATTCTGGGGGACCGCATCAGAAAACGAATCTGATCAGGAACATAACAAAACAAGTCAGACTGACCAACCTGGGCTTCATTGTTCAAAAAAGCCAAGAGCCAGCGTCAGGGGAGCAAAGCCAAGGAGCTGGTCACAATGCGTACCGCGGTTGTGGTTTGCGGTGAGGTTAGTAACGCAGCGGGTCAGACGTTTGGGTCCAGATCCGCAGCTGGGGTACGCGTCAGCTTCCGAGAAGCTGAGCCGATTCACCCTAGCCGAGGAACTGATCCTTGAGTTTTAATCTGATGGGAACCCTTGAAAGTTTATTCCTGCTGGCTTTCATTGCTGCTAATGGACCAAGCAGCGAGAGGGTTAAAACCCCATCCGTGCAGTCAGGTGGCTGAGCTAACAGGACAGAGGAATCAGGGGGCAGTTTGTTCACTTCCCAGAAATAAATAATCACTCCCCCAGCTTCTGAGCGTGGAGGAGAGATTTAATGTGCTGACAGCCTGCATTTTTTACCTCTAGTCAATACGAGAAAGGCCCCATGACTATGATTCTAAACATCTGGATTCCATCAATATGTGATCTGTCATCATGTATCGGCATTCCCCCATTCCCCCGATTGAGCAATGCGGCTGGTTTTATTAATACGTCAAATACATTATCCGTGTAATACACTTGTCTGGCTCTGCCCTCCTGCTGCTCCTGCGGTGCGGATTTGAATGTATGATGAATCAGTTTGTATTACACGTCTGTACGTCATAATTTGTCAGGATTAATAGAACTGCACGCATGGGGGAGGGGAGCGAGGACGGGGCGCTGTCTCATGTGTGTTTAGCACAGAGATGTCTGTTTCACCTATTTATCTCTATCCAGCCCTCTCAGTTCCCGGAAAACAGCAAGTGCAGCACGTCTCGGAATCGCTGAATGACCCAGGCTGGGTCACACACGCATCCCGTCCCTGAGTAACTCTCTATGCAGAGACCCAGGCTACAAGAGATGCTGTTATTTTTCGGATGCTTGCAACACACCGTGTTTATGTCCCATCGGCTGACAGAACAAAACTCGAGCCAGTTTTGTTTAACATCTTCATGAATGATTTGAAGGATGGGGTAGATTGCACCCTCAGCAAGTTTGCAGATGACACTAAGCTGGGGGGAGTGGTAGATATCCTGGAAGGTGGGGATAGGATACAGAGTGACCTAGACAAATTGGAGGATTGGGCCAAAAGAAATCTGATGAAATTCAACAAGGACAAGTGCAGAGTCCTGCACTTAGGACAGATGAATCCCATGCATAGCTACAGACTGGGGACCGACGAGCTAGGCAGCAGTTCTGCAGAAAAGGACCTGGGAGTTACAATGGATAAGAAACTGGATATGAGTCAGCAGCATGCCCTGGTTGCCAAGAAGGCTAATGGCATATTGGGCTGCATTAGTAGGAGCCCTGCCAGCAGATCGAGGGAAGTGATTATTCCCCTCTATTCAGCACTGGTGAGGCCACATCTGGCGCAGTGTGTCCAATTTTGGGCCCCCACTACAGGAAGGATGCGGACAAATTGGAGAAACCAGCAGAGGGCAACAAAAATGATTAGAGCCCTGGAACACAAGACTTATGAGGAGAGGCTGAGGGAACTGGGCTTGTTTAGTCTGCAGAAGAGAAGAATGAGGGGGGATTTGATAGCAGCCTTTAACTACCTGAAAGGGGTTCCAGGGAGGATGGAGCTAGGCTGTTCTCAGTGGTGGCAGATGACAGAACTAGGAGCAACAGTCTCAAGTTGCAGGGGGGAGGTCTAGGTTGGATATTAGGAAACACTTTTTCACTGGGAGGGTGGTGAAGCACTGGAATGGGTTACCAGGGGAGGTGGTGGAATCTCCATCCTTAGAGGTTTTTAAGCTGCGGCTTGACAAAGCCCTGGCTGAGATGATTTAGCTGGGATTGGTCCTGCTTTGAGTGGGAGGTTGGACTAGATACCTGCTGAGGGTCCCTTCCAACCCTCATCTTCTGTGATTCTATGACAGTGTAAAGTCACTGCACAAGGCATTAGACATCAGAGGCTAGCCAGGATGGGGTGTTAGACTGAACCAGTTCTGAGATCTGCAGACGTATGAGGGAATAAAAGGGAAGAGCCGGTAATATCTTCACTATTTCAAAATACTTTGGCCCTTAACTTTTGGCCCAGGGTGAAATTCAGCGCTGTGCAGAAGGCCCTATTTTGAGGATTTAAGTGAATCTAAGCAGTGAGCAGGCCTCATACTGGGTATTTCACCCGCTGTGACTATTCCGCTTTCACTCGTTCTTTACGCTCAGAGCCCCATGCAGAGACAATGCATGAAGCGAGAAGTGTCTTTAGACAGGCTCATGGACTGTAATGCTCTTCAAGATCCGGGCCTGTAACAGACACTCAGGACTCCTCGGCTCTGCTGATGTATGACCCGGGGGCAGGCCATTTCCTCTTTCAGGCTGCTCCACTCCTGGGTTCCATTCCTGCCTCTGCTACTGGTTTCCTGTGTGGCCACGGGCAAATCACTGAATCTCAGTGCCTCAGTTTCCCTGCCTGGAAACAAAAGATCATCAAAGTTCCCTGCCTAGCAGGGGCTGGCAGGTTGAATCCATCCCAGTGTAATGACTGCTTTCAGAGTCATAGATTAGAGGTGCCAGAGAAAGGCGGGGGGAGGAGCGTTATTGTATGTAAGACACTGCTACTGAGTGGAAATAGCCTGAGAAATTGACTGGAGTCTTGACTTTAAGAATCGGTGGGGGCCTGACGTTAGTGTATAGTGTGTTGAGTTGCAGCTGGACTTTGGCTCATCCCAGTTATAAACCATATTTACTGTATATTACACAGGATTTGGTGGGAGCCAGAAAGACAGGATAGAACTAATTGTGCTGTCATTTCCCGGCAGTTACCTCAGACTCAAGCTTTGGGATTTCAGCTGGCCACCGGCAGGGGTCCAGAAGGGATGTTGTCCCCCCGCAATGTATTCTGGGAGGATTTGTTTATCTCCTTCCTCTGCAGCATCAGGGATGGCCATGGCTGAAGATGGGACGCTGGGCGGGGAGGGCCAGGATCTCAGAGGTGGCACCGAGCATTCTCCCTCCCTCTCTCAGGTGTGTGGCCGGCTGGTTCATGCCCACGTGCTCAGGGTCTAACTGGTCGCCAGGTGTGGGGTCAGGAAGGAATTTCCCCCAGGTCACATTGGCAGGGACCTTGGGGTTTTTTCACCTTCCTCGGCAGCGTCACTTGCCAGGATTCTCTGGGTGTTTCTCACTTCATCGTGTCCCTGGCGTGGCGGTGGCCTTGGGCACTGGTGCACTTGACTCCCCCATTCTCGGCCTGTGGCATGTAACTGTCTCGTCGCTGGGGGCTGGAATACGCTGGTCTCTTTTTGGTCGCTGGGTTTAGCGTGCAGGGGCTGGGTGGTGGTGGTGGCCTGTGCTACACTGCAAGGCTGGAGGATCTGGGGGCCCCTTCTGGACCCCCCTTCTATGACTCCACCGCTGTTCCCCCACCCTGCCCGTGATATGGGCCCACCAGTTACAGCTGCTGCCTGGCCACAGAATCCGACGGGAACTCTGACACGCTTCCTTTGGCTGAGGCAGCGTCTCCAGGGCAGGATATTTCCACGCGAGTCCTTTGCCGGGTTCCTGGGAATACCAAGGCCACGCAGCTGTTTGGGCAAATGCCCCCATGCGAGACTGGAGGAAGGCGGCTGCTGGATGCTTTGGTGCTCAGGGGTGTCAAAGTCAAAGAGCAGCTGTTGTGCAAGCTTCTCGCTCACACAGCCCCGCTCACGCACCTTACTCCTGACCTGAATCACCTTCCTAGACTCTCATACGACCCTCGTCACGATGTACTGAGAACCTCCCTCTGCCCCGCTTCCCCAGGCCTGGGCTCCCCACGCTCAGCTCTCCATCCTGACCCCCCCCCCCCAATATACACTGCCAGTCCCAAGCCTTGTTCGGCAGAGCAGAGAACTGCTAATCACCACAGATGCAGAGCCGTGGTTTTAGGATGTGGGGCACACCACTATGAGGCTGAGCGCCAGTAACCTGCAGCTTCTCACAGTCCGCGTGCACTGTCTGTACGGATAACACGTAAGAAGGTATGTGTCTGTACTGGACATGATGTTCTTGAGGTAAGAACCAGGAGGTGACATGCCTTGGACCGATTTCTTCCAAGCCGGAGGTAACAATGCTCACCTCCTGGCTGGTCACGGGTGCATCGGGTACTGTACGGCTCACACCGGACCCTGTTTCCACACTGAGCCAAATGACAATCAAGAGACTGTGAAATCATCGAGGGAGGACACGTCCAGGAAGGAGTAAAGAGCAGGAGGGGACCCTGCGTGCGAGCAAGGACAGCGGATGGCTGGGCTCGAGTTCGGGGTGCGGAGGTACACCCTGCCTCTTTTCGCAGAGGCGGCGAGCTGCCAGGCGATTGTCTCATGAGCAGAAGTCATTGGCTGCAAAATGCTGGGAGACTTGGGGCTCGCATTGCTCCATCGGACCCGGAAGTGCCTAGTTAAGTACGTCTAGGGTCCGGAGTGTGTGATGATTTTACTTTGTAGGTAACCATTTGATTCCAATCCTTGGACTAGCGACCCTCTGGGTTTTGTTACAGAAATAGACACGTAGCGTCACGATGAACGTGTCTCAGTGCTGCGGGAAGCAGAGTGGTGATCGGAGGTGGAACCGATACGCTGGGGTGCCCTGCTTCACGGGAAGTGGTGAATCTGTGAACACGGTGAGTGTCCAGTGGTCCAGGGGCTGGACACCCCAGGGAGACCTGAAGAGTTGGAGTGTGCCTATTGCTGCCCGGCAGAGAGACAAGTGGGCCTGCATAGGCCTCGAGGGCAGGGCTCGTGCTGCCCGTGGCCGGTTGAGTTGGGGAGCTGCGCCCTGGCAGGCACAGGCAGGAATCCCTCACACCAAGGGCAGATGTTGGCGAAGTGCCTGGGTACCCGCAGGAAGCATTGCCTTCCCCTGCTTCCTTCCCCTTCCCCCTTTTCCAGAGGGAGACCCAGGGGAAAACCCTGAAAGAAATACATCTTTCTGATGTTCAAAAATGGAACCATTTTGTCAAAAGACTGAAAAGCTCCAGGAAAGTTTTCAAAAGAACTATTTTTTGTCTAGTTGGAACCCCCCGCCCCTTTTCTTTTTACCAGCCTTTCTCAGAACTTTCCCAGGAGCTGGGTGAGAATCATTATCCCCATTTCACGGAGGGGGAAACTGAGGCAGAGCGGGGAGAACGGGCTTGCCTCAGCTCCCTAGGGAACAAGGCTGGAGGAGATCTGGGAACAGACCCGAGGTTTCCCAGCGCCCTGCCTGAAGGTATGTCTGCACAGCAGCCGGGAAGGCACTTCCCAGAGCGGGGCACAGACCCTCACTAGCTCTGCTTGAGTTAGCACGCTAAAAACAGCAGCGTGGTAACGGCCGTGCAGGTGCCCATGCTATGTGTTCCCGGCGGCTTGGCCTGAGACAGCTAGTCCAAGCCATCGTCTGTGCAGTCACAGCCACACTGCTAGTTTAGCACGCTAACTCGAGCGGAGCGAATGCGGCCATGGCCCTACACTGAGAAGCACCTTCCAACACTACTGCGTGGACATCCCCTTAGCTGCTAAGCCAGCCTCCCTCCCTGCCTCCAGGCAGGTTAATGTACAGTGTTATTATTTATCATCTGTATTCCCGTAGTGCCCAGGAGCCCTGGTCATAGGCCGGGACCTCACTGCGCCAGGCGCTGTACAAACACAGTCTCTGCCATAGAGAGGTTACAAGATCACTGCACAACACTGCTGCGCCGTTGACGACCGTGGAGTTATCCCTGACACAACGGTGGAAGAGGACCGTAGCACAATCAAATGCTTTCTGCACTTGACGGGCCAAGGCTTCGCTTGCTCATACTCCTCGCCCTTGCTTCTCCAGGCCTATGTCACTCCTGAGCCTGAAGTGGATGCCCGGTTCAGCCCCCTGCTCCCCACCCCCTGGAGGGGTTCTCCTCCCCGTACAGCACAACGACCTGCGGCCCTCGCCTGTCCACAGCAGGGCTGGAGGAAGTGACGTCATGTTCCCTTAATGGGCAACAGTCATGTCGCCTTAATAACGGCTCCCAGAAACAATTGCACATTTACAACCGAGTGAGCGAGCCTGGCACACTCAGCCCATTCCCCTTCCAAGGCTTAATTTGATTTTGACATATTGGCTCAAGATTAAAGCGCTCTCGTAAAAAAAAAAAAAAAAAATCCAAACATACACACACACATCCAGCCCCCCCACTGCCCCCTCTTCAGGTCTCAAGCAAAAGTGCTAACATTGTAATATTTTAAGTAGAGAAAATCCAAGTGTGCTTTACCCCCTGCTGGTTCTTATGCTGGGCTTATAAAAATTAAGTGGAAACCTACACAGCTGTAGGCAATAAATCCTTTGTCGCTAACTCAGCCAGGCCTGGTACCTGCTTTCAAAAAAACAAGCCAGGACTCAAAGCGAGAGAGACACACACATGGCTCATCGGGGATGGAAGGGCCTGTTTTGATGTGGAAATCACAGCCTGTGGGGACGTCGGACGCTCCCTGTGTGGTGCGCCCGTATTGAGGCCGGGTTTCCAACCCGTGGCTGGCCGTGAAGAGAGAGCACGGCTGCCAGGGAAATGGCCCCGTGCGCAGGAAGGAGGAGAGAGAGAAGGGGGAAAAGTGCTGAAGAGATGGGTAGAGCGTGGCGACGCAGTAAGAATCTTCTGGGCTGAAGATCAATTAGCATCAATTACCGACTTCATTTAATTGTCGTAGAAGATGAATTTGTCATTTTTAGTCTTGAATTAATGGGAGACCTTCAACTTTCCCTTGGCAGCACCAGCCGGTCATTGGATTTTTTTTTTTTCTTGCACGGGGGAAAAGCTTTGACGTGGGAATTAAAAGTGGAAGCAGCCCTGGTGCCACACTGACAACACAGCCATTGAGCACAGGTGAGAGGCACACGGGAATTATGGAGACAGGGCTGAGAGACACAGGACAGCAAATCTCATCCCATGCTCTCCTGGCTGGCGGTAGGAGCACTGGCCATGGAGTGAGTTGATGGCTACTCCAGCCCTGGCCTCTTCCAGCAGGAGGTGCTCTGAGGAATGATTTCATATTGCTGACTGCAGGGGAAGCTCACAGGTGCTCCAGTCCCGTTCTCCCTTAGCAGGGTGCAGGGCAGGAGAGATGGCTGTGAGGAGCTCACAGCTCCCCCCGTCCCAGCCTGTCTCAGGAGGAGGCACTCTAGTGAATCATTTCATCATGCAGGCTACAGGGAAGCCCCCAGCTACACCAACCCTGGGTCCCAGCTGGAAGTGCTGGAAGGAGAGAGGCAGGGGCCCTGGCTGCAGGAATAGCTTCCAGCTACGCCAGTCCTGGCCCAGCCCAGCAGAAACAGCAGTGCTGTTATTCCATAGGCTACAAACAACTACTTCGGTGCTAATGCAGCCTTCCTCGTAGCAGGGTCTGAGTGCCAACAGCTGCTCCCCCTCGCCCAAGCCAGAACGACATCGGAGCCCATCAAATACACCGCTCTGTATCCTCTGACAGCGGCATCACCCAGTTACAAAGCGGCCAGGTGAGAGTGGAATAAGAGACCTCACCGTCAGGCCCACCGCACGGGGCTGTGCCCCTGCCAGCCCTGAGTCCTGGCCATACACCAGTCACTTCGCTTTCTTTGTTGTTTTCCCTTTCTTTCCGTCTGACACTTTTTCTCCCCTTTCCTGTTTCCAGACAGAAATTAATTTCGCAGCCGAGGGCTGCAAAGTGTTTACATTTTCCAGGCAAACAGGCGACAGTAAACAATGAATGCTCGCCGATGAAATTGAATTTATAACTGCATTACGGCGCCAGATAACGCCCTAAAATAATACAATGATAAGGAAATGCGATTCGATTGCTGCCGCGAATCAGCCTGGGCCCATCTGCAGCCGGGCCTCCCGGAATAATTTTAAATTGGGTTTGTAAACCTTATTTGTCCTTAAATATTTCTGTCATTTTTCATTGCCGGCGACAGATACTTGGGCATGTGGCTGAGGACTGGCCTCTTTAGGGCCTGCTCTTTACGTGTGTGAGTGCGTACACGCACGAGGGCTGGGGTGCAGCTCTGTGAGTGTGTGTGTGGGGGGGTGGAATTCAGAGCAGGCGGTGACAGCTGTTCGTCCAATCAATCACATTGTCGACAGTTAGGGAGGAATCGTGCACAGAAATTGAGTTTGCCTCACAGGGGACAATTGAACAAATTAATAGACCATTAGCCAAGCAGTGACCTGAGAAATGAGGGTGCTCTGGCTCACACTAGGTTTGTGGGGAGGGAGAATGGGACAGGAGGTTTAAAATGCGCAGCCTCTCAAACTAGAGTTGGATCCCTGTATACTCCACGGGTTCCCCCCCATTCATGGTTCTCAGCTGGGTCGATGCAGATCCTACCAAATTCACGCCACCACAGAACGTGCCGGACGTGGGGGAGACAAGCGCCTGTTACACTGAACACCCATCTCGGCTTGCAAGCCGCACAGCCTCATCCAAGGACGGCTCTAACGACTTCCTGGAATGCAGATTTTACAGCAGTCGGGAGGGAGGTGGGACACAGCGCTCGCTCGTGTGGCTTGGGAAACCTACCACATGGCACTAGTAATTATAGAGATGATTCATAATAATAGAGAGGGCCATTCAGATAGCAGTAAAAAAAGAGGGTTAAAAATAACGCTCTCTTGTTTCTGAGAATTCCCACAGAGCAACAGACAGTGTGAAAAAGTCCTGGACACTCTGTGTGCATTTTAGCATCAATGTGGCAATCCAGGGATGTTAATAAGGGACCTGTATTAAAAGGTTACAGCACCAGATTAGGAGCCAGGAAGCCTGGGTTCTAGTCCCAGCTCTTGGAGTGAATGTGGTTTAGTGGTTAGAACAGGCAACCAGGAGCCCGAATGCTTGGTTCTATTTCCACCGCAGTCACAGACTTGCTGTGTGACCTCAGGTAAGACATGTTGCCTCAGTTTCCCCATCTATGGTAAGGATAGTAAGATAATTTGATGATTTACTTCAAAAGGGAGTTGGGAAGTTTAACCCACCTTCATTCGCCTGTGTTTATAAAGTGCTTTAACATCTGCCAGGGGACGGTGCTATGGAAGGAAAAAATAAGATTCTTTTTTAATATTAAATAGTAAGAGGGTGCCCTTCAGTAGCACCGCTCCTTGGAGAGTCTCAGCGTGATTTGCTCCCATAGATTCCCATCTGCACACCCCTATGAAGGAAGTACATTATTATCTGAATAATTGTATTTATCAAATGACCCCTGCTAGGGCGTTATACAGGGATCTGTAACAAATATTAAAAACACAATAAAAATGTGATTTTAAAAAAAAACTTATATAATCAGTCTAACCATTTGCTATTGAAACAAACAGGCTCTAGGAGTCAGTGACTAATTCATAATTACCGTTTCGCTGATGAATTTCAATTTTATTTGTTATCGCAAATGATTCAGTGTTGCTTTAAATCAGGCTTGGCTCCTGAAGACATTTACACACATACTTAGTTTTACTCACGCGAGAAATCCGTTGTCTTGCGAGAGACTGATCATGTTTGCAAAGTTAAGCATGTGTAAACGTTTGCAGGATTGGGGCTTTAGAGCGTAAGCTCACTGGTGCCTGGACGGTATCTTGTTAGGTATTCGTACAGCTCCTAGCACAAACAGTCCCGACAGTTTCAGTTGGGACTTCTGTCCATGTTTATTTTTAACGAGGGAATGATTGTGAATCGTTCTCTGTGAGTGTCGATATGCACGATCCAAGCTGTTGGTTAGCTGAGACTGGCCAGATAAGTGACACAGCATCTTTCTGGCCCCCGATTGGCTGAGCGCACAAGCAGATTTAAAAATCCGTTCACACTGGTGCCAATACGACAGGACCAGGAGAAAAGCAAACGCCAGAGGGCGATAGAGAGCGGCTGGCGCAAAGCGCGAATATTAGCAGAAAAAGCCCTTGTGGTGTCTGCTCAGCTCCAAAGGTAAGAAGGCGGCAGGAGCATGATGTCTGGTTTCGATATTTATGGGGAACAGATCACTGTAGGCACCAAAGCAACTGCATCCCAAGGGGCTTCTGCAAACGCCATTCGTGTGGTGCTCCTTGTGTCACATGACTGCCCAACTATTATTTTAAAGGTATTGTTTTAATTGTGTGAAACATGGTATTTTCATTCGAGGAGCCGGGTCCCTTTTCCCTCCACTGGAGGTACTCAGCTACAGATATCATCCATATCATATAAAAATACACTCACTCACACACACACACGAGTTACCTTTTTTCTGAGAGCTGTAAGGGTTTCAATTACCGGATTCTGGGATTCAGTGCCCAGGGCTTTTTGGTGTGTGTGAGATTTATTAGAAGGTTTAGTATCAGTGGAGAATTCACGCATTTACTCCCAGGAGCCCAGCTTCCGTTCAGAGACCTTAAATCAAGAGCTAAGATGGGCTATTGTCACTTACAGCATTAGCATCGTTAGCGCACTTGGGGGATGATTAATCGCAAGACACACGCAGACTCCCAGCCTCACCCCCCAACGCACACACGCTTCTGCCACCACTGCCTGGATCCTGATCTGCCACAGCTCCAGTGGGCACAGGATTTGAACAGCTCCAGTGTAACACCTTCTTAATCTGCCGATTTTTAAAAAATGAGCTGCTTCAAAAACGAGACGTTGGAAGGAGCTGAGGGCCATCTCCCCAGGCTGTGCATTTATGGAAGCCCTCCCTCACTAGCTGCCTTGAACACGGGCAGAGAATTATTGTTCTAGGAGTAACCATAACCTCCCAAACAGGACTAAACCGTCCATGGGAATCCCTCAGAAATCTCCTCCCTCCCAAAGGAAATGTCAAGTCAAATTTGCCACTAGAGGAAAGAGCAAAGGAAAGAGCCTTTAATAAACAGGGTGTTGGCTACACAAGGGAGCCTTTGAGAAGAATGCTCCCCTGGAAGAAATGCTGAGCATAGAAAAGCCCTTTTACGTCATCCAGGCCACCTGCTGGCCTGGCGGGATTGACCAACAAAACCATTCGGGAGGCGAGTGGGTGCAGATATACTCCACTCCCCAAACAGCTGGGAGACGCATCTTGCAATCACATCCTTCCCCTCTGATGCCTAACTTCCTTTTGAGGTTGCGACTGAGGCTGAAACCTCATCACACGTGTGCTTTGCACTGGGCCTCTGGAATGCAACGGGCTAGCCACTATCCTGGTATGGGTCTGTATCTCGTGGTCTCGGGGAGCCTGCGGAGGTGAGGCATGGGGCAAACTTTTCCCTTTGAAGCGCTGCGGAGGAGACAGAGTCATGCTCCTAATGAGTCAGATCCCAATGGCTTTTGTCTTTTTTCCAATACAGTGTTACTTCCATTCTTTCTTTTTTAATTAAAACATCCCCAGCTGATTTTACAAGCTTGCCGCTGCTTCTCTCCCGCTCTCTGTCTCTCTCATATGCTTGAGTGCTAGTATTAATTATTAGAGCCAATTTACTGTTTATACTCTGATGTTTTAACTAATTACCACTAATGGCAGACACCAGTGGGCAATCAACTTCATTTAGTTCCCACTGCAAACCACTCATTACCATCTGAGAGAGCGCCAGGGAGGGTTGGAGGGATAAATAAAGACACAGCTACATGGGCGGGTGCCTACGACTTGCTAAGAGCTCCAGCAGCAGGATTCACACTGAATTCCCTGCTGGCAATGTCCTTCTGGGACAATCCCAACATTCAGTAGGTGCAGAGGGAGGGAAAGGAAAAGAAATCTGCAGCGGAGATCTGCTCTCTTGGGTTCCTTACGCTCACTATTTATCATCTGTATTAGAGCAGCAGAGACCTCAGTCAGAACCGGGGCCCCCCTGTGCTAAGTACGGAGTGAGGGACAGTCCCTGTGTACCCCAAGAGTTTACAACTGAAGGGAGAAACCGTGCTCCTCACTCACAACGGGGAGCAGTTACTCACGTGAGTAACGGGTGCACGATCTATCTCGCATCCCCCCGGAGGGATCTCACCCTGGGGATTCTCCCCAGAGGCCCGTGATATCGGCATCAGCATTCTCAGCCTCGCTCGAAACAGAGAGTCGTTGGGACCATGCAAGCCACAGTCACTTACCATGTACTCTGAGGGCCTCCAATATGAAAGCTGCTATCTGGAAGGTACAGTCAGTCAGGCAAGTAAAGGTTAACTGGGACTGGAAGGCCCTTCACATCAGGAGAGGAGCTTTAATCTTAGCTTTGCCTACGCCTGGAGCTTTAATTTTATCCACACCCGGCACTTGGATTCAATGCTGTCCTTTCGTTCACATGGAGCCAGCACAGAACCTTAGCCAAACCCACATCCAGATCAGCTAATTCTATCCGGAGACCCAGGAAACCCATTCAGGAGCCTACAGTTAACACCCCCCAGACGGGATGATCCCACATCAGCACAAGAGCCCACGATGTTCACAGCACACCCTGCAGATGACACAATGGCCCTGGCCTTCCTCCTACATTCTTTTCTGTTCTGGCCAAAGAAAGAAATGCAGCATGCAGAGAAGGCCCTGGAAGGAGGAACGTTGGTGGGACGTTGCCTCCGAGCGTGCGAACGGGTGCTGCAGGGTGACTGTCTGCTTGGGAGGAGAGTTAGAATTGCCTGGCCAGCTCTGCCAGGATCAAGCCTGAAAAACTCTGCCCGGGCTGCTCTGGAATTCCTACAGGAGAGAGCTCCAGTGGGGTCAACTCGGAACGGAGCATGTGTGACTTCGCTTTCCCAGAAACCCCTGCTCTGGGATATTATTGCCCAGGAATGGTGCAGCCATCTTCACTCACACAGCAAGCTTCCACGCTGAACGCCAGCCACGCGCAGCCTCAACTCTCTGGCAACCTGTACTAATCCGGCGCTTGGGACTGTGCTGCTGGGGGGCGGAGGGCCTTGCTAGGGGCAGCTGGGTGCTAATGAGCCGCGTGCTCATTCCCAGCAATCAGAGTCCTGCTCTAACACAGGGGACTGCAATGCCTTAGACGTGACTATCGCTCTGACGTGTGACCTTAGCATGGTTCCACCAGAAGAGCTCAGCTGGGAATCTTACAGCAGGGCAAGAACCAGCCGGAGCAACTGTGCTAGCCACCGCGCTCTCAAGGAGAAGACAGCTCTCTCTCTCGCTCTCTCTCTCTGAGTTGCTTGGTTGAAATCATAAAACTTGACTTGCTTTGGAAAGAAGGGGGGAACCCCTCTGCTGTGGTGGGGATGCGGACGGCTGTCTCCTGGGGTGTGTGTTATAATCGTGCACACATCTGCAATGTAATTGCTGTCAGCTCGCTCCATTCTTGCAGTGCGAGGCCTTTAATCTCTCCCACCAGACCCATCGGCCCTGATATTGCAGCTCCAGAAAGGCTGGTTTTATGTACTTTAACCCCGCGACCTTTACAAATCCCATCATTCCAATCAATACGTCTCATTAGCGTTAGGTAAATGTATGGGACGGATGGGGAGCTGGGCTGGGAGGAGCCCACGGAGGGTGTGGTGGAGAGATCTCCATCATGCCCATCCTGGTGGGTGATAGGGCCGGCTGTGGCTACGCTCCGAGGTTGGGGTCCTTACCCCCACTAGCCCTACGGCCTGGGCTTCCTTCCCTATCCAGCGAAGGGGACAGCTAATGCGGAGCATGAAACAAGCCCCCTGCCAAGCGAACAGCCGAGTCAAGAGCGCACGCTGTTAACTGGACCAAGCTGTTAAAGTCGTTTTTTCTCTCCTTGGGAAACAGACATGTGTTTTACAGTTTTCCACTATGTCAGCTAAATGGAAACATACCGGGTCCTGCAGCAGGTGATGGGAATACAAGGCCGGGTGTATCGCAGCCCCCCAGCCCTGGGCAGCTTGTGCTCCCTTCCCCTTGGGGAGGGAGGGGGGAAGGTGGCCGTGGAATGGAAGGTGCTGGCCAAGATGGCTACAGGGAGTGGCAAGACAAAGCAGTGGAGTTAAAAAACATGGGGGGGCTGCCCAGTGGGAACAAAGGTCTCAGTCCCTGGATGGTGTAAATCAGCAGCATATTGACGTCAATGGAACGATGCTGGTTTGCACCAGCTGCAGATCTGGCCCAGAAATTTCTGTGGGGTGCAGACAGCGCAATATGGCACCTTTGAGGTCCAAACCTCAACCGAATCAACACGGCGCAGCGGGAGCCTGGGACATCTGCATCTGAACCCCGGGAACACTGGATCTGCCAGGCTTCAAACCAAGAAGCAAGCCCATAATGCACCTGTCCAGACGTCCAGCATGGTGAGACGCCATGGGAATTGCGAGCCCTGCAGTGATTGGTTCACAGCCCGAAGCGGGGGGTTCGCTGCCCTCGTGTAATCGTCTCAGCCTGTTATTCCTGCTCAGAGCGGCCTCCAGGGTGCAGCCCACATGTGGCTGTCACCTTACGTGCCACGCAGGGCCCAGCACCGGCTGCTGAGAGAGGCCAGCACCAGAGGGATTGGGGTCCTCTTTCCCAATGCCATCAGGTGCAAAGGCAAAGACGCTGAGGAGAGCCAGACTGTCCATCCTAAGCCTGCTTATTCCATGACATCTCTTGGTCTCTGGCAGAGAGTATACGCCCTGTGGAGGTCACACGGACCCTGGTGGGCAGAACAGCAGCGGCTGTCAGGTATTCCCTCCCCGGTATTGACATTAAGCACCTGGCACCCGCCACTTCCAGGAAACACGCCCGCCAGCCTGCTCCTCCACCCCTCAGCAGCCCAGACAGTTCCAACACCCACCGCTTATCAACTTATCACCCTCCCTGCCACCAACCAGCGTCTGGCATCACAGCAGTGTGATTCCCAGATCCGTGTGACTCTAGAGACGGGTCCCAAAGGGTTAAGTGAACAGCTGGAACCTCAACACAAAACCCTCCCCGACAAATTCAGCACCCGACCAGGAAGCAAACCAGGCTCAAGAATCCCTCCTCCCCATGCTCAGTGGGTTAAGTGACTGGCCTGGCTGGTTCAGCGATTTGGGTTTTGCTTTGCCAAGGCGTGAGCTCGGCACGCAGCTCATCCCCCAAACCTACTCCAGGGAATCCCCACGCCAGCCTCACCACAAAACAGGGGCAGCCAGACCCAGCGGCAGGTGGGAATATGTGTTACCTTAGAAGTTAGCTAGGTGGTGCTAGCACATACCTGTGAGCGCAGCACAGTTCTGTGAGCTGGCTCGAAATTCCTGGAATCAAAAAACTGCGCAACACGGCTCAGGTGCTCTGGCCTTATCAGTTACTATTAAACACCATCGATGCGCTCAGCGCTGGGCAAGGCCCACAAGTAAAGACGGCCCTTGCCCTCCAGAGCTTGCAGTGCAGCAGCAGTCCTACTACTACAGCATGCAACATCCACGGGCGGGAGGGGGAAACGCAAAAGAGCTATGTAGGGTCCACAAAAACAAAGGCTTAAAAGATATGGGAGGGCTATGGTTTTTCAAACAGACATCAATACTTCTTAGAGAAATTTCTCAGCCTCTGACAGGTTCAAACTAGCTCAGATTTGGGGCTAAATCACCTTTAAACCCAGTGGGCAGCAGCTGAATCTGGTCTCCCCTGCCCCATGTGGATCAGTTCTGATACCTCCTTCTGCCCACACCCCCGTCTCTCCCCAGCACTGACGCCTGCAACTCTCCTCTCCCCGCTGCTTTGTTTGTCTAGGAGCCCCAGTGAGATCTCAGACTGTTGACAAGCACTAAACTCCAGCGCAGCAAGAAAACCATTTACGCATTAAGCCCCCTTGGCTTTACTGAGATGACTGTGCAGCGCGGGCTCTTAGCACAACACCTGTCAGGCGGCAGAGGGAAGGAAAAATGAATAAATCCACCGGCCAGCCAATTTCATTCGACCTGACACCCCGCTCCTCCTGGAATTAGATGAACAACTCCCGAGGCGCCTCTCCAGAGGCAGGCTACTCAGAAAGGCACGAGATGCCCTCGCACCGCCTCTACTGACACCACGCTGAAAGCAACCACAGAGCCTCTGCCTGGACTACGTTCGGCCCTCGGGCTGCAGGGAGGAAACGTTAAGCTCCCTCCAGCGAAATATCGAAAGCCTCAAAGCCTCACAAAGTTGCAAGCAGTCTGCGTCTGCTCCCCCTATACCAATCTCCTGTGCCTCGCCACCTGCTCCTAGTCTTGCATCTCCACTGCCTGGTGCCTGTCTCACCGCGCTGCACGGGCCTGGGGGCCTGCTCAGGCCCCTGGAGAGCACCCTGCTGGATCTGGTTGAGCTGGGTTCCTTCTGGTGGGCGTCTCACCCCCGGCAATAAAAGCGCTTCAGAAAGGATTTGGGTCTGCAACTCGAATGTGGCTGATAATTCTGACGCTGGTGTGCCAGCCTGAAGAGAATCCAGCTCCCGCTCCCAATGCAGGGCTGGCTCCACCTGGCTAACAGGAGCAAGGCGGAGTAAATCAGAGACTCAGAGAATCGAGGGACGGGAAGGGAGCTCAAGAGGTCATCTAATGCTGTCCCCTGCACTCATGGCAGGACCAAGCATTATCTAGATCATCTCTGACAGGGGTTTGTCTAACCTGCTCTTAAACATCTGCAATGACGGAGATTCCACAGCCTCCCTAGGCAATTCATTCCAGCGCTACCCTGACAGTTAGGAAGCTTTTCCTAATGTCAAACCGAAACCCCCCTTATTCTTGTCCTATCCTCCGAGGTTAAAGAGAACAATTTTTCTCCCTCCTCCTTGTAACAACCTTTTGTGTACTTGAAGACCATTATCATGTCCCGCCTCAGTCTTCTCTTCTCCAGACTAAACAAACCCAGTTTTTCAATCTTCCCGCACAGGTCATGTTTTCTAGACGTTTCATCGTTTTTGTTGCTCTTCTCTGGACTTTCTCCCGTTTGTCCCCATCTTTCCTGGAACGTGACACCCGGAACTGGACACAATTCTCCAGCTGAGGCTAATCAGTGCAGAGTAGAGCAGGAAGAATTATTTCTCGTGTCTTGCTTACAACACTCCTGCTGATACCGCCCAGAATGACGTTTGCTTTTTTTGCAACAGCGTTACAGTGTTGTCTCATATTTAGCTTGTGACCCACTGTGACCCCAGATCCCTTTCGGCAGTACTCCTTCCAATACTGGGTTTTGACATGCAAGTCAGCAGTGATGACTCTGATGCCGGTGCAAATTATTGACTCACTCACTCTTCAGAGCAGCGCTGCTCTGATCAGCACAACCGGCCCCTTGCTGCCCGTTTCTGCACCAAGACCAGAACTAGGGGTCCCAGGGCACCTGCAGGCTGGCTTGCCCCTCCTCGCTTCCAGGGAGATGGGGGGAGGAGGTGGAGACAATGTGGATCCCCACCCAGATGACCCTGTCCATCCAGCAGGTCCACTTGAATCAGCGCAGATCTGAAAGGAACAGATCCGTGAGATTCAAGGGCCGACACTCTGCCTTGTTCGTATTCAGAAGCCGGCTTGGCAACATGGAAGCTTTGCAACTTTGCTCCAGAGTGGCAGATTTCAGCACAGTGAGGCTGCGGAGATTGGCAACCTTGCTATTAATAAACAACTTTGTTCTCTCCCTACTGCGCCCCGACAGCTACATTCGCATGGACCAGGTAGGCGCACTCGGCCTACATAATACCCAGCACTCTCTGGACCACACACATGCTTTGTCTACACTAGACATTTCTTCTATAAGTCCTCCACTGTTGCCGCTCCACCAGTGACAGCGACATTGGGTGCGCTAATGTAGACGGAATGCTGGCGTGTTGCACGCTGTGTCGCGTGGATCTGCTCTGAGCGGGAGGGTCAAAACGCCAGGGGGTGATATAGGCTCGCCCTGGCAACGCCTCAGTGCCACCAGTCGTGTGAGGCTTCCAGAGAAAAAGCGTCTAGCTCGGTTCCAGCCCCACGCCCGTCGCAGACAGCTGTATCCATTTCACACGCGGAGGGGTGATCATTTACAGCCGCGATTTCCCCCTGGGGGACAATGCAAGAGTGCAGAATATTAAGGAACCCACCCGCATCCCATTGTTATCTTTGAAGAACAATAGGATTGCTACACTGTCGTCGTTAACCTTCCTCGACTTAGCTGATGGAAGTAAATTTAGCAGAAGGCGAGATCCTGCAGACAAACAGAGAGCTCGATGGACCAGACACAGAGGACCGATAACAGGGCTAGATGTTATCCATAGATCTGTACTGCCAGATGACCTTCGAATCCCAGTCAGCAGTGGCTGACAGAATATAGGACAGGGACAAGCAGGGTTACACAACCGGGCTCCAGTTCTGAGGGAATAGTATTGTAACCTGAAAAGACCAGAAGGGATCCTCTCGTCCAGTGGTTCCCAACCTGTGGTCCGGCCGCAAGGTCTTTCGAAGTGGCCCGCGGCTCCCCTCCTGCTGGCTGCAGAAGAGAGCCGCCACCTAAGGACCCCGGCGAAGCGCGCTGCTGCAAGAAGACCGGTGCAGGCTCCTAGCTGTAGCCAAGGGGGCAGGAGAGCAGCGCTCCCCTCCTGCTGGCTGTAGCAGGGAGCACGGCAAAGCGCTCCGCCTGGGTCCCTAGGTGCTGGGTCCCTGCTGGAGACAGAGAGAGGGGAGCACTGATCTCCTGTCCCCCTGGCTGCAGGAGGGACCCACTGCCGAGGGACCCAGGTGGAGCGCACGGGGTGACCGGCTGCGTGCCGTTTCCCTGCTGCAGCCAGGGGAACGGGAGATCAGCGAGGAGGCAGCGTCCTTGCTGAACTCCTTCTGGCTGGCTGCACTGGTGGGGGAGGAAGCTGCAGGCGGAGCAGCCAGGACCCACCATGCTTGAGGAGGGGCAAGAGTCTAAAAAGCAGGGCCTTCTGGCTTGGCCTGCAGGTAGCAGGTCACCCACCGCGACTTAGCTCGCTGCCAGGCCGTGTGTTTCAGTGTGCAGTGCCAGTCACTCACCTGCACTAGCGTGTGACATGCTGTGAGCGGCTTGTACGTGTAAAATAGTGAATGTAAAACTGAGCACAGGAGCATCGAACTGTTTACTCTACATACGTGGTGATTTGCAGCCCTCCGTGGTGTGTGCGCCAATACGTTTTTATGAGTTTTTATCATTTTTTATGACTGGTGGCCCCTCAGGGTTGTAAAAATGATATTTGTGGCCCTCGAGCCAAAAAGGTTGGGACCCGCTGCTCCAGTCCGACACCCTGCATAACACAGGCCATGGGAGCTCACAGAGCCCCTGCTGCAGGGGGGGAATTGCTTCTCAGAATAGTCGCCAGGCTTTCTTCGTTAGCCAGTTCAAAATGCTGCTTCCATGGGAGCAGAGGGCAATCATAGCGACCCTCAGACTGGGAGCTAGGGCCAGCTGGACCCTGGAAAGCACATCTGGATGCCTGCGGCGGGAGGGGGGTTACTCCTACAGGTTATTCTAGAAGTTAAAGAGCTGTCTGTCTAGCTAGTTTTTCATATTGTTCCCATCACCATGAAATCTGGGCAACTGAAGACTCAGTTTTCAGTGCAGGGTTTTCCGGCATCTTGCCCAGTCTAGATTTAAAAGCCCAAGTGAGGGGGGCTAGGGAGGGGCCACGACAGCCTGACATAGCTCTCTGTCAGGAAGCTTTTCCCTTTGCTCAGTTTCATGCCACCCACTCCTGGTTCTATCCCCACCCCCACACTCAATAACCCCTTCAGGGCATGCTCGTGGCACAGGGCCATGGGCCGGTGACCACACAGGCCTGGAACCTGGCATGATTTGTACCTCCCATTTTATTTTTCTGCAGCCACCCTTCCCACCAAGAGGCTGTCGCAGTGAAGGGGAGAACGTAACCCCAAGGGTCAGTCGCCAGAAAGGCAGGTGACGGGAGAACCAGATGTGGTCATTACCGGAGAGGACAAGCACCTGATGTGCTGGGGAGACTGGTCCCAGTCCCAGAGCAATCTCTGAGTTGGTTTCTCCCTGGTGCAGCGCCCCCCCGCCGCCTCGCCTCAGTGCCCCTTGGCGGAGCTGAGACCCCAGTCCCTGCACAGCTCAGCATTTCAATCTCAGCCACTACAACGACAATGGCGATACGAGAAGCTTAGCGCTCCCGCGCGAGATGGATTTGAAGCTGTACCCTCCCAATCCTCGCTCCCCCACTGCTCACAGGACTCCGCAGGCACGGGCTCCGGTTTTGCAGGAGGAGCCCAGGAATGTCCTTTGCTTTAAAGATGGGACCTAGATGCCATCAGGTTCTGATCCATTCACAACTCTTTTCTGCAGCCTCCCTCGGAAACAGCCTCAATCCCACCCCCTCGGTCCAGCCCAATCACGGGCTTAGGAGTCAGGACTCCTGGGTTCTATTCCCAACGTGGCTACTCACTTGCTGGGTGAGGCTGGGAAAGGCATGTCCCCGCCCTGTGCCTCAGTTTCCCAGAGTGTAAAAGAGGGAGAATCCTGACCTGTGTGCGGGGGCGGTGGTGATGGTGAATTACTTAATGTTTGTCCAGCAGATGGCAAGCCAAAGGATCGTCAGCATCCGAGGATGCTACAAACGTATTAGCCTCCAGGTGAGACAGGCTCCATCCTCCCTGGTGTTTGCCACTGGGGGGTCAGAGCACAGAGAGAGGGGAGGAGACATCGCCAAGGTCCCTCCATGAGTGGGCGGCAAACCCAGGCACCGGCAGGCACCCAACCACATGCTCATTCCCTAACCCAGCTCTCTCAGGAGCTGTGCGCGCTCTGCAGTGCAACACGGCGTTCCTCTGCTTTCAATTCCCCTGAGCTGCTTCTACCTCCTGGACGTCCCTCGCTTGACCCTCCAGTGTGGCTGGCTGCAGCAGACACTTTCCAACTGCAGTGCTGGGTGGCCTTCCTCTAGGAAGTTTATGTCTGTGGTCCCCAGCTGTGCCATATGAGATCAGGAGAGAGCATGTCAGAATTCCCTCCCCACCGCCTCTCCAAATCACCGTCCACCCTTTGAAGCCAAGTCATCGCTCCTCCTGGGGAACTGTTTGGTTTCTCTTATAAGGAAGCAGATACTGTACAAAAGTTTCACTGAGGTTAGGAGTGAAATTAACAAAGCCTTCCAGTGTCTCAGACTTCCCCTCCGCCCCCCGGCTGAGATTCACAAGGAGAACTCAGTTCCCCCCGCCACCAGCCTCAAAACACGTCTGATTCCCTGCTCGGACCAGCCCATTCAAGCTGAGACTTCCATCTTTCACTTCCCTTTGCTCCATCCCCATGATGGACAGAGGCGTGCTCTGTGTGAGAGGAGGAAGGAGGGGGGGGACGGGGGACAGCTGAGGTAGGCGAGTGCACTGTGCTAATCAAAAGGGAAAGAAAATGGCCCGCTCAGAGCTGACCTAGCCGCTAGGATGTTGTTATAGACCACCAGACTTTTGTCTTTAGCAGCTTAGCATGAATACTCAGCACTCACATGGGATTTCCATCTCTAGATCCTAAAGCACTTGGCAAAGATGGGGGCAGGATCATTAGCCCCATTTTACAGATGTGGAAACTGAGCCACAGAGCAATTGCGAGTTGCCAAAGGTGACCCCACAGGGCCGGGGAAAGAACCCAGGAGTCATGACGCTCAAGCCACTCGAGCACTGCCTGCTCCTTTAAAACCGTCCCCGAAGCCAAACGAAATCCAAAGGGCTCTTGACATGCCGCAGTGGAAAGTTCCCTCTTTGTTCCTGGTTAATAAAAGAAACACCAGGCAGCGGCAGGGAGAGTGCCCGGACAACCAGCACTTGTGTGCCCGCAGAGAAAGGCAGCTCTGTGCTGGCTGGTGCATTCAGGGTGAGCCCATGGGTGCCTCTGGATGGTACTGCAGGTACCCAGCTGTGCCAGTCAGGACAGGGTAACAGAGACAGGCCTGTGCTGGGCCCAGGCCCTGGCACCGTGTGTTACTGCCTGCATTTATTAATGGAAACGCCGCCTAGTTCTCTGTGTTTGTTAGTTTCTGCTCTGCTGACCTGCCTCGCTCCTGCTATCGTGCCATCCATCAGCACTGCCAGCCCCAGCAATTCCAGGGCTCTGAGCCTTGATTCCCAGGGGGCTGAGGACTTTTCGTGGGGAAGGATAAGTGCTTTCCCTTCTGGCATGCTGTTTACTCTCTCCCCGCCTCCCCATACCAGCTCGTTGCTCTCTGCCGCAAACCTCCACCCTAGAACTCAGGTCCATCTCAAAGGCATGTCACACGCTCTCTGAGCACAGCTCTCTGGAGTATGGAGCCACCACAGGGATTTAACGTCAGCCCATCTCTGTGTCCTCTGGCACAGAGGTCAAGACAGGCAGGGAAAGGCAGAGGGGCAGCCCAGCTTGAATTGTAAGTAGACAGGGATTCAGACTGGGCAAGTAAACCCAGCTCTAAATCTTCCCCAACGGAGGGGTGTTTGGGTGCCGAGTTCAGATCGGGCCCAGTCTAAGGATAGAAGTTAATCACATAATCTGAGCTCTCCCCAAGGCTGGGGGGGCCATCGCTGGGGATGCCGGAGGTCCTGGTTCTGGTTCAAAGCCATCCCGACCTGCAATGTAAATAGGAGCTCTCTCCATCAGCTGCCAGCCCTTGTGGCCCGCTTCCCAGCAGCGGAGGGAGAGATGGCCTGTGTTATTTTTTAGTCAGTCTGATCAACTCTGTGTCCCGTGGACTGACTCACTTACCATTCCTACACTCCATGCTGTCACCCTCGCCTCTGAGATGGCAGACACTGAACGGGGCTGTGGGACTGACCCAGGAGAGTCAGGCACCAAAGTGAGACCTGGAGAGGTGATCAGCACTGCCAGTTCCCAGGCTGCAGACGCTCAGCCATTCTCAGAGCCAGGCCATTATTACATAACCTCTGGTACAGCATGGCATATTCACAAAGGTTCAGGACGCCCAGCTAATAATACTGGGCATATAAGCTGCACTATTCCCCCACCGGTCTGGATGCACTTTACAAAGATGGGCTACTATGAATGTGCCCGTTATACAGATGGGGAAACTGAGGCACTGAAAGGGGCCATTACACAGTGAGTCAGTGGGAGTGCTTGGAATAGGCCATAGTAATCCTCACTCCCAGACCCTGTTCTAACCACTAGGCCTTGCAAGCAGGATAAGGAAGGGCAGGATTGGGGAGTGGGTTGTGATTTTAAACATCTCTTGTAGAAACGCCTCCTCCAGGAGATGGTGCCCTTTGGGGAACGTATGTGAGCGCCGGGTCCCAGAGCGCCGGGAGGCCCAGAACTGATGCCCTCTGACGAGGCGGCAATGAGCAATCCATCAGCTCTAGTGGAACATCCACCGGGGCTGGAGATTGAAGGGGGGGGGCGCGAGGTCACGCCCCAGGCTTGTGTAAAACCTGGCCTGGATTGCAGAGGGCCGGTGTCCTGTGCAGGAATCCAGAGAAGGGTGTATGGGAAACGGGATGTCACAGCACTGGAGATTCTGATTTAGCCTTCCAAGAGAAAGGAGGAGCCCGAGGCTCCCATGGTCGGGGTCCCCCAAACTACCGCCTTGCCCAGCTCCACGCTGCACTGACCGCGCTGAAGCTTACCCAAGATCTCTGCAGAGCGGCATGGCCGCTGCTCTGGTGGCTGAAGCTACGGGCGAGACGGAAGATGGGGGTGGTGGTGATATGTTCCTCTGGACAGCTGGCGATCACCATCCATCATCCGCGTCCTGCCGCCTCCCACCCAGAGCCAGCTTCAACTTGTTGTCGGGCACTCCCGAGCTCTGCTCCCCTCTCACAGACTCGCTCAAGGACAGAGGGCAGGGGAGAAGGCCTCGGGGAAGCTGCAGAAGCCCAAAGGAGACACCGTGGGGCAGTGACCCCGCAGGAGGCCTTTTCCTCCAGCATCTCTTCCTCCGCCTCTTCCCCTGCAATCCCAGTCCAATAACAGAGACATCTGCCTCACCTCTTCAATCAATACCCAGCTCTTAATAGTCCTGATGATTCGCAAAAAACCGTGCGCATTAAATGTTAATTATATCTATTTGGATTCAAAAAATTTTATTACTCAAGTTAATTATAGCCGGAGTCATAAAAAGGTGCATAGCAAAAGCACCGCTGCCTCGCTGGGCCACGAGAGATGCTCACAGCCCTTCCCAGCCTGCTTGCGCCCGGACTGGCCCGGTAAAGAGCTACCGGGCTGAGGGGGTGTTCTTTCCAGCCCAGCATGCTGGGTGCAAAGGAGATGAGCAGGGCCTGGTGAGGCAGCGCCTCAGGAAAAAGCCCGTACGGACAACGCCCTGTGTGCTGGGAGAGCCAAAGGGCTGCTGGGGTAGCATGGACTCAGGGGTCTAGAAAGGCTTTTCCCACCCCCAGCTACTAGGAACCCGGGGGTCAAGAGTGGCACAGAAAAGGCCCCTAGCCCCCTGCCCCTCGCTGGTCTGTGAGCAGGGAAGGGCTGAGTCTTCCCGCAGCTCCACTGACCGCCCAGCCGGGCAGCGGGCTCAGCGGCAGCGGGGCCTGGGCCTGCTTTCTCTGGGGGGCAGCAGGGCGGGTACCCCAGATAGCTGAGTCTCTGGAGAGGCGAGGCCTGCACCGAGCCTGCGGGCCTCTAATTTACTGCTTTCCTTTTACCGTAAAACTGAAAGGGGAAGGTGCACCTTTAATCACTGCCTCGAGGGCCCCGCCTGAAACCACCCAGAGACCCGGTGTAGGCGAGGAGTTAATGCTCCTTCCGACACCTCGGTATGATTCATGGGCCTGACCTTGAGCTGTAAACTGCTCAACCTCCGTGACACGGTGGCAGTATTTACAGCCCACAGGGGTCGGTGCGCGCACACACACACACACACACACACAGATCTACACACACAGCTCGAGATACGGACACCCGCCCCCGAGCCAGGCACACAAATACACGTGTGCACACCCCTCCGCGAGGCACGTCCACCCACGCACATACAAGTACGTGCATGGGCACATAGATGCACATTCTTGCGTGCACACGGAGAGATGTTCGCCCAGTGCTGGGCTGGCGCTGATCGCCATGCTGCAGTGCCACTGGAAGAGCAAAAGGAGCCATGTTGGAGGAGCTGAGGGAGAAGGGGAGGGTAATGCAGAGATCTCCCCGCGCCTGCTGCTAAGACACAGGACCATCGGCAAAGGAGTGAGGCTGCCCCTCGGGGAAGGGAACAGCCCCCCGTTAACTCCCTGACGAGGGCTTTATATTGTAGCCATCAGCAGGGGATCTGACACCCTTGCTCGGAGTCTCTCCTGTCCCGAAGTTAACTGCCCCCGCCCCGAAACCCAGGGCCCTCTCACTTCTCCCTCTGCATGCCCAGTCGAGCAGACACTGCCCTGATCTCCAGGGGAGCCGATGCCTGCACTGCCAGCGCCCTCCAGTGTGTGCAAGTTTTATCTCTTTCGTTCAGAGCACAGCACCATCAAGCTAGAGGCCACTGAGTTCATCCGGCTGCATTTCCAGCAGGGACTCTACCCGCTGGGGGAAACGGAAATCTCCTGTGCATTCAGTGTTCTCGCATTCAGGTCCGTGGGATCAAAGGCTAGTGACACGTCAACGGGCTGGGTACAGCTGGGGAGGGCGTGTCTGACAGTGTGCCATCAGGTAGCCTGAGCTGAAAGGCTAGAACACTGACTAACCCCACTGCTCCATCTCAGCCAGGTCGGTGCTACTTCACTAGAACAGAACCAGCTCCTTCTCCTCGGGAGAGATGCAGGAGTTCCCACTGCTGTGTCTGCCTAGGACTTCTCCTGGGCGTTCCAGCAGATGAGATGCTAAACAGCAGTGAGGCTAGCTTTACAGAGCCCCAGGCATACGCAAGGTATCTTCAAAACAGGAAAGGAGTGTGATCTAGTGGTTAGAGCAGGGGGGCAAGGACCCAGGAGACCTGGGCTCTCTGCCCATGATTCATTGCATGATCTTGGGTAGGTTACATCCCCTCTTTATGCCTCAGTTTCTGCATCAATATAATGGGGAGAATAAAACCGACCCACCTTATTTTAGGGGGGTCAGGAGGCTGAATTCATGGCGGTTTCTAAAATGGGCTGGGCACACTGAAGGGAAGGTGCTTGAAACAGACAACGCTTTGTTATTATTATCCAAGCAATTTACGATTCCGTAAGAAGCTGTAATGCAGTGGGGGTACAGGCAAACGCAGCACCTCGACTGTGCTGAGTAACAGCTCCCAAAGAGGTTCAGGTATTACAACTGGGAATAATAATGATTAATTATTAACATTAGATCTTGTGTTAGTGAGTAAGGTCATCTTGGCCAGGATGTCAAAGTTCAAAAAGTGCCTAGGAAACTTTAACTTCCTTCCACGACACCCTCCATGAAAGATGGGCAGAGGGGATCTACGTTTAATGTCTCCTCAGATACACCATGTCCCCTGCAGGGTCCACACCAAGGATAGGCACAAACCCAAGTGGGGGACCAAACACATAACCTGCCGGCAGAGAGGTGACCGCCGGTGGGAACAAGTCTGAAAGGTAACAGCCAGCCAGCCAACTCTGCCGGGCCCAGCCCAGTCAGCCCACTCCAGGAAAGGGTCCAGAAAACTGGGCAATGTTATCGCAAAAAAAATAATCCCTCACTTTTTTTCCCCAAGTTTACAGTTTGTTGGGGGAGGGGGTTGATTTCTTTTGTTTTTTTTTTTCCCTCCTTACAAAACAAAAGAAGGAAAAAACTTATCCTTATCTCGGAAAGCAGAGTTCAGGAAAAAGCTACTGGTCTTTTGGACTCAATAAGTCCCTCTCGGTAGCCTTGCTTGTCATCTAGAATTTATCAGCCCAACACAGACCTGGTATAATGTGCCATATAACCAGTGCATAAACAAACTTCAGCATGATAAACGCCTTGCTTTGAAGCCATAAAGTTATTAGCTAGTGGCTGTTAGCTACTGCTTAGCACGGGGCACGGTCTTCCGTTAACCCCTGACTGCCCACACTGCGATCACAAAACTGCCGGCCCTGAGGAGGTCACTGAGTCCGGAGGGGGGGCAGAGGGAGGGACCGCTGCAAGACTAAACCTGGTGAAAAGACCCTCAGTTTGGCTTTTCAAACCCGCTGCCGGTTTGGCCGGGACAGACGTCCTGTGCAGAGACTTATCAGTGCACTTTGTACCTGCTGAGGGAAGAGGCTGAAGGCTGAAAGGAGGAAAGCTCTGCTGGGGAATGAAGCCCGGGAAAGCTGACATCCCCAGCCTCTGATCTCTTCTGTTAGAGCGTCCTGATGTGCCCCTCACCTTTCTCCTGCAGCCCCAAGAAGCCAGGGGCAGACAGCGAGAGAGGGGACGCGTAGACGGTAGCTGAGTTCCGCTCTGGAATCCACACCGACCCCCGCGCGCAGGACAGGTGGTGTTTCAGGTGGTCTGGCAGGGTTTAATCCCCGCTATTCCCAGCCAAGCGACGATTACCACCCGTCCGCTTCCAACGCGCATCACAGACATTAACCAGAAAGAAAAGCCGTTCCCAACAAGTCAGCTCCCCGCTGTCCAGATCACGCCTGATCAGATGGAGAAACCCTCGAACGGACGCCCCAGCAGCCACGGCCTGGGCGAGCTCAGTGTGACTCTCCCCCAAGCCAGGGAGACACGCCGACAGGCGACACAAGGATAAAGGGACAGCAGGGGCCGAGGAGAGCAGGTTCCCTCCCCAGCACCATGGAGGCTTGCCATTAGGCAAAGCGCTGACGAGGTCTTTTAAGCAGAAGGGCCCTAAATCACGGCTCTTCTTCTTTGGATCAGCCAGAAATGGCCAGGAGACGAGGTCACACTAGACTTTACAAATCCCCAGTTACCGGCAGCGGGCAGTGCCACCCGGAGGGGCACTATTTCAGATCAGCACAGGTCTAGACTCTAGATTACAGGGCGGTTACAAGGCCTTATGGCCCCTGGGGTATAGTGGAAAGAGCTGCATTTGGTGACCTGCACACTCAGCCGTCGCAGTCACTCCATGGCCAGTGACTCAGGCTGGCCAGGAACTGCTCCACTGGCTTTCCTTCCTCAATGGCTGCTTAATCAACGGGAGAAGGAATTGCAGAGTGAGGACGTGGGTGGAAACTCAGTGGGTTGGGACCTCTGATGCCCGTTGTGGGGAGTTCTCTGGGTACAGTAAAGCCCTTTCCCTCTTCAAATGGTAACTACTTATCTCCTAGGTGACACTTCTCGACCCCCTTCGCTGGGCGTGGGGAGGGAGATATCCTAGCCGCTCTGGGAAGCGAGCGCCCTGCTGGGTCCAGGCCAGCTCCACAAAGCACAAGAAATGGAGCTATTTTTATGGGCACCCTGCTAGTGCTGCCGCTAGCCAAAGGCAGATCAGCGCACTCCAGAGCACAGCCCACAGTCTGCTGCCTCGAGGGGCCTGGGAGTCACCACTGGGGAGTTCCCGGCATTCAGCGTCCACGTCGGCCCAGCCAGGTTCAAGCCACTGCTGTAAAGCAATGGGGGGCGGGACCACCCTTTGTCTCGTGTGTTTATGCTGTAAGCTCTTCGGGGCAGGGACTCTCTCTAGCCCAATGAGGTCCCAGATCTCGGTTTGGGGACTGAGGTACTCTTATAATACAAAGAGCAGCAGTGGAATCACAGCAGCCAGGTATTCCCCAAACCCAAACTTTTCCGATGCCCTCGTAACTGGCCAACTGCTCCCTGATTTAATTTTTTTCCTTTTCTGCTGAAGCAATAAAAACAGAAAAATCAACATCCAAATGATCTTGTTTATGGTGACTAAATAAGCTGCATGTGCTTAATCCGTTAGAGTTTAATGAATTTACGACTTGCTTTGGAATTTGACAAGGGCTGTAAAAGAGTAATTAACATTTATCAGTGTGTTTTTTACACACATAGCCCCCTCCTCCCGCCGCTGCCCGCCTCGGAGCAGCATTGGGCATGGGGGGGATATAAAAGAGATCAATTAATTTTTAATAATCTCAGGGAAAGATTGTAGAGCTGAGGTATGAACTCAGGGAGTGTCAATAAATGTGCCAAAGGTTGGCCTGGTATCTGGCGTCCCACCCCCCTCACATGCTGGATGGCCGTGGGGGCAGGGAGTGAGGAGACGAGCTGCTCCTTTTACCCCCACTTCTCAGCTTGGCTCGCTGCCCCTTCGCCATTTATCATGCTCCACAGCAGCACATTTATCATCTCGCTCAACACAGGCTCTCTACCCCAGTTGCTCCGGGGCAAACCTCCATGCCCCCAGGCCGTGCTGGGAGAAAGCAAGCTCCCAGGGGACCTGCAGCAAACTGCTAGGAGAGCTGGTCTCACTTGCCTTTCCGCATGTCATGCTGCCGGGGGGTCAGCGTGAAGGGGAAAACACAAACTCCGCTCACAGCCGCAGCGCAGCCGCACATTTCTGCTGAGGTGATCAGAGCACTGCCGCTGTCTGCATTATCGTTAACTGCGTGAATATGCCACAACACAAGCACTGCTGTCGTATCACTAAATAGCCATCCTTGGACTTCAGAGTTCACCCCAGCGAGCTGCCTGGGAGGCGCTCACACCTCACTTCTGACCCGATTCTTGGGGGTGCCGGGTGTCCTCGGCTCCCCCGGGGCAGTTCTGCTACAGCAGAGAGGAGGGGTATCAGACTAGACGGGCAGCTGCTCTGCCCCTCTGCAGCACGGGGTGAGATAATGGAGTAGATGGACCACTGGTCTGCTATGGGCTATTCCTACCTCCTGGGACACCAACACCTACCCGGGGACAGGGAGCCCTGTTGGGGTGAGGTGTTGGGGTCTCAGAAGGTAGGCACAGCCCACTCTGCCTTTTCTAGCCCTCTCCGCCCCAGCCTGTAGGGCTACCTGACGCACCCAGCCCGTCTCCGGTGGAAGGAAGCTACTGTGGTGATTCAGGAGCTGCTGGGCTGGGAGGGTCAGGACTCCACTTCCCCCACACCCCCTTCCTGCACCAACCTGGGCCAAGCCAGGCAGGCTGCGTTTCTGGAGAGCAAAACCCAGGCAGCCCTTTGGACCCGCTCAGCTTTGAGCCCAAAGCACAAGCTCCTTTCCCGTGTGTGTATGGGCTAGTCCCCTTCCTCTGGGCGGGCGGGGGCGGAGGCAGAGGGGTTTAGCCCTGTGTGGGGGGGGGGGGGGGGGAGTGAAAGGACTAGCACCGCTAGCCCTCTTTGTGTATGCGGGGGAGAGAGAGAGAAGGGCCTGTGCTGGTTTGTGGGGCAGAGGGTCCTGGACCCCCACAAACAAATGCTTGGGATGATGAATTCCCAAGAGGCCTGAGACTGTCCGGGCATCTGCTCTGGACAGAAACAAATTTTCCCTGTCGAATGTAATGGCCCAGAAATAAGCAATGAGGGCGAGAAGGAGGGGTCTGGAGCCGAGGGGTCTGGAGCATGTCTCCCCTGGCCCGACCAAAGCGCCTGCAGGAGCAGCCGCGCCCGCTTCCCGCCGCGTGGGCTCCTCAGCGCCAGGGACCAGCCCCACGGGCCGCTTGATGGAGCGGACGAGCACTTGGGACGGGATGCGGGGCAGGGGTGTCTACATGTAGCTCCTCGGATCTAGCTGGATGGGTGTGGGACGGGTGGGCTGGAGGGAGAGGAAGGCCAGGCAGAGGGGAAGATAAAAAGTCCATCCCAGCCATTTTACCTGACCCCTTCTCTAAGGCCAGCTGGGGGTCTGGGTGGGCTCGCTGGGATGCTCTGCTCAGCCCCCCTCCGTCTGTGGGCCCCTGGGGTGTGCGGCTGAGATGCCAGAAGCCTGCCCAGGTCCACACTGAGAGACAAGGGCGGGGGAAGTAATATCTTCTACTGGACCAACCTCTGTTGGGGAGACAGCCAGACTTGCGAGCTACGCAGAGCCCTTCCCCGGCTCTCTCTCACCAAGCGATAAAAGAGACGACCTCACCCACCTTGTCTAATACCCTGGGACCGGCAGGGTGCCACCAACCCTGCAAACGACGACCTCCCGGGTCGGGAAACGCTTGCAAAGCTCCTGGGGGAGGCGGCGCAGCGTCCTAGCGCAGGGAGGTGACAGCGTGCAGCAGCACGGGCCGCTCGCAGGGAGCAGCGCAGAGACACCGGGCAGGAAAGAGAGAGCTCAGCTGGGAGAAGGCCTCCCTCCATGCATCAAAGCTCTTGGCGAGAGGGGAGGCAGCCTTGCCTGCTGGGAGCATGGGAGAGCGCCAGCCCACAGGGACCTCTCCGGGCCAGGCTCTCGGCAGCTCTCTCTCTGCACCCTGACCCGCTTCAGATGAGGGGCGTGCTGACCGTGGCTGGGCCTGGAGCGCTCCAGGCCTGGCTCGCCAGGGGACGTGCCCGCCGTGGCAGGCAGCCGACCCCACTCATCACGGGAGGGAAGGGATGATGAAGACGACCCCCGTGGAGATGGCTCAGGCTCCTGGGGTGAAAGGGGAACAAGGTTCCGGAGGAGGGTTTCCTGAGCAGGGCCAAGGGAAGGGTGGGAGATGGCCTGCCTCTGGGAAGGAGACATTAGCAGCTCAGGCACCGACTCTCCGGCTCTAATCTCTGGAGAACGCTGCCTCCTGACATGGGCTTCTCTCGGCTGCGCCGCTCCCGCCTTTTCTGAGCGAGAGTTGCTGGTCAAGATGCCTCTGATGGCACCCGCAGCCCCACCTAGCCAAAGGGTCAGCACAGCTCTGGTTCCCGTTCCCTGCTCAGTGGCTACTTGAGGACAGAAAGGGCTTGTCTAGTGGCTGGTGCGCGCAGCACTGGCTGCAAAGCTCTTTATTCCTGGCGCTAGAGAGAGGCTCTGTGATGTGAGCAGGGCCGTGCCTCAGTTTCCCCACCTGTAAAAAGGAGATAATGGCACTGATCCACTCCCCAGGGGTCCACGTTGCGGCTCAGTCATCTCCCACATCAGAAGGTGTGTGACTGGCTAAATGGGGCGTGACAGGGACCCTCGCCCCTGCTGCACCCCTGGCTGCAGCTGCGTCCCGGCAAAGGCTGCTCTCCGCAAGGAGAATGCGCTCACTCCTGCCTGCAAGGGCTCAGCGGTGTCTGTGTCAGTGTGTTTAAACAGCACCTCCTCCCGCGGAGACCTCAGAGACCTTGAGCGGGTGGGTGGGAGTTCAGTGTCTCTGGGATTCATCACGGCATCTCCAGAGTCTATCGAAACACAATTTGGACAAGGTGTCCCAGGGAGGGGAAGCCTGACGGAGTGGATTACAGCAGGGAAGTGGGACTCAGGACTCCCGGGTTCTACTCCCAGCTCCGGGAGGGGAGCGGGGTTCAGTGGTTAGTGAGGGCGGAGAGGGCGGGGCATCAGGGCTCCTGAGCTCCATCCCCAGCTCAGGAAAGAGTCAATCCAGTAATTAGAGCAGGTGGGGCTAGGAGGCACGACTCCTGGCTTCTAGTCCTGATGTGCGACCTTGGCAATGTCACCTCCCCTCTTTGTGCCTCAGTTTCTCCCATCAGGAATAGGAAGATAATGACACCGTCCTGCTACGGCTGCCCATGGTGAGAGAGTTTAAAAGGCCACAGACAACCCCACAGCCGCTAGGAAATTGTCTAGTCACGCTGAGGAGTGGCTCTGTTCTTAGAGTTTCGGCTGGGGCAGTAGCGGGGTCACAGAGCCAGGAAGAGGAAGGGTCCTTGCTGCTGGGGTTGGGAGCAGTGTCCGCCCTGCCATAGGCCTTGTCGACCCTACAAAGATAAATCGACCTATGTTAGGTCGACTTACAGCCACTGCGTTAATTACTGCAGTGGCTGATGTCCACACAACCCTGCTCCGGGCAGTGGTTTGCATCCCCCCCAGGAGTGTTTCCACTGACCTCTCCTCTCCATTTCCCATCGGGAGCCCTGAGGGGGAAGCTGCCTGGGGCTTCTCCATTCCCTGTTCCCAGCTGGGAGGGAGGGGAGCTGCAGTTCTCGGGGCCTGGGGAAGGAGGTTATCACTGACTCGTCTCTGGTGCTCAAAGGGGGCAGTGCAGAGATGGGAAATAACACAGGGAAGGCAGCATTCCGGGCACAAAGCATGGGCTTGTGGCGGTGGTGCTGGCTTGGGTCGCGGGATAGCTAGACCCTGTTCCTTGCGCTCCCGTATGACCTGGGCAACCCGCTTCATCTCTCTCTCTGTGCCCCGCCCATACAATGGGGCTGTATTACTGCCTGGCCCCACGGCTAGAGGGTTAGGCTCCATTCCTGGATGGCGACAGTGATAAACCACATTATGCAAAAGATTCCCAATATTTCATAGGCTCAGGATAGTCTAAAAGGAAGAGGAGGGCTCCGGTGGATCAACCTGCATTGGTAATTGTACGTGGTCACGGCCAGCACGAGTCAGATGCATTTTTCGTTTTGACTTTTTCTCTTTCCCTTTTCTACCAGTCAACAGAGACAATTTTAAAATGAATAACGAAATCCTCCCTGGCCACGGTGTAGGGTTTGTTTTCATTCCAGACATAGTAGGGCTTTGGTCATGCTTTAATTATGGTTCCATTGATCAGTACTGCACAAAGGGTTCATCAATGATATTATATGGGATATTAATGGGATGGTTTAGCTGAGGTTGGTCCTGCTTTGAGCAGGGGGTGGGACCAGACACCTCCCGAGGTTCCTTCCAGCTCTAATCTTCCATGATTTTTCTATGTTACAGACATGGTGGCATGTGTTATAGAAGGGTGTAAGTATATGAGCAGAAGGTACTACAGTGGGTGATAAGCTATGATTATAATAAACCCGTGATCTCTTGGACTCTCTAACAACAGATTAACCATTCATTAAAACATCTATTAATCATTTATTAACCCCTTATAAACTATTTATAAATGGAAGTATGGCCAGGAAGTTTCTCTTTCTTTCTTGTTTCTCTAAATAACAACAACAATAATAATAATAAAATAATGAAAACTTACAGAGGGGGAGAGTTAAAACCATACGATGGGTGGCACCTGCAGACGCTTGTGGCTCTCTTTGACTGTTGCTTCTATCTGGCAATCAATTGACAAGAAATTGAGATTATGAAATACTGCGACTGATCAGAGGAGGAGGGATTTCTTCCCAAATTCGAGGAGGAATCTCCACTCCCATGTTGGATTACATAACAATTAACATCAGATATTTTCCCTTTGAAAAGGAGCGGAAGTGTTCCCTAGCTATTAGCCGTACCTACTGGGGAGCCCGTGCCCACTGCACATATGGGACTTTTGGAAAACCAAACATTAAGGGGGAGTTTCCCCATGGCATAAAGCCCAGGCGCCAGGCTGGCCTTTGTGCCTGTGAAAAGCTCTGTGCAAATCCGCCTGGGACTAAAGAGAAGTCACAGTGATAGGCACCTTCGCAATGTCACCAGATAGATGGGCAGGCAGACAGACCGGGCAGAGAGAGGGGGGAGAGAGACAGACAGGCCCAGATCTAACCAAACTCAGAGGAGAGCAGACGTTTGGGGTTAGGCTAGGGTTACGTTTCTTTCCCTGTTGGGCGAAGGGACCGCAGAGCCCAGGGGGTCAGACCTCCATCCGTTTCTGTGCATGCTGGGGTCTGCGTGGAAGCGTGGCCGTGTGAGTAGCAGGAATGCAGCGTGCGGGTGACCCTGCGTGTGGCGCCTGTTGCATAACAGCACTGGGGGGCTCATTTCCTGAGCTCTTGAGCCGTTGAACCCTCAGAAACCACAAAGTCCCAGTTGGGTGAGGAACTGCCATGGGGCCTGTGCTTCCTGCAGGTGCCCCGGGCCCATGAATCACACCTTGTCAGGGATCCATCCGGGCCCGGGGCTGTGCAACTGCCAGCTGGAATGACGAGGAGCCGGGATGTGTGCAGTGGCTGGTGGGCAGCCCGTTGCTGCTCTGGGTCCCTTCCCAGGCAGCTCTCCAGCCAGGCCAGGGAAGGGTTAAGCCGACATTAATCACGCTGTTTGAGAGACGTTTCAAAGCCTCTTCCAAATATTATAAAAAATGTCTTTAATCATCTAATTGCGCGAACTCCACTTGTGATGGATGGGGAGATTTCTCCTCTCTCCTCCTGATCCTAACAGATGAGATCTGAAGAGCCCCTGCTCCGGGGGGAAGAGAAGGACATTTTTCAGCCTCCCACCAGAGCAGTTATAAATATGAGGTCATACAGCGAGAGATGATAACGCATTAAGGGCTCTTGAGATATTAGTCTGTCAGCCTCGTTAGACACAGCTATTTGGGGCTGACTGCATAATTAGAGGCTGGGGTACCCATAACTCACTGGTGTTTATGTGGCAGGAAGGGGCTCCGCTTACTATCACCCTTTGCACACTGAAAAGTCACCCTGCAGTAGGCATCAAATCCCCCTCCCCACCGTAAAAAAAAATCAGGATTCCGCAGAACCGCCACTCCTCTGCTCCCTCCGCCCCGAGAAAGACGCTTTCCTCGATCTGGCTTTGCCCTTCTAATAAACGCCTGTTGCTCTGCACCGTCAGTGCATTGCACAAACATTCACTCTCACATCTACGGCTGGGGAAACGAAGGTCCAAGGACTTGCCCACGGTCACCCAGGGACTTTGTATCAGAACTGGGAACAGAATCCAGGACTTCTGACTCCAAGCCCCTGTGGCTCGCCCACAAGACAACCCGTCAGGAGGACACAGGAATGGGGAGCAAATCCTGGCAGTACAGAAGACAAATTCCCCACCTCAACTCCGGATGCTACAACCCACTAGGAAAATGTTCCCTCTGGTCCCAACCAGATCCCAGAGTCAGCATCTCCAGAGGTCTCAGAACGCAGGCCAATGTGTCTCTCTGACCTGCAGCCTGCTCCAGACAGTGATCCACAGCAATTCACTGGGAGCTGTTGGGGAGCCAGTGCAGAGACCAGCTGGAACGTTAGGCACTCAGACACCAGGGTGATAGGCATCGGCTGAGAACCGGAACAGGACAGAAGGACAGGGAGGAGCTCGGCAAACAAGCAGGCGCTGGGCATGTTTCCCCCCACTTCTCTGCTAAAGAATCTCAATCCTGACCTACCGCTTCTCTCCACCCTCGACTACAGCAGGGCTCATCTGAGCAGAAAACTTCCCAGGATACTCATTTGTGTGGACCAATATCCACAAGGAGCTGGGCTGATGCTAGTCAAACTCCCTGTAACCACAGCAAAGCCCAACCGAAGATCTGCGGAAGTGAAAGCCTGGTGCATTCTGGCACCCACGGGCTTCCCACCCAGACTAGGGAGAAAGCCTAGAGGATCCTGACTGCCCCAGCTGGCATGGAGGGGGTCCGGGTGCTACCAGGAGTTAACTGAGCAGGCCACGTGAGGAGGGGTGACCGGGGGGAGCGGGCTACCGCTCAGATTTCTCCTCTCCGTTCTCTTTGGGCAGCAGAGCTCACCGCAAGATCGGCCCCACATCACGAGCTGTGAGCTGAAGGGACGCTGCGAAACCAGTGCAGCGGAAAATAAAACAAGTGAAACAGGGAAGAGGTGCATTTTCGTTCTGTGTCCGCGCAGAGGGAGGGCACGGTGCGGCAAAGAACAGCGCCTGCATAGCGCACAGGCAGGCAGGGGCTCGGATCAAAGCTCTGTCACAGCTGAACCCTAACCTGCCCCCGCCCCGGGGAGAATGCTCAGCAGCTTGGATTTTCAAAGCAGGGACAAAGATTCACACAGCCACGCTCCCGACAGTAGCCCCATGTACAGAGAAGGAAGCTAAGGAACAGGGAGGTGAAGGCATGTGGCATGGCCAAGGCCACAGTGACTCCAGAGGCAGCGGGGATTGGAACTTTCACAGCTCTGCCCTCAAACCATTGGACCACGCTACCTCTCCTCAGCTCAGTCTCTGAGGGGCCAGCAGGGGCAGGGTTCGGATGCCCAAGGATGGTCTTTATATGGCTGGAGAATGGAAGACACTTGAAGTCTCATGAGCCGATCTCTTGGGAGCTGCTGGATGGATAAACAAAGAGAAAACAACAGGGGCCAGACACATTCCTGATATTACTCTGCTGGCGTCACGGAGCCGGTTTTCTGCTTGGAGTGACCCCTCTGAAGTCAACAGCAGAGCCACTCAGGAGATGGGGCAGCCTGGGGACAGAACGCCAGTCCTGCTCCAGGAAAATCGGTTAGCTTCGTAGGCCCAGTTACATAGCACTGACTCCATCCAGCGGAGGGCAGTTGTACCCGCCTGTGAATGCAACATAAAGAGGCAGTGTTCCCCGGGGACTCCTGACCTGGCGTGGGAGATGGGTACAGCGCTCGTCATCTTTAAGTTCCAGATTGGAACCCGGCCCGGCCATTACCCTCAGTTCCCTGACTAAGGCCTCTGGTGCTATGGTAGTGGAAATGATACTCAATGTGCATGATGTCACCCTCTAGTGGCTGCTCCACAGAGAGGATACAGGACCTACTACTAGTGCCAGCAGAGGGAGATCTCCTCTACTTGGAGAGGCGGAAGCCTGTGCTTTTGGAGCTGCGCAGACCACACTGACATTGCTCAACTTCCAGCCCCACCCATGAAGCCTCCTCATCCCCTCTCTCAGCTTTCCATACACATCATGAGAGGGGGCAAAGGGCCTGGGGAGGGGGGGGTAACCCTGTGGCTTCCTGGGCTGAAGCAGGATAATGAATCCTGATGGGAGAAGTGACCTTTTCCAAATGCCACATGTCATTGGATTTTATATCACACCAGGGCAATGCGCCATGGGTATTAAAATCGTTTTTCCAATAGCGGTGTGTGTGTGTGTGTGTGTGTGAGTGAGTGAGTGAAAGCAAGAGAGATATGGGGAAAATAAAATTAAGACATGAAAATTAGGCTGCCCCTAAAATGCAGCCGTCAGAGCAGACGAGGACCCTAGCAAAGCAGAATTTACTGAAACGCTTGATGCATTTTACTCGAGACCAAGTGTGAGCTTATGGTTAGAGCACAGGGCTGGGAGTCAGGATTCCTGGGTTCCTTTCCTAGTTCTGCCACAAACGTCAGGCAAGTAGCTTTCCCCTCTCTGCATGCCCCAAAATGAGTTTGAAAGCCTTGCAAAGCGCTCCAACTCCACACGTTTCCCCTGTCCTTATGAGATGCCTATGCAGTGTACAGAATATATGCCCGGAGTACAAAGTATCCGCCTGCATGTAGACAGCAGAATTGTTGGGTGCTGCGCAAGCTCAGTAGAATCAGAATCTTCCATGGTAGCAAAATCCAACAGATTTTGACTCACCGGGGCTTTAAGAAAGTAACTATACTCCTCCCCCGGAACGAATATATTTATATAGAATATTTTCTGTCTATAGCCATACACACAGATCACACACACACACACACACGCAAGGGCAAATTCCCATGAGAAAACGCAACGTGGAAGGGAGGCATTGGGAGCCAAATTCATTTGAACTCCAGCCTGTTCCCTCGATCTGCAGAGCAATTGTCCGGCTGAAATAACAACTCTGAGACCAAAAAAAAAAGGGACAAGCTGTGTTTGTTTGTTCAGCTTCTTTCTCCCCTCTTCTCTTGACAATGCCCTGACACAGTGTCCTGCCGCGCCGGGTCTGCAACCCCAACAGGCTACGTTTCTCCCAGCTGGAGTGCTGTTTACAAGCCTGGTCCTGTTTACAGAGCGGGTCCATCCTGCCCAGAACCAACCACAGGCGTTTTACAAGTCCGTCCCCCGCCTCCCTCACCCACTCACCCTGTCTCTGACGGCCCAGGAGGGCTGAAGGGACTGGGCAGAAGTGGAATGCTAATAGGCTTTCAAAGGGAGTCCAAGGCACAAGGGGAAGTTGGATGGCAGACACGTCCAGGCAATGGCTGCTAAACTGACCTGTCCCTTTGTGGAAGGGACCCAGGTGTCCTGTCCTGAAGTGACACTGCAGCATTCCAGCCTGACTTTTGAATGCTTTCTGTCTTTACCTCTTTAACTCTGAACTCTCTGCGTGTGAGAAGTTGCAAGCAGACTGCCCCGGAGGCCTCTACTAGCCTGCCGAACAAGACGTGTTTCCTGACACCGCCCTCCGGCAAATGAGCCTCATCGATCATCGGGCTGAGCCATCCAACTGTGGGTGCAACCCATGGCCCATTCAACCCCCCGCTGAGAGCACCCACTTCCAATGGGGTGACTGTGGGGTGATTCGGGACGTTGCCTGTGCGCACACACAGCACTGAAGCCTTCTCAGGGTGCAGCCAATCCCCAGCTGTTCCTCTTTCCCCTCCCTGCAACTTTCTGCTTTGTCGGTCTTAGATTGTAAGGGGCGAAGACTTGGCCGCCTTCGCTCTCTGGGAAGCTCCCAGGTCGTGGTGCCTCGAGGAAAGCAACTTGTGCCTGCCCTGTGATCTTCTCAGGTATGCCGCAAACTGACCCGTTACGGCTCCGGCAGGCAGAAGGATGGGGGTGCGCAAAGACCGCACACTGACGGATGTGAAGGTGTCAGATAAAGAGGGGAGGGCTGCTGTAGAAGTGTGGGGTTACTCTGGGTTTCCACTGGGCGCACAATCAAGCTCAGTGGCCTGAGACTCCTCTCACGTGGGGCAGAAACATGGGTGCAAAACGTTGGCTTGCCGGGAATCTCCTGCTGTGACGTCTATGGTCAGCAAGAGGCAGCGCGGCGGTGCTGGCCCGTGACAGACGGCAGGTCCAGTGCAGGGCTACGGTTCCAGACTGTCAGAACCCGTCCCTGTGACCCTGACACACCCTGGGGAAGGGAACCCCTGCACATAGCCTGGATCGCCCTGTGCTGGATGAGTGGCCACCAGTTTCCTGGTTCCACTGGGCCCTTTCTCCCTCAGCATCTCTCCTCCAATACACCAGCGTCCAGATGCCCACACCAAGGGGCCAGGGACTCCACAGAGGCACCTACTGCCCCGACAAAGAAAGGGGAAAGAGGGAGTCAAGCAGTCGGCTAAGGAGCTACAAGAAGGAGGGTTGCTGCCCCGAGGGCTCTGCCAGAGGCTGCTGGGTGTTCCCGAGTCCTGCGTGCCCTGAAACACAGAAGTTACACTGTGCTCGGCAGCGCCTGATTGTTACATGTCTTCCTGAACCCGCATCAAAGCGACGGGTGGCAGGAGGCTCAGCGGGGGAGGATTTTAGCCCGTTCCCACTTTCTCGTTCTCATGCCAGGCCGTTTCCCATCTGAAACCGGGGTGCAGCCAGCCTGGGTCTGTCTGGAGGGGATCAAAGCGAGATGCTGGGTCCCTTGGACATCGGCACACATGGCAACCCCCCAGGGCAAAAAAAACCCCACCTTCTCATTAACCCCTTGATTCCCTCTGGAGCAGCACCTATTAATCATGTCTCCAAGGTGACTGAATGGGACGGGGGCAGGATTCTTCCCTGCTGGACAGCCAGGCACCTTCTGCTCTCAGGCAGGCCCCACGCACGCAGCTGGCAGCCAGTACCGCAACGTACGCTGCACCAGGCAGCAGCTGGGACCAGCCGAGCGCCACTGCTCAGCCTCTGCCCCCGCCTCACCCCCTCGTGGCAGCAAAGAGCGTCCAAGTGCTGCTGACGACACCTGGCAGGGAGCATCTCCGATGGCAGCAGCTGGGTCCTGTGCGCTCTCATCGGGGCAGCTGGCCCTTGCTCGGCGCCGGGGGACTCTCTGCACCCGCTCATGAGCCGCGAGCACCTGTGCTTGATCAGCAAACAACCCTCCTCCGGGTCAGACGACGCAGCAGGACCCGTTGCCCTCCACCCAGTGTGGGCCAGGAACCAAAGTCTGTTCCAGACAATGGATAGCTTCCCACTGACTCCTACAAGCTTTGGATGAGGCTCTTTGGTGGTCTCTCTCTCTCTCTCTCTCTCACACACACACACACACACACACACACACACGAGTGTGCATGTATATATGGAAAGGAAGGAGGGTCTTGTGGAGAGGGAGGACTTGGAGACAGGGGGCTGGGTTCTACTCTGGCCATCTGACCTCGGGCAAGTTACTTACGTCTCTACGCCTCGGTTTCCACGTTTGTAAAAGGGGGTTAACAACATCTTCCTTACCGGGCTGCGGGGTGAGGCTGGCTGGCGCGTGCTGGAGCCGGGGAAAGGGTTATTGCACTGTAGGAGTGTGTCTATGCTACATAGATGTGAATACACCCAGTACATACACACACTCTGTGCGTGTGCATTGTATCGTACACATCCCTGCGCTGAACACTTGAGAGAAGCTGTTCTTGTTACAACTTCCAAGTACAAAGTACAACAGCTCCTGTGACCAGAATCCAAGCCCAATGAGTTGTGATTACTAACGTTTTCACAACAGCCACGTTCTCTCATTCTGTCTTTCCCAGGTCCCCTCTCCTGCACCAATCCCTCTCCCAAGTAGCTTTCTTCAGCCTTCAGGCCTCTGTTGCTTCCCCACCTAAACTTTCTTGGGGCCAAGGCTCCTTTGATGGTCCAGACAGAGGGTCAACATGGTGTCCCAGATGGAGCCAAATCACATTCAGAAACACCCTCCCCCAAGGACCCGGTAAATGGGCCAAGGAGACTCTCTCTCTCCACTCATATCTGCCCTGCCTGTTCCCTTTGACCCAACATGTTTCATATGCTATGGCAGCCGGGGCAACACTGCAACACTGCAGAGCACAGCTGACCCTCGATCTCAGATAAAGATACCCCAAGTCGCAAACAGTAACTGATCAGGGAGATCAGAGGAACGGAGAGCCTCCAGCCCAGTGCAGATCCCCCTCTGGAGTGTCCCAACAGAGAGGGCAGCAGATCTCTGTGGGCAGATGCTGATGGCAGTGGTGGGGCTGAGGAATTTGAGGGGTTAGGGAGAGGCACTTCTGCACATAAACACACACGTGTGTGTGTAATTCACACGGGAGGCACCTCATCTCCGGAAGAGGATCCTCTCGTCAGGAAGTCACGGCCCTGATTACTTTGTCTTCCACATTTAAGAACATCCTTAACTGCTCCTTGGATAGCTCAATTAGTAAAGTGAATATATTATATAAAGTCTAAAAGATTAAACTATCATAGGCAGCCCATAATTTCATGAAGAAGTCAGGGGAGCATATCCCTCTTATTAACTCTATAACAAATGTGATGAAAATGTTCAAATAGAATGTTAATGCAATGTTACGTGTAATTTTCCCAGGCGATTTTCTCCTGAAATATTTCTTTATTAATAGTAATTGAGGGTATAAATTATGAATGAGGCGATTTTCTCCTTTCACCGGGAAAGACATACTAATGGCAATAATTCTTTATAATAATTTTGGGGGGGAGAGTGAGGAGGGAGCTGGGGCAAGGGGTTTAAAGAAAAAACCTTTAAAGGGATTACAAAATATATAGACTAGATGTGAGTGTTTTATTGCGGTGCAGAGGATTTTACACCGGTGTACACTGAGTGCTGTGTTGTGCGGTGTCTGGATGTGAAGTACACTACCCCTTCTGTTCATTGAAGATCAGAGGGTGGTAGCGCTGACATTCACACCTTGCTCCCTGCGGCCCAAGCCCTGCGGTCCTTACTCAGGCAAAACTCCCACTGACTTTAATGGGCCTGAGTACATCCTGAGTAAAAGCACTGGTCCAATATTTCATTCCTGTGGGTTTAGTTCTTCAGCAGGGCCTGAGTTTGCTCACTTTGCTTTGTGGGTAAGTTGTGCTGAAATCAATGGAGTATGGTCCATGCGTGCTGAGTAAGAGAGGACAGAATCGAGCCCTCGGCACCTGGAATCGGCTGGAGTTCGGTAGGACGGAGCTCACGTCACCCCTTTCTCTTTGGAGTAGGGGGGATCATCCAGCTCTTTGCTGCTGACTGCAGATTGGCGTCTGGGGCTAGGCGCAGATGGGGTTCTGTCTGCAGGCCTGCCCGGGGGTACAGGAGCACGGTCTGCGTGACACCGCTCCGTGTTGCCTGGCACAGCTGGGAAGGTGGGGAAGTTGTTGCTTTCCTCTTTTGATTGTTTAATGCCACAGAAATGAAGCCCCCCCCCCGATCCTGGCCTCACAGCACTCTGTAGGTCCAGCCTCAAGCCAGAGGGGCTGGGAAATTCAGCGGGAAAGGCTAGGGCTCTGTCCTACCCTAGCCTGGATACCGCATGGAGACTGAGCCATCTCCTTCCGCAACCGTAACCCGGGGGAAGAGGGTGAGCTGCAGGGGAAAGGGCTGGAGCCTTTCCTTGCTCTTCTGCGCTCAACTCAGACCATGCAAGAGACGAGGGGCATGTCCACCCAGCTGCTTGGCGCGTGATTCCCAGAGCAGGCAGACAGACCCACGCGAGTTCTGCTTGAGCTAGTGAGCTCGAAATAGCAGCGTGGCTCCAGGGGCAGCTCTCGGGACACACCCAGAGGCCAGGCGGGTTGGTACTCGGTGGCAAGTCCAACCCAGCAGCCATGCCACCGCGGCCACACTGAGATTTCTAGCACGCTTCCTCAAGCAGAGCTGGCGTGTCTGTCTACCTGCATGGGGATGCACACGCCCAGCTGCTGTGCAGACGTCAGTCCCCTGTCAGGTAGACGGCGACAGGAACTCACTGGCTCTGACGCAGCCAGCTGCGAGAGCAGGACTCTGGCTGGCTGCACACCCAGGACTTTCAGGACTCGACAGAACAGCTGGTCAGAGCAGATTGGTCTCTGTTTTCCCAGTGATAAATAGCTACTAGAAGGAAACAAGCACCGCAGACAAATACATCAACCAATCTTGGTTTCTGCTCAGAGTTTTCTATTTTTTGACAAAACAAATTGGTTCAAATATTTTTTATGTTGTTTCCACTCAAAATGCTTATTTTGGTTCAGGTTTTCAGGGTTTTTATTCCCCCTTTTCTCTTTGGGAAAAAGAGGAAGGAAGCAGGGGGCTGGGGGAGGATGACACACAAAATGGTTCTTTTTCATTTCATTTCAATTAGCTCAAAAAATCAAAAATATCTGAACATTTTCTACCAAAACTAAATGTTTTCATTTTGCTTGAAACTCTTCAAAGGAAACACCTGTCCCACAGAGATCAGGAACAGCCCCAGCCCCTCCTGCTCCCAAAGCACATGCCCTCGCCCCCTGAGCTAAAGGAGAATCCCCAAAAATCGTATGCATCATGGGGTCTATGACACACGGCTGAGCTGTTCTCAGGGGCGGGGTTCTCACACCCACTAGCCAGTGTGCTGCAATATATTATATTAATGGCCATGAATAAATGCTCTTGCCCATTTGGAAGAGAGCGGCAAAAAAGGGACACCCCAGTGAGCAGCATTCTGGACTCACGCCACCGCTCCCTGGGGGATTCCATGAGATCCCGACTGGCTCTCTCTAAATCTCCTTGGGGCTTCACACGAGACCTTTTTGAGGATGAACACACGTGTAATGGGCAGCATCTACCCCAGGCCCGTGTGAACGCAGCGGGGCAGGTGGGAGCAGCAGCCAGTATCAGCAGGGTAAGTGGTTAGAGCATCCACCGGGGAGAAAGGGTGAACTAGCCTGCAGATGGCTGCAGCGTGCCCTGGATCTGCAGGCCTGCCTGGGGTGGAAGGTTATTTGGAAAAGGGCTGCTCCACCAGGGACCGATCCTGGCCTGCTCGGGACCCTGCCCTGGCGGTTTGCAAGGCGGCCGTTCAAACTGAAAACAAATTGGCGCTCATGATCAAAGCGAGGGGGGGAAGAAATGCACATGGCAGGTACGTGATCAGCTTCCCCTGGCCTCCCGTGCTGCTCAGAGCACCCATAAAACAGGCCAGAGGCCAGGATGGAGCGACCCCTTGACCGCAAGCAGCTGCACTAGCCCCCTGGAGCTGCTCCACCCCGAGGCTTTGCTGCTGCATTAGCCCGCGCTGAGCGGCGGCAACACAATGGCTGACAAGGCTGGCACGATCCGTCACCGACCCTCCTCAGAATTAGGTGAATAATTTATTATGTTAAATGGGACAGTTAACAGCTGGGCCAGATGATTCTTCAGCTAATATAGCGCACGAGCTGGGCTGCAATGAGTCCTTGGAGAATTCATTTCACTCTGCGGCCCCAGCACGAGTGCTTTGGCTCCAGAGAAGCCTCCAAGAGGCTTTGGCTGGTGCCGCTGGCAACCCGCCCAAGACCTGCCCCTCATCAATTAAACAAAATAAAGAAATCGCTAGGAAAATTGATTGGAAGAGAGACAATGCCTGTGACACCTTCACGGCACTCAGAAACCTCTGGGCTTACCCGGGAGGCTCGTGGCCTTGGCAAGTGACTGTATTAGGTTTCTTGCTACACGGGCAGGCCTGTTTATCACAAAGATAGGCGATCACTGTCGCAGGAAGGGGTGTGGAGGATTGAAGGGGGGTAATCCGGCTTCTCAGTTATTACTGAACCCGTTCCTCAGCAGAGGGTGCCGTGCTGAGATGTAAAACAAAGATCCTGATGGCCCACGGTGCTCACGAAAGCTCCGTTTGCAACCCCAGTATCCTGGCTAAACTCCAGCTCAGCTCATTACTGTCTCCCCACCTCCATTTCCCCCACTGCTTTGAAGAGAAGCGGTATTATTTGTCACGTCCAGCATTACAGTGCCGTTATACAGCTTCCATATTACACCCCAGAGGTAGCTGCATTTCCGGGAAGCGGTCCTGTCTATTTAAAGTGCTATTGGATGGAAGGAGCCATACAAAATGAGGGTACTATTACTAGGGCAGACGTCTTTCTCGGGACTGGGTATGCCTGGGGAAGATCTTTAAAAGATAACAGCGCTGTGGCAGGACAAAGGCATTATTGCTAGAGCTGTAAGGCATGCCAGGGCCAGAACAGCAGGGGGGCTGCAAGAGACGGAGAGCAAGCTGCAGATGCAGAGTGAGGTCCACTATCAAATCTGGGAAGCAGACGCTGAAGGAGCACCCACCATTAAAATTCAGGGCAATCGCCCCCTAGTTAAACACACTCAGCTCCTCAGCTGGGCGGCCGACAGCGCTACCCCCAAGGAGAAGGGACGCATGCTGGCAGGGACAGGACGTTATGCTGCTACCCAAGGAACTGCCAGTGGAGGTCTAGGTAGGACGTCATTGTCAAATGTGTCTTTTCCATCATGTCCTGTCCAGGAGACAGAGCAGGATCCGTCACCTCCGTCAAGGGGCTTTGACTGGCCAGAGCTTCTCTGGCTCAGCTCCCGTCAAGGGGAGACCACGCTCTCAGTCAGGGGCTGGAGGACCAGGGACTGCTGGAGTTGAAAAGAGAGCTCCCCTTTGGAACGGCCCATGATTTCTAGCCATCTAGTCTCTCCATCCGCCTCCGCTATCTCCCTCCTGACCCCTGCATCCCCCTCTCTAGACACCCCCACCACCACCACCTCCAGCTGCCTTGCCCACAATGAAAGGTGACATTATGTGCCCTACGTGGACCTGACTCACCCCCACCCGTGTGTCCTGAGTGAGCAGGGGAACAGGGCAGAAGCAAGCTCCCAGAGCCAGACAACGAGCAAGAGGTCTGGATGGGGATTGCGGTCCAGGCGCTGGTGGTGATTGACTCCTAAAATCCACCGCACAGGTCCCCAGCCCGGGCCATCCAAGGATCTGCCAGGCATACCCAGAGGAGCCCTCCACGCCTCTTCCTCTGGTCAAGACACCCGGGTGCCACTTTGTTACTGCAAATAAGGTGGGATGGCTGGACACGCTGTGTGACTTTAGCCTCAGAGAATCCCAGGTCGAGGCCCTGCCTTTGATAGCCTCTGGGTTCGGAGAGGAGGAGGGGCAGGGCTCTCCCCGTACCGAGCTCTCCTCTTGGGATTTTCCGGTTCATCCTTTTATCTATTTTTAGGGATTTCTCTGCACTTCGCTTTTTTTTTTTTTTTTTTAAATTTCCATCGGATTTTCCAACGCGGGTGAAAGAAGCCAGCGTCATGGATTCACCGGTGACAAGCCCATCCAGTCTGACACAGCCCGGAGAACTGCCGTAGGATTCCTGCCCTGAGTCCAGAATTTGGGTTTGGGCTAGAGCGGAGCTTTTAGGAAGAGGCCTCCACTCTTGATTTAGAGACAGCAAAGGATGGCAAATCTACCACACCCGGGGGTCAGCTGCTCCCGTGGTTAATGACTCTCACCATTAAAACATGGTGCCTTATTTCGAGAATGAATTTGTCTAGCTTTTGCTTCCAGCCACTGGATCTTGTTTTCTTTTTTCCTGCTAGATTAAAGAGCTGCCAGCAATCTCTTCTCCACGTAGGTACTTGCAGGCTGTGATCAAGTCACCACTTAACCTTCCCTTTGATAAACTAGCTAGACCTAAACTAGTCACTGACCCACGGACTGCTGTTCAAAGAGGTGCAGCTCCCCCGAGGCTGTACCTGCCCTGGAATGACCTCTGTTTAGGCAGAGAGGGGAGCTCAGTCTCCATGGCCTCTCAGCACCCAAACCTTCTTCAACCTCACCACTCCCCAATATACAGGCAGAGCAGCAGCATGTACACAAATAACAGTAATTTAAAAACAAACCCTACCAAAACAGAGCACTCCACTGCACACACAGGTCTCCTCCTGGCGGCAGGACAAGAGAAAGAACCAACCACAGGTGACAGGTGTTAGCCACGTCGCTTCGTGCACGACTGGAAGGTGCTCAGATACTCTGGTGAGGAGGGCGGGACAAGAATCTGCCCAGACTGGACTAGAGTAGAAGGGGACCTTGTTAATGCCCACTGTAAGCTGGGCACCTGTCCCGCAATGAACCGGACTGAGGCTGATCAAACTTATTGGCCTCCCTCCTCCCCCCAGGCCATATGCAAAGAGAGCTTAGGCCTGGACCCAGGCAGGAGTCAGGCATGCACTCAGATTGCACTTGCCTCCAGGTTTATCTCGTCTCTCTTTCTCCAAGGGCCTGATCCTGCCTGGAGCCCAAAGCCCTGAATTCTCACTGAGGTCCCTGACTGCCCTCCTTATTTGCAGAGTGGAGCTGCAGAGAAGCGACTGCAGTGAACAGCTCACTGGGCCCTGGGGTTGCCCCATAGCACAACAGAAACTGACTGAAGAACTCTCCTGCTCCCACCCGCACAGGCCAGCAGAGACCAGCCCTCCGGCTCCAGACGTAGTCTGCAGAGCGCCTCATTAGAGACCTGCGGCACGATACCAGCTCTGGTTCACATCGGCTGGAGTCTGCTAAAACCACCCTCTTGCCGAAAGGATGAACCGTACCCTGCACTTACACAGAGGATACCAAAACATTTTGTGCAGGGCGGGGGGGGGGCCGGCGGCAATATTCACCCCATTTTACAGGTGGGGAAACTGAGGCACGGAGAAGCCAGCTGTCCGGCCCAAGGTCACAGGGCGAGGCGGCAGCAGAATTGGGAACAGAACCCAGGACGCCCAGCTCCTAACCCCTCCTCCCGCTAAGCAAGGGCTGTGCCGGCCTGATGTCCCCTCGCAGTGGGTCTGCGCCTGTCCTGGCTTGCTGCACAAAAGCTCTTCTCCGTCTCCACTCACCCCCGCGCCAGGCTACCAACCCCAGCACTGAAGCCAGATGTGCACTGATGACTGATGCAGATGTTGGCCCCTCGGAGGGTCTGGTCAGTATTTCCCCTTCTCCCTTTCACATTCCTGTTGTGCCAAATTCAAACCATGCGCAGTGTGAAAGGATTACCCGTAATTACAGCTTTCACACGCCGGGCTTGTTTCACACACCGGGTGGGGGGGGAGGGAAGGGCTAGAAGTAATGACATCCAGATGGCTGTGCCTCCATCGCCAGTCCCCTCTGCACTATCTGGAGCAATCTGGTTTGTCCCCGTCCCGCATACACACACCCAACTCATGCCGAAACAACCCCCTTGCCTTGGTCTCCTAGGTCAGGAGCACGGGGAGGGCATGAGCCCTGGCTCCCAGCAGATGGAGGGTCAGTTCCACTTCCAGCCCCTGCCCAAGAGCACACAGGAGAAAGGACGATTAGGGGGAGGACAAATGGGCCTGCAGGCCCCGGGGGGAGGGGGAGACACAGGGAGAGGAGGGGAGGAAGGGAGGGGAGACGACACGTGTGTGCAATAAGTGGAGTCTGAAGCGGAAATAGCTCCAGTCGGCCCATTTAGAAAATCACCATCACTGTAAAACGTACGGCCGACCTGAGCTTGTCCGATAGACAGGACGACTGAAAGGCAGCCAGAGCCTCCGTTTATCACCCTGCAGAAGCCTGAGGGGAGGGGAAGGAGGTGGGTCGAGGTGGGGGCGCGGAGAGGAAGCAGGGAGGCTGTGGCTGGCAGCTGTGTGCGTGGGGGCCCAGGTGGGTGTCAGCCCCAAGTGGGTGAGGAGGGTTTAGGACTAAGGGGGCTAGTAGGTTTGGGCTGGAAGGGAAATGCTATAGGGTGGGATTCCCCGCGCGCGGCCTGGTTCAGCTCATTGCTTCTCGCGTGGTTAGCCAGGCCGGATCTGGAAAAGGAGTGGGAGACCCTGCGGGGGGGCCGTCGTGGCACTTCGCAGGCCAGGCTCTGGTTCATCGGAGCATCTCTCCCCTTCAGCCCCCCGGCCATCCCTCTCTTCTGAGCTCGCAAGAGTCCCCAGCCTTGGCCAACCGGTGGTGGTGGGTAGTTTTAAACACTTGTCCCACGCCCCCTAGAACAGGGTCGAACCCTGGGATTCCCCCCTCCCCCCCAATAAGGTGCTGCTTCACCATCAGAGGGCAGGTGGGAGGGGAGGCAGCGTAGGCACTGGATTAGCCGCAGGTTTGAGAGTGGGGACTCCTGGACTCTGTTCTAGGCTGCTAATGGCTCACAGAGTAACCTCAGGCAAGTCCTTGCCCGGCTTTCTCCATGTGAACCATTTTCACACTGCTGACAAAGCTGGGGCCAGCTGGGGTTTTAGGATTCGTATACTGCGCCTGTCATGGCATGGCCGAACGTCTCCACGCGGAACATCCGAAACATCATTCCAGCAGGGAAAGAATGGCCACCCTTCCCACTTGAGCTACAGGAAACTCGCCCCATTAGGTGTGAGCAATATAAGGCCTATGACACACATCTGAGTAGTTGTGGATTGCATCCCATGGAGAGGCAGTGCAGTCCCGGTCTTTACATTATTATGTATTAACTGGCACTTTTCCTTTAATTTGGTTTTTAAAAGGGTGCAATTGAAAAACGAGAGAAACCAAAAGTAACTTTTGGAGGGTGACATATCACTGCTTGTGGTTTTAGACTTTGCTTGTTTGTTTGTTGGGTGAGGAAAATGGGGGTGATTTTTGTTCTGGCTCAGACAAACAGCTAGGAAATGGGGCTAGGTGGCATCCATGTGTGCTGCATCCTTGCTACTCCATGCAGAGATAATAATAATACCAGCTCTAACACGGCGCTTTCCATCGCCATAGCCCTGTACAAAGGAGATCTACCGCTGGGGACAGTGATGAGGAGAAGTGATTCGCCTAAGGACATCCAGCCAGTGAAGACAGGAATAGAAGACCCCAGTGCCCTGCCCACTAGACTGCACTGCCTTTTGGTGATTCCTGGGTCCACGCTTCTGGGGATTTGCTTCCCATGGAGGCTCACCGTAGCTATCGGTTGGAAAGGATTTCATCTCAAGTGTGTCGATGAGGACACAGAACGATTGTAAGAAACAAGAAAGAAAGAAACTACTACTACTAATAATGGAGAAACAAGAGGTACGCTGGAGAGATTTCCTGGGGTGGGGTGGAAAGTGAGTTGTCTTTGCCATTAATAACCAGGACAAAGCTATCGATAATAATTCATTCCCAACGTTTGCTCAGATGGAAACACAGGAACTGGAAGGAGATCGGATGGGAGTCAAGACTCCTGGGCCCCACACCCAGCTCTAGGAAGGCAGTGATGTCTAGTGGTTTGAGCAGGCAAGACTCGGAATCAGGACCAGTGCGCTCTGAACCCAGCTCTGCGAGAAGAGTAGGGCCTAATGATCAGCGCAGTGGGCTCTGAGAACACGGACTCCTGGGCTCTGTCCTCAACGCTGCCACCGATACGTTGTGTGGCCTTGGCCAGGTCACACCTTCGCTCCCTGCCTGCATTTCCATACGCGTACAAGGGGGGTGATCAGATCGAGCTCTGGTGACGAGCGTGCTGTAAATACGCAGACGTACAGGACAGGCCGTCTTCGCCCTGTGCTTTGAGCGGGGCAGCTGGCAGGTTTAGAGAAGGACAGGGGCTCGTTATTGGCAGGAGACAGGGCAGGGCTGTTCGTGGAGCTTTCAGCTGTGCACAGCAAAGGCCAATAACCAAGCGGTGGGTTACCTGTGTGTGGGCTCTCCCCACGGGGGGGAGCAAGAGAGACATTCCCCTCCGGTCCCCATCCCAGCTCTCCCGTGCCCCCCCCCCAGCACATGGAGCGTCTAGCTGATGGGAGCATCTGTGTCTTTGGGGACGCGGCAGCCTGCTCACCTGATTGAATTTAGGGCTGTCGCTTGCTCTCCTGGCAGCTGCGAGGCATGATCGCCCTCCCGGCAACCCCGTGCTCACCCCGTTGAAGGAGGGGCTAATTCAGTTAGCCCGGTGGCATTAGCTGCCGTGAAGGATAACCCGCCACCGCGGCCCTACGAGCCTGACACAATATTAAAGACACCGCTGCCCTGGCTCGGGGCGGATTAAGCCGTGCTCATTGGTTTAATGCTGCGCTCCCCGCCTGGGCTTCCTCTGAGGTCCAGCCCCTTAACTCTATTATCCCAGCGCTGAGGGGCTTGACCTGCCAGTCCTGCTCCCACTGATAATTCACCTCCCAGGAAACTTTGCCTTTTTGACCTCCTCCCGGAGCAGGCTCTGTCCCCACCGAGCAGGTTGACTCTGTGCATCCCGCAGCACGTGGGGGGCCTCCGCCCCCTGCTTGCCTTCCAACCAGGGTTTCCCTCACACCCAGGCTCCCTTCCTGCCTCCGCTCCTTTCGGGAGCCTGGAGTTGCCTCAGCACCCCAAGATTCCCACCTGCTTTCTTCAGCAAGGCCTCGCAGCAGAACTCCAGCACTACGGTGATTCTAGCGGCCTGGCCGGCCTGTGTGAGACAGGCAGCCGTTCCCCTGGCAGGGGATGGTGCATGGCACAGCAGGGTGATCCCGGGACAGGGCAGTGGGAATGGAAGGGGGGTGATGGGAAGAGGGATATTTACACTGCACATGCGTGTGCACCAACCCAGCGCGGGACGTGTGTGTAAGAGAGCCCGCTGCTCAAGCTGGGAATGGTCCCACTGCAGCAAAGTCTTGAGATAACAGACAGAAAACAGGATCCTGCTTCTATGGACGCTGACTTCTAATCCAACCCAGGCAGCGAGAAAGCACCCGCCCATCGGCCACTCCGGCGGGCACCACACACAGAAGGGAAACAAAAGGAAGAGCAGGGTACCGGGTGGGGCAGGAGGGCAGAATGCTCCACCCCGCCCAGGGCACGGACAGCAGCGGCACCTCTCTGATTTGCCATCCCTTAGCTACTTTCCACTCTACACGGATGGGCTTTCAGCAGCTCCTTGTTCTACTTGCGGCTTCACTCCCCGGCCTGGGAGCTGTCAGAGGTTCCGTGACTTGAGAGAACAGTATCTCCTAGCGCTGTCAGAAAAAAAACAGCTCTCCTTTTATGCAAAATTTCGACAGTTCAGAGGTGCTTTCTCCTCTGAATTGATAGTAATTCTGCAGGACAAAACAAAATTATTCACCTCTGTTCTCCCAACTGGAAAATCAAAATATTTAGTTGAAATTGACGTTTTCCTGCCAAAAATGTAAATTTTTTGATGAAACCACATTTTCAGTCAAAAAACTTCACCCGGCTCTGCTGTCTATCCAGCCAGGCCACTGCAGACTGAGATCTGTGCATTACATATCAAGGGAAGCAGAGACTAGTCGTCTGCGCACAGGTTTGGATGGAAGCAAGTTGTAATTCCAGCTCTGCTATGAATTCCCATTGTGACCTTGAGAAAGTCACAGCCTTTCCGTGCGTTAGTTTCCCCATCTGTAAAATGGAGGTATCAAAACCTGTCTGGCAGGCTTAGCGTTCGCACAGTGCGCTGAAGACAAAACGCACGATGTAAACATTAACTATGATTGCTAGTAACGAGGCGGCGAACTGCTCGCAATAAGCTAAGAAGCAGACATTCATCAGTCCAATTTTGCTTCCTTATTTTCTGATTTGATTGCTGTAAGATTTTTTTAGGAGGGGGGAGGGGAGGGGAGTTTAAATACAATAAAACCAAAGGAGGGAAACCAGCCCGAACTTCCACCCAAAATTCAGACCGAAACTTTTTTTTAACACTAAAAGCCTTGGTAAACTTTTCTTGTTTGATTCTGTATGTCCTGGACTAGGACAGGAAACGGAAATACCACCCAAAGGAGATTCGTAGAGCGTTTGGGGACAGTGTGGTCTAGTGGCTTTGCCATAGGACCAGGCAGGCAGGAAACCTGGTTCCAGCGCTGACCGGCTGTGAGACCTTGGGCAGGTTACCTCTCCTCCCATCTGTTCCACGGCTTCTCCTCCCACTTTGTCTGTCTAGTGGAGCAGGCCCTGTTTGTTACTACATATGTGTTAGTACCATCCCTCACAGAACAGGACTCTGATCTTTGTTGGGGCCGCCGCACGCTGCCTTTATAAATAACAACATCATCTGCGTGACCTGGGGAGCCAGAGAAATCTCTCCGAAGGGCCTGAGTTCACAAAAGCCAGCTCTATTTCCAAGGATAGGCTCTGGCTCGGCTCTGGAGCTGCACTGGAAGCGTTGTGCTTTTTGAGGATTGCTGATCACCGATGGATTGGGGTCTTCTACGAAAGAGCTCGGCTGGGTTAAGATCTAAGGCAAAAGTGTTTTCAAATGCAAGTGTTCACAGATGAAGCATTATAGCAGGGCAACAGCCCTGGTATAGTTAAAGTTATTCAAATAGGAAAGGGGCTTAGATGTGTAATCACATAGGAAACATGATGGTTTATTCCTTGTAACTTATTACAGCTTCTGGGAAGTGACATTCTAGCTTTCATACAGATTGCTGATCTGGGACTAAATTCTGTTCTCACTTGCCCTGGAGTGACTCTATTGAAATCAATGGAGTTCCTCCAGTAACCAAGAGCTGATCATGCCCTCGCTGCAGATCCAGACATGCAGAAAGCCGGGATGGGGTCGTAAGATTTTATGGGTTTTGTGTTTTCTTAATGCTTTTCTTTTTTTCTTTTATTTTTTTAAAGGGAGATCATGTTGAGGCAGATTTTGGCCCAAAATTTAGGCTTTGGAAAAAGCAAAGGCCCGTGGAAATATCCCTGCTTTTTATTGCAATGATCCAAACCATACATTTATTCTACAGCCTTTGCAACCCAAACCCGGTAGCGCCGTGTGGACACATGCAGCCAGAGCGACGGCAGCTGCTCAAATGGCACTGACCACCCTCAGCGGGATGCAGAAAGCGGACAGGCCGCAGAGACAGGGAGAGTGGCAGCAATCTGGGGCATTGCGGGTAACCGAGGGGAGACCATTTTCTCTCTTGCTGGGCCCCTTCAGAGCATGCCCGATCTAACTGGACGAGCCACGCTAACACACAGGCAGTGCACTGGCAGGCCGCAGCTCAGGAAGGAGTCAAACAAGTGGCTGAAGAAACCAAGGAGATCAGCGCAAAGAGGCGTAGTCCATCCTGTTGCGGGGCTGGCGGGACACCCCCAGTAAAGCCACGCGGGAGGCACTGAGCGCGCAGGGTATTTTCTCAGCTGCCTGGCCGCAGCCCATGGCCTCCCCAGGCACCACTCCTGTGCCTCGGCCCCTCCTGCAAGGGGGAGATTTAAGGCGCTCCTCTATCTCCCCGCGGTAAATGGCCTCATAAAAGTGACAGAAAGACGCTCATAGGGATGCTTGTTAAAATTTTATTACTAATTACCTCCAAAGTCAGCCGTTCTGTTTAACCCCGGCTGCGGAGGAGGGGGCACCGCTTGGGTAGGGTGGGCAGATCAACACTGGTACGCCAAGGAGAGGGAGGTGGATGGCCCAGAGCTGGGGCAGCTGATTCATAAAGCCCGGGGCCTGTCGGTCCCGAGACAAATAAAACCATCAGACCCTTCAGCCTCTATGTGACGTCCCAGGGAGTGAGATGGTCTTGTGTAAAGCAGTGGGCTGAGAACCCAGGTGTCCTGAGTCGAGTCCCACCTCTGCCACAAACTCCTTGTGTGGCTCCAGACCTCAACTCCTTGTGCATGATCTTTCCTTTCCCTCTTGCCTACTAGACTGTAAACTCTTCAGAGCAGGGACTGTCTCTCACTGTGTATGTACAGAACCGGCCACCGTGGGGGCTGGTCTTAGTCGGGATCTCTAGGTGCTACTGGAATACAAATAATAATAAAATGCAAAAACAAGTTCCTTCCCCAGGAGAGTTACTAGCTGGATCCCGCACTCCTGGCCAGTGGGAGAAGACCGTGGCGACAGAGAAGGGGAACTCCGGAGGACCAATGTAAGCTAGAGAAAGAGGCAAGTCGATGGCAGGAGAAACGCAGTTGTGGCGAATGCAAAAGCAGTGTGGACTGCTGGATTCTAAACTGACTGTCAGCGCTCGGGGGACAAAGACCTGCACGCCGGTGAGCAAAGCTCAGTGACGACCTCTGCTCTACGCGCAACAGTGGTCAAGACTAGTGAGCGAGTGTGAGGCTGTATAAGGGGTGGGATGGTGGCTAACGTGGGGTCTGCTCCAATCCCACGATACAAATCACTGAGGCCACCTTTTCTGGAACACACTTCACTTCAGTTCTGGTCTCCCCAGCGCAGAAAGACAGAGCAGAAAATAGAGGGTTCAGATGGGTGAGGAGAATGATCAGAAGCCCAGAGGGACTGGTTAGTTCAGAGAGGGGACGAACACGAGACGTACAAAATAAGGGCTGGGACAGAGAAGGCCAGTTGGGGGCTCCTGTGACTCAGACTCCAGGAGCAAAGAGCATTCCCGTGCAAGGTGAAGGCCCTAGGCTGGGACTCAGGGGACCTGGGTTCAATTCCCAGACCTGCCACGCCTCTAGGACCTCGGGCATGTCCTTAGAGTTGGCTTGTGACTCGGAGCGTGTGTCTGCGGGAGGCTATCGTTTGTAGCACGTTTAATTAGCGCTGTGCACCCAGAATCCAGCCGGCAACGGGCCCAGGGTGAAGAGACCACAAACTCCCTGAACCTGCAGTGGGATTCACCAAACAACAGGGAGCTTTGATGAGACGTTAGCAGAGGGGCCCTTCTGTGCTTTGATAATAGAGAGGCCCGTGATGGTTCGCCCGCTTTGCTGTTTGTCCTGAGCTGTTAGTGGTAGGAAAATATTTGATCGACACGGCGAGGACGGGAACAGAAGGAGAATAGCTCGGTAGTGAAAATAAACAGACTGGAGCTGGCTCTTCTCGCTGGACAATGGCATTCAGGCGACTCAGCAGAACAAAGGGACCTTTCAGCCACAGTCCCCCAGCACCCCCATCAGAACCAGGGGCAGATATGGCAGGGCACTGCCACACCTGCTGGCCAGCGGAGGGAAGGAAGAAGGAAAGAGCTGGCTGATCTGTCTCTGAGGACACGCTTGAGCAGTATTTGGCCTCTCTAATAGCATTTCCCATCTGCTCCTCCTTTCACCCGATTTTTTCATTGGAGTTCTTCCCCCAGCCTTTCCTTGTGAGATGCATCTTCCCCCTCGTCTCACCATGGGGCCTGGACCTGGCAAACTTCACCTTTCAACCGGGCTCCCCTGCCCCAGACAGGCCGGAGAGGAGACCATACCAAGCTCGCCGCTCCCCATCTGATTTCTGACGGACCCTCTCGGTCACGCCTAACGCATGGCTGTGCTGGGGATCCCACCCCACACGCTAGGGCACTTGTTCCCCCTCTCAGCCCCCCTTAGGAAAGCTGTCCCCCACCCAGCCACTCCTTTCCTGGCATCAGACGTGGGGAGGAGCCCTGGCAGCTGCTCAGTCTGTCTGTCCGTCAATCTCTGGGGCCCACCTATAAACCTGCTGGAAGCCTCTCTGCGCCCTACGTACATGTCTCATTAACGTCACTATGAGCAAAGCGCCGCCTTTCCCCCTTAATAAGCAGAGTGCTGACTACACTACAGCTTTTCTTTTCATGTATCGCTTCGGCGCTTTAAATCCTGCTCAGGAAAGCGCTTACCAAGAGAAAGGCCCATGTGCCGCGCCAGTCGGCACCTCTGCCCATGCTTGGCTGGGGGCGGGGGGGGGCAGCACGGGGCAGGTGGAGGAAACTCAACAGGATGTGCTCCAAGCTGCGCCAAGAGCTCCGAGCTGCCAGGTGACCCTGGGTCAGGGGAAAGGTCAAAGGCCACCGATGTGTTGTCTGGCTGAAGTCAGAGCTCAAGCAAAACAAGGTGTTAAATGTCTGCTAATTAGATGTGTCAAAATATGGCAGCCAAAGGAAGACAGACTGGGGGGAGGGAGGCGTAAACGTGCTAAATCGGGCCTTGGCAAAGGCGAGAAGGAATTCCTGGACTGAGCTCCGGGTGTGCTTGGGGAAAGAGTGGCGGGCACCGGAGATGGCAACACGCAGCCAGCCAGCTGCACTCGGCTCCTCCTTTTCCAGCAGTTGGAGGGGACGGGCGGGTGGGAGAAGAAGGTCACAAAGACACTGCAATGGAGTTTGGTGCTTATCTGGCATTTTTAATTGATTCTAAAAAGCCCCGAATGTGAGATGCAAAGAAGAATGCCGACAGCATCGCTCTGGGCGGGCAGGGACGGACAGTCTGTCGTGCCCCTAGATCCCAACCCAGAGCCCCCACCGCTGTCCCAGCCGTGGGTCCCCACCGCAAGGCTACCAGCGCCCCTCAACCCCCATCGTGGTCTCCTCTGCTCAGAGACCGTCACACAGATGAAGTCGCTACTTCTGTGATGGCGACAAACTCCTGCTGGGCACCGGGATGAAACGAACAAACTCCTCTCCCATGTGTTCTAGGCCCTTCTTCCGTCACACACTGATCTGCCAGGATACTGCTCCCCATCCTTCTAACTCCCACAGCAGGCTGCTCTCACGCTTCTGCTCAACCATCCCACAACCTCAAGCATAGGGAGCGTGTGTGGGAGGGCAGGGAGGGGGCAGGAAGATGGACGCTTCTGCCTCCAAACCGATAAAACTTTAACCGTCACCACACGATAGCCCCTGGCAGCCTCCAGAGCGGCTGCCTTCCACCGTCACTTTCATCAGCAAGGTGAACTTTGCACAACCCGGTGCTGAGCTTCGTCCCCCGCCCTTTTCCCTTCCCACCAGCCGGATTGGGAATCCCGGGTGGCAGGATTTATACACCCTTCGCCTGGCAGTTTATTTCTCAACGGGGATGGGGAGTGTAGCCAAAAAGCCAGAGAAACCCGAGAGTAGCTGCGTCACTCCACTGCCATTGTTAGCATTACGCCAGGGACGCATTCGCTCCAGCGTGCTGAGTGCATCCCCATTACATATCTGATTGCTGCCTGGATGGAAGGGTGCTCTTGTGGGTGACAGGCAGGCCTGCATATCGGGACTGCTGGGCTTTGCTCTTTGCCACAGACTCACTGTGAGGACTTGAGCAAGTCACTTCACCTCCTTTTGCTCATTTGCCCAGCTGTAAAATGGGGAGATCAATGTTTACCCGCCTATGGTGTCACGTGGGCTGAGTGCCTATGTTCATTAACAATTGTTGTGAGGGGCTTTGGGATCCTTGGATAGAAGATGCTGAAGGGGAAGGGTTTATAGCGCCGATGCTGCAATGGGATGGACCCGATCGAGGTACTGCGTGGATGCAAGGCAACAAACTGAAGAATCATGGCCTATGTTTGCACAACACTTTGAAACATAAAACGCTATAATTGCTAAGTTTTCTGTTTTAGAAGCACATTTCCCTGCGTTCCTAGGAATGCCTGAGATTATTAGCCGGGAGAAGATTTTTTAAATCTCTTATTTTTCACCTCTCGTGCCATCTGTTCACTCCCCCTAGTTTTACTCTGCTGGGGTCAGTGCTACCGAAACGGGCCAGTTTCGCTTCCTGACCTGAGGCTGCAATGGCTGGGGTGCATCTCTCGCTTGGGCAGCCATATCACAGCAGGGATAAGGGAAGGTTTTCCACAAACCTTCCCTGTTTAAAAAAAAAAAATCACAAACCCATTTCCCATCCTTTTAGGGGCTTGGAAAATCCAGGGCACTTCCGTTCTCTCTTTGCCGAAGTTAAAATTCTGGGACTGAGTAACATGTGCACAGCGCTGGACAATCCCAAGGCTCAGGGACTGTGGGAGGAAGGAGAACCTTAGCTCTTGCTCCTTCGTGAACACTCTCTTCGGATGAAGGGATTCACCCAAGGTCACGCAGCATGGGCATGGAAAGAATAGCACTCGGGGGTCCCGACCCACAGGCCTGCTCTGACGGATGACGTGGCTATGCCGTGACGCCCAGTCTCGCTGCTAAATGGGACCGATTTCCGATGCTAGCGACCTGCACAAAGAACCCCCAACTGCTGTGACTTCTTACTGGACGGGAAGGGGTGGATGGGCTCCCTTCAGTACCTGCTCTCCACCTACTGTCTGCAAAGGGGAGCAAAACAATGGTCTGTCTCCTCTACCTCTTGCACGGATACCCTCTGGAGCCTGCTAAAGTATGTACCCCAGGAGCAAAGGCCTAGTCTCCCGCGTGACAGGGATGCTTAAAACCAAGGTTGCGCCTGTCTTTCCAAACCTGATCCTAGATAAGGGAGGGCACTGAGGTTAAATGAGTCTGGTGCTGGGCTCCAATCACGCATACTGCTGGGACGGGCCATAACTGGCCAGGTTTTCCACCGGTGCTGGACTCAGAGGCCTGCCCTGAAAGGGTTAATCTTCCCTGTGCTCTGGGTGTTAAGGTGAAAGGGTTAGCCATGTTGTGCTCGATCCTTCGGCCGTAATGTGATTTCTTGGCTCTCACGTCTATATTTATTCGGTTTTGTCAACCCTCCCCTCCCCTCCCCCCGGCCTCCCCCCATACGGTGGCTATCGATCAGCCTAATGGAAGAGATCCGATTGCACATGCTCTGACGTGCTTCTGCATAGCCTCTCCGATTCTGGCCCAGCCAATCAATGCTGCAGTGCCCCCGAAAATTTGCCATAATCGGATTTGAAAATGTGCTATCACTTAATAAAATCCACGCTCACCCTTCCTCTTCCTCCTCCTCCTCCTCGGCTCTTAAAGGCACTTGCTCAGGGACTCAGACCAGCTACAATCAGCCATCTACTGCCCTGGCCTGAAAAGGAGGAAGGCAGAATGGCAGGAGACAAGTGATAAAACTGCGATGTGTGGGGTGTGTGGGTATCTGAGAAAGACAGAAGGCACTAGCCTATACTGGATAAAATCAGAACTGCCCAGATGTGTGTCATAGACCCTCTACTGCTAAGAGCTCCTTTCGCTCCACTGATGGGGCAGCGTGTTTGGAAAGCGAGAATACCTCCATTCTATCTCGACTACTGCTGTGAAATAGACATAAAGCTAGTCACGATTCTTTAATGCACGATATTTTTATCAAAAACATTACTGGGTTTTCAGTAAACAAGACATGTCACTACTCATTTCCATCTCGTTACTGAAAGAAAACCGCAAACATTTTTAAAAACGATGACGGTATTTTTTGTGAAAATAAGTTTTCAGTTTTTAATCAGCTCTCACACCAGTGGCACTAGGAAAGCCCTCGCTGGCCATAGACAAGAAGCCAGCTGGGCCTCACGCTGGACACCGCCGTCTCTTAATCTAATAATATCCCCTCCATTGGGGAGACACAAGGTTTGTTTCAACAGTGACTAGCACAAATCACAGGTTTTCCACATTGCAGGAATTCAGAATACCTCTTCGCCCATTTCTACCACCTCCCAGCAGAGAACCTTACAGCTCTTTACACATTTATTCACTCAGCCCCACAACCCCTTGGCAGGCCAGGTTCATGACCCCCATTTCACAGAAGGGGAAACTGAGGCACGGATAGGGGAAAAGGGACTTGTCCAAGGTGACACTGAATCAGCAGCACAGCCAGAACCACAACCATCTAATTAACACGCCTTATAGGAGCTGAGATAGTAGAGCAATGAGGCCATACAAGCACATAGATAGATGAGAATTAACTCCTTCCATGCCTTATTCTGCCGCTCGCTAGGCTTGCCAGAGGCAGAGCTGACTATGCAACCTACAGCCACTGGGCCTCAGGGAAGCTGCTAGGGCTGAGTGGGAAGCCTTGGACGCGCTCTTTTTCCTACAGTCCTTCTCTCCTCCTGTTTTTTCCTTGGTGTTGTCTGTATTTGCCACTGTTGGGCTATCCTATCCCGCCGAGCTGAGAGACTCCACCAGCCTGCCCAAGGCTTGCTTTATGTCCTTCCCCAAAGAGCGGGCGGGGTTTGCTCCCTCACTGAAATAGAAGGGGCTCCAGTTGTTTGATGTGGCATTTAGTCGAAGGGCTGCACAGAGGCAGAGAGTTTAAGGCCGGACGGGACCATCGGGTCATCTCATCTGGCCTCCGGTTATCACAGGCCAGAGAAACTCACCCAGTTACATCTGTATTGAGCCCAGGACTTGGGTTTGCCTGGCGCATAACCTGTGTTTGGCTGAAAAAACTCAACAGATCTGGGAGGGGGGGGAATGGGGTCTGTGGAGGCCAGCCCCCCACCCACAGGTCTGCCCTGCCTCCAGGTAGCCGGGTCTCTCTGTCCCCCTTTCCCTCCCGTCACTGCCCTACAAATCCCTCTCCTCTCAGCTGGGGATTCGGCGTGCTGAAGGAACAGCAGCAAGTAACTCCACGGCGACTGACTCATTCAGCTCCCACAGAGTAGGTAGGGGGATGAGGATACAGGGAGACCTTCCCCCCAGCCCTGTCCCATGGGGAGCACCCACAACCCTGCCCCCTAGCAGGCTTTCACCCCTTCCCCTGCGCGAGCCGTGATCTGTGCATTCCTGCAGACCGAGAGGCAACGCACGTGGGGAGCCACGGCCACCTGGGGCTGGGATCACGCCAGCAGCAAGATGAACCTGAGCCCTGTGAATCAATGGTGCTCCTCACAGCCCCGCGAGCGTCAGGGCCGCTCCGCTGGGGCCGAAACCCAATGCTGAGGTTCAATAATTCAGAGGGAGAACTATCAGTGGCTTCTCAGCTCTTCAGAGGGGAGAGCAAATTGAAAGGCTTGTCAGGAGTCAAAACAGAGCAGGGCAGAGCCGGGCTGAATGTCAGAGAGGTTAAACAGACAGGGGACAGGCAAAGGCACAACTGGCTGCAGCCCAGCGCCTTTCACCAACGTTTCCTCAGTGGGAAATTTCTCAGAGCTCAAACAAGCACTCTGGACCACGAACTCCCGGTGAAACCATCCCCGCCGGTGCCTCCTTCTGGGAGAAGCTAGGACTGCGGCAGCTTTGATCTCCCTCACGGTGAGCACCAGGAAACCACCCCATCCCAGGCGCCGACTGGGAGAGGCTAGAACCAAAGTGTCTGTACGCTCCTTACACCGAATGCTCTGATGTCATTCAGCTCTTGCTGGAAAAGGCGGGCTCTGGGGTAGCTGAGAATTTGCCCCCAGCCGGCACTGTAATATTCCCTCTCCAAAGTCTGTGCTGCGCAGAGGAGGGAATCCAATGAACTATTTGTCCCCACAGCACCTCCTGCTAGGAGAGGCTGAGATCGAATGAGCTCTGGGAGCTACCCAGAGCCAGCACTCTGACTTTCCCACCTCCTGCTGGGAGAAGGACAGGAGTCCAGAGTGGCTGGGGCTCTGGCACAAAATAACTCCTCTGGTCCCAGGCAGGGACTTTGTGCCAACTGGAGATGATAAATAATGGTGATATTTCAATAGACACAGGTATGATAATGAAGAGCTATCCTTCTTTTGCAAAGATCACTTGTAGAATTAAATATTTATAAATGATATTTAGACTCCCAACCCTGTAAAATGCCTATTTTACACAGATAATATATGTTGACTTGTTGGAGAACCAAACTAGTTGGATATGATTAAATACACAGCCAAGCGACATGATTCATGCCCCTTCGTCCCTTCTCACCAGCCTGTAGCACATACAAGACTCTCTCCATATATTTCCACAGACATCCACTGGAAAAAAAAAAAATCCCCGACCATCCCAGCTGCAAACTACATTCAGTGCCTCCAACGCCGCCATGAAGCATGCCGTCTCTGCCTTGTGACAGGGAATATTTCGCCGGGTGTGAAACGGAACTGATACATAGCTTCGGCGTTTCATGTGGGGAGCCACGGTATCGAACTGATAGAGACTGGGGGGAGTACGGGGCATCAGCCCAAACTCCACTCACAAACCGATAGTTAACCAGTGCTGACATTTAAATATTATTAGGGCCTCAGCATGAAGTGAATGGGGCATTCCCTCCCTCTCTCAGCGTTACTGTCCCAGGCTGTCTGCAGACACACACACACCTCACTGCACTGGGTACACTTGATCCCAACTGGAAGGCCTTCTTCGCAACCCTAGGGGCTAGAGACTTAATAAGGCAGCAAGCCGGTGAGTCAAGCTGATATTCTGGGGAACAAGACGGCAGCCGCTGAGCTGAGCTGAAAGGAGCCAGCCCAGCTCAGCCCTCCCTGACTTCAGAGAGCTGCAGCATTGCAGTGTCAGGCCCTTGCTTGGCAAAGTGTCTTTCATACAAACCAGATCCAGAAAGCTGCCTTCAATCCCTATGGCAGGCAAGCAGAAAGGGAAGAGAGGGAGAGAGCCCGAGGCAAGGCAGGAGGCAATCCCAGCTTGGTTTTGGGAGAGAATGGAAGGAAAGTCCATGAGGCGGAGAGGGAATGGGATGATGACGACGGGTGCTTTGGAGGAGAAAGCTGCTGTGCCTGCAACGGGGGAGAAATGTCATGGAGCTTTCATTGCTGCGTGGCGGGCCAGGTTACCAGGGGTGCTCCTGACCTTGGGGGTGGATGGCGAAGGGCTGCAGCTCCCCTGCCCTCCGTCCCCTGGTGCAGAGCGGCAGGACTGTGCAATAACCTGCAGAGCACGCAGCCAGAAGGGTTAAAAGGCACAAGCGGCATGATTGGAAGGAGAACTTTCCATTAATTTGCAGGTGTCGGAGGGGAAACCAGGTGCTTTCTGCAAGTCCCCGCACAAGCGCCCCCCCAGCCAGTTTCCATTGTTTTGCAGCTGTCCCACGGAGCTCTGCCAAGGGGGTTAACAGACCCAGGAACACGCTGAGTGACAGCAGACACCTTATAAAACGCCTCGCAGAGTGGGCCTGGTGCCGTGCTGCGAACAGCACACATGCCCGCTGCTGTGGCTAGCCCCGGCACACAGGTAACGACGGGGGGAGGCACATCAAAGGCTGTGGTTTTGCAAGGCACAGTACACGCAGGAGGGCGTGAATTATAGACTTTGATGTCTCAGCAGCGGTCGAGGAATCGGCATGAAGATCGTTTGTAAATCGCCATTTACAAGCACCGCCAAATGCCAGGCAGGCCCTTAGAGTGAGGGATCAGGTTTAACTGAAGGCTGCTGGGGAGAGGCTGCCGCTGGAAAGCTGGCCAGGCTTCTCGCTGTGCTGTGGGGAGCGGGACATTTTTCAGGTGCATTCTCCTTGTCTTCCTCAGCTCGCAGATCCTCTTCGAGGCTTGCCTCCTAACCTCACCCACTCTCTTCCCCTCCGCGAGCCACCACACCCCTGCGACCAGAGCTCCTCATCACAGACCTGGACGCTGGAATCTCTAGGGGAGCCTCCGCCTGGCTCCTACCAGCAGGAAGGAAAGCGACAAGAGGGCTGCCCTCTGCGACGTGAGCGGCTCCCCGCAAGTGCGGCTTATGGAGGATGAGCTCCCAGAGGCTCCTTCTGACTTAGCTTCGCTCCTCATTCAGCTCTTCTCCTGGAGGCTCCTCAGCTCCCTATTTACTGCACGTTCCCCTTTTGTGCCTGCCAGACTGCCACCTCCATGGATGGGCTCCCTACTCCCTATCAGGCTCTGACGGCCAGGTTCCTCCTCGCAAACAGATCAGCATCGCTGGCCTGCCACGCTCACAGGCAGCCCACGTACCAGAGACATCTGAGGACCAAGGCAGCTCCGCGTCACACACCTCCCTCGCCATCCCAGCGGGGAGAGAGGCGCTAGTGGCTGGAGGATGCAGAGGACCAGTGGGTTAGTGTTGCATCTCCAGGAAGATCTTCACTATCTGCACTGTACAGCTAGAGCGGCAAACCTGCAATCACCTAGGACTTCACAGATGCCACGGTGCTGCACACCACGGCCATTTGGCGGAAGGGAGAGAACTCAGATCCTCCCACTCCAACGGCACAAGGACCCTGCCCCTCGAGCTACAAGAGCGTCTCTCTGCAGAGCCAGCAGAACGAGCACCCCTGGTTCTTTTCGGTACATCGCAGAGTCCGTGTGCACAAATACGTGTGCTCCACAACTGCAGCTTCACATCAGAATCCCTCAGAACTCTGGGGCCACGAGAGGCTCAGAGTCAAGTCCCTTGATCCTAAACCACCTACCCCACAATGGCTTGGGTCTGAATTGGATTTGAACTCAGAAGGGACCTGGTTCCAGCTCAGATGTAACCTGTGAGCAGCTGTCTACCCCCCACAGGAGAGAAACACTGCAGCAGATGGTCCATCATAGCATCTGTCTACACTACCACGGCTGCACCCTTACATCTCAGAGCATTCCTTCGGCGGACAGCCTGTTCTACGCAAACTCCACGTGATCAAACGAATCCTTGTGCGCTCTGAGTGCAGCAAGGGCACCCAGGAGATGGCCAGTTCAGGCGTGTGCCACTTCTCTTTCACGTCACAGAGGCACATTTTCACCACAATAGCAAGGATCACTGCCCTAATATTTACAGTGGCGAAATCACGTGCCTGGGAAGACCATAACCTGGCCACCTGGGCCCTTCAGCGACATGCTGTGATTCCCACAGATCTGGTGTGGACTTTTAAATTAGGTCCTTAGGAGACAACAGAGCCAGGTGTCCAGAAAGCAAAGAGCAAAGAACTTCATGAGGGAAGTGCCCAGATACCACATCGGAGCCTCTGCCTGACCTGGTCGCTGGGGGGTTTCCATGGCCTTGTACAACACGGCTGACCGTCGAGAGGTGCCTGTATTCCCAGCTAAGGCGGCCAGAGCGCTCTGTCTCTCCCCAGAACAGGGAGAGCAGCGGTGCAGCCTTCCGCCTGCACTGCCCTGCTCACGTTCCTTCACCCCTGCCCTCGCTCCAGAGCTCAGGCTCAGCGGCTGCAGGCTCTGACTGAGGCTGGGCTGTGCTGGGGCGGGGGAGTTGTAACGGGGACACCTGCCCCGGTCTGAACGGGACAATGCGCAGCCAGCCGATGGGGGTGATGACCCATCTCCATTCGCCTGGCCCAAACCTGATACAGCACGGTGCCCAGGCACCCAGAACAGAAGACGGTATTCCAAGGAGCAGTGAATGGACGGGATGGGGGGAAGGGGAAGAAACAGACAGACGGACACAACAGCTCCATGTCTGCAGCCCCAATCTGCACTGGCCTTCTTTGCTGTCGTCTCTCATTGCAAACTCCTGCCTAATGTTCTGCTGCCCACACCACTCCTGGCCACTGCTACTCCCCAGGATTTTGCCCCCCAGCAAATCTCATTTTGCTATTTCCTGCCTCTGCCTCCCTTCATGATATCATTTCTCGGTCCTCACTGGCGCTTGCAGCTCCTCCCAATTCAATATCGCCAGCAAACTCCAGCAACACGGCCTTCACGCCCTCTGCCGGATCACTGACACAGATGGGGAACGGGAACGGACTTACTGCCTTCTCCTGCTAGACACCTCTTGAATCCACAGGGCAGCATTCACAGCCCTGGGGTGTGGGTGAAGCCTGTCTCCTTTGCACAGTATTTATTACCATTTAAACACCATGAAAGATGTAACCCTGGCAGAACTGCCTTCATCCTGCGCCTTCCACAGCGCTGAAAACGGCGTCAGCATTTAGGCCACATTTTTCAAGAGAGGCTGGTTCATTCTGGGTGTCCGACAGACGACACTTCGGGTCAGACTTTCACATTTGCTGAGAACTCCTAACTCCAGTTAAAGTCAGCGGGAGCTCCTCTTTCAGAGGTCAACATCTCTGGAAACCAGGCCTAACGGGACATCTCAGGATGGGAACTCACAAATGAGGGTGCCCAAAATCAGCGGCCACTTTTGAAGATTTGGCCATTAACTAAGAGCAGAAGAAAGAATTTTCAGCCCAGGTCCCAGGTTTGCCCTTTCCTTGCCTTGTGACAAGCCCTCAGCCCTCACACCCCCACTCACAAATCCAAGTCAAGGGGAGGCCTAGAAGCATTTCTCAGGGCTGACCCTGGTCCCACGGAAAGGCATGTCCAGCTGCTCACCGATGTGCAGCCCACGCCATCCCCACTCAACACGGGGCGAATGGAGGACGAGGCCCCATGTTACCCAGCATTCGGGGCCAACCTGACCATTCCTCAGACACAGTCATTTTTATGGCTGGGAATATTTATATACTTTTCCCAACGGTTGTTTGCAGACTCTCTCTTGGTGGCTTCCACACTTCAACGCAGCCCCAGTTTGAAGTTGGACGAGACGGGAGCCTGGACCAAGGATAAATAAACCAATCAAATCTGAGAAAACAATCCCCCGGCCATCCCACCCCCTGCCCGAGCCCAGTGTGAAGATACAATCAGGGCAGGGGGCAGGTAGCTGCTCTTGATGCTAGGACTATTCCCCTCCGTCCACTCTTGAAACCCCTTCGTCTGGGCAGGGTTCAGTACGTGCTGTGTGCAGGGGGCCTGTTTTTCTAACATGGTGAACACATGCTCTCTCCCGAGAACCATTTATTTTACATCAAAGATCCTGGGGTTCTTGACCCAGGCTTTTGCAAGATGGTTTTGTACTCTCTCTCTTAAGGAAGGAAGAGGCATTCCTCCAGCTACCACGGCACCAAAGGGAGGTCCCAGACACATCCTCAATAGGCCAGACTGCACCTCATTTCCCTCCCAAGCGGGAGGTTACAAATTATGCACTGTGCTGTGAGCATCTTCTCTTCTTCTTTTGCTTCTGATTGTCTTCTGCAATTGTGGGGCCCGAGGTTAGGTCTGGATGGATCGGGCCCAAGGGATAAGGATGAAAATATGGAGTGTGGTAACAAAGGAACACAGGAATTGCCGGATTGTCTCCGACGTGTCATTCATATACTCCAGGATCTTGTCTCTGGCAGTGGCCAGAAGTACCGGATGCCTCAGAGGAAGGTGCAAGAAACCCTTCAACTGATAGATGAGATAATCTGCCTGTCATGAAGGTCTCTTCCTAGACCCTGATAGTCACAGCCTGCAGTCAGACCACCCTCCGATCTCATCCAACCCAGCAGGGCTGGGCCAGGCCAGGCCCGTTCTTGGCTGAGAGTCCCCCAGGGAACGACACAGGACGTGCGGGAAGTGGCACTGGCGATTCAGCTGGTGATGCTCTTCTCCCTGATCAGCACAGTACCGGGTGCGGCACCACACGGCTGGGAGAGAGGCCACCTAACTGGAATTGCCCCCTTTTAGAGGACGGGTCCCGAAATGATCTCCACGGTCCTCTGGAGCACGGACCACCCCTCTCCCCTTCATTCCAACAGCAAGAGCCGCCGTGGGCAGGGAGCAGTCTTCTCCCATGGCACGAATTCCAACATCCACTCTCCCTCCCGGGGACGTGTGAAACAATGGCACAGGAGAGCAATGCATCTCGGAGTAACCCGATCCGTTAACGCGCAGCTCCTCTGATGTGGGCAGCCTGTGCTTTACAGCATTAGGGGAGCAACATTTCATGGAAAATTCAATAAATACCCCTGTACAGCCAGACGTCTGTAAACAAAGGCTTCCAAATTCAATCAGGCTGTGCGCTCGGAGCAGCATTTATGGGCTATAGCGTGGAATATTATATAGGAAAGCAAAGGGGAGGGGGCAGAGGGTGGATTCCTGGAAAATGAAAGACCTCATAGCCCTCTGCCCCACCTTTCCGATCCTCATGCGATAATAACCCTTTCTGTGCCACGTCCGTGCCACGCCGTGTGGCCACCGCGTGTGACACGTCTCCCCTCTCCAGCCTACAGCACTGTTCTCCCACCCACAGGATGCGGGCTGCCACGTAAAACCTGCCGTCAGAAACTCCCTGGCCGGGTAGGCAGCACATGGGGCAGCCACGGCCAGCAAGCGTCAGCCGGGAGCACACAGATTCCACCCATCGTGCAGGATGATAGAGGTGAGCCTGAACCACAAAGCTTAGATCTGGATCTATCTGCTCCCAGAGTCGAGCGGCGCCTGGAGCTCCGGCTTTGGTATGTTTTGGGAACACGGAATTGTATTTCCGCTCTGTTCTTCGGGGCTTTTGCTCACCAAAGGGAATCTTCCAACAGGTGACGCTGTCACGAATGACAGCCTGGTCGCTCGGCCGAGCTGGCTGTGCACCCTGTTCATACGGCCTGCGAAGCTGCTGAGCCAGGCAAGGGGAGTTGCTAACAACCGGACAACGTGGCAAACACCTAGGACTGTGTTGCACCCTGTGGCTTAATGGAACTTCGTAGCAATAGTAGGGGCAGAAGGCAGCTCCTCCTGCTCCAAAAGCCCAGGCCCTTATCACCTGTTCTAAAGGAGACTCTCTGTTAGCTGAGGGCAGTATAAGGCCTATGGTACACAGATGAGCAGTCCTGAGACCACCCAGGAGAGGAGAAGGACAACCTAAATCACTCACTTTCGATCTGAACTGTACGTGACCAGTTGAGTTTTCTCCCAGGGGTACTGAAGATTAACACACAGAAACGCCAGAGAGGGGAACGTCCCAGGGAGACCCAAACACCCTGGGAAAGAGAGTGAATCATCCCCCTTTTCCCCCCGTCCCCCCTCCAGCAGCATGCCCAGTCTCAGCTGTAAATGCTCACACCTCTGCAGCTCACTGCGGGGGCCTGAAGGAGCAAAGGGGAGAGGGCCTAGGGCAAGTGTGGATGCTGATCACTGCTACCTTAAAGAGGCACTCAAGGGCCTTTCAGAACCGGTATAAAAGGCCAGCACTATCCTCACCGCAGTGACCCAGGTGTCTGGCGGCCTGGCAGAGGCAGGCAGAGCTGAACATGGCTTGGCATGGACGCGTCAGAGCCTCCACTAAGGATGCTTCACCCATATTCTCCTACAGCGGCTCTGAAATCTCTGCCCCTGAGCCCAGCTGGCTCCTGGCCGATCCCCGAGTTGCTCCAGTTTTGCAACCCCCTCCACACACCCACTTGCCGGGCGTCCCTGTGCTCATCTGGGCGACGTTGTGCGGCGCAGGGGAGAGCCATGTGGAGGGCAGGCCAGAGGCTCAGAGGGAGGCACTAGTTGCATTTCCACGCTCTTGTAGGTGTGACTGTGGCATGGGGTGTGGTAAACCCCCACCCTCCCCCCTTGCTCCACCATTTGAGGCCTCTGGGCCAGCCAGAGAGAACGGGAGAGGCCGGCAGGATCTGGGATATTGTGAAAGGTACCTGGGAAAGCCCCACTCAAACCAGGACAGCCGGAGAGGATCTGTCTGGTTCAGGTCCCAGTTTGGTTGAAACTCAGTGGCCAGTCTGAAACCCCCCGAGCCCAGCCCTAGGCAGCACTAGCAGGGGTTATGCCCATATCCAGGGCAGACAGCAGAACCCAGCATTCATCTCCTCTTCCCCCTGGAGCGCACTTTCCCTTACAGCTCCATCAGGCTTTATGAACACAGAGACACACACACGGGCAGTATATGTAACAAATAGCGCCTGGCTGTGAGGGCAGCAGCAGTAAGATATTGCCCAGGGGACAGGAAGGTTAGTGGGGCTGTGATCTAGTACCCGAGGCTGGGAGCTCTGAGCACCCAGGGGAGAGATTTTCACAGCTATTGCGGGACAACAATCACCGTTTGGGTTATTACACTTTATGTATTGGTTTGTTCAGAGAACACGGCCAGGTAGGGCCCAAACGCAGGGATCCTTGGAGTGAAAGGGACAGGGATGATCGGCCTGAAACCTTGCTCCTCCACTCGGCAAGTGGGGGAGAGATGGGAGGGAAAGGTGCAAAGGGGGGTTTGACACCATTGAATGTAAAGCCTGGTACCAAAGGGGGGAAAAACAAACAGCCCAGACACAGGCCGGGGCGTTGTAACACAGCAGCCGCCGCCGTCACACTGGTGCGAGGATGTTTGCTTCTTTGAGCCTGTCCTATGAAGGCCTTCCAGGTCCTTGAGCTGCTGGGGAAAGCATGAGAATGGGACTGGAGGCATCCCTGTGGCTGTGTGCTAGCGCCTGAGACGCAGGGTGTGAAACGCACCCGCGGTCCAGTTCCACCATCCCAGCTGAGCGAAGCACCGTCAGGAAAGGGAGATGGGAGATGCTGCAGCGTTCTCCCATCCTCCCATTTGAAGAACCCCTGGGGTACTTACAGCACTGGGTTAATCACTGCCCCTGCTCCATGCAGGGACAGGGAGGTCTCTCGAACAGGATGCATCAGTGCCACTCTGTGTTTGGTGTCGGAGCATGGGCAGCAGCACGGAACCCCGTTCCCAAGCGATTAACGCACAGCTAAAAGTGAGCAGGCTGTTTGAGCCAGGCACACCCTTCGGTCCTAGATCAGAGCAGCCGCTGTCCCTGGAAGGCAGGGAGATGAGCACCGGTTTGCTGATGGGATCCAAGAGACAAGCGCCACTTTTGTCCCTCCCCCAAGCCAGCTGTCCTGGAAGTGTCCTATAAACTCTTATTAATTAGTTGACACTTGGGCTGTTCAAACACCCCCTGCCCCCCGCCTGCCTCCTACCCTAAGGATGCAAAGCGGCAGAAAGGAAGCCTGGGGGTCAGGCACATTCTTCCAGTTAATATTTCAGCCCCGTTACCAAGGAAATGAAGGCTGGCGTCTCCCCCCTTCCTCCGCTCCCCTCCCAAATCACCAGTGCTAAGTAGACAACCAGGTTACTGTTTCTCCCCCCACCCCTTGCAAGTACCCGTGCAGGAGCCAGGGGAGTAGATGGGTGGGGTTATGGGGTCCCTCCCCACACCACCTGCCATGGCTCGGTCTCTCAGCGGCCCTGTCCACACTGCAGCTGTAACCATGCTAGCAGCTGGTCAGCGTGTGTTATGTGTCTCTCTGCCTGATACACAGAAGATACGGGTCTGATTACAAGCTGGGCTTTTTAGTTCAGCTCCTGCTTTTATCTCTAGAGATCCCCAGTCCAGCCCCTGGCATGTCAGCCAAGACGATGCCCATCACATAAACGGGGCTCATCCAGGATTCGAGTGGCTGCAGGTCTCCGGTGCTCGGGTCGGATGGCACTAGCATGATTTTAACTAACTCCATGCTGTTACTCCAGTGTAAACTGGGGATAGGTAAAATCAGGGTCAGGCTTCATGGAGTAACTCAGGATTTTGATGGGTGCCCCAGAGCGGTGCCAGAAACCACCACCTGCTTTTCCAAGTGAATCAACCCAAAGCTCCAGCAAAGTCATTGTGGTGACCGAAAAATCCCTCTAGAAACCTGGGTTCAAATACGTTTGGGGCCGCAGATTAAATACATTTAGCTTCTGGATGTTTATCTGTATCACACCAGCACCCAATTTAGCACACGTCAGCATGACCAGCCCTTGATGCTCACAAAAGGCCGATGGCTATACTAAGAGGAGGGGGTGCAGGTCAAACATGAGGGGCATTGGCCTGACTGCATAGAGGACCAGGAATATAACAGCAGGGGGGATTTTCAGATCCGAATTGAGACGCATCAGAGGAGCTGTGTGTGGGGCTCCCAGGATAGAATAGTGTGGGGGCGGAGAGAGCAAGATGGGTTACCGATTACACACTGAGGTGCTTCATCTGAGCTGTTGGAGGGGGCAGGGACCCCGTAGCTGGAACAGGAAGGGGGCTGCAGGTCAGGACTGAGGAGTATTGGCAGAGCGATGTCGAGGGGGAAAGGAGGAGAGGAGCTTTCCAAACACAACAGCCCACACAAAGCTATGCCAGCCTCTAGCCACTAGCACTGACAGCTCTTCACTTCCACCCACATCAAATGTAGTCAAACTTGCCACACAAGTAAAGTAAAGACGTTCAGGACTCATTCTGCTTCTCAGTTTAGAACGGAAACCCTGGAGCTTGGTCCTAGATAACCGTTACTATTTCTGCTAGCTTCAAAATCAAACCAAACCCTGACCCCCAAAATAAAAAATAAATACACTACGCTGGGCCCATGGATAACATCTGAGCCATTTCCTCTTTGTTTAACACATTTTCTATTAAGCCCAAGATAACGGGTGAAGATTCCAGGATTAGCCATAAAGTATCACCCCTTTGGGCAAACGGAAGGGGCTGTGGAGAAGGTGGAGGGGGAAGTGGGCGGACAGAACTGCAGATTGGAAGTGAGTTCATAATGCTCGGCAGATCTATTATTCGGTGAATTCTCTTTCTTCTCCTGCTTGTGAATTCCCAATTTCACTAGCCATTAAAGATCAACTCACGGCCTCGTTTTGGTCAATGGCTCGTGGGCCCACAGAACAGACACCAAGCGTGTAATGCACGGGTCCAGTGGTCATGTACGGACTGACGTGGGTTATCTTTGGGGTCCTCAGTCACACACCAGCTCGAGGAGAATCTTTGTGGCGTGAATCCTCCCGCGGGTGCTTCAGAATCCCTTCTGGAGACTAATCCCCCAGATTTGCTTAAGATAAGTTACTTCTGCAAAGGAGCGGGTGGGAGAGCTGGAACACGGGCAGAACGAGCCACGCGGGGCGTGACACGGGGCACGCCGAAGTCACTTCAGAAGTTAAATGGATACTTGCAAAAAAAATCTCTCCCTTTCTCCCCTCGGTCAGCCGTTTCCCCTTCTCCTCCCCCTCCCTGGCTCTCACACACAGGCTGTTAGGATCAGCCCCCACAGGAAAACGCCCAATTTGTCATGTCATGTCCAGCTGTTAGCCTCCCGCTGCTGAGCCGTGGGGAAGATTTGCTTTCTCCTATTTATTTATTTGCCACTTGGACAATGGAAGGGCCCGGCCTGCTGAGCTCTACATAATAAAGCCACCAACGATCTCTTCTCCCCATTCCTCCGCCCCATTCCTCCCTCCCCACCCCCGTCTCAGCAGCACCAGCCAAGCTGCAGGTGTCACTGGGTATTAACCCGTGCTTAGCTAGCAGCGCCATTGAAAGGCAATCAGGCACCGCTGGGGAAGCAGGAGGAGAGGGAGGAGCCGGGCTGGGAGGTCTCCTGGGCTTGGCTCACGTGCAAGGCTCAGTACAAAGAGGAAGCGGAGGAAAAGGCCAGCCGATAACCATCGCTCCGGAAAGCTTATTGCACTGCTTTGGGGAGAGCGACCAGGAAAAGAATGGGACTGGCCAGCCACCCAAAGAGTTTCCTGGGGGAGGCCCAGGGCCTGGCGTGCTCACCGCCGCTCTGGGGACACTTAGCAACGGTGTCCGAGGCAGGGGAGCATGGCCAGCGACTAGCAAAGCCAGGGTGTGGGTTCGCACCTCGCAGCCCAGTCAGCTGGCCAGGGACCAGCCCCGCACCCGGCACAGCTTGGTCCCACCGCTTTGTCTCCAGGGCTCCTCGGCCTTGGGAGGCTCCTGCGCCCCCTCGTCCCCGGCTTTGTTGGGCTGAGGCCCCAGGAGGGCAGCGATTTAGCCAGGCCCAGGGCAGCCCGAGCAAACGCACCGAGAAGAGGTGGAAGAGGTTTTCGTTACGCCCTCGCCTCTGTGGGTACGTGCACCCTGCGGTTCGACACTCGCGGCTGGCCGGTGCCCGCTGAGTCGTGCTAAGGGGCCGTTGCACTGCGGTGCAGACGTACCGGCCCGGCCCGGACGCTGGGTCTAGGCCCTGCGAGGTGGGAGGGTCCCGGAGCTCAGGGGAGCCCGACTGGCTACATTGCAATCAAACAGCCCCTTAGCCCACGTCCCAGCCTGGCCTGGGCCAGCCACGGGTATCTAACTGTAGTGTAGATGCGCCCTGAAGGGGGGGTTGGGAGCCTCACAAAGCCAATCTAGGACCTTATAACACAACAGAATTAACCGTCCCTCGCCTCCCCCTCAACCCCCTCCTCCTCCAGCCCCCATTCCCCCCTTTCCTACGCCCTCTAGGTCTGTCTCAAAGCCCCACCAAACCCCGCTTTCACCTGCCTGCCCCCCCAGCCTGCCTGCTCGAGCACACGCTCCCCGCAGGCCGAGGGCGCGAAGGGCCCAAAGGAAAGCCCGGCCCAGCTCCCGTTCAGACATCCCAGCCTGACCTCTTTGGTAGGCCTCCCCCTCCAAACAGACAGACACAGTGACTGTTTCATATGGCACCTGGCAGAGCCCAGGGCAGGCAGCGTGGCGGCCCCAGGCCCAGAGATATTTGTTATGTTTGGAGAAAGCGCCTAAACACACGTTCGTTCCACGTTTCCTCTTGGGGGACTCGGTGGTTTTCCCCCCAATATTTACTCAGAGCCGCTACTGGAGCATGAACACAGAGGCCTCGGCGGGGTCGCTGGAGGGAAGGGAAGGGAAGGGAACGCTTCCCCCTGAAAGAGCTTGCGCTGGGTGCACCGCGTGGGCTGTTAACCCCTGAAGAAGGTTCAGAGACGCTTTGTGAGGAGCTAGCCGAGCCAGGGCCGCACTGCCGAAGCGCCAGCTCATTCCCTCGCCTCGTCAGTCGGTCTCTGGGGTCCTTCCACTGCTGCTGACATCTGGCTTTGCGTAGGACCCTCCGTCCCACTCAGCCCAGGCCCTGCAGCTTCACAAAGGCAGTCTCTCTCTCCATCTGGCCGATGGGGAGACTGAGGCACAGAGTGGGGAGGAGCATAATTTCCAAAGGGTCAGGAATGCAGAGTTCATTTTCCACAGAGCTAGGCAGCCAGAGCCGGACTTCCAGAGGTGCTGAGCACTTTTAGCCCCTGATGACTTTGAGTGGAGCTGTGGATGCATAGCGCCTCGGGACTGGTCTATGCCTAAAACGTGGGTTAGCTAGCCTCGTCACATCCCTGAGAGACGCAATGAAGCTGACCTAAGCCCTGGTATAGACACCGCTAAGTCAACGGAAGAATTCTACCATCGACTTAGCTATGGCCTCTCAAGGGGGTGGATTTACTACAGTGACAGAAAACCTTTCCATTGCTCTAGGAAGTGTCTACTCTGCAGCGCTTGTTACCCTCAGACACCACAATGATAAACTCAGCCTGGACAACCGAGCTAGGTACATGTGACAATTACAACTTTGGTGCAAATGGCCAGGGAGCTGCACACCTGCCTACTCAGGTGCAGAGTCAGGGAATTTGTACTTGTAAACTTTGGGAAAAGCAACCCGTGGGCACTTGCCCAGGGTCATAGAGCAAGTATGGTCCAGAGCTGGGAACAGGACCCAGGTTTCCAGACCTGTCCAGTGGCCTACAGTGCCCCTGTGATCCAGAAGGTCTGAATTCAGTATTACAACTTCATTGCCAGATCAAGCAGACAGGGATGAGGTGTGTGTGGAATCTGCTTCTGAACTCTGATAATCAGGAACGAGTAGAACACTGGCAAGAAAAACACTTCTGCTACTAAAGTCTCCTCTTCTTAACCCACCCAGTAACCACGAACTTCCATCTCTAGAGCCCAGTGAGTCAAGCACCCTGCTGGCCCTCGGACAATAGAAAACATCCGGATCCCGAAGGATCCCAAATCACTTTACAAGCTTTCGACGTAGACTGAAATGCAGCCACTTCTGGAGTGGAGTGCACATAGTGCAGTGCATAGCAGAGAGGTGACATTTCTAGCCAGGGACTTCAGGCATACCCCCTTCTTCATCCCTCTGGTCTCAGGAACAGTGCTCTGGAATCGTTAGCGTCTGCTCTGCATGGAGATGAACTCAAATATTAAAGCACTGGGCCTGTGACACAGCAAGGAACCCCATTCCTCAATGGCACAAAGACTGTCAGCTCTGTCGGGATTCGAACCCTTGCTTCTGGGGCACCTCAGTGATTCCAGACCTCGAAGACAGCTCCACACCTCAGCGGAAAATAAATAGGAGGCTGGAACCAGGTGTTTTTTTTCTGCCTTTGCTCCTCTGACAATAAAATGCCTCTCCAGTTACTGCAAAGGTAACGGCGCCGCACAGACCAGAGGGGAGCACAGACGGGCCAGTAACTCCTTCCTGTCTGCCTGGCTGGCTCTCAGGCCGGCCTCTCTCCCTGTGTCAATGGCACTTTATTTGCTGCTGCGGTGGTGGTGAGATTACCATTAGAGGCACAAGTAGCAGGCCTTAAAATGCATTTCAGTTAGGTCGGGATAATAAAGGGGGCGAGGAGGTGAAAAGAAGGAAGTTTTAAGTCACTAATAAAAATCAAATGCAGGCAGTTTGCAGGGAGTGAGCAGCTCAGAGCTTCGCCATTCTCTTGTTAAGGGCCCACGGCCATAAATAACTTCCCTGAACGAAGCAGAGGGGCGCGGGAGAGCGAAGACGCAACAACACAAAATTTTTCATTTTTCTCCATAAATCATCTCAGCGTGCGATAATATTTGTTTTTTCTAATGAGTCTCCTGTGATCCATTCCGGGAGCTAACATCAGGGCCTGTCAGAGGCTGATGTGTGGTGTACTTCAACGCTTTACAAAAACTGCCGGCTACACAGATTTCCCCTCCTCCCTCCCCTTTCCTTATGCTAAGTATGAATGTAGCCAATATTTTTTTAGAGGCTCATGGATCCTTTCTGCCTGGGCACTGAGCACTTCAGCATCCAACCCTGAAAGAACACCTCGAAGAGACACAGGCTGGGATCTCTCCGTTTCCAGTCGTGTGTATTTCCCCTCCTTTCCCCCCCTTCTGTTCACTCTGGTTTTCCCCTTCCCCTTTGGAACAGCAGATGCCCAGGATGGTCAGCTCAAAAGGCCAAAAGGAAGTGAGAAGGCCAGACATAAAAAGAAATGATCAGAAGAAAACTGAAAAGTCGGGTGCCCCTGCGTGAGCGTCTTGGGAGCCTGGAAGTATTCTGACTGCCCACGACCCGGCCCATTCTGCTGTCAGTGACATGCACTCTGCCCCAGTGGGGGGCTTCGACAAGGTGGAATCCAGCTTCACATATTGTGTATCTCTTCCTGCGCTGTCAGCCAGCTGCCTTCCCAACTTTCCCAATACCAAGCTACAGTCCCCAGCTTCCCCCAGAAACACTAGGAAGACTAGCTGCACATTTTTATTCGTGGCACGCCCCGTTTGCAACGCTGGTAGAACTGGGCAGTCCTGGCCCTGCTACACGGTAACGCCCCTCAATACCAGCCCACAGCCCTGCCTGCTTATTCCAGCCTTGCGCCCACTCTAGGCCACGCAGTGAGTCCGCGGCATAGGCACATCCTGGCTCTCAGCCACCTGATCTGAAACTTGTCCGTAGCTCAGACCACATCGTTATCATTGAGCGACTGTACGGTGGGCGCGCCCCCTCCCACTGACCCTCACATAACACCCATGTGTCACCTGCAGCCATGACTGGCACAGCAAAGGAACAGCCAGAGAGGATCTCATGTGTTTGGTGCAAGGACTGTTTTGTCCTTTAGGAATAAAGTTAATCATGTTCTCTCCCTTTTGCTCTTCAGTTCACCTCCCGCTCACAAGTGCTGCAAACGACCCGTGGTCCCAAGGCCACAGTCTGGGCATCCCAGTGTCAAACCATATGGCCTCTCAGGTGAGATCCTAAAGCTTCTGAGCTGGCACGCGTGGATGAGAAGATGAGTTCGTTGTACTCACCTGCACTGGGGAAGAAGGAAGGAAGGGTAGCCTCCCTTTGAAACCGACCGCGGCTGTCACCTGCAAATCTGCACTTAACCCTGCCTCTTTCCCAAAGTCCAACAACGTGAGCAATTCAGGCCACACAGCCCATCAAACAACCTGACGTGTCCCAGGGGCAATTTCCACTTCTGGGTGACACCTCCTAATGGAAGAGATGGAGAACAGGGAAGGAGGGGGTGGGTTGGGGGAAAAGGGACATGGCGCCTTTCAGCTCGGGGTCACCAGATCTATTCCACCCCAGCTCACGGTGACTGGAATTGGTTACTCTCTAACAGCTCTTTGGTGTCCTAGACACCAGGAGCGGTTCAGTCCTTGTGGAGAAGTAACCTCCCATCATCAAAAAATCGCAATAATGGTCATCCCTGTTGGCAGTCCCTGTTGGCAGGGAGCTCAACACACACTGGCGGCTGAACTCCACTCTTGTCTGTAGCTGAGCTGCCTCAGGGACAGCATGGACGCACCTTGCCTGGGCAGGATGGGGGGTGCTCCCACTTCCATGCCTGCTCTGTGGAGAAGCAGAGGATTCCAGTCTCCATGGAGGCCAGGCCAACACCAAGTGCAGTTTAGAAGAGAGAGGCCATCCCAGTGCTCTGGTGTTTGAAAAGGGGATAAAGGAGATTGCAACATAAAGTATGGAATACAGAGAATGGGAGGAAAAATGAATGGTGTCAGAATTCAGGAGCAAACAGGAGCAGAGACCTGTCTGCTCAATAGCGTGGAAATTTCTAAAGGGCCCAAGAAAACTCGGTGCTCAGTCAAGTCCATCCGGATTCCTGACCCTGAAAGAACAGGAAACGCATTGCCTCTTGCTCTTGGACTAGACACCTTCAGAAGAAGGATGCCCCAGCTCGATCGGGAAACCAGGGCCAACCTTGGAACGGCCAAAGCTCTACCGAAGTGGAGACTAACTGTAGTGGTTTCGCTCTGGTCTCTCGCCTTATTACTCTAATCATTGCCATTGCTGCCAGAGCCAAGGCTGCTCCCAGCGTCATCATCATCCGTGTTATTACTGTTATTAACATCATTGTGACGGCGTTTCCAGGCGGAGGCTCTTAACTCCGGGCCCGGGATAAAGGCAAGCCGGGGGGGGATCTTCAGGGAGCCATAAAGTTGCAGAACCCGGCTTGGTGTGTGTTTACTCTTCGCCAACGTATGAGAGAGAGAGAGAGAGGTAGTGAGATAAACACTGTCATGGGCCATTTCCATCATCTACTCACAAGAGCATAATAAAGCCCTTGTAATATACTAGAACTTGTGTGGTCCCGGGGTCTAATTTGCATACTAATTACTCAGTGCAAATGGGAAGGACGGGTGGGGAGGGAGGGCATGTGGGCGAGGGGGACTGGACTATTTGCTCTGCCATTTCATATCATGCTAACAAGCTAATCCAGCGTGCAGTTAGCTCCTGATATATAACTGCTCATTAGTATTATAATAAAGTACATGAAACAACCATAAAACGTTATATACTGCACAAGTGTTGTTTTCTTGCCAATTATCTGCGGGCGGATTTATCACCGCAGTTGTTGCAAATTCCCCTTGGTGAGGTTTGGGTCGAATAAAGAAAGGTGTTGGGGGGGGCAGTAGGGGGGATTGCTTTCAAGGGGGAGAACATGTGTTTTCTTAAGTAGCACTTACCAATGCGCCATTTCATATGAGAGAGAGGGAGAATATTGCATCTTTAGGAAGCTGAGAGGGGAAAGGAGCCCAGTGCTCTGAATTCAAACCAAAAAACTTCTGTCCAATAGGGCAACAGGATCCAATATCCTCCACAATGGACCAGATCCTGCTCTCATTCCTAGCAGGCAAAACTCTGAAGTAATTCTGTCAATCTCAGTGGGGTTGCTTCAGAGTGCATTCCAGTATCCAGGGCAGAATGTGGATCCATGTGATCATCTGCTCTCTAAAATAATACCTATAATAATACTTAACTGGCTTTTGCCACAGACATTAATTAGTCCACTTAGCTCTAACCATGATGGGTGCTATACAAAACCCTGACATGGCCACAAGGCCTTGTGAGATGGAGGCATCCTTACAGACGGAGAGAGAAGCAATCTGTTCAAGGTCACCTAGAGAATCCCACAGAGCCGGGAACTGAACCCCTGAGTCCTGACTCCTGTGCTCACACAGCACCGCTCACACACGGTTCCACTCTTCACGGACAGATAGTATGTCTATTATTACTCATTGAGCGCTGATGGCTACCATCAAATACCAAGGACACAGTCCCTATTCCAAGGGGCTTACAGGCTAAGCGTTGGATCCGTCCCTCACTGAGATCAATGGACAAATGCCATCAGCTTTAATGCCAGGCAGACTGGGTGCAAATGTAGTCTGCATGTGACAGATACCAGGGCTGGGGATATGAGGAAGGGGACTGGCCTTTCTCCTTATAACAACAGGAGAGGATGAGATGCAGTGGGGGGAGTGAATCCCTGGGGCTTTTGTTTGGTCTCTCTCTGTCCTCAGTCTCCAAACACTGGCTTGTAATGTGAGAACATCACAGCTCCTTTAATCACCACAAATACATCTACACCTCCTCCAGCACACACTACACTGGGGGGAGTAATTTTCCCATTTCCTGATTCCCAGAAAGCTGCACTAAACTCAGAGCCACCAGCTGCTTTGTAGGCTCCTGCAGGCTCCATCTCTATGCCACGCCAAAGTATTTAATAATAATTTGTCATCCATTGGGTTCAAATTGCTTCATAAAGGTGGGTCAGCATCATCATCTCAGTCACAGAGGGGGAAACTGAGGCAGAGAGAGAGCAAGGCAGTTACTTGCTCAAGGTCACACTGCCTGTCAGTGGCAAAGGTAGAAGATTAGAACCCAGGCCCCCGACTGCCCCATGCCCCATCCCTTCCCAAGCTGTCTGCAGCCATGTCCTCAGATGCTCGTATGGTGAAATCTGTAGCAGAGGCCACTCTCCCTTCTTCGGAAACCACCCCAAACACACCACGCACGATTCTGCTGCACTTTATTATGAGTTTGGTGCGTCCCTCGGGCTCTTGGCGAGGAACGTTTCTCTTTCTCACACAGCCTTAGAATTTGTCCATCTCGCCCTACACTACAGCGCTGCGGAAATTTGCCTTCTCTCTTCATTTTCGTTCGCCACCATGTGCAGACACTGGGGGACAGCTCCTTCCAGCCAGCATATGGCTGATACCAAGCGTCTGGACTAGTTTGGGAGAATCAGAGAAAACAGGCACTTTCCGGTTTGATCAGGAGCAGGAAGGGGTCCCATGCAATCTCATGCCACATGACAAGAAGGATCTCACCCCCCTGTTGAAGGGCTGAGGGGCCTGGGAAAACGTTCTCCTGCACCCACAGTGTTGTTTTCTCATACGACACACCCTCCTCCCCTCTGGAGAGCACTGCTGGGTCAGGGCTACCCACACCTATCCCAACCTGCCGGCGGCCTCCAGGATGGCGGGTGGCCTGTCACGTGAGAATGATCAGCTGCTCCATTTGGGGTAGCAACAGGGTGCGTCTGCACCTCTCCCTTCAATGAGGCAGGTTCCCACAGAAGCCATAACACCCCCCCACACACACACACATACACGCACACGCTGCTGATTCTGCCCTTCCAGGTTACTCAGTGCTACGTCACTTGCTTTGGGATCGCGAGGTGCTGACAATTTCTAGTCCGCTCTACCCTGCAGCAGGGCCAAGGGCCCGCCGCTAGGCACCAGGCTATACCGTGGCTGGGCAGAGAGATCGGCTGATGGATGCATAGATAGTGGGCTGCAGAACCTATCCAGCTAAAGGAGGGCAGAAGGAGCCAGCAGGCCCCAAGGTTCAGCGGCATGCCAGCCAGCCGGCAGAGACAGGGTGCTGTGTGTCAACTCCTGGTTTGCTCTGAAAGTGAATGGTGACAGGTCCATCCCACAGCTTCCCCCGCACGGCCCTCTCAGCACGCTCTCAGGCCCGGGGAGCTTCACTCTTACTGACAGGGGCTCAGACAGACTATGAAAGGGTCAAGAACCCTCCCCACCCCTTACAACAAACTGGGAAACCGGGAGCCCCTATTCCTGCAACAGCTGCTTCAAAGGATAGACAAGCTGGAGACCTTCAGAAGGCACCCATCAAACTTGCTGACCATTCACAGACACGCACCTGCTCTCCGGGATCAGCAGCCAAAGTCACCGCCACTTTCTTGGCGTTACCGCGCTTCCTGCTCAGTCCCAGCACACACACACACGTCAGATCCACTGATATCTACTGTAGTTATTTCTAAGGCTCCCACCACCTCGATATAGCGCCACATATTCGCTCTCAAATTTACATGCACGGATACACAGAATCCCCCACATACCTGTACTCATTTACCAACACACTCTGGCTCACGCAGTTCCACATGCAAACTTACATACACCGTGTCACTGACACAGTCCCATCCATATACACACACCCAGTAATATATATACACAGATACAGTTACATTCTCACACTCACACCGATTCTCTCTCTCTCTCTCACACACACACACACACGCATACACGCACACGCACACACACACGTGCGCTCACCCTTGCTGCAAAGTATTTGCTTATTTATGGCCTTTTTTTTTTTTTTTGTCAGTGAGAAGCAGGAGTGACAGCTCCCAGCAGTGGGGCTATGTCTGTCTAACTCCATAATAAGGGGCATGATATCCATTCTGCTGCTAGCAGGGAGTGAATCACAGAGACACAACCGCCCCCTCCCCAGAGCTGTGAGAGAAGTGGTTTTGCGTTCACTCACTCCACTGCTTGTTAGCATCACAATATCGGGAGCAAAGAGTGACCCCAACACCACCACCTCCCTCTCCTCTCCCACTCTGAAAGGAGACACACATACATGCACAAGGGGAAGGCTCACATCCCCACAGGGATTTAGTAAGACTTGAAACCATTTTAATAAACTCATTAGGGGGTTAGAGAAGAAAGGGAACACCCCGGCTTCCCTGGCCTCTGAGAGATAGGTAGAAAGCAGTCACCACACAGCAAACGTCAGCACTTACTCTGTCAGACTCGGTACCCGGCACATCAGAGCTGTTCTGATGGGGGAATGGATCTTGGGGAAGGGAAGCAGCTTCTCTTCTAAGCTCTGTCTTGCATGGCTGGCTCAGGGACATGCCCTTTTACACCCTATCTCTGTTCTTCGCTGGGTGCGGAGGGGAAATTCCCAGAGTCAGCCACAGTTCAAGCATTTTTTGGCTGAGTTTGGGGCAAAAAGCAATACACTGTATTGAAATCAGCATCAAGCCTTGGAATTCTGAGCAGGAACTTGAGCGCTGGTTCTGGAGAGCTTATGGACCCCGAAATCCCAGACCGTCCCTGCAGGGAGTGGTGCAGGAGCAATGGGCTGTTTTAGTTCAAACCTTTCCTGCCCAAAGCCCCCAATACAGACGGCTGACCAGTAGGGGAGCTCCTAGTTACAGGTTTTTCCCAGGAGATAAATAGAGGGCAGTAAAAAGATTGTTACATCCTTTCAATAAAGATTTTTTTTCCCCTTTCCCAGACAGCTTGTGAAATGTTTTAAAAGCTTCTCACATTTCCAGTGAAACCCACAGAGAAGAATTTTGCTTGTTATCAGCCCTGGAAACCCCTGATAGATGGATGACATTCCCCCCCCCCCCCCCTTTTTTTTTTTTTTCTCGCGCTCTCTCTTCTTCTTCTTCTTCTTTTTTTTTTTTTTTTACAAGCTGAAAAGAGAGTCACTGTGTGTTTTATAACCGGCTCTCTGCATTTCAAAAGCTCCACAAGAGCTCTCTGCTAACCCCGATAAGCCCAGGGCTCTTAGAGTCTTAAATACCTTTGACAAGCTATACATTACAGCGCTAATAATTTGCCAAATTTGCGCCCATAATATGATATCTGTAAAACGTCAAGGGCGGTAATGCGATTAGCGGCCTCAAATGAAATATCGAACACTCAGCATTTAGGCCCTGAATAGGGGAGAAAGGAAAGGAAATCAATTTCAAAAGCAGGAGGGAAAGAGGCGATAAGCGTGTAATAAAAAGGGAGAGATGGGAGAACGGGCGGACAGAGAGAAGGAGCATCTTGTTTTCCATGTTCTTCCCTGTTTGGCATTCAACCCTTTAAAAAAAAAAAACAACTTTTACAAATGAGTCAAATGCAAAGCTGCCAAATAACATTTGGTCGCCGTAACAACCCCTGGATTTGGGGGAGAGAGGGCGGCCATTTACTCTGACTCCCACCCCAAACAGTTTGGGTCCATAAAACACAGGATGTGAAATTACAAGGAGTCTGAGGGTGGGCTGCCCCCGCCCCTCTGCCCCGCTCAAGGTGGGGGAATCATAATGTACTAATTATCTGAAACCACTGCAAGGAGAAAAGAAACTGTCACATACCAGGCCGTAGACTAAATAACAGCGTCCCACACCTGCAGCTTTATGAGCCCTGGCTGAGCAGAAGGGGGGGATTCCCTGCTTCCTGTGACACTCTGGAGAGTCTCCAGCAAGCCAATGCCAAAGCACGGCGCGACCCTTTGCTGGACACGAGCCGTGGCCTCAAGCACATGCAAAAAGGGTTGATTTTCTTTACTTCTGGTTCAAGGTGGAAACTCAGCTTTCTCCAGGCCCAGGCCCTCCGTGTGACCCATTCCCCCAGAAGAAGGAAGAGTGGAGGGGAGAAGGGGCCGGGGAAGTCTTCACGGTGCCGGGGAGGACATGGGGAGTTCTGACCAACAGAGCCAAATTTGGCCCCTAGAAACAACAGGGCCAACCCAAGTCCCAACTTCTCCAGACTGCTCCCTGCTGGCCACCCTCAGCAGAGCGATCGCTGCCGTGGTCGCTTTGAGGCAGGCTGGCTAGACGGCTCCGATGGAATGAAGGGGCAGGTATCTGCCCACGGTTCTGTGACTGAGACAGGGACCCACCCCCCTGGACTACGGGCATAGCCCAGACCTAGGTCATGGATGTGGGTGCAATTCTGCTGATGCCAGTGTCTGAACCTCACCCGTGACATCAAAGGGGATGGGAGAAAGACAACATCCTTTCCCTTCTCTGAAGAAGACCAGAGGCTCTGCTCAATGCCCAGCTCCACAGCTCTCCCAGCCCGCCCAACCATCGATATCCAGGGCCTCGCACGCTCTGCAAGCCCAAGAATCTGCAGCACACTGATGACATGTCTGCCCCTTGCAGAAACCCACATACAAACCCAGCTCCAACACAGTGAGTTGCAGAGGACACCTGGTGCAAACCAGGAGGGGAGAGTTCAGAAATTCATGGAGTTTAAGGTCAGAAGAAACCAACAGACCTTCTAGTGTGACCTCCTATATATCACAGGCCTTTACAATTCACCCAGCTACTTCTCTGCCACCCACCCTCACATGCCCAGCCCTGAGACTCCGAAGAAAAAATATGAGCTCCCTGCACTACATCTTGGAAACCAGCCTACTGGGGTCTCGTGACTCCCGTAGCGCCTGGCTTCACAAGTGCCCAGCTGTGGCACACCCAGCGCTAGGTCTACACTCCAACCGGAAGGGTGACGGCAGCATGTGTAGACGTACCCGAGGGCCAACAGCAGTGACACTACGGCAGCACAGACTTCAGCACAAGTTAGCCAGGGTCCCAGGTGGGCCTGCCCCGTCCAGAGCTGTCACAGCTTCACTCATGGTAGCTAAATCAGAGCTCACTCGGGATGTCTACGCACGCTACAATCACACCTCCCACTGCAGGCTAGCCAGCGAGGGCAGCGCGAGCCAGTGGGAGCCAAAACAGACGGTGGGGACAGAGTGCTAGTGAAAGGGGCCGGATTGCCAGCCGCTGGCCATGGAAGGGATACAGCCCAGGTAGCTGCCAGGTCAGAACCTGAATCCTGAACCCGGAAGTGTCACTTCGAGAGGTCAGACTTCAATCTCCAGGAGAACTTTTGGTTTCTGGCCTCTCTGCCAAGGCTGCCAACAAGGAGGCAAATTGTGCTGTTGGGTTTTTGCAAGATGGACACCTGTCCACTAGGAACCTGGCTGAGACCCTCCATACTCCTTTGGCGGAAGATTAATTACGGCACTCTGAAGATATACAGGGCTACGGAAGCAGCGTTGTTATTATACACCACTGAATCGCCAGAAGAAGACAGTAGCTTTCAGAAACCGCTGACTTGGTTTGAACCTAGAGGTGAAACACTCCACAGTCCATTTACCATCTGCTGACAAAACGGCCACATAACACTCCACACCTACTTGAGATGCGACTTTCAAAGAGGGCTTCATGGTTTAAGCCAGTTTCTCACTATTCTGGATCAGGATGAGGCCTACACATCTGCCTGCAGTGGGGGTTCTTACGCTGGTCTCTGAAGCATTCGGTGCTTTCACTGTCAGAGACACGATACCGGACTAGGTGGACCACCGGTCTGATCCAGAGTGACAATTCCTATGTGGGGATTTTACATTACAAACAAACTAAATTCACACCTACAGGCCAATCTGTTGGAATAAAGGCACCCGTCTGGGTGAAGCTGAAAATGGTGAGGGAAGCGGGGCTGACCAGGTGACCCACTGCTTAGTCAGAGAGGGCCCTGGTCTCTGGGAGCAGAGGTGTGGGGGTATGAAGAGTCCAGGGGACCAATGCAGGGGTCCTTGGGAATGGAGATTCACAGCATTGTGACAGGGACGCAGAGGAAAGACACGACAACCACCTCTTCGCTCCCACTGAGGTGCCTCGGGTCTCCAGCTCAGATGGGCTGTGCAGGCACAAAGAGGTGTGTTATAAACCTAGGGCCAAGCTCAGCCCTGGTGAAGTGAGCTCAGATCCACCGAAGTCAAAGAACGGAAGCCCAGCACACTCACACGAGGCCGGCAGTAGGAGCTCTCGGTGGGCTGCTCTCTGGTGGGTAAAGTTGTCAGGCCCTTACCAGGATGTAGCTAGCCCTCTAAAACCTGTGACCACGTCCCCTGGCTGATCCATTGCCTGCCCCATCCATAGGAAACCCATTACCCATCCTGATCACTAAGGGTGACACTCACCCCTGTGCAGGGGGTCGGCTCAAGGCCTCATGCACCACTTAAGTCGCCCGAACAGAGCAGGTGAGGGAGAAATCCGTCAATGCAGTAATGCAAGGACCCAAAGAACCTGACAGTTCCTCTAAGAAATGCCCCTTCCTCATCCCAGGGAAATCCAGCATGGGGCCCTGTGCAGTACATACGCTGTGCCAACTCCGCTCCCGCCCCCACCGCAGCACATCTGGACCGAAGATGGGCTCTGCGGTGTGGATCCAGAGCTGGGATTTGGATGCCTCGAAGTTCAAAGTGGTTTATTCACAATGAATAATGATCACCTTTGGAAACTTCATTCTCAAGGATGCTGTTGGTTTGAGAGAGACACGGTGGGTGAGGCTATATCAGTTACTGGGCCAACGCCTGTTGGTGAGAGAGACAAGCTTTTGAGTGACACAGAGCTTTTCTTCGGGTCTCTCTCCCCGACAGAAGTTACTCCAATAAAAGATCTGACCTCATCTACCTTGTCTCTCTAACATCCGGGGATCAACACGGTTACAACAACCGTGCAAACAACATTAGCTTGAGAGATAGTCCCCTCACAAAGCGAGGGGCTGGTCCTCTCTACAAAGCGAAAGGACTCGTTAAATGGAACTCCTGTGATATTACTGGGAACTCCATTCGTAGATGTCAAAGCTTTGTACAAGAAGTGGACCGGTTTTATTTTATTGTTCAGGTGGAAAACTGTAGCCCAGAGAAGAAGTGACTAGCTTAAGGGCTCAGCGATAGTTCGTGGCAGAGCCAGGGCCAGACCTCAGACTGCCTGACTCCTGGTTTGGTCGCCTATTCGCTGGCCCACTCAATCCGCCAGGCAACCCCCCTTTACAAAGAAAGCAGTCCTTTGCAAAATTCAGCTCCAGGTCCGGAGGTGAATTTCACAGTTTGGGGGTTCCCACAGCGGTGGGTTTGATTTGGACTCATCTCTCATTTGAACACAGCTAAATGGCCGCACGGAAAACCCAGCTGCCAGAGCACAAGCCAACTGACCCGCCATTTCACAGCCTCTCTCTCCAGGGTGAATGGTTCTTCCCTTCCCCCCATTTCCAATGAAAGGTTCATCCTCTGACCTGTCAACATGCCTGCTGGCACCGCCAGTCTGTGTCCATCACACCGCTTAGCCCAGGCCTAGGAACCAACTTATCACGGACAGCTCACTCGGGGACGATAACGTAGGTGGGCGCAGCAGACAGCCAAGCAAACACCAGGCTACCGTCCCTCAGAACCACCCCCTACAAGGGGCACTTTGCTGCAAACTGTAAATCCCTGGGGCCCCTCAGAGACAGGGCTGGAGTCTCCAGGCTGCCTGGCCCTGGGCAATCCGACAGCGGAAAGTGCTGACTCCTCAGTGGGAACGAGAAAACAGGCCTGTTCCAGGGCGGGGCGGGCTCTGCTCCCTTGGCCAAGCATGGAATGGCCATTACAGGGCCACTTCATGCGGCACCACGAGTCATTAAAGCCAAGAACGCTTGGGGAGCCATCAGTACCGGCCAAACGACTTCCCCAGATGTGGCTGGTTCTCAGGATGTGGGAGTCCCCATGGATGCCCACCTCCGATCCCAGTTCCTCCAGACAAAACATTCCCAGCATTCGATCCCCCACCCAAGACCCCACGAGCAGGAGCTTTCTAGGCCATTTAGCAGGAGGCAGTGTTTGGTTTTGAACAGATGTTTCTTCCCCCTAAGTCCCGAGCAGCCCTGCTGCCTCTGAGCCGAGAAGGCAAACGACTTCCACACGCTTGTTTAAGCTCAGGCAGGTGCGTGCGCACACACACAGACAGACAGACAGACAGACCCCGGCTCTACACCACAATTGTTTGTGTACCTGAACTCCACAAAACAAGTGCAGATAAGTCTGAGTATCCTGCACGCACAAGCCTTCGATGCTGAGAAGTTGGCCTTTGCCCATCCTTACCACAGGCTGGGTAGGATGGCCCAATGACTAGGACACTAGCCTAGGACTTAGGGGACATCTGCCACTTGCTTGCTAAAGTGACTTGTGCGGGGTGAGTTTGGGCAAGTCACTTAGCCTCTCTGTGCCTTGATTTCCCATGTGCACAACGGAGATAACAGCTTTGCACTGCCTCACAGGCAGGTGTGAGGCACTTGGCACAGCAATACATTCAGCAACAGTAATGGGGGCCATCGAAGTATCTTAGAGAGTCACGCAACAGTGGGACTACGTGAGACACTGGGACTGGTCAACAGGGGATGAACCACGCGATAATTGCCCTGTTCTGCTCATTCCCTCTGAAGCATCTGGCCCCGGCCACTGTAGAAAGATGTGGCTCGATGGGCCATTGTCCTGACCCAGTATCTCCAGTCTTATGTTCTTACACCTCAGCTTTGTCCTGTACTTAGATAGGAAATAGCTACATGGGAAGGGCTGGCAAGGGCTGAGCTTTTAAACGGTGACCACAGACAAACACTATCTGGGACTAAGCAAGAATAATTTCCATTGACTTCAACCAGAGGTACACATTTTTTTGTGCCAGTGGCTAAAATGCAGAATGCCACTTGGGGTGGGTTACACATATTTTGCACACTCACGGCTTACTGTACTGTGTCACTGACACCAGGTTTTGACCAGTTTGTGCAGGCTAACCCATTTCCTGACCACTAGCTCAATTTGGTTCCCATCAGTGTTGAGGTGCGGTAACAGAATCAGAGCACTTCCATTAAGAATCCCAGTTTTCAGCTGCTCATCACTTTCCACCCACATCGTATTAATTCTGAATTTCTTGTGTCTGTTCTTGGCCCAAACGTGGATTTTTGTGGCTCAAGGACAGAAAGTTTGGGAGGGCTCCATCGGGTCATTCCTGAGAGATCCAGATGAAACACATTTACACAGTGTATGTCCAGACCTCCCTCTAGGGACTGCTCCCAATAGGATAACAGCCTACTTTTGCTATCAGCTGATGAAATAAGGAAGTCCTGAGCTGGCTGATTAGCCAAGCTTAAAGCCCCTTTGCATCAACGGAATGATAGAGAATCTCGACTTATTTTTATTTTCTTTTAAACTGATACTATTAATTCGCCTCCCTCCACCCATATAACCAGGGTCCCTTAGTGCTCTGAGCCCAACTGGACGGGACTCAAAGAAAGAAAGAAGTTACAATTCCATACACTTCAAAAACATCTAAATATTTCCTGAAACAACTTTGCCATCTATTGTGATGTCAACAACTTCTTCTTCTTTTTTTTTAATAGCTACATGAAGCTGCTCGTTTGGGGGTCAGGAAGTAGTCCTGAGGGTGTAGGATTAGAGGGCAGAGTACAGGGGAGGTGGTTTTGTTGCTTGGCTGTCAAACACACACAAACACAGAGTACTATTTAGTACATAGCACCTGGAGAGCCCGTCAGGAACAGAACCCATTCTGCTAAGTGCTGCACAAATATTAAGAGGCAGTCTCTGTCCCAAGGCGCTTCCAGTCTAAATTACATACACACCTGGACACAGATATACATTCCTGTTGCAGTGAAAACAACAAGCACACCAGGATGCCTGGGGAAAAGTAATCGGACCTACAGGTAATGAGTAAGAAACACATACCTAGGAAGCAGAAACGGCTGAGAAAGAACAAGGCATGACATGAGACAGCACGTTCACCTGAACACGCAGTGTGACAGGGCAGAACAAAGAGGTCAATGTCATTCCGGGCTGCACACGCAGCGGCATCGCAGCTTGGAGCAGAGAGCGGGTGGACTCTTTCTGGGAGGCGCTGGGGCAGCGATACTGGGAATGGGCTGTTCTGTACTGGGCACTTCCATACCAGAGAGAGGCAGACAGACAGACAGACTGGAGGCAACAAAAGCCATCAAGGGTCTGAGTTATGAGAAAAGCTTCAAGGAGCTGACTGTGCCTCTGGGACCTAAGTGAGAACTCAGGCTGTGAACATCAGGAAGGAGAGAAACTCCTTAGGGTCTGGGGGTGTATAACAATAACAGAAGAATACTCTGCACGTATCTAGTGAATAGCCAAGTGCCCGACAGACATTAAGGGCTGTTCTGTGCTTTTAAGGCATGGCCCAGCACCACAGGCCAGCACAGAAGTGCTAGGGTTTCTGTGCCCCCCTTTATAAGGATGCAGGATCCACTCCTTCCCTGGTCCCTTTGGAGCCCTGCAGGGGCTTCCACTTGCATGGCGACTCCAGGATACTGGTATGGGGTGGAGGGAAGCAGGGCTGTCCCCCACAGGAGGACTCAAGGAAGTGGCAGTGGGGTAGGGTGGGAAGCCGTGGATAATATCCTGGAGGTGTGCATGGCATCCTCTGTTCAAGATGCATCCTGCACACAGTTCACCTCCTAGTACTGACTGCCATGCCTGCAGTCTGGTCCCAAACGGAGCACCTCTCCCTTTGACATTCCCCCACTCTCAGCACACTCCTCACGCCCCATTCCTCTCCCAAAGGAAAGTTCGGCAGCACTGGCTTTCAGCAGCTGGCCCGGCACGTTCATCACCAGGCAATGAGCTGCAGAGTCTCTTGTTAGGGGACTCGAATGTTGGCTTTGATTAAGTGATGGACACGAAAACACACAAAGACACAAACACATTGCCAGGGCCCGTCCCTGGAGGAAAGCGGGGGGGAAAGAGACAGAGAAAACAAACAGCCGTTTTCACCCCCCAAACCGTATAATTTTGTGTAAATTTTTACTTTAAACATCTCTTTTTTTCCTGAGCTGTGATATAGGCCCTGTCAAAGCTAGGGCCAATTACTGCCATTAGGTTCCCATTATGTCACTGCTTCTCCCCCCATTATGAAGGTCTTCAGCACACAGAGCTATAATCTTCACTCACTCTCGCTCCATCACTCCCAGAAGGAATAAAATTGTTTAAAAAAAAATAAAGCCTTTATTTTGCCCCTGTCAACTCTGAAAAGGAAGGAAGGGGGGAAAAAAAGAAAGAAAGAAAGAAACTGGTAAAGTTTTTAACTGTGAGGTTGCCAAAAGGAACAAGAGAAAGCAGATGAGGAGAGTCCAGTGTGTTGAGAGCAGAGCTGCGCAGCAGCTGGGGGAGTTTTACTCTTTTTTACTCACTACCTAGACATTTGCTTCCCCTCTTCCCTGCCGGTCCAATTCCAAACTAAGCCTGACCCTGGCATTACAGAGGGAGAATCCAAGACGGGTCTCGCCTCGCACGTATGCTGGAACCGACATGGCTCACGAGACCTTTGCTGATGTTCTACCTGCCACCTGATGCCATGGGCTACCCATACCCAGGGCTCTCACAAAGGGGTGGATCCACAGCCTGCCCCATCACCTGACGGTGCCAGCAGGGAGGCTGCCAGCGGTTCAGAAGGGATGCTGAACTGTGAGGCCTTGATCATAGAGCGTGTGTGAGCGTGGGAACGATCCAGGGCCTGACGTGGCTGGACGGGGCTGACCAGGGGCAGCAAGCAGGCTGGTCTCCTGTGCAGTGACAATAAAGGCACGCCAGGCTCACTGTGACTTGAAGGAGAAGCAGCACACCCACCCTCACACCTGGGCAGGGCAGGGCAGGGACACGGGGCTCTGCACAACCAGCACAACAGGTGCTTCTAGGACCCTCCTCAAAAACCAGGCCAATGTCACCCACTTGAAGGCCCGTGCCCATGGCACAGCCTCAGGGACTGGAGTGCCACACGCCAGCAGGTAGCTTAAGCCAGCCCCGCATCTGTCTGCTCCCAGCTGAGCTGAAATGGGGGCTGATTCCAGACGGACTCAGCCAACAGCTCTACTTACAGTGGACCCATCACCATGGGGTCCAGGTGCTAGCTGACCCCCCAGCTGCTGCCTTTGCTGCGTGGATTTTGTGCAAGGCACAGACAAAAGAGGCAGCCCTGCTTCAGCCCTGGGCAATACAAGGACTAGAGATGGGTGAGCTGGCTCCAGAAGAATGAAAGGGCAAGAGACAAGGCCAAACTGCAATGGTCAGAGCCTGATCCCCACTTCTCCAGAGCCTGGGAGCTCAGGTCCAGAGCTTTGGTTCAGGCTGGGACTGGAGGCAGACACTGTCACTGAGATAAAAGCAGTGTAGCAGACAGGCTCTGGGAGAGCCTGGCCTCGGGCTGCTTGCCCAGATCCTAGAGTGCTGGTGAGTCACCATTTCGCATCCAGGAATCATATGGGATAAATCTCCCACCGAGCACCTACAAGAACCTCTCAGCTAGCACCAACGGCTCTTCCTCTTGCATTGCTTCTAGGGGCTGACTCTGGATCTGTCGGAAGGCCTCTCAAACCCAGTGAAAACAAAGGCCCACGTACCCTGGGCTTGGTGCACGGCCAGAGTGGGCACTGGGCTTCCTGGCGGCAATAGGCAAAGGCCACAAGCTCACAATGAATCCCTGAGCTCCTGTGCTACTACTCAACTGAGACCCAAGATCTAGCAGCAGACATTTCAGACCCGCCCTCGCTCCGCTCCAGTACCCCTGCTCCCCCCCACGAGCACCCCCTGTGAAACCAGAACATGCGCCCTCCCGCCCGGGTCCCCCAAACCACCACAGATAACTGCATTTGAGGCTGCGGGCTTGCAGAAATAAAGAAGCGTCATTTCAGCTAAAGCAACGTCCTCCCTTGCGCCTTGTCCCCGAGAGCAAAGGGACCTCACAGAACCACCCCTGCTTTGAATGCAAAGGTCTCGACCACTCCTTCGCGGAGAGAGGGAATGAAAGAAAAGAAAAAGTGACAGACACTTTGGCTTCCCCGAGCGTAGGGCTGAGCCAGGGGAATGAAAGTGCTTCACGGCAACCCAGTGAGCTGTCACTTATGCGAGCCTGTGTTTGTGAGACACAGAGCGGGGCCTAGACTGCCAATCGCCGGCTTTCCACCAAACCCCCTTTTGTTTTTGTTTAAATCAAATCAAGGGTCGCTGTAAGTTGCACACCAAAGCAATTTGCTGAGTATTCTTTCTCTCCGCCGTGCCAGCAGCAACCCTTGGTAACTGGAGGCAGCCCGTGTGAAGGGGGGGGAAGGAAAGAGGAGGATCGACCCACTCACTCAGAGGAGGACAAGGGGATGGCAGCGGAGGAAATGATCCAGGAACAACAAGGGAAAAGCCGCTTGATTGGGCAGTGGGGAAGAGGTTCAGATCCCAGCTTAGCTGAACTGCAGGGCAGCTCCTGCCCCTGGGTCTTTGCTACTCCCTGGGTGTCGGGAATTGACCCTTCCCTGCTGTAACAACTAGCCCGACCAGGGGATCTGGGTGGGCAGGAGTGCTCTGCATGTGGTTGGCTTTCTATCCTGGCAGGCGGACCAACGAGTGAGCCCCACCACACGGACGCTCCTGTGCTGGGGACCACTCAGGAAGGACTAGCAGTGAGCCCTGGCTTTCCCTGGGAGGGCCAGTGCCTGGCTCCACCTGGCCACACTCAGCCCCTGTGGGTTGGGACACGAGCAGCAGCACACACCCTGTGATGGAGCGGGTCACCATGTGGGACACAGTTCCCCTGCCCCGGTTGCGGCTGGCTGGAGCAGGGAGGTCTGTGTCTGGGGAACGCCTGGGCCCTTTGCCGGGCAGTGGAATGGTCAGGGAGGCAGAGCCCGGCGCTGCTTTACAGCACCCGTCTCTGGCCAGCAGGAAAGCTGTTCTCCAAGGCAGGGCTGAGGGACTGAAGGGGGAATGGGTGCGAGAGGCGCCGTGCCGCAGCGGGAACCCCAGGGGCCTTGCCAGAATGCCCTAAGGAGCCATGGGGAGCACAGGGTAGAACGGCAGCTGCATTTCCCTCGGGCTGGTCTTCCTCTGCCAGCCACGTCCGACGGGAAGGGTCACAATCTCCACTGCAGCCCTCTCCCCCCACCCCACGGCACACTCCCAGGGCAGAGACAGCCCATCGAGTCCATTTCCCTGCAGCCCAGGCAGGATCCTCTTGCAGGCCCGAAGGAGAGAGCTAAATCAGAACGAAGGACGGGGGAGAGGGACTCCCAGGCTTTGGAGAGCAATCCAAAGGACTGCCGGATTACCGGGCAGCCACAGAGGAAGATAAGGACGCTGCTGAGAGGCGAAATGATTCTGTTGCCACACAGGACGTTACCCTCTGCAGGAAATGGAGATGAGAGACTGTCAGGGACTGAGGCGTAGAAAAAGAGGAGGTGCTGGAAGAAGCTGAAGAATGAAAGAGCAGCAGGTCCGCAGGCCCACACGGGGCACATGCAGGAGTTCTGGAGCAAGGTTAGAACGGAAGGGATGAGCAGCCACCAAAAACATCCTCTCTCCCACTGAAATCAGCTACCTCACCTGAGGGCTGGAGGGCAGCCACTGCTGGAAGTGTATTTCAATAAGGCACTCGGGGTGATCTTGGAATTGCAAATCAGCAAGCCCTATCTCAGTAGCAGGTAAACTGGTTGAAACAACTGCAGAATTAAACTCGTACAGAGACCATTGTGATACCCAGCAGCATGGCTTCCGCAAAGGAAAATTGGATCTCACTTCTCGGCTGGAATTCTTTGAGTGAGTCAGCAAAACAGCGGAAAAAGGGGAACCAAAGATGACACCATTTACTTGACTTTCCAAAAGCCTTTGACAAAGTCCCTTACAAGAGGCTACTAAGCAAACGGAGGCCTGGTCTACACTAGACAATTCGGTCAGCTTAACTATGTCGCTCAGGACAGCCTCTCCCATCAGCACAGGCAGCGTCTACACTTGAGCACCACCGCGGTGCTGCTGTAACGTCCCAAGTTTAGACAAGCCCTAAGTCACCAGGGGGTGAGAGGCCAAGTTCTGTCACGTATTGAGAACTGGCTCCGAGACAGAAATAGAACAGGAATAAATGTTAAGTGTTAAATATCTGCCATGATTACAAATGAGGTGCTCCCCTAAATTCCACACCAATGTGTCAGAGGGACCTAACTATGCTAAGGGAACGGGCAGCTTGATGAAATGCAAGGTAACGCACATTGGAAGGAATAACTTGCACTCCTCACATTCATTTCCGGGCTCTAAATTAACTGTAGCCACTCAGGAAAAAGACCTGGGAGTCACTCTGGGCAGTCAATAGTCAACAGCACGCCCTTAGCTGATATATTGTGTTCGGTTCTGGTCATGCCATCTCTACAAGAAACCGAGGGGTTCAAAGATGGAAGAGAAAAAATATTAGAGGCCTGAGGGAATCATTGTATACAAGGAGATTGAAAAGACAGACAGTTTAGGGAGAAGATGAATATGAGTGCCCATGCTGGATGTATCAGAATAATGAATGGGAAAGAGAAGGCAAACTGGGTACTCCTATTTCACATTTCTCTTACAAGAAGAGTAAGGGGACATTCAAAGAATCTGAAAGGCAACACATTTAAAACTGATCAAAAGGCAATATTTGTATACACAAGATATAGTTAAACCGTGGAACTCACTGCCACAAGATATCATTGAGGCCAAGATCATAGGAGGATTTAAAAAAATGACTAGACAGGTATATGGATAATGAGATCATCCACAGTTACATTGGTTAGGCTAAAAACTATTTTTGTTTTTTAGAAGAGATATAGATGCTTCTGCTTCAGGACATAAGCCAACCTCTTCCTAGTGGGGGGTAGGAAGAAATTCTTCCTAAACCCAGTTTATTCCAGAATCCTACATTATGGTGGGGGGAGAAGATTAACCTTCCTCTGAAGCATCTGGTACTGGCCTCTGTCACAGACAGGATACTGGACTTGATGGACTACTAATCTGATCCAGTGTGTCAATTCATACATTCCTCAGACTTCCCCGCCCCCAAGAGGAGCAAAGTCCCCAACGATCCTAACCCCTGATCCATCCTCCTCCTAACCCAGTGGCTTTAAAAGAGTTAAAATAAAACTTCCACACAACAGGAAAAAAGAGCCCGAGAGAGAAAGTTAATTGAAAATGCTGTTTAATTTTTCAGCTCCACTGGATTACACCCCAGCACAGATGGTTCATCAAGACAGTCTCTGTCTGTATCGCTGTCCGTCCCAGTCTCTCTCTCCCCCCCACCCATATATAAGGGAGGGGGAAGGAAAAAAACACAGCAGGCAGTAGCTCAAAAAAAAAAAAAAAGGCAACTTAACACAAAAGAGCATTCTGTGCAGCTCTTTTCAAGGCACTGGGACAATGCTCCCAACTTGATCCTTTCATAAAGAGAACGTTTCAGGGTCAGAAAACAGGACACATTAAGCCTGGAGAGGCAGTGCTGGCCATTTTACTGCTGACTTTGGTGGCCGGTGAACGGTTTGTAGTAGAGTTGGCTCGTTTTAGTTATTTTTATAAGGACCCATCTCCTTTAGGGACACTCCAATTTGGGGGTTCCTGGGGCTTGAGTTTTTATCCCCACCCCCCTGCTCCATACCCCATGCTAAAAACAGCCCCACCCTCTTTCTTATCTGAGAAGAGAGTACCTAACCAAGATGAAAGGCAACCCCTTTAACTGGATTGCCCCCGCAAGCCACCATACTAGAGACCCACAAACATCTAATTAAAGCTGTTCAGACACACAGAGCAAATCCTTCCTTCTCTCCCCCTTACCCCTCTTCGGACCATTTCATTCCTATTTCCACTCATGTCTTTTTATTAAATACGCGGTTGAGGTTCAGGGAGAGGGTTGAGGGGTGCAGGGAGCCAATGGGGACCAAACCTGTCCAGGGCTCTGATTTTCAACATCAGGTTGTTTTTTGCCAGGACTGCAACCCATTGATTTGTGAGTTGAAATGGACTGTTAGCACTTTCTGATGAAAATAATCCCTCTCTCCTTGCAAAACACACCACTACCCTCTGTTGTACGGTAATTTGCTCTCCTAATCAAGCCATTTTCCAGAGACACAGGTATGGTGCAAACGCTCTTGCTTTTAATCTCCAGTAAGTTTTGTGTCTTGCGGGTGAGATGAAGAGCTGGATTTCTGTGCAAATCAAACTTCTCAGCCTGCTCAGCTTGGATGGCACACTTTTGATAAAAACCGGATCCAAACCTTTGGCCAAAACTCAAACCAAAGCTATTTCAAAGCTTACATATGTTTTGGAGGTTATTTTTGTTCTTCTGCAGGGTGACAGGTGGGAATAGAGATAACAGGGTCAAAATAGAAAGGCTGGGTCTAAAACCAGGAAGATTCCTGGAGAACTCAAGAGACTGAGACCAAAGGGGCTGGGAGAAGCTTGCAGATACCTTTATAAATCAAACCCATCATTGATGCTCTTTTTCCACCAGCAAAGCACTCATGACCTCAGCCACTGCTCAAAAGCAGATCATGCCATGAAAAGACCCTGAATGTAAATGGAGTAGTCACACAGCATTTTCACTTATTGGATCCAAGAGGTATTCATTTGTTCTGAAGCAGATAGACCCCAGATAAACATGCTGCAAGCACAGGAAGCTGGTGACTTTCCAACCGGCACACATTTCTTCTTGATCCAAAGGATACTCGGAGCTTCTGAAGAAATCCTTACAGCCACGGTGGATGAGCAACAATCCACAGGTAACCAGTGATCAGAAATTAGCCCCAAAACATGTAACTCCATTTTCTATAGCCACTGGGTCATCAGTTTGCTTTATTTTGAATAAATCATTGATCGTCTATAACTTCTATAGCTCTGATTTATTGTCAGACTCCACTGCAGACCTACATTCCTCTATTAAAGCCATTTACAGATGTTTATTAAATGAACAGTCTCAACCCCAGACCTGCCAAGCAGGTAGGTGGTAATACTCCCAGATATTATTCCGATTTACAAATGGGGAAACTGAGACACCAAAGAGGCAAAGTGACTTACTCAAGATCATGCAGAGAGTAGGTGGCAGAGTTGTGAATGGAACCCAGGAGTCCAGGGTCTATGCTCCTAGCCTCCTTTCTCTATCAGACCTAAGCTGCACAGAATCCCCTTTGCTGAAAATAAATCGAACGAGAAAACAGTACAAACGGCTGCAATGTTGGCTGCTCAGAGCCGCAGGTTCCTGATGGGGAGCAGCAGGATAGAGGAAAGAACCTGGAATGACTGAGCTACCGTTGGATTTGCTCTTGTTGCACGGACCGTCCATTGCTTGTAGCTCAATTGCAGCTGCCTTTTATGATTAAGGGGACAGAAAGGGAAGCTTTGCATTAAAAGGGTCACAAATCCACATTTAATTACTCCTAACAAGGCAATTATCGTGCATGTCAGGATGGCACAAACCCTCACAAGGAATCAGCACCGAATGATCATCGCTTCAAAAGACACCTGTCACCGTGACCCACTCCGCGCCGTTCCCCCCTCCGAGCTGTGGGCTCAGAGTCCACGCAGCTGCCATGCTGCTGATGGGCGCTGAAGACACTTGGGAGCATCCCTAGCTGTTGAGCACACAAACGTTGCCAGAAATACAGAAAAGGAATCATCATTCTTGGGTTGGGACAGGCCCTTGGATCTCAGCCTGAAATGCACATTTCGCTCTGTCTAAGCTGGCACTTTTCACCTTTATTTTTCTTTGCTTTGGAACAGGACCTGCCAGCTTCTGTCTCCAATCTCACCTGCCCTGAACAGGAGGCAGAGAGGCCTGCGGCGTGATAACCAGAGCGGCCGAAGGAGAAGAGGGTAGTGGGGGGAGGGGGAGCAGAGATGACTGGAGGGAGGTCGAGAGAGGAACGAAGAAAGAGAAAAGAAAAGAAAAACCCAGCAGTGCACCATGTTGCATTGTTCACGCTCAGACCTTCAATTTGCTCTCTGCATTCTCCTGCAGCGGGGAGAATGTTACGCTGGCTTAAGAGACAAATCAGACACAAAATAAAGACCAAGCACTCAGCAGTAAAGCAATTATCGCAACATTTTATGCCGGGCCTGTTCCTTTTGAAGGCAGCCTGGTGCTGCCCGCATGTACCTTAACCCGTTCCTAATAACCATAAAGTCACCATTATTTACGGTACAAGACATTAAATAAATAATGAAAAAGCTGCCGGCGATGGAGCGAGGCAAGTGGGGGTGGCAGGGAATCTCCTGAGACCAGAGCCGGCACTGCCTTAACCTGCTCTACAGGAAGCAAAGGAAAGCAACTTTACTAAACCTGTGGGGGCTTTTTTTATTTTTTGGCGGGATCCAAGACGTGGGAATCAGGTTAGTCCAGCAGACAGAGTAAAAAAATAATATTCTTTTTTAAAGGCAAAAGCAAAATTAAGTTGCAGGAGATTCCCCAAAGCTAACCACAAATCACCCAGCCCCTGAGCGTTAGACTCACTAGAAATCACACCAAGCAGATCAAAGGCTGTGGGACTAGATTTTGATTTCTGCTACGCTGGAGTAAATCCAGAGTCACTGCACTGATGTCAGTGGAGTTTCTGCAGATTTACCCACTGGCATAACTCGGACCAGAACTGAGCCCATAACGGGTGGACGTTCGTTCACCCCTCAGTTATATTCAGAGAGAAACTAGATCAAAAATCAACTATGAATATAAATACAGGTGTCAACAGGAGTCATCGTCCCCCCCCTAATAAATAAAACATAAGGCACCCATTTCCAGCTGACAGCCCTTCTTACCCCATCATCTGGCCTGAGTCTCAGTGAAAAAGAAGTTTTGATTAAAGAGGGAAAACACCCGAAAACCCAAAACAAAGCAACACTTTGCAGCATGTTCAGGACAAGTCCTCGCCGAGGTTCACAGTAAATTATCTCGGTTCCCAATCACTTGATCACACAAGGAAACATTCTTCTAAACCTCAGTCCTGCCACTGGATCGCCGTGGGCTGACCCGTGCGCCGACACAGCATCCCACTGGCATCAAGTGTCTCTGCAAGCGGGTCTGATTGCGAGTTTGGGGCCCTAGTACCCAGGTTTTTATGACATAGTCATTTCCCCCCTTGGATCCTGTTGTTTTTTTAAGCCTCCCTTATTGTAAAATCTTTTTTTTCCCCCAGGGTGGATTTTACTGTGGAAATCCAAGTGCCACGCAAAAGCAGCTTGGATTTGTGCAGGTGGTTCCTGGTCCCATGGGATGTACGCTACCTTTGCTGACTGACGGACTGATAACAGGGAATTTATTCGGCCACAGCCGGCAGTAAAGCGATCACACCAGTTGCAGGGCAAACCCCTTCTCCCTCCGCTGCCAGTGCAATCGGTGACGCCAGATCTCAGTAGGCTAGTGAGGGCCGGCTTCCACTCGCTGCTAAGAAGAAGCCACACTGTACTGCTGAAGGAGCTGCACAGGACACCAGTTTTTGGTGACTTCTGGCAGGATAAACCCACCTGTATAAAAGTGGATTTTCCCCATCCGTATTGCCCTGAATTTTACATGCGCTGAGAGACCTGTTGCTGCAAACATGACAAAGGTTTTGAATCTCAAGTTTTATCCAAGGCTGCGAATGGTGACGTGTGCAAAGCACGTACAGCACAGGAAAGGTTTGCCAGAGCAGAGCGTGGATTGTTTTTCTTTTAACCATGCACTTGGGTTACAGAGAAACTCCTGAAAAGGGATGGCAGGTCTTCCATGCCCAGCCCCCCTCACCCCTTCTTTTAATCATTGAGTACTAAACAACAGCCAGACGGCTCAGTGACTGACACGCATACCTGTTGGGGTCCCATCCACACCTCGGAACAGGGGAAAAAGGAACTCAATTAAGTGCGTCTACACTGAGCTTCACAGTGACTTGGCAAAGCCATGTGAATTTAATTGGAAGGGAACCAGCATGATCCCAATGTTGTCTCAGAAACCCCACATCAGGTGGAAAAGGCCTATGACAAACACCATAACACATGTGTTCACACACAGTCAGGGTGTATAATAGGTGTGACATTGCCCTTCTACATGACTATACAGGTAACCAGATTTATTTGCAGAAATGTACACATGCAGGCTAGAAGCACATAACCTGCTCCGGCTCCCATGCACACACAGTGCACTATGGCAACAGCTGTGAGATAAGTGGTATTTTTTGCCTGACTTGCACTCTGCCCGCTACTCATCTCTGCTAGGACTACATCAAACCACCCACATCCCTGAATAGCCTCAAATAGCTGCCTTTTAAAAAGAAAAATTCAACGCAAAAAATAAGAACTGCCTCCTCCAATTCCTCTAGTGTGAAATCTCCTCCCAGGTTACACTGATAGACGGCCCAGAATGGGTGTTATCAGTTCTGTCCCTGGAGCAGGACTGCGGGGGTAATATTTTGTGACCCTTCGGAAGCGGAAATGGAATCTGTATCCTGTGAGAAAGTGGGAGATTTCCATATCTGATGAGTGAAGACTTTTTTCTTGTCCTAGTATGATGGGTGAAATTCGGTCATGTTTACATGTTTCTAAAATGTAATGATTACTCTGGTCTCTCTCTCTGAAGTCTGAACACTTGGACCCATGATAACGAAGGTATCTGGCTGTGACGGGAGGAGGAGTATGAAAAATAGTACCAATTTCTAATACTCTAAAACATTTCTAAATTAGCTCCTTGGTAAAACTCGTGTTATATACAGACGACAGGTGGGGCAGGAGTTTCATTAGCAGTTGCTTGGAATGATCTTCATAACTCGCTCAAGACTGTTATTCAATAATGGTTTTGCAACACTGCAGGTCTGCCAACTAAACGGCCCTCCACTGGCCCAGAACTGAATATAGCATGGCCTGGATCTTGGGCCAGTAATTCCTGCTGCGACTCAACCCAGTTTAAGAGGAGCCAATTTTTATTTCGCTTTTTTTAAAAGTTGAAGCTGTCCGGGATTAGATGGCTGGAAGCAGCAACCCCAGTAGGCAGAGCGGAGAGGTGGCCAGAAGTAATGGCAGTTAATGCCATGGTGCTGCTGTTTATAATAGGGCAGTGGACATCAAGAATGTATCCCATCAGTTTCAGCAACACATACGGGTTATAATACACTTCCTGCATAGACAGCACACTTTATGCACACATCTGCCATATAGTCAGTGGATATTTTAGTCAAGAATATATGGTTTAAGAAAGAACTACAATGCAGGACCCAGAATTAAGGATTTCTATCACTTTCTCATCAAGTTTGAATAATACCCATCCTAGGAGACTGTTTCTTTCCTCTTAATCTTCTCCATTAACCCTTCTTCATTTTAAACCTTGTGCTTGTCCCAATACAGTACGGCAGCAAATAAATAAGTCGCAATTAGGAGAGCAGAATAGCAAATGCATTGGAGTGAGTGGGGTGTGTGTCTGAACACACAGAACTTGGAGAGCTAAGAGGATGCCTCTGGTTTGTTTGGTTTCTTTTTAAACAAGTCTACACAAAACAAAAGGAAAATAATGTCTCACGCAGCTGAATGGAAGAGTCAAACACAGACATACAAAAGGCGAGAGGGCCATCTGCACTGAGCATCTGATACAGCCCTTGGAAACTGGTACTGGTTTCGTACGCTCTGAGGCAGGGAATGGAATGCTAGCAGCCTTACAAGGTATAGTGAAGCGTACGTTATGATCAGAGTACGCCTGAGAGCAAATGACAAAAGTTATCCATTAAGCTTCACCTCTTTCCCGCACCCCACTCCGCTCCCCAAATCCCCCTACAACAAAGTCTGGCTATGCAGAGAGGGCGCTGGATGTTTCTACTTTGTCTCTGCACTGGAATGGGGACAAGTGGGGCAGGGTGAACAGGCACGTGAAGGCCGTTCTCTCGGATCTGAGCATGCTGCACTTTGATCTGTGCTCCCTTGTCACAGTGCTGTGAGACTGGAAATTTCATGGTGCCCAAACAGGGCTTTTGGAACGTCAGGTCTGACAAGCCCTTCTCACGCCTGCTCCATGGTGGTAGCCATGTCCTCACGGCAGGGGGCGGCACGCTTCACTCCCCCCACCCCAGTGGAAGAGGAGGAACACACACAGCAGTGCGACCTGCATGCCGGGGAACCAGGATGGTGCACCCCAAGTCCGATGTCAGGCTACAGCATCCCATGTGGTAATTCCCCACACTGCTAGGGGGAAGAGCGTACCAGACCCGAACTCTGAACCTCAGGAGACTTGCCTGACCCCCTCCGTGCCCCCCAGAGGTTATACAGCTGAGCCCCAGGGAACAGGCAGCTGCTCTCTCTAAGATCTGGTCCATTTCATTTCTGGTAAAGAGGAGAAGGAGTGGGGTGGGAGGCAAGGGAGGAGGCAGATTTCTAGGCATGGGTGCGTTCATTCTTCACCAGCTTACGCGAGTCAAAGCTGCCATCGGGGAGGCGGGGAAGGGGGAAGGGGGGTCCTGGTGCTTTGAGCGGGACAGGGCCATTCAGGCGGGCCTGTATTTCATATACGATGCTTTATACGTACATGCCCCCTGTTAAAGTCACTAAGGAGGCGAATGAGGTGCTGCCTGTCCCCCCGTGTGCCCAGTAACAAGAAGCCATCGTGCTAAGATGATTTTTTTTTTTTTTTTGGATGACTGGCCCTGTAGCCAAACTGAGCGTCATGAAAGTGACTGCACAAGAAACCCACCCCACCCCCTCCCCAGCACCCGTCCGCCAGGCTCAGCTGCAACGTAACCCTCCCCGCCCCCCAACAAAAGCCAAACTCTTTCAAAGCCAAATCTGATTGAAATTCAGAAACTTTTCAGCCCTTCTCCCTCCTCCTCACCTTGAAAAGAGAGTGTATAAAACAGCAGGACAAAGGGCTCTCCCCCGCAGCCCACCCCCCAGCATTGTCTCACGCCGGCTGCTTAGGGCCAGCTACAAGGAAAACCCAGCCCTGTGCTTGGCCCATTGTTCTTTCCCCCTCTGCTTCTGTGGGCCTGGGTTGAGCAGAGACTCCAGCAAGCCAACGCACACCCCACACGCACCCAAAACAAAACACGCCGCGCCTTTGTGAGGGGCACAGAGACCAGCCTTGCAATGATAGAGCAGGGCTGTGTGATTTACTCACCGGCCTCTCGGGCCTTCGAGAGCCTCTGTGCATTTCTATGGCCAGGGTAGGCAAGCGGCTTTTGGCTTTACAGCCTTGGCTATTCTTGCGGTGATCTGCCTGAGTCCCCCTCTCTTCGAGTCAGCATCTTCAGGCCGACCTTTAACCTTTCAGCGAACAGACGTTCCTCCCCTTTGTACCAGCCGCCCAGTGCCTGAGAGTACCCCTGGGCCAAGGCAGTGCAGCTCCTTTCTCTTCAATCGAATGAGTTTCAAGGTCTTCCTCTGGAAATGTGCTCCCCTCTACACATCCCTTTTCTTTCAGGCAAAACAGTCATTTTCTCTGCGTCCCTTCAAAAGGCTTCCAATATCTGTGCAGTTAAGGGGTGTCCCTGTTTAAGCTTCATGCCTGAACTTGTCTCCCTGGGTGGCTGCTTCGGCTGCCCCTTTCCGTCCCATCCCTTCTAGAGCCAGTGAGTGCTGCATCTTCCTGGAACTGCACCACCTTCACAAACGAAGGCCACCACCACACTCAACGTTTGTACAGCCCTGCTCCTCTTCAAAAGCCCTTTACAGATATTAAATCAACCCTCACAGCCTCCCCCAGTCCTCCCAGGAGGCAAGTCTCCACATGACAGCTGGGAACACTTAGGTTAGGGATGAATGGACTTGTCCAAGGCCACAGAGGGGGTCCATGTCAGATCCAGCATCAGAATGCAAAAGGTGCTGGCGCCGGGTCCTGAACTCAGACCTTGTCTCCCTGATACTGCCTTCTCTGCCCATGCAGCAAGTCTCTGGGCAGCCTACCAGATATTACCCACAAACCACAGTAGGGAAAGCTAGATGGTGTGGGACCAACACTAACCAACCCATGTCTGTTCCTCACCGGCCATGAGATCTCTTGGCTCCAGTTAAATACCATAGACAACTGGTGGAACAGGAAAGCGACAGCCACCTTGAAAGAACATGAACAGTGAGCACGGAATATACAACAGCCCCCAAGATTCTTCTGCCCTCTTTTAAGCAGAGTGTATGGAAAAGCTACGGTGACTGCTGTTTGGGGAGTTCCCAGTCCAGTCTGACAGCAAACTTTAAAAAGGGTTATCCTTCAAGAAGGGGAGGCTGTATGTGCTAGTGCACAGAACCCGGGACTGACAATCCAGAGTCCTAGATGCTAGTCTGAGCTCTGCCGCTAGCCCGCTATGACATCAGGAGCAAGTCACTTCCCGTCTCCCTTTCTCCTCCCAGTTTGAGTCTGTCTTCTCTATTGCAACTGTAAGCTCTTTGGGACAGGGAATCTCTCTCTTACTATGCCCTGGTAAAGTCTAGGTACAATGGAGCCTTGATCTCAGCTAGTTGCTATGGTAATTCAAATAATACATAATCATCATCTGTAGCCTCGTGGACCAGTATAGACCTGGGAGTCAGGACCCGTAGATTCTATTCCCAGCACTCACTTGCCGTGTCAATTTGAGGCAATTCCTTCCTCTCTATGTACCCCAATGGTAAAATGCGGGTAAGGATTCTGACTCACACTTTAAGATCTGTGGCAAGATGCACATATAAAGTGCAAAGTAATTGTTCTGAAGAAGAGTTCATACACACTGCAGCCTCCTGCAGCTCCCCAGCTCTCCAAGGTGAGCCACTAAATTATGCAAAACCTCCAAGCAACCACGCTTAATTGAGTTTCAATTTTAGTCAATTAAAAGTGCAGGAGAGGTGGGGTCTGCAAACCTGCACTCCTGCCTCTTGGATATTTATTTGGAAACAGGTCACCTCCTTATACAGTGAATCTCTGTAAGCGGATCTACCCAGCAAAGGTGAACTGGTGCAGGGGATAGAGAGAGAAGAGAGAGGGCTAGGCCAGCCCTGGGAAGGCCTTATTAATCAAACGACCCTGAACATAAAGATGGGAAGGCAGTCTCAGAGCTAACCAGACAGCTCCTACCTCCTCCTCCAGTCCTCCGCCCTGACACGTTGCATGGGTACTCGTAAAAACATACGACAGTCACGGCCATAACCTTGCAGCATCGATCCTGTCAGCTTCAGTGCTCCAGACCTTTGCTGTAGGCGGTGCCTTTGTGGGCAGGTATAGATCTAGGGTTTCCTTCCTGAGATGTCCTGCTGCCCCTTGCATTCTTCACTCTCAAGGCAGGGGGTGTAGACAGGATGCCCCCTCTGAAGAGTACCAGCATTGTTCTTTCACGGCCAGAGGGTCACTGCTGAGTACTCCAGAAGCAGCAGCAGCCGCCACAGAGCAGCTGGGGGCTTGGTCTTGCTCTGTAGCCAGCGCTGCAGGGATCGATGAGCTCTCAGACAGAAGGCTGGGCTGGGGTCCTGAATGTGAGGTGTTCAGCCCTGCTAAGCCCTAAACACGGGATTTAACCCTTCAAGCACAGGCCCCATCCCCAAGGGGATGTAACCTGAAGACTGACTAATTTGCTGGTTTTAGTGAGGCCACTGTGCAACACTATGCTGAGAAGAGGGGCAGCCTGAGGACTGGACTGTCTCTTAACACAAACTCCCCTCCTCTGTCAGCGAGAGCACCTTCCGTGACCATTACTGTTACATGCACTGCATGTACCCTTGTTTCCGAAGTAGCACTAACTGCGACCCCCGGCTCTGACCATCAAAAAGCTCTATAAATGAACCTGAAAAGGCAATCCCCTTCCTAGAACCAGGAAAAGCTTCAGGAAGAGATGGGATTCCAGCTGAAGTACTGAAACAAAGAAGACAGGTCGTGCTTAAACATCTGCACGATGGCTTCCTTCCCCGCTGAAGGGGTACCACGAGACAGGAAAGACACCAACATCTTAATGTTGTATAAAAACAGAGGTGACCGGAGAGATTGCAACAACCACAGAGGAATTTCTCTCCTTAACGCGGCTGCAAGACCATTGCATGGGTCATTCTCAACAGCCTGCAAGTTATGGCTCAACTTGAACATCCAGAGAGTCAGTGCGGCTTCCTTGCCAATGGCACATTTACTAGTGACATGATCTTTACACTAAGGCAACTGCAAGAAAAGTGTCAAGAAAAAGGAAAACCTCTCTACACGGCCTGCACAGATCTTGCAAAGGCTTTTGATCTGGTCAGCAGAAAGGGTTTTTTTTTCAACTGCTTGACAGAACTGTTTGCCCCCCGATCCTCCTCAGTCTAATTCGATCCTTCCATGATAGCATGAAGGCTACAGTCCGGTGTGATGGTGAGCAATGTGACAGCTTTGAAATCCACAGCGATGTGAAACAGGATGTGTTTAGGAACAAACCCTCTTCAGTATATTCTTGTTTCTGCTCTTTTGTCATAACATAAGAATGGCACACTGGGTCAGATCAATGGTCCCGCTATCTCAGTATCCTATCTCTGACAGTGGCCAGTGCCAGACGCTTCTGAGAGAATTAACAGCACAGGGCAATAATTGAGTCATGCATTCCCTGTTGTCCACTCCCAGCTTCTGGCAGTCAGAGGTTTAGGGACACCTGGGGCATGGGATTGTGTCCCCGCCCATCTTGGCTAATATCCACCGATAGATCTATCCTCCATGAACTTCTCCAGTTATCTTCTGAACCCAGTGATACTTTTGACCTTCACAACATCCCCTAGCAATGAGTTCCACAGCTTGACTGTGCGTTGTATGAAGAAGTACTTCCTTATACTAGTTTTAAACCAGTTGTCTATTAATTTCATTGGGAGAGCCCTGGTTCTTGTGTTACATAAAGGGGTAAATAACACTTTCCTATTCACTCTCCGCACACTATTCATGGTTTTATAGACATTTATCGTATCTTCCCTTAGTCACCTCTTTTCTAAACTGAACAGTCCCTGTCTGTTTAACCTTGCCTTGCGTGGAAGCTGTTCCATACCCTTAATAATTTTTGTTGCCCTTCTCTTTACCTTTTCCATTTCCAATATTTTTTTTTTTTGAGATGGGGGAACAGAACTACGCACAGTATTCAAGATGTGGGCATACCATGGATTTCTATAGTGGTGGTATGATATTTTCTATCTTATTATCTATCCATTTCCTAGTGGTTCCTAACCTTGAATCATAGAATCATAGAATTTTAGAGTCGGAAAGGACCTCAGGAGGTCATCTAGTACAACCCCTGCTCAAAGCAGGACTAACCTCAACTAAATCATCCCAGCCAGGGCTTTATCAAGCAGCAGCTTAAAAACCTCTAAAGATGGAGATTCCACCACCTCCCTAGGTAACCCATTCCAGTGCTTCACCACCCTCCTAAGGAAAAGGTTTTTCCTAATATCCAACCTACACCTCCCCCACTGCAACTTGAGACCATTGCTCCTTGTTCTGTCATCTGCTAGCATTGAGAACAGCCTAGCTCCATCCTCCCAGGAACCCCCTTTCAGGTAGTTGAAGGCTGCTATCAAATCCCCCCTCATTCTGCTCTTCTAAATACTAAACAAGCCTAGTTCCCATAGCCTCTCCTCATAATTCCTGTGCTCCAGCCATCTCATCATTTTTGTTGCCTTCCACTGGACTCTCTCTAACTTGTCCACATCCTTTTTGTAGTGGAGGGGGCCCCGAAACTGGACACAATACTCCAAATGCAGCCTCACCAATGCCAAATACAGGGGAATAATCACTTCCCTCCATCTGCTGGCAATGCTCCTACTAATGCAGCCCAATATGTTATTAGCCTTCTTGGCAACCAGGGTACACTGCTGACTCATATCCAGCTTCTTATCCACTGTAACCCCCAGGTCCTTTTCTGCAGAACTGCTGCCTAGCTCATCAGTCCCCAGTCTGTAGCTGTGTATGGGGTTCTTCTGTCCTAAGTGCAGGACTCTGCACTTGTCCTTGTTGAATTTCATCAGATTTCTTCTGGCCCAATCCTCCAGTTTGTCTAGGTCTCTCTGTAACCTATCCCTACCTTCCAGGGTATCTACCACTCCCCCCAGCTTAGTGTCATGTGCAAACTTGCTGAAGGTGCAATCTACCCCATCCTCCAGATCATTAATGAAGATGTTGAACAAAACCAGCCCCAGGACCGACCCCTAGGGCACTCCACTTGTGACCATATGCCAGCTAGACATGGAGCCATTGATCACTACTCGTTGAGCCCTCTGTTCTAGCCAGCTCTCTATCCATTTTATAGTCCATTCATCCAACCCATACTTCTCTAACTTGCTGATAAGAATACTGTGAGAGACTGTATCAAAAGCTTTGCTAAAGTCAAGGTATATCACATCCACCGCCTTCCCTACATCCACAGAGCCAGTCACCTCTTCATAGCAGGCAATCATTCTGTTAGCTTTTTTGACTTCCACTGCACATTGAATAGATGTTTTCAGAAAACTATCCACAATGACTCCAAGATCTCTTTCTGGAGTGGGAACAGCTAATTGAGACCATATCATTTTATATGTATAGCTGTGTAGCCGGGAGGGGTGGTCCCCCTCTGAGGAGGACCCAGAGAGGGAGCCAGACCCACCCTGGCTGACAGAGGCCTGCCCCAGGGAAACCCCTGACCGGAAGCAAGGGGGTGGGTCTAGGCCTTTAAAGGCCCCAGTGGCCCCACCTGACCGGAAGCAGGGGGCGGAGCTAGGCCTTTAAGAGCCAGGCCGGTGAGCTCAGTTGGAGGGAGGTGGCTGAAGGGGAAGGATGTGTCTCCTCTGGAGCTCCTAGCCAAGGCCGGGCCGGGGAGCCGGGCTGGCCGGCCCTAAACCCAGCCTGGGGATTGACTGAGGCCTCCCCCAGGTACCCTACGGCCTGGGAGTTGGAGGGCCTACCAGAGACCCCCAGGGCCTGGGAGCCGGAAGAAGGCCTGTCGGGGCTCCCTGAGGACTACGAGCCTGAGGAGAACCCCCCGGAAACACCCGGGGCCTGGGAGCCGGAGGCGGATCTACCAGAGCAGTGCCGAGCCTGGGACCCCGAGGACCTACCAGCCCTGCCCGAGGCCTGGGGACCGCAGGACCTGGAGGAGCTACCCTCTGAAGATGAGCCCATGGAGCTCCCTGAGCTGCCGCCCGTGGACAAGAAGGGCCTAGCAGGTCTACCCCACCTCAGCGACCCAGAGGAGGCAGGTACCGGGGGTTTCGGGGAGGAAGAAGCCCAGGGATCGCCACACATTAGTGGCCGAGTCAGGGGCAACTCGGGCGGCGTGTTGCAGCTGGAGCCCCGCCGACCCAGTGGCAAACGCTGTTGCCACTGCCAGGACCCTGGGCTGGGACGCAGTGGAGATGGGCGGGCCTGCGTCCCTCTCCCCCCTTCCCTATCCTCCGTGAGGATACCTTCCCCGCCGTGCCGTTCCCGAGAGCGGCTTGCTCACCTGCCAGCCCTGCCTGAGGGCCTGGAGCATAAACTGCTTGCCCTGCCAGCCCTGCCTGAGGGCCTGGCTACAGACTGCTTGCCCTGCCAGCCCTGCCTTGGCTACAGACTGCTTGCCCTGCCAGCCCTGCCTGAGGGCCTGGCTACAGACTGCTTGCCCTGCCAGCCCTGCCTGAGGGCCTGGCTACAGACTGCTTGCCCTGCCAGCCCTGCCTGAGGGCCTGGCTACAGACTGCTTGCCCTGCCAGCCCTGCCTGAGGGCCTGGCTACAGACTGCTTGCCCTGCCAGCCCTGCCTGAGGGCCTGGCTACAGACTGCTTGCCCTGCCAGCCCTGCCTGAGGGCCTGGCTACAGACTGCTTGCCCTGCCAGCCCTGCCTGAGGGCCTGGCTACAGACTGCTTGCCCTGCCAGCCCTGCCTGAGGGCCTGGCTACAGACTGCTTGCCCTGCCTGAGGGCCTGCCAGAGGGCCTGCCAGAGGGCCTGGGGCATAGACTGCCTGCCCTGCCAGCCCTGCCTGAGGCATAAACTGCTTGCCCTGAAAAGGGCACAAGACTGCTCCCGGTGGGAGGTAGCCGGGAGGGGTGGTCCCCCTCTGAGGAGGACCCAGAGAGGGGAAAACCCGGATGCTGTCCCCCCGGTTCCAGGGGCACGTCCACAAGCTGGGAGGATGTTTTCCAATGTGCATTACTTTGCACTTATCAACACTGAATATCATCTGCCATTTTATTGCCCAGTCACTCAGTTTTTTGAGATCCCTTTGTGACTCTTTGCAGTCAGTTTTGGACTTAATTATCTTGAGTAATTTTGTATTGTCTCCAAATTTTGCCACCTCACTGTTTACCCATTTTTCCAGATAATTTATGAATGTGTTGAACAGCACTGGACCCAGTATAGATCCTTGGCACACACCCCTATTTACCTCTCTCCATTATGAAAACTGACCATTTATTCCTACCCTTTCTATCCTATCTTTTAACCAGTTACTGATCCAGGAGAGGACCTTCTCTCTTACCCCATGACAGCTTACTTTGCTTAAGAGCCTTTGCTGAGGGACCTTGTCAAAGGCTTTCTGAAAGACCAGGTACATTATATCCACTGCATCACCGTTGTCCGCATGCTTGTTGACCTCCTCAAAGAATTCCAGTAGACTGATGAGGCATGATTTTCCTTTACAAAAACCATTTTTGACTCTTCCCTAACAAATCATGTTCATCTGTGTGTCTGATAATTCTGTTCTTCACTATCGTTTCATCCAATTTGCTTGGAACTGAAGTTAGGTTTACCAGCCTGTAATTTCTAGGATCATCTCTGGAGGCTTTTTTAAAAATCAGCATTACATTAGCTACCTTCCAATCATCTGGCAGAGAGGCTGTTTTAAGTAATAGGTTACATACCACAGTTAGTAGTTCTGCAATTTCATATTTGAGTTACTTCAGAACTCTTGAGTGAATCTCCTCCAGTCCCTGATGACTTATTACCATTTAATTTATCAGTTTGTTCCAAAACCTCCTCGACTGACACATCAATCAGGGACAGTTCTTGAGATCTCAGATTTGGGAATCTCACTCACATCCTCTGCAGTGAAGACCAATGCAAAGAATTTATTTAGCTTCTCTGCAAAGACCTTGTCTTCCTTAAGTGCTCTGTTAGCACCTCGATCGTCCTGTGGCCCCACTGACTCTTTGGCAGGTTTCCTGCTTCTGAGATACTTAAAATTTTTTGCTGTTTGTGTCCTTTGCTATTTGCTCTTCCGATTCTTTTTTGGCATGCCTAATTATACTTTTACACTTGACTTGCCAGAGTTTATGCTTCTTTCTATTTTCTACAGTAGGATTTGACTTCCAATTTTTAAAGGATGCCTTTTTGCCTCTAATCATGTCTTTTACCCTGTTTAGTCATGGTAGCTACTTTTTGGTCCTCTTACTATTTTTTTTTATTTGGGGTATACAGCTAGTTTGAGACTGTTATGATGTTTTTAATTAGTTTCCATGCAACCTGCAGGCATTTTACTCTTGTGACTGTTCCTTTTGGTTTCCATTTAACTAGCTTCCTCGTTTTTGTGTAGTTCCCCTTTTTGAAGTAAATGCTGCTGCAGTGGTTTTCTTTGGTATTTCCCCCCCTTGGATGTCCAATTTAATTATATTGTGGTTGCTATTACTGAGCAGTTCAGCTATAGTCACCTCTTGGACCAGATCCTGTGCTCCACTTAGGACTACATCAAGAATTGCCTCTTCCCCTCTGGGTTCCAGGACTAACTGCTCCAAGAAGCAAACATAAATGGTGTCTAGAAATTTTATCTCTGCATCGTATCCTGAGATGACATGCACCCAGTCAATATGAATTGAAATCCCCCATTATTATTGAGTTTTCTGTTTTTGCAGCCTCTCTAATCTCCTTGAGCATTTCACAAACACCATCACCGTCTTGGTCAGGTGGCTGGTCGTACGTTGAGATTCTATGGGTACAGTTTGATCCATTTAATATTTTTACTGTATTTGACTCTATGCTGTCTTTCACATATACTGCCGTTCTCCACCTCAGCGCAACCTACTCTGTCATTCATACATATTTTGTACCCTAATATTACTGTGTCCCATTGAGTATCATTGTTCCACCAAGCTTCGATACCTGTTTTATCAACATCCTCATTTAATACCAGGCACTCAAGTTCACCCATCTTAGGATTTAGGCTTCTAGCATTTGTATACAAGCACTTATAAAATGTGTCAGTTTTCAGTTGTCTGCCTTCACATGATTTAACTGAACGGGACTCTTTCATTTGACTGTTTCTCTTCAGTTCCCACCTGTACTTTATCAACTTTATTGTCATGCTTTCTCACCTAGCACAAGATCAGCTCTTCAGCATTGCAAGTCTAAGAACAAAAAGCGAAGTCAGACACCTGCTGATAGGAGAACTTCTTTTCACCAACCACACAGTGCTTGTCGCACACAGTTTAGAGGAGCTTCTGCAACGCTGCAATAGCTTTGCACTGGCTTGTGATGAATTTTATCTGTCTAAAGAAGACAATGATTATGGCACAAGGTGTGTTGACTGCCCCAGAGGTTTCAGTAGCTAATACCACTCTAGAACTTGTGCACAGGTTCTGCTACCTAGGATCAACTGTATTGGATAACTATCTCTAAAAGATTAGATTAATTCTTACATCTGAAAGGCAACTACCGCATTCGGCCAACTGAGCAGGCACATCTGGGATAACGGGCACCTCAGATTGAACACCAAGATAGGGGCGTACCTGATGTACATTTTGAACATGCTGCAGTATGGTGACAAGATCCAGTCCTCCTACAGAAGGCAGGAGAGAAGGCTAAGCAACTTCCATATGTGCTGCTTCATCATATTCTAAAAATCAAAGTAGGAAACCAAAATTCTTGACACCAAATTACTTGAGAAAGCAAAATTGCCAAGTTTACTCACTACTCTCAAACACAGATGTCTCCAGTCTATGGATGGACGGATCTGCACCTGATGGATGCGTTACAAAATATTTCCTGTATGGAGAACTTGCAGATGCTTCTAGGCCACTGGGACAACCAAGACTCAGGTTCCAAGACATCTGCAAGACTGGATTGAAAACTCAACATCAACACCTCAAGCTGGGACGATGCAGATAGCAAAAGGCCACCCGGCAGGGCTGCATTGTGAAAGGGTGTCAAAGAGCCTGAAGAGGTGGTTGAGAGAGAGGAAAGCCAAGAGTGAAGATTGAGATAATGGCACAGACTCATAGAGAGTAGCATTATAAAATTTGTGGATGATACCAAGCTGGGAGGGTTGCAAGTGCTTTGGAGGAAAGGTCTAAACTTTAAAATGATGTGGAAAAATTGGAGAATTGGTCTGAAGTAAATAGGATGAAATTCAATAAGGACAAATGCAAAATACTCCACTTAGGAAGGAACAATCAGTTGCACACACACAAAATGGGAAATGACTCCCCAGGAAGGAGTGCTGCAGAAAGGGATCTGGGGATCATAACGGATCACAAGCTAAATAGGAGTCAACAGTGTCACACTGTTGCAAAAAAAGCAATCATCATTCTGGGACGTATTAGCAGGACTGTTGTAAGCAAGACAGAAGAAGTAATTCTTCTGCTCTACTTCGTGTTGATTAGGCCTCAACTGGAGAATTGTGTCCTGTTCTGGGCACCACATTTCAGGAAAGATGTGGACAAATTTGAGACAGTCCAGAGAAGAGCAACAAAAAAGAGCAGAAAACACGACTTATGAGGGAAGATTGAAAAAACTGGGTTTGTTTAGTCTGGAGAAGAGAAGACTGAGGGGGGACATCAGAACAGATTTCAACTACATAAAAGGTTGTTACAAGGAGGAGAGAGAAAAATTGTTCTCCTGAACCTCTGAGGATAGAACAAGAAGCAATGAACTCAAACTGCAGCAAGGGTGGTGTAGGCTGGACATTAGGAAAAACTTCCTGGCTGTCGGGGTTGTTAATCACTGAAATAAATTACCTAGGGAGGCTGAGGAATCTCCATCATTGGAGATTTTTAAGAGCTGGTTGGACAGACACCTGTCAGGGATGGTCTAGAGATAATGCTTGGTCCTGCCATAAGTGCAGGGGACTGGACTAAATGATCTCACAAGGTCCCTTCCAGTCCACGATTCTACGATTCTGTGAATAAGACAGTGCAGCAGGCCTCAAGCGCTGGTAGTACACCAGCTTCACGCTCCAGCCCTGTGCCCTAGGGCTGCGCTATTTGTGGCAAGGACAGTTGCTCGAGAACTGGACTTTTTAGCCACTCACGACGCTGCAGGAGAACGCAGAGTAACTGGATTGCTTTGGCGTCTATGCCATTGTCTTTCAAGGCAGGTGGTTGCCACCGCAGGTACTGCAGTAGTGTCAGTGGCCCGGACCCCATCGTGCTAGGCACTGCCTAAACACAGAACAAAAAGAGGGTCCCTGCCCCCAAGAGTTCATAAGCTAAATAACGGCCAATATTGCCAGATCCGAGAGCAGATTAGTGCCTGAAGCAGAGGCCCAGGACTCAGAGCTCGCTGGTTCTGAGGCCAACATGGCTCCATGCCGCTGAGAAGGCATGCTACGGAGAGCAGCCAGGAGGGGAGAGGACAGCTAGCTGCCTGCCCGTGTGGGTGTCTGTCATCCAGCTTGACCCTGTGTGGCTCCTTTCAGGTGGGCATGGTGTTGCAGGTGAGCCCTTGCTTCATTTTCCCCTCACCCAGGGTACTAGCAAGTCCAACCAGCCTGTTACATGCTCCAGAGCCCCTCCTTGGGGAAGGTCTTACTTAGTAACAGAAGAGCCGATGCAGAGCCTAAAGAGAACTTCCCATCCTCAAATCCCAGTGAGGTGACAAGGTCAATCTTAGCCCACCTCCCTCACCTGATCCAGTGCTCGCCTCCACTCAGGCTCTGCCCCAGGCATTAGGCCTCTTGACCAGAGTAATGTCCCTCCCTGGAATCAAGGGAGATTCATCCACTGCACTTCTTCTCCAGGGACGGCAGTTCAGACCAGGCCTTCTTGGATGCCTGCTGACGGCAGCCCTCCATCCAGGGGGCTCTCCTCTCTGGGAGCACATCTTACAGGCTCCCCATCCTACTGGCTTCCCCAGAGAGCTCCTATTCTAGGCTCCCGCCTCCACCTTTTGGCTCAAGTTTCTTCTGGGAGGTCCCCTCCACAGGAGTCTTCTGTCTCCCTTTGGAGCTCCTCTCTAACCAACCTTGGGTAGCCTTCCTTCGGTTCAGGTGCGTGTTTACTAATCAGCCACCTGGGGCAGCCAATTCTCCCTGGTGGGGCCTTCATAAGGCAGTCACAGGTAGACTGGGCCCTAACTCCCCATAAAAAGTACCTGCCCCCTGACATATCTCCCCTCACACCCCCTTTTTTTTTTAACTTTGCTCTTTCCCGGGCAGGCTCTGCAACGAAGAGCAGGATTAGCCAACACTGACATGTTGACACACAGCTTGGGAAATTCCAAGCCACCATTGGCAACTTCCCCCTTGCAGTAGGTGTGGCAGCAGGCTCTCTGTTGATTTACTTTCTGGTCCGTATTTTATCTTGGCCCACCAGCATCTGGAGCTGTCATATCAAAACCCGAACCTTATAGTCCTCAGCTGCTGCTTGGCAAATGTGTCCATTTTGCATTGAAAGGTAGCGGGCATGTTTGTATTCAACCAATTGTAGTCTTTCCTACTGGGTGCCCAGTTATCTCCTCAGAGGTCCATGAGCATGCTATGCCCCTAGGGCCACACATCCTGTATTGGGGCCCAGCATTTTAACCTTACCTGGACTTCTATAATACAGTCTTGTTCTACTCGTTCTATGCCTAACTGCTTCTGGAGACTTACACTGGGCTATTCTTCTGGCTACTTTCCTTTATCATGCTTTCCAGCCGGGGGTACTTCCTGCATATTTGATCCGAAGGAAGTCTGCTAGACCCCGGCCATGCCTCTGTCTTCCTCAGGGAAGTACTAGGAGATTGTAAGTGGTGTCCCCCCAGAGTCGAATGAGAGCCACATTCTAACTAAAGTCGCTCATATTCTTCTGCATATTGTAATCCAGGACGATACGCATGCCCTGTAAATTAGGCCTGCCAGCCGTCCCGGGGGTGACCAACAATATCGGATTTTCCCCACTGGTGAACCGATGGAAGGCTGCCCGGCGGAGCCTTCAGTAATACCCTTCTTGAATACTCAAATGAACACCCTGTTGAATCAAGGTCATGTTCTACCCACCCTATCTTTTTGTTGTTATCTCCAATTACAACAGCTCATGGCTTATTCCCTGTCATCAGGGCAGTTCCTGGATGATTGGAAAAAGGCAACAATAGTGCCCATCTTTAAAAAAAGGAGGAAGGAGATCTGGAGAACTACAGACCGGTCAGCCTCATCTCAGTTCTTGGAAAACTCACAAAGCAGATCCTCATGGAATCCGTTTTGAAGCACTTGGAGGAGAGGAAGGTGGTCAGGAACAGTCAGCATGGATTCACCAAGGGCAAGTTATGCCTGACCAACCGGATTGCCTTCTATGAAGAGGTGACTGGCTCTGTGGATGTGGGGAAAGTGATGGATGTGATATACCTTGACTTTAGCAAAGCTTTTGATATGGTGTCCCATAGTATTCTTGCCAGCAAGTTAAAGAAGTATGGGTTGGATGAATGGACTATAAGGTGGGTAGAAAGCTGGCTAGATCATCAGGCTCAACGGGTAGTGATCAATGGCTTCATGTCTAGCTGGCAGCCGGTAACAAGCAGTGTGCCCCAGGGGTTGGTCCTGTGGCCGGTTTTGTTCAACATCTTCATTAATGATCTGGAGGATGGGGTAGACTGCACCCTCAGCAAGTTCGCAGATGACACTAAGCTAGGGGGAGTGGTAGATACCCTGGAAGGTAGGGATAGGATACAGAAGGACCTAAACAAACTGGAGAATTGGGCCAAAAGAAATCTGATGAGGTTCAACAAGGACAAGTGCAGAGTCCTGCACGTAGGACAGAAGAATCCCATGCACAGCTACAGACTGGGGACCGACTGACTATGCAGCAGTTCTGCAGAAAAGGACCTGGGGGTTATAGTGAACCAGAAGCTGGATATGAGTCAGCAGTGTGCCCTTATTGCCAAGAAGGCTAATGGCATATTGGGCTGCATTAGTAGGAGCATTGCCAGCAGATGGAGGGAAGTGATTATTCCCCTCTATTCGGCACTGGTGGGGACACATCTAGGAGTATTGTATCCAGTTTTGGACCTCCACTATAGAAAGGATGTGGATAAATTGGAGAGAGTCCAGTGGAGGGCAACAAAAATGATGAGGAGGCTGGAGCACATGATTTATGAGAGGCTGAGGAAAGTTGTCTTGTTTAGTCTGAAGAAGAGTGATGGGGGATTTGATAGCAGCCTTCAACTATCTGAAGGGGGTTCCTGGGAGGATGGAGCTAGGCTGTTCTCAGTGGTGGCAGATGACAGAACAAGGAGCAATGGTCTCAAGTTGCAGTGGGGGAGGTCTAGGTTGGATATAGGGAAAAGTTTTTCCCTAGGCGGGTGGTGAAGCACTGGAATGGGTTACCTAGGGAGGTGGTGGAATCTCCATCCTTAGAGGCTTTTAAGGTGCAGCTTGACAAAGCCCTGGATGGGATGATTTAGTTGAGGTTAGTCCTGCTTTGAGAGGGGGTTGGACTCGATGACCTCCTGAGGTCCCTTCCAACTCTAAATCTTCTGTGTTTCTATGATCCTTAACAGAGAAGATTTAAGATCCAGTCTCTGATCTTCCTGTACCCACATATGTCACAGAATCTCTTGGACCCTCCAGTCCTTGTGAGCGAGTCTCTTCCATTAGAGCAAGCTTTTCCGCCAACCCAACCCAGTGAGGGTCCTGCACTGCCGTCTCTGCCTCTCCAGCAATGGAGTGGAATCAAACCTCTCGCTTTTCCAGTACAGCTTCTCTTTGACTGGACATTTCTATACCACTAACACAAGGGGTTTTCCATTTCAGAGAGCTGGGGTACTGCCTCCTGAGTACTCTCCATAGTAGTCAGTCTCCTGTCCAACAGAACCCAGAAGTTCTGAAATCCAAGCCAATTCTCTGACCACTAGGATTTACTGCCGCCGTTTTTTTACAAAACATGGTTTCATTCTGAAAACATTTGTTTACAGTTTCCCTTAGACTCAGTGGAAAATGGCAGTGGGACTGGGATGGTTCTTTGAAAAGTTTATTCCAAAGTATAAGAGAGGCCTAATTTTACATTTAAAAAAAAAAAAAATCTGGTTAGTCAATTTAATTAGTCAGTTTACAGTTTAAACATTCATGGGGAAAAAAGAAAGATTTCGGTCCTTTTATAAATCAGATCTTAACAGCTGAATTTAAAAATAACTAGCAATGTATGGCTCAATCTTCCTAATTCTTACGTGTATTCAACACTGTTGGGGGAAAATGAGAGGTCTTAGCTCCATACGCCAAAGGTAACCAAACAGCGTCACAGGAAATGGGTGAGTGAGTTTGAGCTGATCAGATTCTTGTTTTTCTTTTTTAAAAACAAGTATTTGGATTCATCGAAATCTTCCATGTGAACAGCTTTAAGTTGCCGACCTGGTTTTGCTCAGTTTGGCTGCTGACTTCCACCCTAACTGGTACCCCTGAGGGAAACCCAAGAGATATTATTATTCCTTCAAATCTATTCCATCTCCTCTCAAATTAAAAAAAAAAAAAAAAAAAAAAAAAAGATAAAATAAAAGTCAAAATCATACCCTTAGGGCTCCAAAATAATAAATTAATAAATAAACCAAGCGCTTACAGCCCTCAGTCTGACAGCTTAAAGTGTGTGTAAAGGGGAAAAAAGAACAACTAGCAAAAGAGCCAAAGCCATCCTTTGAACTTCAGCGCCTGAGCGCTCTCAGAGACGACGGATTTATGCATCTGCTCCAGCAAGCCAGTTCAGAGAGCCCCTTTCTTGACATTGCCCCTGATCCAATTCTCAGAAGTCGCTTGCTTTCCCCCCCAACTTTTTGCTTTTATTGTTTAAACTTTCACTGTTTTCATCCACAGGAGGAAGAAGAGAAAAAGGCCGAAGAGGGGTGTGGGGGGAGAGAAGGGCAAAGTGGAGGGGGGAAGCAACTTAAATTGCTAGTTATTTACAACAACAAAAAAGATATTCTTGTCTCCTGAAAGAAACGTTTTCATATTATTATTATTATTTTTTTAATAACCTAAACTTTGAAGGAGCTGGGCCCATTGGCTCCCTCAGTGATCTTCAGATTCCTCTCCACCTGCTGCGTTCAGGAAAGGTAAAGGGGAACGTGTTAGGAGGCCAAATCTCTCTGAGAAAGGCTTTGCTAATTGCTATTGGCCACACTTCACATTATCTGTTATCACTCCAACAGTGGAAGGGCAACAGCAGGCTCAAAAAAAAAGAAAAAAAAATAGTTTTCTTCTTTCTCTGAGTGGCTGGAGAGATGCAGAAATACAGAGAATGAAGAGAAGAAAAGAAAAAGCGCGGGAGGGCAAAAAATAAATAAATGACCCAAGGCTGCTTCGGAGACCCCCTTTCTCTCCTATCAGCTTTTACAGGGGGCAATACATTTTATTCATTGCCAGGTCTGACTTATCGCAGCCTTGTTTTAATGAGGTATAATAAGGGGAACATTTTGTAACAACACGGTTCCTCTATTTTATCCGACAAACAGCTGTGTCATGGCCGTCGCTGGGAGAATGAATCATATCTCCCTGCCTGCATATGCTAACTCCCATGTAATTACCCTCGCATCTTAAATAAAGCAGGCCCTAAACCTGTCGCTCAGATTACAAGCAAACGGTGCAGACCTCGTCACTGGGGCCTCTATCATTACAATTAATTTATCACAGGAGCTGCTGAGATTAGAGACTAGAATTAAAACACAGAGCATGGAAGGTGCTCTGACAGGAGAGAGAGGGACAGGAGCTTTACTGCTATGGCTAGGCAGGCTGATTCCTTAACTGGAGCGAAACGGAGCGGGGGGGGTTCCCCTTAAATTATTCACTCAGATATTTCACTCCGGCTATCTGAGGGCATCTTTCTCCCTGAAACGTCAGGAAGCAGAAAGTGAAGGGAACTTTGCCCCCATATTATGCCCATTAATGAAACATACCTGTAAAAAGGACCCCATTCTTTCTCATATACACTGGGTGTGTATTGTATAGACACACACTGGGTGTGTATTTATATACATGTGCATGCATATATATATATAACATGTACGTGTGTGTACACACACACACACCCCTCTCAGACGCTGGAAACTGAGCTCTTGTGCCCATATACACACTTCCTTTCCTCTACTACGTATGCACAGGGACTGCCAGACTGATCAGACCCAGGCATCCTACCTTCGACAGTGGCCAGCACCGGATGCTTCAGAGGAAGGCATAAGAAACCCCCAATAAGCATATGTGTGATAATCTGCCCCCAGTGAAGGTCTCATCTTAATCCCTAGCAGAGACCGGTTTATGGCCTGAAACATGACCTTTTTATCTCTTCCAGGCCTCTTTGCATTAGCTGTACAACTCCGGATATTCTTATTATCCATATAAACGTCCAATTCTTCTTTGAATCTTGCTAAGTTTTTGCCCTCAGCAAGACACCATGGCAATGAGTTCCGCAGTCTAAAGAGTGAAAGAATATTCCCTTTTATCAGTTTTGAATTTGCCACTTCAGTTTCGTTGACCGTCTCCTTGTTCTTGCAGTCTCCTCCTCTTGGTGATTCATTATTTTACATACCATCGTGTCCTCTCTTGTTCGTCTCCTTTCTAAAGTAACAATCCCAGGTTTTGCAATCTCTCTTCATATGGAAGACAAGCTTACTGTATGTGTGTCCATCACGCTGCCCTGCATTCACCGGTCTGTTACTATACAGGGTTTCTTCTGACCACACAGCTGCCCACACTGGGGTGCATTCATAGGGCTGCTCTTGCGTACCTGAGCTCTCGTGCTCACTTGAATGCTGCCCTTCACAGAGTAGTTTGTTATTGTAAGTTCTTAGGGGGCCTGGCACTTACACATTTTCCCCCTCAAGGAAAAAAAGAGCCCCGAAGCCAATTCAAACCTAGGCCTGGTCTGCAAATAGTTTTTGTACTGGTATAACTCCTTTGGCTAGGAGGGTAATGTGCGACTGGAACAGAAAGGTGCCTGAACACAGTATGGCTTATTACTCTTCCCATATGTATATTAAGCACCTTCATACCAGTACAACTACCTCCATGCCGGGGAGGAGGGGCGGGAGGGCTTTACCACTTTTGCTATACCCGTGTAGTTAAAGCAGTGCATGTTTTGTGTGTAGACAAGTCCTTATACAATACAGAGATTTGCAACGACACTGCCAACAGAAATAAGCAGAACAGAAACAACCGTGGGCTTCCTAAACCTGACAATACCCATTTCACTTCTTCAGAATGCCACCAAAAAAAACACACAGACCAGCATCAGAGATTTTATTCCACCCAACACCATTACCTACAGCCAGTCCAGCTGTTCATTTCTCAATATGACAATCATACCCTTTTAAGGCCAAATCCTGAGACACTTAACTCAGCCCTGAAGCCGAAAACCAAAATCCCATTGAAGTCAAGGCTTGTTTTACATGAGTTTGGAACACAGAATTTTGCATCTGGCTTTAAAACATCAGATGTGATACATATGGATGTCCCAGGGCCCTTCTTGTCAGAACGGCCTGGAGTTGAGACAATAACCAATCACTGCCATTGTCTATCACTGATGTATTTACTACATCTGTTAAAAAAAACCAGGCAAGAGTCAACCCTTTTCTACACCTGCACAGAGACTGCTCATAGCAGCAGTCCTTGGGCTCCTCCACCGGTTCTAGGATTGCCAGAAAATGTGTAGATCCATGGCGCAGGGAATTCTGCTAGGGCAGTGACAGTAACCCCCTCTGGGGGGAATGGGGTGGCCACGTCCTTGTGCCTGCACAGACCCGCCCCCCGAAGTTATGCCAGTGTCTACCTGTATAGATCTTATTGGAGGCTCAAAGCCTCAGTCAGTAAAACAATAGAATATGGGGCAGGCTTAAAGAGACACAGTCTGGTTTAAAAAAAGCAATCTCCTCACCTCTGTCCCTGGTAATGTCTGAGTTTATGGCACCTGATAGAATTCTGAACACGTATGTTTCTTTGCATTACTAATGCTGTTGGGTTTGGGAGGGCTGTTTGGTTTTTTTGGAGGACGGAGTGTTTTTGGTTTTTGCATTTCTCTCAGTTTGGACACTGAAAATAGTTTACGTGGTTTCACTTTTCCTTCAAGTCACTTTCTAGTCAATTTGACTTACAGTGGTTTAAGACTACAGTGTTTTAATTCCTTACATTGCAGGGAAAGGTTGTTTAAAAAAAAATAAGAAAAAGAAATGTGGGTTTCTATTGGACTTATTTATGTATTTATTATAAATTACAGATTTTTTTTCTCTTCTCAGGTTTTGTAAACTTTTTTTTTTTTTTTTTTAAACAAAACCTAAATTTGGGAACAACCTTCACCTTCTGTCTCCTGCAACTTTATGGAAATAGTTACAAACACCTAGCTAAGAACAAGCAATGCTAAGAGGGCCCAGCCGCTCGGCTAGGGGGTCACCACTTCGGAATATAAGAACTGTTAGACTGGATCAGACCTGAAGTCCATCTAGCCCAATATCCTCTTTGTGACACGGGCCAGTGCCAGAAGCTTCAGAGAAAGATTAAAAAAACAAAAATCACACCAACCTACGATAGTGGGAAATTACAGAATAACTGGTCCATTGAGGAAGTTTCGCGCTGAGCCCTGTCAGTAATTCACTTGTGCTCTGCTGTGCTGTTGAAGACGGAGTTTGAGGGGAGTACAGTCTTGAATGAAAGTTGCAAACATGCCTTTTTTATTTTCTGTCTCACAACTAGCAGTATTTCCCCCACCCACCCACCCACCCAAACAGACTCTGCAATGTTTTTAAAATGCAGTCAGCAGCTGGAAACTAAGGAGACGTCTGTCTCCTATTGAAAGTCTCCCAGCAAAGCTGCAGCCTTCCCTCAGACCACCCTGGGTCATGTAAATTCAGCAGATTATCCATCCCTAACTCTCGTCATCTATCACCCGCTCCGCTATCGATCCTTTCCTCTGAGTAAATGGGGCCCGGGCTGTCCATTGCTGAGTCCTGCAAATCCAGCCAGACGCATGTGTGACTGCCCAGGAGAGCAAAGAGGACAGGTTCAATAATGCTGGGTTACTGCCACTGCCCAGTCTGAGCCAAGCTGATCTGCAGTCTCGGCAATGGGAGGATACGAAACCAGGAGCGCGACGTGGCCACAGTGCCATGAACATCGCTATAACCCAGGAATACTTGTACTTCAGGGCAGGTTCGCCAGTCACCAGCTCGGGCAGGGAAGTCACTTCTGCTTCATCATTCAGCATCACACAGATTGCCCTCATCCAGTGCATAAAGGCATTGATCACTGCCAAACACAGGACCCCCAGCTAGATGGAACAAACTTCCGTTCCACCAGAGTAATCCTTGGGATTATGATCCTGGAATTCCCTACTCGCAGTGCCATGGGATTTATTTGGGACTGACCACAGGCTATCAGCTAGCACTCTTACTGTATCTAAGAACGCACACTCAGTGCTGTAAAATTCACCAATGCCAATCGCCCAAGATTCTTGACTAGACTAAATCCTGCTCTCAGTTGAACCCATGCAGCCGCAGTGACATCAGTGAATTTGCACAGCTGTAACTCAGCAGAACATAGCCCTGTACTTACCATCAGGGCTCTGAGTATTCCACAGAATTCACCCCCTGCCTCAGAACTATTCCATGGGCTCTTAGCTTTCATTAAAAATAAGTTCCTAGCCTGTATTTTTACAAAGAGAACTTTGAAAATTGAACCAAGCATAACCAAAGCAGTGTCATCTCCCTGGGCCTGTTGACAGCCTGAAATAATAGCTCAGGGAGGTTTGAACTGGTCCATTCACCATAAGGGAGTGTTGACACTGAAACCTACAGATGACCATTGAAACGCCAACACTGTTAACATATTTAGCAGCTGCTTAGCAGAAATATGCAGCTAAGGCACTTCTCTCAGAGCCCCTAACTGCTAAATATTTCACTTAGGCATTTATTATGTGCTCATCACAGTCACATCTGAGCCTACATTTCCACTAATTCCATCCCATTGTTATACCCTATGTAGCACACTAATCCCTCTCCCCTTGGTATTTACAAGAGTCGCAGTTGCAAATGCCTAAGGGTTCCCCAATCTCTGGTTTCAAGAGAGAAACAGTCACAGCCAGAGCAGGGTGGGACACTCGCTCCCGTGAATACAATGCCTTGTGCACCATACACATGCTGCCATTAAGAAGACAACAACATGCACACACAGAAAGGCATCAAAATCCAGAAGGGTGCCCCTGGCATGGAGCAAAGAAACTGACAGAGTTGAAGATGTAAAATAAAAATTAAGCAAACATCAAGTTATTGTCACAGCCGACATCAGAGGCTCCAAATCTCTGGCTAGGAGGAGATGAAAAGAGAAAGCTCTGATGCATCCCTTCTTTTTCCCCAGCCCTTCTCAAGGAACATGAATAACGAGGCCGAGGAGGAGGAGGAAGGTCTGACTTTAATTACAAAGACACACACTCACCAAATGCCACTGAAACCAAAACAAACCAGGCAGCCCCATATGTCATAAGGATTAAAGGCACGGTTCCCACTTTCTAACGATGCTTTTACAGAAACCGTTCCACTGTAAAACTTTATGATTTGAATCTTTATAGCCGCCAGCAGAGCACATGCTCACTGCCTTAAATTATAACTTAATCTCAATAGAATTTATACTTTCCAGCCCTCTTTAGAGAAAGAGAAAGAGAAGAGGTAGAGCTTCCCGCCCCACTGCCCACCTGTTCCCCTGGATCGCAGCCTGGGGAGGTGCCATATGCTGGGTGATGGAACTGCAGGCCTTCCGACCAGTGCACATCTGGAGATGCTCTCAGCACGGCCACTTAAACAGCACCAGAAACAGAGGGATAGCGGCGCACGCAGGGCACGGTTCTGGCTCTGTTTATCACTGGGATTGCTAAAACCACTACAAAGCTACTAGAATAGTGAGGGCATCAATAGACGTGGTGAAAGGATGAGCAGAGGCGGCTGTGGCAGGGAACTCAGCCAGGCTTTCCAGTGCCATCTCACCCTCCCTGCAATTGCACAAGTGCACCGCAGGTGGAAAGTATTTAGGGATCTGCACACTCAGGGGTGGCTGGGAGAGAGAAGGGGGATCGCTTCAAAATAGAAAACCCTGTGCATGCCATGGGGCAGCAAGGAATCCTTCACCTAAGGTCACAGAGCTGCTCTGCTCCTGCTGTTGCAGGGTCGGTATTTAATAGCCCCACAGCTGCTGGGCTCCTTCCACCTCCTTACAGGGTGGGGTGCATGCCCAGTGGATGTACATACTCATGTATCTAGTAGCCCACCCCCATCCCCCTTGATGGTGCTCCACACTGGGGTACAGGCAGCTCCCTGCAGAGCTGTGCTTTGTGGAATGCCAGAGGTGCAGGTCCTGCCGGGGTCCCCGGACCATCCCCACCACCCCACACGGTGGAACAGCACTGGCTGCACTGCCATTGCAGTCTATTGTTCCCACATCTGGGACGCAAGATTTGCCCCAGCATGATTAATGCAGATGAGGCCATTTGATTGGCAAATCAGTACGATTTCTAACCTGAGTAACCCTTTAAATGCAACACAGCTTCATCATAAAATATAATAAATTAAATAAAACCTTATTTAAGCAACAAAATACCCTGGGAGAAGTAGATGGAGAGCCATGCTATCCCTGGATAAGGTACGTCCCCTGCTACGGTACCGTATAAGGGCGTGTGTTCGTATGCCCATCTGGGTTCTATAACACATGGGGTCTGTTGGCGGAAGTACAAAAGATCATGTACCCATACAATCCATAGGTACACAGCATTCGATTCGATTCAGACAAAAGGGCCCTTCCCGAAGTGTGTAACGGGAAATCTTTAAAAAATCTGGCAGCCTTCTCCTTCTTCCACTCGCCCCACAGCTGTTCACTGCAGTGGCCTTTTCTGGATCTCATAGAATACCTGAAACCAGAACGCTGGCTTCTCCTTGCCTCCCCAGTGGCTAAAAGGCAAGTGCTGCAGGGATGAAGGACTTCAGCATCACCGAGCATAGAGTACTGGACTTGTGGCCTGGACACAATGAGCCTCCATACGGCAGACAGGCCCACCTGCATGTCTCCAAATGCAGGCTCAGAGCCAAAGTCGATATTCACGGACATGCGTGATCCCAGGTCTCTAGCTGTGCACTTTAACCTCTATAGCGCTTCCACTCTACTCACTCTTCGTTCACGCTCTTCCATTTTTCTCCTCTTTCTGGTGAGCTGCATCCCCTTGTCTTTGATTTGACTGAATGCCTGTGTACCGACCGAAAACCAACTAAAAACTTCTGGGATACTGACTGTTAGTCCTTCCTTTAAACTTCTAAATCCATTTAGAAAAGCAGCGCACCATCTGAGCGAGCTGCCGAGCCATTCACAGATTCCGACTCCGGACTTTACAGTTCTTAAAGTTAACCTGACTCTACGATTCTGTGTCTGTGAAACAGCAAGAACTTGACATCCAGAGAAATGGGAAGGGAGGGCCTTCATTTAAACCTGATCTAAGCTATTCTGCCTTACTTATGGTTTGGGTATTTCGGTACCACTGTAACCATGCACAGTACAAAGACAGACAGGTAAGGGATGGAGACCGCACTTGGCACACATTGGCTGATTATCTCCTCTTCACTGTGGGCAAGGGTGAAGCATCATGTGATCCTTAAAATCTGTCAGAATCCTTTGATACCATTGCCCATGAGGAACTGTTGACTTGACTGCAGACCCTGGCAAAGGCTGACCAGATCATTTGACTGATTATACTTTTTCACCCTAAACAGACCTCAGAGGGTGGCACGGAGAAGTTATCCCAAAGGGTTCTCTCTTTCTTCAGGCTTCTATTCTCTTCTCCCCCCACTTCATGGGAGACCGCGAGGATGTCTGGACAGCCATACCATCACTCTGTGGATGGCCTGCAACTCTGACCCTTTTCAAAGTGCCCAGACAGTGCAGTATTTCTCCGTTCCCAGTGTCAGGTCGAGATGGGGGGTCCTTGATGAGAGTGACCTAGCTGAGGCTCAGGCCTGACAAAAATAGAGGAAATGCTTCTAAACGGGGCAAAGCACGTAGAAGGACTGGCAAGCTGGCGTCTACTCCATTATGGAGGGGGTTTGCCCATCCTTTGTTAAGTGCTTTTGGATCCTTGATTGCTCTTGAATTCTCAGAAAGGCTCCATGGCCACAGCACCTTTTTCCACCTGGGATCCACTCTGGGATGGATGAGATTATACCCACTGATGACCAAGAGGCTGCCTTGTAGATTTCCTCATAAGCCGTGAAGGGCTTCTCTGCTCACAAAGTGCTCGTATTCCCCGTCTGATGAGCTTTATGCAAACAGGAGAATCCTGTCTTTCTGCCGTGTGCTCTTCCTTTATATAGATCTAACTAGTGATGATGTTGGTGCTCTCATGCCTTTGACTGTAGAAACTGCAAAGGATTTTCTCAATGACTTTGTCCAATTCAGTTAGGCGTAGACTGGGACATCCATGTGGGTTTCCCTGAGGATACTGCATGTACCAATCTGTACCAGTCTCTGTATATGAGAGCTAAGGGAGAATCTTCTGGCAGTGCCCACCCCAACATCTGCTGCTGGGAGTGAGATGTGAATGCAAAGTGTGCGATCTTTTAATCAAGAGGCTAATCTGTCTTGGAGAAACTCTGAAGCATGACCAAATTTGGCTGACCTGGTCTTTATTTTCTTCTCACTATATGGATACCTGAATCATCTTGACTCCACTGCACTCACGGGTGGAGGATTGTTTCGGGAAGCTAGTAGGAAGCCCCTTGCTGGAGAGGAATAGCTTTGTTTCAGTAGCAATCTCTTCTTATCTTCCGGGCAGCAAGCCAGTCTCCCTAAATCCGGGGGGCCTAGGGACCCTTATGACATTAGGTTATTCCAAGCCGGTAGGCAGAAAGGAGGTTGGGAAGTTATGGTAATCAGGTCAAAGAATTAGGGCTTCTCTGATCAGGATGGGCCTAGTAGGATTATGAGCATCTTCGCCCGTCTGACTGCCTACGAGAGCACAGAAAAAGGGAGAAAAAACATACAGAGCTCTGGGTGGGACGGAGGAGGAGGTCAGGGTTGAGACAGGAAGCCCAGGGTCAGAGCTCCCTGATTTTTTTTGTCTGAAGAAAAAGCAGCTGACCTCACCATTCCTCTCTTACAAAAAAGCCTACCACTGAGGATCTGAATTCCAGGATCAACAGTTCCACACTTCATCTGCTAGATGCTGATCCTCTCTGCTCAGCCAGTCTGAAGTCGAGTCAAGGCCAAGTTCTTTTCCACCCAGCTCAAGGGAGACATAGCCTCTGTGTGTAGAGAATAGAGGGCCTTGGTATCCTCAACCAAAACCTTTGGTTTAGGTAGCCTGCAGATGACGTGTCCATCATCAGGAGGATGCCACCAGAAAGGATGACAGGCTCTCTTCAATTCTAGGACTGCACAGAGCCTGTGAACAAGTCTGGAGAGGCCTTTAATTACTCCAGGCTTCCCCACTGATTTTATCACTTTCTCCAGGGTCTGATGGAAGTACAACGCACTTCCGTGGAGGATGAGATAATACACTTTTGGAGGATCCTGCTAAGTTTCTGCTCCTGTGTCTCCTCATCTGGTTCAAGCGGGACTCCTAGAACCTGCCAGACTTCACCTTTCATTGTATCACGTTTAACTGTAGGAAAAAACTTCTCCTGAGTTTCTACTTCTAGTTCCTCTAGGCTGGAGTCCAATAACTACTTCTTCAGAGGAAGGCTAGGATGATCTTTGTTTCCTGGCTTTTGCAGAGCTTTTCCTGCTCTCTTTTTGATGTATGTTGGATTGGATCTCTCTGGAGAGCAGGGTGAATGTCTCCCCTTGTAGTTTGGTTCCTAGACTGTCAGAATTTGATTCTTTGATATTATTTTGTAATTCAGTGTCATCAGATAGAATCTAACACAGAATTTAACATGGAACCCTTTTTTAGGCCTAGGAGGAGAGGTGTTTCTCTAGGTCTCTAAGGACATACTGATCTGTGTCCAATTCCATGCACTATCATGTAAGAGATCAGAGTCCTCTAGAGAATCTCTTGTGGATGGAGGAGTGGGGGGGGCCTCTGGGCAGTTGAGAGGGCTCCTGATATCTTGCTGTGGGGCATGGATGGGGGTGGAGAAGTCATGGGCGTTTGGTCAGAGTGCTGAGCCATCTGGCGAGGTCTGAGAGGCTCTGGGACAGTATCTAGCCATTAATGATCCCTGCTGGCTCCACCCACAGAGAAGGATGAAGGGGAGTTGGGAACTGCCTAGGGCCCCAGGAGAAGGCATCTCCCATGTTGATATGAAGGTATCTCCGTGTTCCCAGACTGGGAATTCCCTCTGGTGAGAACTGGCCATTGCTGCTCCCAGTCCTGCTGCTCTGGCTCTTCATGGCAGGTTTCCCCACCACAATGAAGGGCCGGTCTAGGGCACGGAGGGCCGGCCACAGAGCACACAGCAAGAAACGCACTCCCAGGCCCCTAGCTGGAGGCCTCGTGTTTTAGACAGAAAAGGCCCAGTTGGGAACTCAAAAGCATGAGGGGGAAAAACACAGTTATTTTGAAACTGCTCTAAGGAAAAGCAACCCGGGTGGGAGGAGCCTGTCTGGTGGACAGGCCTGACCCTCTCCTCCTCGGGGGCTGAAAATGGGAGCAAACCCGTCGCCAGGCTGATGAGCTTGGATGCGAAACACAGGATCTCTCCTCTTGTGTGCTGCTGCGGCAGACGGGATCAGCTGGGGGCACTCACGTGAAGAAGCCCTCCCTCTGACTGCCTGGTGCTGCCAGCTCTGACGTTCGGTTCCTCCCAAGTGGATTGACACAGCCCCAGTCTGTGGGCATTCAGGACACGGCGACAGGCTGATCTACGCGCTCAGGCTGAGCTAAAGATTGTGGGTTGTTTACAACTTAACCCAGGTTTGAACTCTTCACTCAGGATCAATACCTGGCTGCACTGAAGTCAATGGTGAAACAAAGCCTTTTTTGGATGTTAGTGAATTGTGCGTATTTTATTGTTGTTTTACATGCCTCCAGAGATTGTGTGATGGGGACATTTCACAGATGAGAAAACTGAGCCACAGAGAAGTTAAGTGACCTACCAAAGGCCACAAAGAGAGTCAGTGTCAGAACTGGGATAAGAACTCAGGAATCCCCTTACCCACAGCGCTGTGCTCAGACAGCACCTCTCTAGGTATTTACTGAAACATGCAGGTGTTTCCTCTGTCCATGACTCTCAACATGTTCCACAGGGCTAATGTGGTGCTAACCAATTAGGTGAAAATGAAGAGCTTTCATTTTATATTAAGAACGACCACATGACAGTTTTACGTAAAATATTGCGACAGGATCTGTGTGTCTCTATAACTTTAGGGTAAATATGGAAGATTGTTATCCTGACTTGAATCAAACATTATTTTAAGGAAATAGACAAGAATGAAGACAAAGGACTGGTTCAGAAATTAATCTAAGGGTGTGTCTACACTTAAACTGCTACAGTCACAGAACTGCAGCTGCACCACTGTCGTGCTTCAGTGCAGACAGTCACTAAAGTGACAGTAGGGATTCTCCCATTGCTATATTTAATCCAGCTCCATGAGAGGTGGTAACTAGGTCAACAGAAGAATTCTGTCTACACAAGGGGCCAGGTGGGCTTAACAACGTCGCTCCGGGGTGTGGAATTTTTCACACTGCTGAGCGACTTGGCTGGGTCGACCCAACATTTTAATGTCGACCTGACCTCCATTGGTGCAATTTACACCTTTGACCAGCTGCTGGCATGCAAGGGCTGGTCTACACTGGAAAGTTACATCGGCACAGCTATGTCTCTCAGGGATGTAAAAAATCTACACCTGAGAGACGTAGTTAAGCCAACCTAACCCCAGGCATAGACAGCGCTAGGTCGACAGAAGAATTCTTCCTTCGACCTAGCTACCACCTGTCAGGAAGGCGGAGTACCTAGAGCGATGGGAGAACCCCTCCTGCCTGCACTGAAGCAATACAGAAGCACCACTGTGCCACGGTAGCATTTTAAGTGTAAACACCAACCTAGAGTACTCTGTGAGGCCTTGTCTACAATAGAAAGTTTTGTCAACGCAAGTTACAGCAATGACCAAAAAGCACTGAAATTACAATGCTTGTGATTGTCCACACAGCACTCATTGTGTTGCTGAAACGTGACCACACTTGGTATCCTAGAATCGACAGTGAGAGCAATGCACTGTAGGCAGCTATCCCACTGTGCAACTTGCTGCCTTGTGCCGCTTGGTGTGGTGGGAAGGCAGAGAGGATTGCAGCACATCATAGGTGTGGGCTCAATGTGCTACGATGCAGTGATTTCCATCCTGTCATTCCATGGGTTTCTGACTGCATTTCGCAGCATTTTTCAACGACCCCTGTTTCCTGAGCGCCCGCCATCTCTATCTGAAAGGATGGCTCCTGCACTGCTCTCCACGGTTTGTCTGAACAAATTGCGGCTGCTCATGCAGTATATCATGAGCTCCCAGTCAGAACTGGAATCAGAAGCACCTGACCTGCTCTGTGCCATGCAAACAAACAACGCTGGATTACTGTTTGCATTCAAGGAGCATCTGCGCACAGCGCACAGCTGCTTTTGGGCGTGTGAAACAAGCACTGAGTGCTGGGGTGGCATCATTCTGCAGGTCTGGGATGACGTGCAGTGGCTGCAGAGCTTTCAAATGCGCACAAAGCCACCTTCATGGAACTGTGTGCAGAGCTTGCCCCTGCCCTGCGGCACAAGGACCCCAGAGAATGAGAGCTGCCTCTCGGTGGAGAAGCGCGTGGCCATCGCTGTGTGGAAGCTGGCGACTCCAGACTGCTACCGGTCGGTCGCTGATCAGTTTGGAGTTGGGAAGTCCACCGCTGGAGCTGTTACACTGCAAGTGTGCAGGGCCATTAATCGCATTCTGCTACGAAGGACTGAGAGTCTTGGAAATGTGCGTGAAATAGTGGATGGCTTCACAGAGATTGGATTCCCTAATTGTGATGGGGCGATAGATGGCAGGCGTATCCCAATTTTGGCCCCAGAGCATCTTCCCATGGAGTACATCAATAGAAAGGGGTACTTCTCTATAGTACTGCAGGTGAGTGTGGATCACCGTGGATGTTTCACTGACATCAACAAAGATTGGTCAAGGAAGGTGCGTAACGCATGCATCTTCAGGAACACTGGCCTGTACAGAAAGCTGCCAGCAGGGACTTTCTTTCCAGACCAAAAGATTCCAGTGGGGGGATGTTGAAATGCCCATAGTGATCCTGGGAGACCCAGAATACCCCTTACTGCCATGGCTCATGAAGCCTTATATGGACAACCTGGAAAGCAGCAAGGAGCGCTTCAATAAAACGTTTAGCAGGTGCCAAATGACTGTTAAACGTGTGTTTGGCAGATTAAAAGCTCACTGGTGATGCCTTTATGGCAGGTTAGCCCTAAATGAGGACAATATTCTCATGACTATAGCTGCCTGAAGTGAGCTAATATTTGTGAAGCTAAGGGAAAAACGTTTCCCCCTGGGTGGAGCGCAGAGGTGGATCCCCTTGCAGCTGTATATGAACAACCAGATGTCAGGACTATTAAAGGAGCACAACAGGGGACATTCGAATCAGGGAGGCCTTGAGGAGTCACTTTGACAATGAGCACCAATAAGGTGTCTTTGTAAACAGCACTGTGCCATGCTATGCCTGCTAGCTAGCTTGCACTGTGTATCTGTGCGGTGCAACCACCGTGTGCAAGAGACCAATAAAGGTTGCTTATTCTGCACAGAGCATGTCTTTATTAAATAACAATTATTCATAACACACATGACAAGCTGGGCTGGAGGGGAGAAAGGAGTGAGGGGCTGTGTGGGCTATGACAGCTGGGTGGATGGAAGCTGTCTGAAGAGGTGGAGTGAACGGGCTACCCAGACGTGCCGGGAGTTTGGTAGGAATGGGTGGGTGGAGTTTGGAGAGGGCATGGAAAGCAGTTCTGTATCGGCGGCAAGCGGGGGCGAGCACTCATGAATTCAGTCTGCAGCGCTATGAGTGACTTTACCAGCTCTGTTTGCTCCTCCGTGGCTTTTATCATGCACTCGTGACCTGCTATCACCCGCTTCTGGTTTTCCCTCCTCTCCTGCCTATCAATTTGCTCATTTTCTGACATAGTGTGTCTCCATGCCCTTTTTCCTTTTTTTTCTGCCTTAGAGGACTGGAAGAGTTCTTGGAACATCTCCTCTTTGCCTCCCCATATTCATTTTCTTATCAGCTGCAGGTGCTCGGCAGGTGTGGAAGGGTTTCCCCTCAAGGGCACATCTGGTAGAAGCACAACAACAGAAACTGACTGTGAGTGCAGTAACAGCATTGATGCATTGCTGTAAAATATACCTCTCACTGTCCCCTAGCAAGCACACAGCTCGATGATCACCCAGGGCATGCTGAGTTGTGTCCGGGGGGAGGGGCCACTCAAGCTGGAGAAAAGGTTCTGGGTGGTTGTTTGAGGTATTGATTCAGGTAGATAGGGACAAAATTTCAAATTGTGCCACCATTTTCTACAAGCAGGGGCCACTGAAGCAGATATCTCACTCCTGAGAGTAAGCAGGGATGCTATGGTGCATCTCCTCCATGTGAGCAGCTTCAAACCGGGTCCCTATGCTGCTTGCCTGTGTGCCGCTTTGGTCCCCGCACAAGTGATTGACGATTGGTGTGGAAAAGTTTCCTACAATGGGGGAAGAAACAAAGCAGCTCTGCCGAGGAATCTCCGGCAGAGGATTGCCAAGTACATCCAGGAAAGTTTCCTAGAGATCTCTCTGAGGGATTCTCGTGAAATCGTGGTGTGCAGTAACACACTTTTCCGCCTCACTGCCTAGCTGAACAGGGGAATGGGAAGCACATGCAAACACAGCTACTCTTGTGCATTTCTATCCCTTCAACCAGCTGTGTAATGCAACAAAGCAAAGGACAGCTCTACTTCATGTAACCGAGCACCATCAGCTCAAAAAAATCACTTACCCAAGCTCCCCTCTCCAGCACACCAGAGCTGGAGGGCTGGAATTGGCTCAATCCCTCCTGGGTAGAGAAGAGGTGCTAGTTCTATACGTCAGCAAATGACCCGGTCCCCTGCTCCACATCGGCCTCCAACTCGTCCTCCTCGTCCACGACTTCTTCGTCGGGGTTGAGTGCGGTGTCCGCTGCCTCCGGGCCCGCAGAGGGGTACATGGGTCTGTTGGTGGTGGAGGTGGGGTCGCCGCTGAGGATGGCTTCCAGCTCCTTATAGAAGCGGCAGGTCTTTGGCTCTGCAGCAGAGGAACGGTTTGACTCCCTAGCCTTTTGGTATCCCGGCCGCAGCTCCTTGATTTTTGAAAAGCAGTGTCCCGTTCACAGCCCTTCTCTGCCATTAAACAAGAAATTTGACCGTATATATTGAAGTTCCTTCGGCTGGAGCGGAGCTGGGACTGCACAGCCTCCTCTCCCCAAATGCTGACCAGATCCAGAAGCTCCGGTGTGCTCAAAGCAGGAGAGTGTTTGGTGAGTGGAGCCGCCATGGTCAGCTGGGAAGATGAGATGTGAGCTCTCCATGCCAACCAAGCAGGAAATGGAATTTAAAAAATTCCCAGACTTTAAAGGGGGAAGGAGCAGATGGCTGCAGGGCAGTGGAGTTCAAAGTGATGACCAGAGTGGTCACGATGGGCATTGCGGGACACTTCCTGGAGGCCATTTACCATGACATAACCAAGTGCGGTGTCTACCCTGATGCTCTGTCGCTAAAAGTTTGGCAAAAATAGCTCCACGCCTCTCGTTGAGGTGGTTTTATTTTGCCACAAAATCATGGGAGTTGGGTCGGTGGGGGAGGACTGCAGTGTGTACACCACCACTGTTTGGTGCAAAAAGCTTACTTTGGTCGACAAAAGTCTCTAGTATAGACCAGGCCTAAGTGAGCAAAACATTCCCTTTAAGCATGGCCCAAAGACTCTGCCCCAAAGCGCTTATGCTCTAAATAGACTGGGGACTAAAGAGAGCCCTCCCACAGCCTGGAGGGGGCTGTACATCAGAGCCTCATTTGCTCATATTTTTTAAGTGTTTCTTCAGAGCCTTTGAGTGGAAGAATTGGAGGAATCTTGGGAGACGATCTTATTGGTTCAGATAAAGAATTCACTTTCGCTGTCCCTTTGCTCCCAACCCTCCCTGTACCTGTCAGCAACAGCTACGCCCACACAGGGAGCCAGCTGGGCCACAAAGGAAATAAAATAAGGCTAAAGTCAATCTCTGCATTCAGGCAGGAACAGAACGTGTGGGGCCGCCTTTGCGCTCTTTGTACTCTGGGGCCACTGGTGGTCTGCTAGGCCCCTAGTTTAACTATGAACAGCCCTGAGGCTGCTCTAACTTGTGCTCTGTTTCCCAGGGAAGCAGAGAATAACCAATGTGCAATGCACTTTGGCCACACTCCTGATATGCCCCCGGAATGCCACGCTGGAGGCTGGGAATGCTACAGCTGGGACCTCCACCCTGGCCAGGGGCGCCCTATGCACAGAGGGTGTTTTCAATGGGGCAGTTTCAGCCCCTTTTAACGCCTATTTACATTGCCAGAGTGGTGTGAAGGGGCCTTAGTATAAGTGAAAATTGGTGACTAAATGTTTAAACGCAGGACTCTGATCTTTCAGCCTCCAAAGACCTTTGAATCCTCTCTTTGAGGTTCTGCGAATCTGGAATGAATCTAGGCAAGAAAACCTGTCTACAGAACCATGTTCATTTCACATTAAAGACTGTTTTTAGGGTATTATCTTTCTTTGTCGTGATGAGTTTGTATAAATGTGTGACTTATACCATTCAGCCTCATCACCCTTTAGATACTCCCTGCATCCAGGCTGTTTGGAAGGCGAGCTCATTTACTTACAATCCATGTTATTGTCTAGGAACAAATAAATAGCAGAAAAATTGTAAGTTACATATAATTAGCCGGTAATGCAGGTATTGGAGTCAAGTCGCATTATCCCATAGCACAGCCGAGAGGAGAAGGAGGAGTTAAAGCACAAATATAAATGATTTTAAGTATGTTGAAAACTGTGCACTCTGACCTCAGACCATAAAGAGAAGTTATTGGGTCACACCCGATCTGCGCAGGAGGTAACTCACACTTTCATATTACAGTGATGACGGGCAGCCTAGAAATATCTATGACAGATGGATCGATTATTCTGGCAGCAATAACCTTGGGGCAATATTTGTCTGTCATAACCCCACAGTGGACCGACGATGCAATTAGGGCCTAATCCAATGCCCACTGAAGTCAATGAGAGTCTTACCATTTACTTTGATGGCTGCGGGATCAGGCCATTAGGGACAGCAAAATATCACAGAGCTCTTGATGTCAATGGAAGTTACACACATGCAAAGAACAGAATCAAGAACTGCTGGGCTGAATTTTGCCCTTGCTTTGATAATTAACAAAAACACAGTCCCTGGAGTCTAAAAGGGGCTAATCCTATTAAGAAAGAGACACGGTGATAGGAGTTTGTGCATACACACAGTTCCTGGCAGGAAGTGAGCATGCACGCCATGTGGGAATCAGAGTAAGAGGGAGTCAGAACTGTAGGGGTGCTTTTACCCGTAGTATGCAGCAAGAGGTGTATGTAGAACGTGGCAGAGAGTCTGAGATTGGAATTATGATACCAGCGTATATGCACACGCATGCCTGCGGCCAAGTTCTGCTCTCAAATCCAAAGTGACTTCACTGGCTTCTGAATTTACACTGGTGTAAAGGAGCTGAATTTGGTCTGTCATGGAGAGAATATGCGTGTTTGTTGAAGTATCACAGCAGAACTCCACGGGTCCACTCATTTCTGAATGAAGATAGATACTTATAGGAGATTCTCTTCACTGGTAAATAATTCAGAACAAACAAATCTAGGTCTGTTTGTATAAGAACCAAGTTTTTTTTTTTTAAATGAGGTGATTAAGTACAGGAGTGGGAGATGACAACTGTTGCCGGAAGCTCTGGAGGAGTCACCTTCACTTTGCCAGGGCCCCCGTCTCTGGGAAACACTCCCTTTTTTTTTCTTTTTTAACCCTTTGAGATTCCCAGGGATGATCTGTCAGCAGGGTTATTAGCATTTCTCCCTAGATATCGACAGCTTGTCTTTTCTCCTTCCAACCAGTGAGTGATTTCTTCACACGCTCGCCAAATATAGCCAAATCACCATGGGAAACGTATCGACAGAATCATATTAACAGCTGCTGAGCATTTACAGAGCCGTAAATTATACCAAAAAAAAGAGGTGAGGAAAACACACATGGAAATAAACCAACTCTGATCAACAGTGACAAGCATTTATTTAGGAGTCATTGGTTGGAACTACGTTTTATGTTTTAATTGTTAATTATAGGCTCTCACAAAAGGACAGCCTTGGACCACATTATCTACCCCTCTTCCTTAAGCCCAAGCCTTGATGTTTTAAGATATCTGTCTTTGAGTATGACCTGCCTGGATGTATCTCAGGGAAGGAATTATCTTTTCAAAATCTTACAGAGGTTGAAATCAGGCCTAAAGTTCAGAATTTCAATGCAAGGCATCTCTTCATGGCAAGGCAGGGATTTGTCTAGGTCTGGGATCCAGTTCAAACCTGAAACTGCTCTTTTTTAAAAGCAGGGAATGATCTTCTTTTTGTAAATTGAGTCAAGGTATCACATAACCATAAAGGTTAGAGACCAAAGTCAACCTGCTAGTAAATCCATGTTCCAGCTAGTGCAGAACTGTTCTCCTCAACATATTTTCTGGTACTTTGTCCAGTCTGCTTTAAAAATGTCTCCAGGTATGATGCTTCCACAACACGGGAGACCACATCAGTGTTAGACATCTCAGTAGTCAGGGAGATTTCCCTCAAATTAAGTCTGCGTTGTCCTCCTCTTAATTCTAGCCCATTACTCCTAATTATATCCCCTTGCCACAACCCTACACAATCTCACCCCTTTTTAGGGGCTCACATCTTTCAGGTAAACAATTGTGTCCTGCATTAGGAGTTACTTTGTCGAGCTGCACACATTCAGCTCTTTTAATCTTCCCTCGCTCCCCATGACTTTATTTCTTCTCTAAATTCCCTTCAGTATGGTTACGTCTTCCGTTAGAAAAGACTTGTCTTGGATGGCATATGAAGAGTTTGCTCTGTCTTTCTCATCCCCATGCCACAAACATGAGACACGCATGCCTTAGAATCACAGAATCATAGGGTTAGAAGGGACTGCAAGGATCATCTAGTCTAACCCCTTCATTTTCTATGTTCCTTATAACATGAAGCATCATGGACTCACTATCGCAAGTCAGTATTTTTCTAGGATTTGTCTCTTTTATATATACTAAAAAAATATCCCTGCCACAAAGAGTGTCCATCAACTCCTCAACAGCCAATGAAGATGAACCAAATATACATCCCGGAATTTTAAGTACTCTTGATTGGCTGCTGAGGGAGGGGCGCGGGAGATCAAATGTTTTACGATCCAGAACGAATGGTCAATTTCATCGTTAAACCAAGATGATTCACTCCACACAGCACTCCACTACTATCCCTGCTTCCTACCCCAGCAAGACCCACAGGGCCTCCCTCAACAGAATTCTGCACAGCACCTTCAGACTTGCTCTGCGCCGCAGGAAGCCCCGCTCAGTTCTCTGGACAAACTAGAGATCCACCAATGTTTCTGAAAAAAGGCCAAAATCGCCAGAGGGGATGTTCTGTATCAGGCAAAGAGGGGGAACCCACATGACACTTAGGTTGGTTGCTTCAAACTGGAGACTGTCAAACAGCACACGTCTGGAGAACGTCAAGCTCAGAACGGAGACACAAATGCAGGGAGAAAGGAGGCAGTGTTTCCACTACATGTTTCCTCCTCAGGTGTAGAGGACAGTTGACTCTACAATACCCAGCGTTAGTTTAATCAGCAAGGCCCAGTGCAGGCCACAACCTTGGGCTCATTCGTCAAGCTGATAACAGCTTTATTGAAAGGAGCTATGGACGCCACAAGTTTGGCATTTTGTACAGCCAGCCACCCAGGATGATTACGACCCAGGTAGTACTTCAGGCTTTGGAAATGAGGGGTCTGCAACTCAAGTCCAGTGAGAGAGAGAGGGGCGGGATTCAGCTCCAAACAGCCGGTGACAAGCAGCAAGACATATTATTGTTTGCTGGACTTATCGGATGCTTGGTAAAACCAACCGCTGGAGTCCTGGGTTGTTTATTAAACCCCAATTGAGCAGGTTCTTGCAGCACTGAATTTCATGTTACTTGTCTTTAACCCCGTAGCTTTTTCTTGAGGAGAAAAAGGCCAGGAGGTGGGGAAAGAGAGGGAGTGTGCATTATTAATTAGTAGGGAAATTTGCTGCACCCCAAAATCCAGGTCTCTCTATTCAGGCTGCTGGCCCTCCAACTCCAACAATCATCTAGTTCTAGCCCCTGTAAAAATACAGGTAACATGCCCGTGCAAGTCGCTTCTCCCTAGCATCTTCCCTCCCAGACTCCCCAACAAAGGGATGGACTGACAGGGAGGAGCGAGAAGTGGCTTGCCAGCATGGAACGAAGAAAACTGCTCCAGTCCAATGGTCTAGGGGGTGGAATAGGCTTTAACTGGGTCACTGCCCACGTGGGTGATTAGAGACCAAAAGAACCAGCCTTGGGGAAAGGTTCTACTAGTGTCAGCTCTCCCCCACATCCCGCGCTTCCGAAGAAAGCTGCCACAGGAAAATATCCCCGGCCATGCTCCAAAGCGCTCTGTCCTTCCCTTCAGGTCCTTTCCCCAGCCTCACCCACCTCACACTCTTCTTTAAAGAAGTCCTCATGGTGGCGAGCAGCACAGCACATCTCACAGGGTCACCCACAAAGCCCTAACAAGGGGTCAGCGTAACAGGATGAATGGATTCAGCTCTGCATTAATTCCACTCTAAAACCCCTCCCCAGGGACGCTCAGCCCCTGACTCCTTTCTGTTACGGAAATGTTGGTCTTTCTGTTTTCCACACTTCCATTTTCTCATCCTCCTGTCAAATTACCAGTCGGTTATTTTGTGTTGGGGGGTGGGGTGGAATGTAAGAGGGGACAAGAGTGAGAGAGAAACTTAATTAAGCACCTCCAGTTGGCCACGGAGGGTGAGAGAAAGGAGGACCTAGGAATGTCCAAGCGCAGAAGGGGCAGCAATTCTGATGGCTTCGTTGTCATTTCTCTACCATGTTCCCCAAGAAGTGTTTGAGGGGAACTCAGTCACTCACAATGCTTGTGGTCTTAACACACAACATTCCCAATGAAAACCACTCCGCCCCCTCTGGCCCCTTTGTCACTCCACTCCATACTCTTCCCAATTAACTGGAATCAGCTTAATAAAATAAACTCATGGCCCGGGGCTGTGAGAGCGAGAGAGAGAGAAAACCCTTCAAGCTCCCTGACCATTAAGCCTCTTAGAAGTTAGAAAGCTGCTAAAGAAAGTGAGACAGTGCCAAGCGGCTTAGAAAAGACCTAAGGAAGGGTGAGATAGGATAGCATAATAGCGGCTTTGGTTTAAACAGTGGGGAAAATCACTATAACAGGGTAGCTGGCCCACTCAAGGAAACTGGGCTCAGTGCTCCTGATCTCAGCCAGCTGCTCCCAGCTGGGCCAACTAAGAGGGTGGGGACAGCCCCTATAAGAGTCCTGGTGAGATCCAGTGACAGGAAGTCACAAAAGAGTTGGTCAGTTGGATGGGGAAAGAGAAAGGCAGGTGATGAGGATGAGGATGATGATGATGATGATGACGACGACGATGATGGTGGTTCCTGGGAGAAGGCCAACAGCAGGAGAGCTGCAAGAGGAGTTTGCTGGCTGGAGAGGGCTGAAAGCAACAGCAGCAGCTGCAGCGGGAGCTGCCTGCCAGCCCTGAGCTGATGAGTCAGAGCCAAAGGCCAAAGAGGGCTGAAGGAAGGGGACCGGATATCTCCTTGCTGCAGAACTGGACCCAGAGGAGCAGTGAAAGGAAGATACTCCTAGTAGACAGGCTGTGGTAGACAGGAGGCCCACCAGGCAGAGTGGGGTGCCATCCTAGACGGAAGGGCTGGGTGGCTGTCCTGGCAGGACAGACAGAGTTTGGGCATGGCGGACGATGCTGGAATGGGGTACGTGTTTATGTTACTGCCCAACAGGATATGTGATTTTTAAGGACTGTTTGCACTGGCGTGATAGGGACTGTATTTGGGGACTTTTGTTAGGGACCAATTGCATAATGTTTGTTAATAAACTGTTGTTCATGGAGTAACTGTGAATCCAAGGGGGAAACTGAGGCAAGGGGCCACTTTCAGGGTGGCCGCAAGGGGGCACTTGAGAGGAGGCTACATGTTTACAGTTACCCACAAGAGTTTGAGGCGTCAGCCATGCCTGAAGAAGGCCCAATCTGACCACAGGGCTTTCAAGATTTCAGATCAGGAGAGATCATGATCTTCGAATCGGGGTTGGTCTACGCCGTGCTGCAAAGCTCCCAGTGAAGCAGACGCCTGGTGGCTGCATAGAGACAAATGGGCTAGCAATGTCTTCACTCCCAGACGCACAGCCCAGCAGTATCAAGAATTCCAGGCATTCTGCCACCCCGCTGCCATTTCCCAGGAGTAAACACTGCCAGCAGCCGGGCCCCTTAACTCTCACTACCCCAACAGGGTTAGACAGAGGCAGATTCAAGAGCTCACAGGGATGGGAGGGGGGCGGGGGAGGTGAATCACAACCCTCACAATTAACCCTAAACTGCAGGGCCCTCCCCGCTGGCTCCCTGTTCAGGGTAGAGAGCTTTATGGGCCTACAGAAATAATTCAGTCCCCTTTAAGGGCAAGAATTTTCTGTTAAATGCCACCTCAACTTTCCTCCGTCCCCTCCACCCTAGCATCCTCTGTCTGAACATGGGTGGAGGTGCAGGGCTGAATTCACAGCCTGCGGAGACCGAACTTTAATCTAGCCACAGCACAGGGAGCTGTTCTCTCATCTCACACACGCCTTCCGCTAATATGTCATGCAGTTTGGACTCAGCCTTCCCCGGAGGTCAAAGGGGGGTAGGTCTGAGGGTCTGATTTGGCTCATTAGGAGGAGAGGGGCCAACTGTGACTTTCAGATCCAGCTCCAAACTTTCTTGAAGAACTCAGATGAGTGTTTGGGTCAGACCCCTCTCTGCCTCTGAGGCCTCCCTCGTGTCTTCAGTCATCCGATCAACCCTAACGCTCGCCCTGGGACGCCACCCAGCCCCCGGGAAAGGAAATGTCAGCTCATTTTAACAAACTCAGAGAACTGGTAAGTGAGGTCCCATGGAAAGAAAATCGACGGGATAAAGGAGATCAGGAGAGGGGGCCGTTTCTGAAGGAGACGATATTAAAGGCATAACAGCAAACTATCCCGACAAGAAGGGAAGACAGGAAGAATAGTAAGAGGCCACTTTGGCGCCATCAGAGCTCTTTAATGACCTGAAAATCAAAAAGGAAGCCTATAAGAAGTGTAAACATGAAGAAATGGCTGGGGAGGAGTACAAAAGAACAGCACAAGCAGGTAGGAACAAAATCAGAAATGCTAAGGCACAGAAGGCACCTAGCAAGGGATACAAAAGGCAATAAAAAGAGGTTCTTCAAATACATTAGGAGCAAGAGAAAGATGAAGGAAAATGTAGGTCCTCTGATTAGGGCGGGAGGAGAGCTAATAACTGATGACAAGGAAGCTGAGGTACTTATTTTGCTTCAGTCCTCACAAAAAAGGTTAATGGTGACCAGATACTCAACACAATATTAACAAGGGGGAAGGAACACAAGTCAATATAGGGAAAGTTAAGTTAGATGTATTCAGATTGGCAAGGCCTGATTAAATTCATCCGAGGGTATCTAAGGAACTAGCTGAAGCAACCTTGGAATTATTAGCAATTATCTTTGAGAATTCCTGGAGGATGGTCCAGGTCCAGGAGTGAGGTCCCAGAGGCCTGGAGAAGGACAAACATAATATCTGTCTTTAAAAAGGGGAACCAAGAGGGTCCTGGTAATTCTAGACCAGTCAGCCTAACTTCAATATCTGGAAAGATACTGGAAGAAATTATTAAACCGTAAGTTTGTAAGCACCTGGAGGGTAATACGGTTATAAGGAATAGCCAGCAGGGAATTGTCAAAAACAAATCATGCCAAACCAACCTCATTTCCTTCTTTGACAGGTTCACTGCCATAATGAGTAGGGGGAAAGCAGTGGACATGATAGATCTTGGTTTTAGCAAGGCTTTTGACACAGTCCCACATGACATTCTGATAAGGGAAATGTGGTCTAGATGAAATTACTATAGGATGGGTGCTAAAATGATTAAAAGACCATATTCAAACCATATCAATGGTGTGCTGTCAATCTGGGTGGGCGTATCTTTGGAGGGCCCACAGGATTCAGTCCTGAGTCCTGTATTAGCCAATATTTTCAGTAATGCCATGGATAACGGAGTGGAGAGTATGCTTATAAAACTGGCAGATGACCCCAAGCTGGGAGAAGCTGCATGCACTTTGGAGGATAGGGTTAGAATTGCAAACCAGCTTGACAAACAGGAGCAATGGTCTGAATTCAACAACATGGAACTTGATAAAGACATGTGCAAAGTAGTTCACTTAGGAAGGAAAGAATCAAGTGCATAACTACAAACTGGGGAATAAGTGGCTAGAAGGTAATGCTGCCACAAACAATCTGGGGGCTATTGTTGGTGCATATTCAATTTGTAATCCCCGATGTGAAGCAACGGCATAAAAGGCTAATCCCATTCTGGGGTGTATAAAGAGGCGCATTGTATGTAAAACATGGGAGGTCATTGTCCTGCTCTACTAGGCACTGGGGAGGCCTCAGCTGGAGCACTGCATCCAATTCTGGGTGCTGCTCTTTAGCAAAGAGGTGGACAATTGGAGAGAGTCCAGAGGAGAGCAATGAAAATGAAAAAAGGCTTAGAAAACCTGACCTGTGAGCAAAGGTTAAAAAAAACTGGGCATGTTTAGTCTTGAGAAAAGAAGATTGAGGGGAACCTGGTAACAGTCCTCAAATATTTGAAGGGCTGTTATAAAGAGGATGGTGATCTCTATGTCCAATGAAGGTAGGACAAGAAGTAATGGGCTTAGTCTGCAGCAAGGAGATTAGATACTAGGAAAAGCTGTTTAACTATAAGGGTAGTTAAGCTCTGGAATAGGCTTCCAAGAGAGGTTGCAGAATTCTTGTCACTGGAGATTTTTAAAAACAGGTTGCACAAGTACCTGTCAGGGATAGTCTAGGCTTACGTAGTCCTGCCTCTGTGCAAAGGGGCTAGACTTGATTTCTCAAAGGCCCTTGCAGCTCTACTTTTCTATGATTTACACCTGAAACATCTTTGCTTTGAATTTCTATGGCTGGATCTACCAAAGGGGTCTGGGGAAATACCGGCGGCACCCAAGAGAAGAAAACCCAAAGGAGGCTGCCTAAGCGTATGTCTACACTGGAGCGGGAGGTGCAATTTCCAGCTCAAGAAAACATCCCTGGGCTAAGTGGGAGTGAGCTAGAGCACTCCAATTAAAAGTGTCGTCTCAGTGGCACAAGCAGAGGGATGGCCTAACTGCCCGACTTCACATCTGGGCCCTCAGACGGGTGCTGGGATGGCTCGCCCATCCCATCACTTGCACCACCGTGGCTACGCTTCCATTTTTAGCATGCTAGGCTAGCTCAGTCAGAGCTAGTGGAAGTATGTCTCCGAGGTCCAGAACGGACACACCCTGAGTCATGTAGGGACCAGCACATTAACATCTTCTTAATTAATCATCATGTTAATGGCTTGGCCAAAACCAACAAGAACGTCTTCCAGAGAGAAGCCCTTTCTCCTGCCAGTCCCCTTCCCACACTGACCGGGATTCGGAGCCTGCTGTCCAGCCAGGGTTTCGCCAGAACAGAGGAACTGGGAACAGGTGGCAGGCATCTCGGCAGAGGTGACTCATCTGGGAGGCGAGTTGGCTTTATTGGGCGCACGCAAAAAAAGGTCATGAAAAAAACCCACTTCACCTTCCCCGCAGGGAACCTCCGGAGGCCAAGCTGCTATCCCTCCTGTGACATTCCGTGGGCGCTTCATACCCCACCACGAACGCGGGGACACTCAAGGAAGTTTGTTGGACGCACAAAAAATAAGAGGGGGTGTGACGAGTAAAAGCTGTGTAGGCAGGCTGAGCCAACAACCTCGTTCTGCATGTAGGAGAGCTCCCTCTAGGTTAAACACGGGGGTATTTCAGAAGCCACTGCTCAGTCCAGAGTCCACACGGTGCCCCCTATTTCTATAGCTGCAGTGAGGGTATTCATCCAGAAAGGCGGGAAGCACCCTTGAAAATAGTGTTTGTTTTTGCTTTAAAAGTGCCTTGTTTGCTATAAGCGCTGTGCTGTACAGAACTCCCTCCCCTGCTACACACACAGGCCGGCAGGACCAGATTGAGATCTCACTGATACAAGTGCAATTAGGTTTATACTAGTGGAACAGAGATCATAATCTGGCCTATTATATACGTGTATGTCTCTCTCCCCTTCATGCCACGCATAGGCAACATTTGACTAGAAAAGCTATTTCGATTCTCTAGCCAAAGGAGTTATGCCAGGGATGAAAGCTCATCCCTCTTTATCCTCGGTCAACAGCTCTGCCCTTCGCCCTGCTTTGAAGAGTGCAACTCCATCCAACCCAAAACCTCTGAGTACCAGAAGCCGGGCGTGGCCTACAGGACTGGAGCACTATGTAATTGCCCTGTTCTGTACACTCTCCCTGAAGCTGTTGTATGGGCCACTGCCAGAGACAGGATAATGGGCATGGTCTGACCCATTATGGCAGCTCTTATATTACAAACCTACAAAAGCAACACTGCGCTGGGGGGTGGCAGACAGATCAGCAGCGTCCTGTAAGTTAACAGAATCACAGAAATCAGAGTAGGAAAAGTCCATCCCTCTTCCCAGTGCAGGACTCTTCCCTGCAAATACGTTCCCAGAAGCTTTGACCAAACTAGTTTGTAACATCTCAGCCTTCCACCACGACTTCCCATTTTATTTTTATTTTATCTAGACTGGTATTTACTAATAAATATGCAGCTCACTATACTAAACACTCTTACTCCACTACGCAATATAATGCTCACAATAAAATACACATATTTTACATACATATACATATTCACAATTGCATCCAGGCCACTACTGCACTATGTAATACACAGTAAGGGAATTAATCCAGAACACAGATAAGAATTTACCAGTGACACAAAAACAGGTATTATGCTTTTCACCTGAGATCAAGCATAATACAGTAGTGTTTTCATAGCTGATGCTTTTTCTTGTCTGCCCTTATGGTCTCACTGATTTACTAGATCTTTTCCCCCTCTTACTGCCACCCCCATACGTTGTATATGGATTTCCTTATTTGCAATGTGTTGCTTTAGTGTTTTATTGAAATTGCACTATAGACTCCTAGGAACTGACAAACTGGATCAGAGCCATGGTCCCTCTAGTCTAGTATCCAGTGCCCAGTATTTGGACTTGACATGAATTCAGCAAGGAGTATCGTTTACTACAGCCTTGCTTAAGTACAGAACTGTGTCGGCAGTAATAATAATAGTTTGTGTTTACACATGCCTTTAGCAGGAGGTTCCCAAAGCACTGTGCAAAGGTGGGAAAGCGTAGTCCATTTTACAGATGGAGAACACTGAGGCACGGGGAGGGGCGGAGACCTGCCTGAGATTATAAAGCAAGTCAGTTGCAGAACAAAAACCAAGAGTTGTTGTTGCTTGTAACTCATCCATGGACAGGCATCCCAGGGACCACAAACCTTATGGAAGCTGTGTCTGAGGAGAGATGAGGGAGAGTATGGAATGTGAGCTCCGCAGGTGTCCGCTGCTCATTCTCTGGTGCTCTTCGCCCAGCCAGCATGAGGGATTTTCACCTACCCCCCTTCTCTTTTACAAATGAGTGTTTAGCATAAGAAGGGAGGGTAGGGCGAAGGGGAAGCACCAGGGAGACATCGCACCCCTCCTAGGCACCTGAGCAGGAGTGAAAAGGCAGCTGGCAGGAGCCCAGTGAGTGAGCCAGGGCTCTGGGACAAGCCTTTCCACATCTGGTTAAGTACTGCTAAACCCTCCAGCCAGCCGCCTCATTATTACACCACTCGTGTTGAAACCTTACTGCACCCCGGCGCCCGTGCTGGGGCAGAAAGGGGAGGGAGGTTTGCAACGTATGTTCTGCAACAAGCGGGAGAACGGCAGTGGACAGAGGTCTTGTCAGTCTGCCTGCATGTGAGCTGCTGGGAAATGAGCCTCTTCCCTGCTTGTTTCCCCCAGGCTCCCTGGCATTAAAGGCAGAATCTTGCCAACAGCGTCACCAGCCTGGCCGAGGCATCCTCCAGCAGAGACACCCCAGCCAGTGAACCCAACAGGTGAACTGGCCACGGTTACAGTGAGACCACAAAAACGCTTGGGTACCAGGGCACAAAGGAATGTCTTCAGAGTCAGGAGCAGAAGCAAGGGTTCCCCTTGCCAGGTCCCTCCCTTATCCCACCTCCACTAGCCATGGAGCTAGGTCCTGCATTTAGGTATGACCCAAAAAACAAAAAAAATCCATCTGTTTCCCCACATACACACACACATGCTGACAGAAGGAATGAGCTCCCACAAACCTGCTTCCCGGGAGGGACTTGTCACAAGAAATCTAAGTGGCCTCCTACCAGGATCCACAGTGGTGACACGTATCACCCCGGCTACTGCTCACAGGAATCAGCAAACGAGATCAAACCAGCCGGCCCAGCTACCCAACAGAGGCCGGTACCAGCTGCTGCTGAGGAAGGTGCAGGGAAGCCCGCAGTGAACGAGGGTAGAACAGCCTGTCCTTTCAGGAAAGCTCTCCCTAAGCGCCTGGTCACGGAGCCGCTTTGAAAATTTTGCCCCAAGTCCCGTTTTCAAGAGTGAGGCGAGCATTTAAGAGCCAGAGTCTCACTGAAAGCCAGTGAGGCTTAGTTCTTAAGGCCCAGCGGCACTTTTGCAAAATTGAAAGCTGGTCAATGCGAGGGCTCCCACTGATCGAGCTGACCCCATGGCAGCAACAGTGGAAAACTCTGATCATAAAAGCCTAGCCCCGAGGCAGCTGGAGTGCAGAAATGCCAACGTGACACACACTGACTCAGGGTGGAAAGCATCAACTGGGGCCCAAATGGGCTTTAGTCTAGGACCGGTCAGACTCACTGCCCCGGGAAGTGGAGAGAAATGGGGGCAGGGGACACGGGTGCTCCCCAGGGCCGGGCCTGATCCGGGTTGAGTGCACACTGCAGGCAGTGTCTCCCAGTACTGTGTATTTTTATGCTTCTGGTCCCTCAACTGCCCCTTGTGGTGTCATGTTCCTTCGAGTTTCTCCAAGATTTCCCTTGTTATTGTTCATGGGCTGGGCTATTGTTTATCTGTCCCCATCTACCTTCGTTACGATCTGCATGTACAGACCCTTTTTATTTCCAGCATTAGCTAACAAAGCCTCACAAGCCTCCGTGAGGTAAGTCGGTATTACCCTGTTTTACAGAGGGGAGGCAACTCCCCCCAGAGCGTCCCCCAAAGCCACCGAGATGTCTGTGGCAGGGCCAGGAGTAGAAATCAGAGATTCCCAGCTACTATCCAACCCTAAATCCACGAGATCAGGGTTCTGACCTGAGCTAAATGCGCACAGGGCTTTCGTCATCAGAGAGGCGTAAGCGTTCACCTTGGGGGGAAAGAGCAGAGAGGAGCTAGCCAGAGAGAGAAGGTCCTACCAGCCAGTAGAGGCAGGAGTCAAAGGTGGGACCTTTGGACATTCAGAAAAAATGTGACTGGTTTGACTGGGTTTTCTCTGCCATGGGCTGATAGGCTGTTTGCTCCCACCCCATCTCTTCACTTCAGCTTCACACCAGAGTGCCTTTTATCCTCTTCTCCCCCGGCATTCCCCTCATCCCTCTTCCCTTTTCTTTCCATTTAGCTTAGTGAGCCCACCCACCCATCCCACAGCACCATGGAACCAACATGACTTCCGCAGCCATCGCACAGTTCATGCTTCTTGTGGATTACGTCCCTTTCCCATGCGTCTATCTTGTCTACTCAGACCGCAAGCTCTTAGAGGCAGAGTGCCTAGCACAATGGAGCCTCTTTCTTGCCTGTCCCTTCGGCACTACCGTAATAAACATGATTAAATAACCTGCTTCAGCACCCACACAGCAAGAGCACAAATGAGTAGATCGTCACTACTCCTCAGAATCCAGTTTCTTGAAGTGAAACTCTGCATGTGCGCTTACCACACAGGCCGCAAGCAGAGTTCAAACAGCTGCAGCAAGCTGGACGTCCTCCGACATGCATGAGCTGCGGGGGTCTCACTTATGGATGCAAAAACATCTCTGAGCTGAGACAGATCTCAGGATCTATCAAACCTGTGTTCTTCTACCGTTACCCAGACTTTCTTCTACCGTTACCCAGACGAAGTCCGGACTTTCTAGCAGGCAGACTTGGAGTGGTTAGAGGCGTTCCACTTGTGCTTTCAGCACCGAATCCTGAGCACAAGTGGTTCAACGTGCGAAATGCCATAATCTCTCAGAGATCTGACCTTCCTCCAACTGCTCATTGCATTCATTGTGTTCTTGCGTGCTCTTCAGCCACATCACCAAGATGGACAAAAACACCCCAGTCACTGTGCTCTCACACCAACCATCAACACAGGAAGAGGTGCATGCCCTGACCCTACCTGGCATCACCCACGGTGCCACCCCAGACTTTCGCTGATTCGCACCAGATCTGGCAACTTCACTCTACAATACCTGGTGTGATGCTATCAACCATGGTCGTTCTGGTTGGGACAATGGTCCCCAATAGACTAAGCGCATTTGCTGCTGATGACGGTGGTTACTACACACATTGTGTTCCTCAGGGAATTGTGGTGTTTTGACTTGTTCAGATTCATATATAAAAAAGGTTAATTTACAAATATAGGCACATCCAAATAAGTCTACAAATAGCAGCCCTCTGAGTATTTCTTGCTCAGCAGACATTTGGAGAAATCTGTGCAAACTTGCATCAGAGTGGAGCAGGGCATGGTAAGACAATAGAAAGGACAAATAGGACAATCTTTGGATTTGTCCCTTTGAAAGTCTCTGGCAAATCTTAAAGTTTCCTGTCTATTCAGCACAGGGATGACTGTCTCACAACTATTTTTGAGCATTTGTTGGCAGGTCAGAGGAGGGGAAAGTCATTCCACTGAAGCTGTTAGTGAAAAAGCTTCACTCCAGCCAGGGCCCCCAACTCCACTTCAAATTATAATATTTTAAGTACCTGAAAATAAATATTTTGTCAGCTGTTGAGAATTAAGAAGTGGCTTCGGACTTGCAGAGAGTGGAATCCTGCAGAGAGCGGCAAGCCTTAGAGAGTTAGCTACAAAATTAGCCTTCCACAAGCCTCCCCAACCCACTCACCCTACCTAGCACATTCAGGAGATCTGCGCTGTTCTCCCAGCCGCTCAGCATCCCCTCCAGAGTAATCCTGAATTTCGGGGGCGCAGGATAGATATTACACACCTAACAGGCCTGTTGCAGCTCTAAAGTCTCTGACAATCGAGGAGACTGGAAAAGCGATTAGCAACTGTACGTCACAGTTAAAACGGGCAGCTGCAAAATAGCAATGTGTGCATTTCAACGCTGGTTATTAGGATTCAGAGTTATTCCACGGACATATTTTTCATCCAACACTTCCAGCTGTTAGTTCACACTGAGCTGGGCAATGTTCAGAGGATCTTCTTCACAAACCAAAGAACTAGAAATGTAATTTTTGGCTTTTTTAAATTCTAAAGAGACCAAGGGGCTCCCAAAGGCCACGCTGGAGGCCAGAGGTGAAGCTTGCAAACCGTGGCCAGGGGAACTCGAGAGGGTGAGGTGGGTTTCAACGCTCCATGTGAGGAGCATAATCCCAAATGACTGGAAAGTGGAATTAATCTTTTACAGCCTTCAGACTGGAATCTGCAGCAAACACACACACAAAGGGGTTCCTTCCCCTAAAGCTCAGTGGGGGGAATGTTAAAAAGGAAGAAGAAATGAACCCAGAGAAGCAGCAGAAAACCAAAGCCACGTGGACCTTTTCTATCAGATGCTACAGTGATGGGGGTAGGATGCATGGATGGATGGACAGACAGACGTTGGTCACGCTCCAGAAATGGAAGAAAACACAAATAAAGCGGGAGAGGTCAGTTCTGCAGCAGAGGGTCTACTTGTCCATCAAAGAGTTAAATCCACCCATCTTGCTCCTTTGGCTTGTAAATCAGCCCTGAGTGCCAATGAGGACACACCGAAATGCCACGAGGCTGGGCCTGGCAGGAAGGAAACCAGCGTATCCAGGGTTTTGTTGTTCTAGAGACTTTTTTTTTTTTTTTATTATTATTATTTTACTTTACTGCTCAGGAAGGAAGCTGGAGCCTGCGCTCCGACTCCAAGAATGTCGATTACTCATCCTTCCCTGCATTATTTCTTTTATCTCTCACTTTTATTTACCTCACTCAACATTTTTCTCCTATTTCTTTTCCTACTGTTCTTTAGCCACCGTTTTCGACTCTTCATTCCAGTTAAAAAAATATCATCAACCACCTTTAAAGTAAATTATGACAATATTTGCTCAGCAAACCTCCATCTCTCTCACACACGTGGCCAATTTCAGCCCTTGCATAACTATCCATTACCATAGTACCTGAGCACCGCGCAAACGTAGATGAACTTGTCCTCAACTACCCGGGATGGTAGAAAAGTACTGCAATCCCTCCTTCACAGGCAGGCACCACGGAGAAAGTAACTCACGTGCCCGTGGTACCACAGAGAGACAATGGCATAGCTAGGAATTGAATCCAGATCTTCCCAGCGCATGGCCACTGCCCACCCTGCCAGGCCAGCCTTCCTCCCAGGAGTGAGTGCTGCTGCGAGCCCAGTCAACAGGAGGTGGGCTCACTTATGCCAAGAACGAATTTGTCCTTCACTGTTAAAATCACGGCAATGGGCAGGTGAGAAATGTGCAATACATATCAAATTAATAATAATACATTTCTTCAGGTTGTGGGCAGGGCCCGGACCTTCTTGAATATCAGCACAGTGGGTGCGTGCTAGCAAAAACAAATAAGTAAACAAAGAATCTTCTCCTAAAGGCCTGTCTTAAAACAACCCCATGAGACTACCCGGCATTTCCCTCCCTCCTCCTCCCATAGTGCCAATGCCCAGATCTGGGCACGTCAGTGGAATCAAACCCTCCCTTCTTGCTGCTTCCTTCACTGACTTTACAAGGCAGCGTTTTCGTGACTGCCCAACCGCAGCCGGAGCACTGAGCCGTCACGGAGCAAGTGGGGCAGGAGCTTCAGTGGGAGATGCCCACACACTCACGGGCAGATGAGGGGCCTGGCAGTGTTTCAAAAGGAGGTGAACAAATAAGCAGAACATATCTTCGTTTTAAGGCTCCTGTCTTCCCTGATGTGCGGTATAAACTCTGGGCCTGATCCTGACTACGCTGACATCAGATTTACGCCAACGTAGCTCTAATGACATCACCTCTGATTTACACACAGGCAAGATCACAACTGGGTTCTCTCTGTATCGCTCTGTAACTTCCGCACCCAGAAGAGAGGAGGAAACGCAAATTAACTTTTAGAACTCACATGGAGGGAACACAGCCGCTCATTAACGCAGGCCGGAGCTGCGCAGACCTCCGTTAGGCAGTTTTGTCTATACACCTCTGTCCTGACCCACAATCCCTCTGCTATTCCAGTCCTGGGCCCCATACACAGCTCTGCCAACTGAACTCAGAACGGACCTGCAGCCCCTGTTATTCCAGTGCTGTCCCACCGACCTCCCAGACACACATGCAGAACTCTGCTGACACATCCCAGTCTTGACCTGCAGCCCTCTGCTATGCCCACCCTGCCCCACCCCCAGATCCGCCAATACCCTTCAATTCTGATCTGCAGGGTCGGTCCCAGCTGTGCCTGTCTAGGCTCCCACCACACACACACAGCTCTGTCAACATCCTTTTACCCTCTGACCTGCTACCCCTTCTGCCACGGCTGTCCCAAATCTTGAATGAACAGAGACTGTCAAACATGCCACGGTTTTGTAACTGGGGCCAGGCCGATACTCCCAGACTCACTGCACTTCAGGATTTGAACCCAAATATCAAGTGAGAAAGGAACAGGCTGACCTGGTGCTACCTGGGTTTCTGGTGAGTTTACTAATAATATCGGCAGCACTTACAGTCCTGCGTTTACGGGCCTAGTGTGGAGACAATGACCGGAATAAGGGGCGAGGGGCATGGCAGCTACACGGGTGCTGACGGTTCTTGGCTTCTCCAGGCTCTCTCCCTTAATGGAGCACCCCACTAAGATTTCACCCAGGCTAGCACCTCTTTGATCACTAGCCATTAACCTGATCTGCCTGCTCCCCTCTCTTCACCCAGAGCTACTGAGGTCACTGACTGCTGCTCCATCTCCCCATTAAAGAAGCCCAATGAGCAGAAACTAACAAGCCCCATAAAAGGGTTAAACACAACAGCCCGCCAGCCATCCCCACAATTCATCACAAGGCTGGTGACTGGAAGTGAAACTGGTCTGCAGACAGGAAGGTGAGCTGGCAAAGGAAGCTGGGTTCCCCCAGACAGGTGCCTGTCGACTCATCGCTGGCCTTGGAGCAGTGGCATATCGCCCGGCCTCTCAGCTGCATTATTCTGTTGCGGCGCGCCCGCCCCAGCACTTCCCATCAACGGCAGCGGAGAACACTCAGCACCGGGCCGGATCAGGCCCCTGCAGACACGAGACAAGGCTTCTTTCTGATCCACACAGCCTCGAAGGCTGGCCTGTGCGTGTCAGCGACTCACGGGGCCGTTGCGCCCCGTCTGTCACTCAGTCACTCCCTCGCCCCCCACCTGCAGCAGCCAGAATGCCGGGGCAGCAGGTGGCCGTTCGACGAGGATTCTCTGTTCCCCAGGAGCCCTCTCCCCAACTCACCAGCACACACGTCGTCTCTCCTCAGATAGGCCAGGGAAGCCACAACATCACTGCCCCCTGCCTCTGGAATCCCAACCAGGGTCCCAGAAAAAAACATTTATCCACGACACTGTCATCATCCATGGAGGAGTCTAGTGGAGGAGGAGTGGGGAGCCCCGGGGCAGACAGCAGCATACACCAGAGGAGTTTGGATTTAACCCGAGGCAGTTGGAGACGGGGTTCTGTGTGAGGGGGTTCTCAGCACTGGAACTCACCTCCCCACTTCATTTTCTGGAACCTGGGTTTGCTGACCTTCAGGACACGTTGCAAAGCCTTTGTATTTCCCAATGGATTTTGTTATGCTGTGGACTGGGAGATTGTTCTTTGGAAGGCTTTTATAATACTGAGCTCGTAGAATATCTGTGTTTTGTTCTGTTTGTACTACCGTCCTACCCATCCTGTGAGACAGTCCCTGCCCCAAAGTGTAAACAGAAAAGAGGCACAAAGAGGAGACATGACTTGCCACAGGTGTCACATCCAGCATTAGAACTCCAGTCTTTCGACTCCCAGCTCGGTGGCCAAGACAGCCACCAACTTAAGAGTCTGATAGAGCCTTCTCATGACATTGTTAAAATGTAAAGGTGAGGACACAGGAATAATCTAGTTCCCAGACTCTCCTGACACCAGTGTTACTGTCAAAACAACCTCCTTGATGAAGGACTCTCTTGTGGCTCCCTATAGCAGAGGATGTTGCAGGTCAGACAATTTCACACACTAAACTGCATTTGTGAGTTGTGGGTTTTAGAAAGGGGTGAAATTAAAAAAAAAGTATCAAAAAGCAGAGTCATTTTTAAGGAGGACTGGCTTGGGAGGGAGAGGAACACAGAAGGGTTAAATTGTATTAATTGGAATCAAAATGATCCGCACTGAAATCCTAACGACTGAAATGTAGCTATCTGCTCATTTCAAGTTCCCTGATCAATTTCTCATTCTATTTACAAGACTATGTGCAGTTGGGAGTGGATGCTACAAGGAGCCTTTGTCCCATAAATCTATTGGTTTTGTACTAATTGATGACCAATCATTTATTGCTTAATTTTCCAAGAGAACCCTGAAGTGCACTCATTCTGAGGCAGCCCTGCCACACCTGTGAAAGCATGGATTAAAGTAAGGGTAGTGAATGTAGCACACGCATATTGCTGGCCTGACTGCTTTCCTTTACAGAAGTGTAAATCAGCAACAACTAAGCATGTCGTCAGGGTTACACCAGCGTGTCTGTGACTGTGCCTTTGCAAGTCTAGAACTTTGGTTTTGATCTTCCCACTAGAACAAGTTCATAAGGACCTATGATACCACAAGCAGACAAACAGAAAACTGAGAATGTCTTTTGCATCTGTGCAAACCCTTGTATAAATTTTTATATTTTCCCTCCAAAAGAAAAGTTTTAGTATCTTTATTTTCTCTTGTAAAAATGAATATATATCATAAACCCAACACTCACAAGCGACCCACAAGAATAAAGTATATTTGTGCATTGGAGGGAAGAGATGTCAGTAAGAAAGCAGATGTTCTGTTCCAGAAACAGAATACAGAGGGTGTTTAAACAACAGTGATTTTAATAGTGTCCTAACATGATGAAAAATATCATGATGCTGTCCCCAAATTTGAATTTTCAGAATAGCTTCACTCTAATGAAAGAGACAAGAAACATGGGCTGTAAGAGACTCTCCTTTTTTCTCTGAGCTACCAGCAGTTAGAACACTAAATCTTTCTTTGTTCCACTCTTTCTCAACCTTACTTTTCCCCTTTCCTGTAGCTCAGTGAATTGCTGCAGTACAAAATGCCTGCAACCAGTTGAAGGAGAGGAGACCGTTTCCCTGATCTTTGGAAAACAACTGGTTTACAAAACCACAATCAATGTTTTAAAGAGAAAAAAAACAACATCATACACACAAGATGACAGACACGTATAGGACTTCAAAGACTCGATCCTGCAAACCTTACACATTTAATCCTTCCTGACCTGGAAAATCCTATAGAAGCCAATAGGCAAGATTCTCCTCTCAAACCAGTTTTGCACCAGTGTAACTCAAACTGACCTTAATGGCATCACTCGTGATTTACATGAGTGTAAGTAAAGGGTGAAAAACGCCCAGTAGGTCAATTCCTGTGGGTATGGTACTGCAAGATTGCGTCCTAAAGAAGGACTGCAAGATTTGACCAGTACAGCAGTAAAACACTTTGCCACTCAGAAGTGGGCAGGGAGATCCATCTCTTACCAGTAAATTACTCCTATTAGTTAACTGTAAGGTCTCCAAATCACATGGTTATATGCACAAACATGACACACACACACACTTATCACATATCAATAGCGCTAACTGTACATACAGTGACAGAAACACACAAAGAGAGACAGACAGACAGACAGACCCGACATGTGAATCCAGAGAAAAAGATATACGCCCTTTTCCAGGGGGCATACAACCTCACATTACAGGAGTTGATGTCCCAATTAGACATATATATTTTTAGAAAGAATTTAATTTCCTCTGCACAGCAGCAAAATGTCCTCAAAAGTCCCCAGGTCTGTTATTCTCTCAGAAGAACAGAGAGTGGAAAAATTCATAGGCCATCAAACAAATAGACATGGAGAAAGACCGTTAGTGAGATGAATTTGCTGGATGAAAATTGTTACCGTTCACTTTCGGTGTCTCTTTTTTTGTTGACACACAAATATTTTTTAAAAATTTGCCCTCGTTGTACATTTACATCAGAAATCCTCAATAAAAATAGACTAATAGTATACAGATGGGTATAATTCATTCTCTATTCAGATACTCACAGGCAGTGCTCTTTATGCAGATTAGGGTTAGTCAGATTTTAGATGTTACTACTTCAATCAAGTGTAATACAAGTATACACCGAATACATTTTATTCCTACAGATATTTAACCAAATAACGATGCGAGGTGAATCATAACATCTAATATAAAATATAATTCTACCCTTTTTCAGCTTCCCTGGGAGCTAAATGAAGGAGGAAAAAAATTAATTTTGCTGTTCTGATGTGATGTGTTCAAAGGACATCAACCAACCAACCAACAAGGGACACCGATCAGCTTAAAGACGCCTCAGAAAATTTCCCCAGGGAAGAGTTCCAGAAACTCCCAGATGTTAAATATACCCTATCTCCTGTAGGCTTTCAGCTTTAGGGAACAGGATTGGGCCCTTGGACTTCTGTTAGTCTGCACATCTGAGAATTTCCTTTTCCCTCAAGACAGTTAATATCCAAGAAATGCCCAGGGAAGTTTCTGAGATCAGCAAAGCTGAGACAGAAAAAATAACCAAGGCAAAAATACTTATTGTCTCTTTTTTTCAGTCTCTCATGCTTACACACGCACACAGAGCAGAACCCTATTCATTCCTTATGCTGTTTATGCAGAACAAGTAGGAAACTCCACTATTAATTCCTAAATTTTGCTAGTTAGTAAGTAAAACAATCGAACAATGTTTTAACTATCAGGGATGTTTGGCTCATTAAGGGCACTTTGATAACCAAAGTTTAGCTGTAATTATTAATATTAGTACATAATAGTCTGTACCATATTAATAATAATAATACATACAGCCTTCTGTCAGAGGATTTCAAATCACTGTACAAGCTGCTAAGAGGTAGTATCATTATGTCCATTTTATAAATGTGGAAACTGAGGTACAAAGATTTGCCCAAGATCACTACAAAACTGGGGACTTCTGACTCCCAATTCGTTGTCTTAACCACAAGGTCAGCCTCCCCCTCCCCGTGTAGAATTTAGTGGAAGCGGTTAAATCTTATTCATGAGACTTCAGTCCAAATCAGTCTCTGATACAATCTTTGTTCAGAAGCAGGACTTGGCCACCAGGAGTTTTTCGTGAGGAACATTTGGTTTGCCAATTAACCACTGAGATTCAGAGTTTGTTCTGTAACTGTATAATGCACACACATACCTACACACACACAGAGCAAAAAGGGCTGATAAATATTTACTGTATTGCTGCATTTGTAGACGGATAATATGTCATTTACATTTTACTCAGAGCTCGTATAGCTGCTGTCATAAGCCCCTTGGAGTGCCACACAAACCAGCTATTAGAAGTCTGAAAAGAAGACCAGGGCACAAGAAATTGCTGGCATGTCTGAGATCACATGAAAGCAGGGTGGGTGGCAGAGGCTGTGCGGGGAAACATTTTGGAGGAGAAAACAGCCCTGCCCCTCCTCCCCAAATGATCAATTAAAAACCATCCTTCTGCCCAGAGCCAGGCGAAGACGGCAAACGATGGCTGCCAGTAAAACGGTCACTTGGATCGGTTCTGCATGAGAATTGATGGCAAAGGAAGGGCAGGGGAGAGGGGGGTTGGAAGATGCAGCAGTGTCCGTTTTCTCACCATGGTGATTAGACATTCCAAGTGCGAGAGATAGCCCCGAATAACAGAAAGCAAAATATAAACTGGAGAGCGACGGATCCAAGCCAGGCCAGATGGCCCTGCAGCCGGCAGGGGCTGCTCCCATCCAGCCCTTCTCCACTTTAGCTGTTCAAACATTTCTTTATCCCAACCAGACAATTAAACTAACCAGCATGAAAAGGAGTCTCGGCAACAGTTTGCCAAGGGAGCAGAAAGGTTGTTGCCGAAAAAAAACAAAAAGAAGGAGATTGCTGTATCCTCCAGCGGCTAACGCAGGGCCAGGTTCCAACCTCCACCATACCAGTGTAAAACCTGGAGTAATTCCACCGAATTCACTGCATTTTCACTAGTGTAACAGAGATCAAAATGTGGCCTTCAGTGACTATATTTCTCTAGGTCTACCCATCCACAGTATCTATTGTTGCTCTTTCACTCTTCACACACACACACACACACACACACACAAACGCGCGCGCGCATGTTATGGAAATGTAATTGTTCCACTTGTTTTTTTTTTATTATTTCATGAACCATGTTAAGCACTTGATCTCACCTGGTCATGGATGATTATTAACATCATAGTGTCACTCTGTTTAGGCCCCTAATCTTACCTACCTGGAAAGGGTGATTACAGTAGGAACAGCACCGCTCATTCAGTAGAAACTATTCTCCCTCCAATCCATTGCTGTGCCATAGAATAATTCAAAGAGGAAACACCCCCTCCAAACCCACACAAAACTCACCAATTAGTGTAGGACCTATTATGTAAACACAAACACAGCCATGCCCTAAGAAGGTAGTTCATATTGTGCATGACTGTGCTTATGCCTGAGATCTGTTCTAAGGGCCACATTTGTTTCATTTTGAACAATTATTCAGATATGAAAACTCTGATCATAGGTATAATGCTTAGCACCTAAACAGAGATTTATATGTTTACAGCACTTTATAAATGTTAATTCATTAGCTTAAAAAAAGTAGAACTAACTATAGAGATTTCAAAAAAAAAAAGAAAAAAAAAATCCTAAATTGGAATGAGATGCTTCCTTCCTACCGTGAGATACAACTATAATCATAGGGGGAGAAACAGGAGCTTGGACAAACTGACAGTGTCCCAATAATCAAAGTTATTTTTGATTATTTTTAATGTAATAGTAAAAATAATATTAATAAATACTATCACTACTTTGGATGAAAGTCGCTAGAGAGGAGCAAAGATCTCGAAGTGCTGACAAATTAACGAATTAATTCTTAGAGCACTTCAGCAGACAGGTATTATCATCCCCATGTTACAGATGTGGAAACTGAGGCATAAGTGGCCTGACTTGCCAAAGATCAAGAACAGTCAGTGGCAGTGCTGGAAAAAAAAACCCTACTCTCTCCTGACTCATGTTCTTTAACATTCTCCTCCACAATATATAAAAGAAAACACACAATAAAGAATAAGCGAAAGATTGCAACGGCAAACCATTTTTTGTGGTCTTGAAATGCGGACTGTGGAGAGTTTGGAAGCATCTCAAGGTGTGGTGGAAACAGTGATTTCTGGGGGAGGCTATAAATGAAGGTAGGAGGAAGCACAAGAGGGCTACCTCGACAGGCTCAGAGATGTTTGCCAAGCAATCCGGGCTCTGTCATGGACTTTGCCTACCGGTTCACTCTGCTGGAGGGATGGGGGGGGGGCATGCCGTGGTGACTATGCGGGGAGCAATCATGACAGTTTTTTATTAGAAAGCCTAAAATAAAACAGGGGATCATTTTTACAAGGGGGTTATAGATGTCTATCACACAGGGGAACATAGCATTTATTTCCAGTCCTGCTGAAAACATACACTAATGAGGATACATTTATTTAAAGAGACCCAAGAAATGTGTTTGTCAGTGTCTGTAACACACACTATACGAGAAGCGCCTAAACCATTCTATAAATGTCATTATCTTTCCCAGTGAGCATCTAAACAGAACGGCCCCGTCCAAAGCATGTGTCTAAACAAACAGCTCCATCTCCTCCCTGGATGGAGTGTGTCTTTTATACGCGCTTCCTACGGCACGCACAGCCTCTCTCGACATCCCGAGAGCAGCATCCTATAGTAACAGGCAACTTGCCCAAACAGAAAAAAACCTCTAACAGATTTACAAAATGACCATTAACACAAACACGCTCCACGCATGCCTCGATAACTCATTAGTAGTCTGACTCGGGGCTCCAACATACACACAGAATTTGAAAAGCAACATCCTGACTTAAATATAAAACGGTAGCTCTCTCTGGCAAATACGTAATCTCTCCTAGCCCACATACATATATCATGGAGCCAGATCCTGATCACAGTGGTGTAATTAGAATGAAAATGTGGTCCCAGGAGTATGCACACACAGAGAATAGATCTTTCTGCATAGGAGTGATGCATATGTTACGGCTTAACATACTTTCTGTTACATCATCCATTTTCTGGGTGTTTAAAACTTAGTGCACTGGGTTCCTTCTTTTAAAAAGGAAAATTTCGCAGAAAATCATCTCTAAAGTTAGAACAGCATCAAAAAAAATATTTAAACACCATCTACAAATGTTTGTTTGTGATGGTACAAGGGACGTGTGTAATGCAATGAAGTCATTCACCCATCGCGTGGTCTAATCCCTTTCAGGATTTTGAAAAATACAAATAAACAGTTGAACCCTGCAATTCTGAAGAGCATCTATTGAACACATAAAGACTTTGCTGATCTGATGGAGTTTCAGCACACCCGACTATACACTGTTGCCTAGAAGCTTGTCCATGCAACCATTTCCCGGCAATAGATCCTAGAGTAACGATAAAAGAATCTCTCTTTCCCAAAGGGTTATGTATATTGTTTACACAAGGAACCCAAGAAACTTCTTGAGGGTCAATGACGAGTCATTTTAAAGGCCCTTAAATATGTTTTTACATATAAACATAAAGAACCATGCAAATATGTATGCACGTCTCAGAACCTGACAGGTTCCATGATGCTGCCAGTCAGCTATGTCATCCTTCAAGTTTTTCCTTTCTAAAAACTGCCATAAAAAGATAATTAAGATATATTTTTAAAATCCTGCCCCCACAGTAAAATAAACCCACGGTGTGAATGCATTTAAGATATAGAAAACATGTTATTTGGTGCAACATCTAAATACAAAGGGAACATGGGAAAAAGGGAAAGTCAAATTTACCTAAATTGTCCTGGCACTTATTTTATAACTTTAAGATTAATGAAACATGAATAGATGTGCTAATATGCATTTAAAATGTATGCAGACAGCAATATAAATTGGTATGCCAGCAATTGTCTCTAAAACCTGGGATGATATAAAAACAAATTTTAAAAGCTGGAAGAGTTAAAATCAATCCAAGCATTAGAAACAAAACTAAAAGCAGTTTCTCTCTAATATTTTAGTCAGCACTCTGTCCCACTGGTTGCAATGCCTGAATTCATTTTGCTCTTGTGCAAAGGCTAATCGCTTTAGCCAATTTCTATTTCTCTTTTAAGGAAAGGAGGAAAAAAACTTTTCACGTGTTCACAAGTTTTTGAAGCAACTTGCAAAGTTTTTATTCTGCCTCTCTCATTATAATCCCTCTGTCTAATCCTTCCCAGTGGATCTGGGGAAGCCAACGCACTGGTGTGCATTCCGTCAGCAAGCTTACTGTTATGTGAAGTACGTATTTATTTTACTGGAGTACAGCACCCGCACACAGTATTGGTGAAGACAAGATTTATCCCTTCCACACAGGAGCATGTGCATGTGTCTGCTGTTCTGTCCACAGTTGTGCTACATGTGGTCTAATTAATTTAACAGATTTTAAATCAGCTATTTGACAGGATTTTGCTAGCAAGATATACAGCAACTGATGCGCTTTAAATTCATTTAGCTAGCGGACCTGCTCTTCCGTCGTTACCTCCCAAAGTATTCATTTGAGCAAGCTTCATTTCCACATCCAGGTTATATCGATAAGGGGGAGAGATCCATAAACATCAACAGAGAATATCTTTAGACATTGTGCTCCCACCTCCCCCCCCCCCCAAAAAAAATGTAAATGAAAGCTCTACCCCCACATAACGCTTCCACCCACAACAGTTGTGCCTACATATTAAAAACACTCATGAGGAGCCATGGAACAATGAAAGCAGTTCTAACGCACAGAAATATAGGAGGGAGGTGGGGGGAAAGGAGAGACCACATTTGTGCTGTGAGGAGCACAAGGCTTCTGTCTTTAGTGGGAATTGTCCCACACTCGCAAACGCTGACACAGAAGACACACTTGCAGCGTATTTCAAAACCAAAGAGCGATGGATTTACAAGGCAGGTTGATTTTATGATGACTTTTATTGAAAAGGTACGCTGGGTTTAGGCAGATGCCTTTTAGCGCCGGTAAGTTAACACAGTGCCTAATTCAAGGAGACAGCCTGAGGAAGCAGTGCCGACAGGGGAGAGAGAGCCTCAACGTCTCTATTACTCTCCTCGGCATCATAAAGGGAAGAAGAAAAATCGTATCTGAAGGGCAGAGGGGAAACCATGCTGCAGTTTTCTTTGCAAAAAAAAAAAAAAATTAAAATTAGAAAATCCATGAGAATGTGCAAAGGGCCCATGTAAAAACAAAACCGCTTTGGCATCTTAACTGAGCATTTGTATTTAAAGGAGACCACTCCAGCTAAATGTTGCCACATCTTACAGCTCTTTAGTAAGGACCGCAGGCTGCCTTCTCCCAAGACAGCTCCCCAGAATCGTGTGCCCACAGCAAACGGTTCAGATAAACCTGCAAGCTTTTCATGAGAGGAAGGGACTGGGACAGCTTGCCCGCCTCCAGCGGAGACACTGCGAGGGAAAAGGGGACTGAAGAACGGGGAATTGTTACAGTAGTGTACATTAGACAGGCTTGCTTCAGTTCGATTGCTAGTCCGTGAAGGGGCAGATCGCCTTTCAACGGTCATGCAAAGGGGAGAACCAGAGAAAGTACAGAGCCTATTGGGGGGGCCACTTATTGAACCATCAGAGCCTAATCAGCTTTATGCCTCTCCAAAAGAGCTCGATTGCCCAAAATCCTATTGGGTTAAATACAATATAAGGGACTCTGTCCTGTTCTGAGGAGCAAAGCATGGAGGCTGATATACTAGGTACAAGAACTGAGCATGCGAGGAAGAGGTCAGAGGAAAAATATCAAAGGGAGCAGTGTGTACAATATTAACAGACAAACTCCCAGAAAAAAAGTTCTAGCTGTATACGACATATGCACCCTTCTGTACACACACACACCCGGGTATATCTCCCTGCTTTTTGGCACTGACCTCTTTCCATGTTTAGCTGCCCCAGTTCCAAGCAGAGAGAACAGTGTCTCTATAGAGGTGCATTTGGAAATGGGTTTCCTTCCAATACACCTCACCCTGAAATCCATCAGTGCCCATTTAAGAAAAACCAGGCAATATTTTATCATTTAACTCAGTGTGAAAGAAAGGACATCATACTCCTTCCTACAGCAGGAACCAGAGTGCTACAGAACGAGGCACCTGCTGAGCGTCTCAACAAGGCCCAGCGAAGCAAAGCCGAGAGGGGCAGTGGAGGTACTTACATCTGTCGTTTCGGTCTTCGGGACTGGACGAGGCCTCTCGGTCAGAAATGAGGCCAGAGACTGCAAAGATCTTTTTCCCTGTGTCATCGACTTTGAGTGAGCCAGGGGAGCTAGAGGGGAGCTGGGTTCCAAACTCATACTCCTTGCCATCAGCATCCGAGAAGCGCAGGTGGGGCGAGTCGGTGTCATGGCAGTTTTTCAGGCGCTTGGCCGGCGTAAAGGCCGACTGGTAGCTCTCCCTGTCTTCAGTGGAGGCAAAGGGGCGGAAAGCGCCAACACCACTGTGGTTCAGCATACTTATTGGCGTGCAGTCTAGGTTGGGGGGTGCAAACGGGGGGTGGAGGTGTAGCAAGGATGGGGGAAAGTCACGGTTTGCGAATGCCCCTGGCACCCCACCTTGCCGGTGATACATGGAGGCAAAAGTATATGAGCCATTGGTAAAGGGGATGTGCACTTCCTTATCCACGGATACCGGGACTCCAAAGGGTCTTGGCTGCTGACAGGGGATGGAAGCGTCACGGCTGGCTTCAGCAGTAGAGGCGAGAACCATCAGCGCTGGAGAGGCCAGCGGGTTGGGAAGATAGGATGAATTTTCCATCTTGAAGGCTGCCCGGTGTAAGTCCATCGGAGTCTCTTTCCTCAGCAGGATCACAAGGGGAACAATCTTCCCTGAAAGGAAAGTCAAGCGACGCCTGGTTATGGAGCAGGGAGATCACTGAGGCATCATTGCTGTCCTGAAGCTGCAGAGAAACAGAAGGAAAGAGAAAACACGAATGGTGAGCTTTCTGCACTTGCTTCTTCTGGATGCTCCATGCAGTAGTGGCCAGGCCACATACACTGAAACCAACAAGCCAGCAACACGCCAATGTTCTCATTTACGAAATTCAATGGACAACTTCACACACAGGTGGAACCAACTTTGGCCCCCTCTATATTACAGAGGGAAATATCCTACCAAATAAATTAGTATAAAGGATCTATTTGGAATATAGTTATCCCCACATGCCAATAATTTAGTTGTGGTCTAAAATTAAGAGATATTCCCCCAATGGATTATTACAATTTAATTTATATATAAAACATTTAATATCTATTGTACACAATTACATGCACAGAAGTAAGCATGTATATAGTTGTTTATAGTGCCTATGATGTGTAAGGAATATGTGTAAAATGTGTCTTTTTTCTCACACATTATGTGTACACACATGCAGGTATACATTTTACTTAATCATACAATATACACACAAAATACGCACACACTTTTTTTTAAAAAAAGGAGCAGAGACTTCATCAATAAAATGCCTGGCGTCTCTGACAATATTTAAAATCATAATGGGTGCCTCTGCCATCTGATCTCTGCAAATGTCTGCCTTTCGGGTCGGGGACAGCGGAGAACGGATCAGTAATTTTAGTTCCTAATGCACTAGCTCTTAAGTAGATTTGTAAACTGCTCTGTATATGCCATTAACATTTAGAGGAAAATGTTAACAAAATTTCTGGCTTGCATTTTTCTGAGCCTTCGAGGTTGGCCAGGGCTTTTCACCCAGTTACAAGGCCCTTAGTACGAGAGGCAGAAAAATCCTTCCTTCTGTATCTCTCTGAGTTTGTCTTTTTTATTTGTTTGGTTTGGTTTTGTATTTTCTTCCCCAGTCAACTTAATGCCTTTTCTTTTAAGCTTCCGCTGCCTACCATTCAGGCCCTAAGACCCATCTAAAAATACAAGAACTATAACTCTGAAACAATATACTAGCCTGTCAGAGCTCAAAGGGCTAAGAAAATCATATAATAATAAAAAGCTGTTACAAATTGTGTCTCTTAAATCCAGAGGGTCAAACATCTCAAATAAAACTTACTGAAAGAGTGTCTTCCTAATGGAGTGCCTTTTGTATTCCATGAATGAGGGAGCCTAGGTTAACAAACTGTATGAAATCCAGTCTCTGGCTTTAATGTAGTCCAATGATAACATTTCCTTTCTCCCATCCTGTACCCAAATGCTTCAGTGACTGTTATTAATTGTGAAGATGAGTGGACATCATCTTTCGGTTTCCTCATTTGGCACTCTTCCTTATAGACATCATTGCTAAATTACCAGATTATGTATCTCACATTAACAGATTTGCTCTCTTCCAAATTTTAAATAACTTTCCTGTCAAGTTCTAGCCATAGAGAGAGAGATAGAGAGAGAGAGATGCCAAGGCAGCCTGTTTTTTGTGTTGATCAGGAAAGCTGATGAACACAAAAAAACTGGAGTCATAAAACTGCATCCACTAGTGAATTTTGAGTTACTGGTTTTTTTCAGGCTGCTATAAAAAAGAGAATTCACATGCGCATACAAATAAATGAGCACTCACACAGTAATAAACAATCATTAATATGTAAGTGAGGCTAAGAGATCATTGGAAAATATGGTTTCAAAAAAAAAAAATGAGCAGCATCACCGCCTCTTTGCCTCCTTTTCTATTTTTACTTGCTCCATCACCTCACTACATTAAATGTATTTCATAAATTAGTATTCTGACCACAACACTTGACACTCCTGTAGGATACTGTGAATCACTCCGGCCGCCTTATTCGTTTGCAAACTTCATTATGCCAGGAATAAATCAACACATTACAATATCTCACCCAGCCAAATTTAATTTTTTTTTTAAACTCCCACTTCCTTTTACACTCTCTGTCTCTGTATCTCTCCACCTCCCCCCCCTCCCCCCCATTAGCAACATGTACAGATGAGACTGCGGCTGACCAGTCATTATGAAAATCTATAGTTAATACACTCCCAATGTCAAAATGTCATGGGTTTAAATACAGAACCCAAAATAAGAAAACTAACTGACCTTAATTAAAAAAATATGGATTGCAGGATAATCAGCTTGATGGACCATTTGGGCAACTATATGGTAGTGGGCACAAGGCAAAGTAAGTAACTGTTACTTTTCTGCCTCTATGCTGATTTTTTTTAATTTAGCACCTCGTGCAAATCCAGATTAAAATAACTCCAGCTATTGATCTGAGCAGTGGAATTGACATTAATTTTAGTTCACTTCTCACTTTGCAAAGGGATCAATAGGAAGTAATAACAGCTGACATCCCCACTGAAAGGAGGAAAAAAGACGGGCTGGAGACAGAAATCGAAAAGCAACCAAATAAATCAGCAGCTACTTTTCCACGGCATCAGACAAACTCCAAACAGATTGCAAAAAGTCTTTGTTGAATTAACTAAACAAGGAGTGGAGGGAGAAGGGGGTGGAGATCAATCTATGAAGCTACATAAACTGTCTACCAGGCATCGAGGTAAAGATGGACAGACCAAAAACATTTTGTGATTTTTAATTTTTTTAATGACCATTCTGATATATGGAGATTTTTTTAAAGACGCCTTGTTTAAAGTGTATACAAATTACCAGCATAACATTATATGTTACTAATTGCAAAGTTAAATATGCCAAAACCAAGATAAATTGAATCAACAGCCTTAACTTTGATCCATTAAAAAAACCAAAAAGCCTCTCACCATGAAACAAGTTCTTATCAGTAATCTCTAGCTCAATTTTGATTCCTCCCTTTATAAAAGATTGTAACACTGGTTTGAATTAGGTAAAGAGAAAGACAGACGAAAATAAGTCAATCTGTGACAGGGCTGGATTTAGCAGGCTTCACAAACATTGCGTGAGTTGAGAAAATAGAGCTAACCACTGTTATAAGCATAAAAACCCCTTTGCTAATCAGCCGAGAAAGAAAGAAAAAAAGAATGTGCATATCTTATAGCATGAAGAGTTTCAACCAACAAATCACTTCTTTGCTATCAATTAAAATAAATAAAACACCCCACTTTGTTTATTACAACAGGTTGCATTTTTATGGTCTCAATCATTTCCAAACAACAGAAATTAAAATAAAGGGACAAATTAGCATTTTTCTACTTCCAAGAACAAACTTTTTAAAATAATTAATTTAGCACACTATTTAAAAAGCTTAGAAACAATAGCAGAGAAAGATAGGAAATTAGAACTTTTTAAAAAATATATATATAACGTACATTTGCATGAAATTTTTTTCTCCCATAAATGTCAAGTAGGAATTTATAAATATGTCCTGTGTAGAAAAGCCAAAGATTATAAAACAAAATATTGCCAGCTGTTTGGGGATTTAAGTGCTCAAATGGATTATATATTTGAACTAAAGTGGATTTCCTTATAAAAAAAATAAAACAAATGCAAGCTAAAAAGCCAACACAGAAGAATCTCATCAGTGGATTAAGATACAAAGGGAAAACAGTTCATTTTTTAAAATGTGTGAAATATGCCAATTGCAGACACCCACTGGAGCAGCTGTTATGAAAACCGGTTTAGAAAAAAAAATATGAGGGCTATGCCACGCTGAGCAGAGGAGGCAGATTCGGTTAGAAACGGAAAAGGATCGGTGCCATTTTAAGGCATTAGGGACCAGAAATCACCCCACCAGGTTCGATCGGCTGCCTTAATGCAGAAACAACGTCGCCTCGTTTCTCCTTGCGAGGGGAGATGCTCTCCCTGGTTTTGTTTTGCTACAAAGTTCTTGCAAAAATGTAGTCCCACTACCAACGCGATCTGCAGGCGGCAGACGAGCAAAAACAGCAGGTAGAGGAAGAAGGGGATTTAAAAAAAAATAAAAATGTTTGCCCTCCACCCTGCCCCAAAATAATCAATCCCCCTCCCAAGTTTTCTAAATGAAATTGAAAATCAAAGGGGGAATTCGCAAGGGCGAAGGGTTTAGTTTGCAAAGCGCAGGCGGCAAACCCGCACTGGGGCTTGCAAAGGGGGAAAGTGAGGGAGGAAACCCATCAGGGGAATGAGCACAACAGAAATTAACAAGGGTGTTTTAAAACTGACACTCTGATCCGAGCTGCAATTGTGAGGGAAAATTCCTCCCGTCTCTCCAAAAATAAAGACAGACAAATCTCTCCAAAGCAGAATTTGGGGTTGATTTTAGGGTGGGTTTTTGTTTGTTTTTTACCTCAAGATCCGCTCGTTGCAAAAAAAAAATATATATATATATATTCTGATTGTTGTGAATTTGACTATTTGATTTATAGCCCAAATTTTCATCCTCTGCAAACCCTCCCGCCCCCTCCCCCAAAAAGCTCCAAAGGGGTGTGTCAGGGTTTAGATTAGAAGCAAAACAAAAAGCCCACAGTCCTTTGACTTTCTGCAGTTGCAAATTAAACAGGTGTTTTCCTGCCTCCGCCTTCCAAATTCTGGGGCGAGGGTTTTCAGGGAGAATCCTGTTAATTTCGTTTGGTCATAAACAAAACACACACAGGCGCGCACCCCAAAACAGGAGCAGGAAATCAACGGGGAGAAAGGGCCCTTTATTCTGCCCTTCCTCTGCAAAGCGACTGCCCGGATCTGCCTTTGCTACGCCCGCACTCGGTGCAAGGAATGACCCCGCGCACCAAGCAAGGAGTGTTACAAAGTCGGGAAAAGAGAGAGCAGAGAGGCGAGAAATGGAGACAGAATTGCCTTGCCTTCCTAGGAATTATTTGCTCTTTTCATGGATGGGGGGGGGGGGGGGCCGGGCCGCGCCCCCCTCCCCCATGGCTACAGTCCATTAAGTGCACTTTTGCCACTTAAAATCAAACTCAGAAACAAAAACCATCGCATGCGAGGATGGCTCGAGCGGCTCGACTGTATTGCAACAATCACTTACCATACACATTTCCTGTGTGGAAGGATAAGCATTCAACGCCGCTCTTTAACTAGACAGCTCCTAATGATTTCATTGTGCCAAAACAGATGGTTTTTATGTCTTTAGATCCGAAGGTGAAGAATTATTTTCCACGCTTCCAACCTATTTACAGACTTCCCTGCTCTGATTTTTTTTTTTTGGGGGGGGGGGGGGGTGCAAGGGAGGCGAGGAGATGGGGGGGTTTCTAAAAACGATTCAGATCTTGCAATCTTTTGATTGCACTCCTGGAGAATGCAGAAAGTTTCTACAGGACACCAGTGAAAACATGCACAATTCATTTCGCCTCCTCTGGCCAAAGGATTTCCAACCATGCAATTCACATGTGCCGTGGTTTTCGCCGGGGCAGTGAACAATGCTGACAATTTACACAGAACCTGCTCCTCGCTTTTATTTTCAAGACCGAGGCGAGAACAAGTAGTCTGGGTGCCAGGGAGATTCATTCATTTGAATCCCTTTTGCGAGCAGTTTCAGGGGGAGTCTTTCGGGGCGGAGAGGCTGAGGCAGGGGGACGTTGTCTGAACTTCAGCCGTGCCCCAAACATCCCGACAAGTGGCCATTTACGAAGTGCAAAGATTGCGTGGTTTTTGTTCCGGATTAAAACCGCAGTTCACACGGGCATTACGCGGTTGCAGAAAGGAAAGCTTTTGGATTAAATAAATGCCGGGATAGCCGGAGTACCGAGCACGCACGGAGCCCTGCGGGGTCTGCAAACGCTTTTACCGGGGAAAATAAAGGGGGGGGGGGGAAACAAAAAGGAAAAAGAAAAAGAAAAAAGGCTGCGTGTGACTGTTTTGGAAGCGCTCTGCAGACTTGGGGAGGGGCGCGCGCAGAGATTTGTTTGTTTCCTTTGGGGAAAAAAAGTTTTCTCTGTTGCAGCCACTGGGAAATGCGCTGGTTGCTGCCCAGAGCCGTGGCAGGCAGAGATCCTGGAGCCAGCGAAGCACCGCGAGGCAATAACTCCTCTGGTTGCAAAACAGAAATCAATAAGGGAGTCAACATTTGATTGTAAACCGGGCTTGGGTTAAACCTGAGCCGCGCCGTGTTCGGTTGCGATTGGAAACCTTCTCCCCCGGGCACCTGATTCCCCCTCGTGCCTCCTGGTCCTCACCCCCCCACCCCACCCCACCCCACACACACACCCCGGCGAAACAAACAGGAGGAGGGTCCCGGGGTTGCAAAAGGATGGAGCGTGGGAGTGTGTGTGTGTGGGAGAGATTCTCTCTTTTTATCTTGACTTTAACCCATTATCTGATCCCCACGCCACCCCCCCCCCGCCACCTCTACACCCCCCCCCGTTTGCCCCATCCCGCACCCCACTAACCCGCTGCCCTTGCTGGAGGAATTGGGGCGCTCGCTGCAATTCTCGCACGGGAAAAATAAAAACTTGCCGTGCAAAGTTTGACTCTCCAGAGCGTCCGGATTTAGCAGGGAAATGAAAAGGCACCAGCTCAGCCAGATGGGTCTAAGTCCCTGCAGCCCAGGGAGAGCCACTGCTCGAAAGTTAGCCCCGTCCCTGCCCAGCACAAGCTCCCCCCCACACGCACACACAAACACAAACACACACACCTTTGTGATCTCCAGTACTCACAGTGGAAATTCCTCTGGAGGTGGCTGCACTTTCCCCGGCTCAGGAAAGCAGGAGCAGAGTGCGGTGAATGGGAAGTCCTGGGCGTGCTGGCCCCTCGGTGTGTGTGTGTGTGTGTGTGTTTGCAGGCTGCCTGGGGATTGTATGTAACAGATCAAGAGACGCAATTGGTGTGAGCGAAGGAGCAGTGCTGCCTCTCAGTGCTGGCTCTAATCAGTGAATGAACCTCCACGCTCAGAGGGACTCGAGCTGCACACACACACACACACACTCACACACAGCCGGGCTGAGCACGGAATACATTAGGGCACTAAGGGAGTATGGGAAATGGAGTCCGCAAGTGGGGCACAGACCTGCTGGCCAGCCCAGACGGCTGCCCATTTCACCCACCGGCAGTCACAGAGATCTGGCTCCTGGCTAATGGGCTGCGGCTGGCGGTAAGATTTTTTTGCATACCCATTTTCAATGTTTTATTATTTCCCTTAGGGATGCGTTTAGTTCTCGTGAAAGCGAAGAATTAATATGATTGGCCTATGTCCCCCAAATTTCCCTCACTCTCTGCCACGGCCTTACATGCAACATATCCAGTCCTACCCTATCCTGTCTAACAAAATTATATTCTATGTTTACAGAACACCTTTTACCTTCAAAGTTCCCAGTGTGCCTTACAAATTATGGGCCACTCCCACTCACAACCTGTGCACAGAACAACTTTGCAACCATTCAAAACGCATAATAACAAAACCCATACACCACATGCCTAGCTATCATACTCTTTCCTCCTGTATAATAATAGACATGCACTTCTTTCACTTACACATATTTCTATGGCACTCTGCATTGTGGCACCTGACTACTTCAGAAACATTAACTAATTTAATCTTGCAACACCAGGGGGAGGTAGGGGAGTATTAAAAACTGTTTTTGAAGTGGGGAAAGATAGGCAGAAAGATAGCATAAGTGACTTGCCCAAACTCATACAGGAAATCAGTGGCAGAGCCCAAAAGAAAATTCAGATCTTCTGACACTGGGACTGTTTCTTTAACTGTATGTACACACGCACACACACACTGATATTTTAAGTGCAGCAGCAAGGGGAATGATTCCTCTGCCTTCAAACACACTTGTGCCCCTGTAAACAAAGGAAATATTTCCCTCAACAATTCACCTCAATTCACCGAAATCAGAAACTGATGGCAGAAACATTTATTCAGTGATGGGGGGAATAACTTTTTTACATTAAAAAATATCAGTTCTTCCTTTTTAAAATAAATAATATTGTGAGATATTTTTGGCTCCCTCTTATCTGACTGTGCGTTGATACTGTGAAATATAATGGGAATACATTTGTTATAAATACGGGAAGGATCAGCTCCTTAATGTGACAACTTGAGTTGCTGTCTGTGTGCGCGCACACACGTGTGTATTCCCATTATCTTCACTCTTTCATGAATGATAGCAACAGCTTTTGTTTAAGGTGTGACTCCTGGCTAAAGTTAGCTAGATCTTCAGTTTGGTCTGACTAGCCAAGTGTTACAGGAGGGCCCAGAGCCAAGGGGAGTTCTGGGTGGTTAAGAAATGCAGGTTCAGATCCTAACTCATACTTTGCAGACCATAAAGGTTTGCTTCTCTTGTGGATTGAAATCTACTCACCCTTTTTACATCACCTCAGACAGACCAGTTTGTCTTATGTAGTCAGCATGGTTGCATGTCCAATGCATGATTAAAAGGATAACAGTAGCCGGACAAAGCTTTCTTCCTTTTTACACTTAATATTTCAAAATAAAAATAACATGACATTCCAAGCCTCTGAAATCAGCAAACGCCTGTGTCTAAGGATGCTTTTTCACTTGGTAACATCATCTGCTCCACTCCCTGTTGGCCATGTTATGGTTGAGCAATACAGATGCTGGTATTCAAGGAAATGTGTATGCTACTGTTCAGAGATGTCTGCCACACAGTTTGTTATAGTATGTGGTGTGTGTACATCGGAGTAAGAATGCTCCAGGGGTAGACAGTGAAATGCCTTTTTTATTCCATGGATTAATCATGACATCATGGTCCATCCACAGGGCGCCAGGCTGGGAGTCAGGATTGTTCCTGGCTCTGCTACTCACTCACTGTGTGATTCTGGGTAACACTCTGTGCCTCTGTTTTCCCACCTGTATAATGAGGATAACGATGCTTTGCAAAGCTATTTTACACCTATGGATGAAAATCACTAGGTACTATAATTCACCACCCAGCGGTGCTAGATCATGCTCCCTAGACCTATGTACCGACAGGAGCCTCCACAAATGAATCTGTCCTCTCTCCCCTCCCACAAATTCCGAGGAAATCCATTCAGGAATTAATACACCCAGAGGGGTCAGTGTGCAGTTGTTGCTTTAAGCGGGATTCTGGATCCAAGCTGACACTGCCAAAGAGAGAGCAGCAGAGGCCCCTGATGGAGTCAGAATGGAGGCATAAGGCCTTTGTGTGGATTGCCCTGTGCCATCCGGAGATGCCTAGAGATCTGCAGCTTGTTCTAGGAATGGAAGTGCTTCTGCTTCTCCTCCCTTTGACAGAAATGTTCAGAGACATCTCCATGAGGACAGCCTCATGTAGTTCTCCTTTCTGTCCTGCCCATGCAGGTTTTCCTCTGGTGTGGGAGGGGTGGGAAGGGGTGTTACAATCTTGATCTATCTATAGGTATTTATCCCAGGCACTTCTAAGGCACCTATCATGTTAGGATCTAAGAACTGATGGTTGGGTCATGGAGAATTTGAATTTGTACCACAATACACAGAATTCCCTCTCTCGTTCAATGTTTTCTTGCCAGGATTCCTGCGGAACCTGACTGGCAGCTTCCCAAGTGAGTGAGTTAATGCCTCATGCTGTGGCGAAGCTCCCACTGAAGTCAGCAGCCACCAGATTTTCAGAAGTGGCCACTGATTTTTCAGTGACACATTCCAAGGGTGCCCAATTTCAGACATCTAGGTCTGGAGAGCATCCAATGCCTATTAGCTTATTGGAATTATGGGAGGTTGACCTTTTGGAAAATAGGTGTCTCAGGTTGCACAGTCCAAAAATTAGACACCCAAATTCAGTGGCCACTTAAAAGAAAATTATCCTAGGTGTTTTGCCTAAGTAAGGACTGAGCACTTAGCAAGGGGGCGGCCTGGGATATTGACAGCTGACAATGGCCGTTCTGTTTGCTTGTGAAAGAGTCAAATACTCAACCTCAAAGACATGTAAAACTTTGAGGGAAATAACTGAATTTAAGAGTATTGGTTTCCTACTGGTAGGGCACATAATACATATCATGTCAAGTACTGTATAACTACACATATGAAATCACATTCCAAATGCAGGGGGCAGTGAGAGAATTTTTCAGACTCTGACCCCAGTCCTACACATGCTTAAGTACATGTGCGACTTTACACACGTGAGTAGTCCTATGTGAGTAAATGTACATTCTTGATTAAGTGTTTTCAGGATCAAAGCCTCTGACTGGTATAATAGAGTAGAGACAAAGGATCTTTGAAAATAATTAAACATTGTAATTCTGGATTCTCTAATTACTGAAGAGGAAGGACTGGTACCTACAAAGCCATGGGATACTGTTCTACTATTATGTAAAAATTAGTCTTTAACCATGCCAGCTGAAGATCTTTTGTCCTCATACCTCATGTCTCAGCTCTCTCTATATTAAATCTAGCTATTTGTAATAGGCAGCAGTTACCCCTGGTTATAGCTGAATTTCTCAGACTGAAATACAGATTTAGAACAATTTAGGATTTTTTTAAATAAAAGTTGCGCTTTTCATATTGCTCACTTCTAACATCTTATTTGCAAACCTAAGTAGCTGCCACAAAAGCTGCCTATGCAAACACACACAAATACAATAGTTCTATATATAAGGCACTGATCCTGCAGTGAATCCTATGCTGAGATCACTGACCAATTGGCTCCTTGGAGAAATATTCCTCTGTGCTCATATATATTAGCCACATTTTTAAATAACTTTAGGGTTTTGACACACACACAAAGGAAATCAAGTTAAAAATCAACACATACCTTCCAGAAACCTTTAAAAATATTCTGTTTGAGAACGATGTTACTAATCAAATTTACATTACAGCTTATAGTTGCAATTATAGAATTCTGGTTTAAGAAAGTGTTTTTATTATAAGGTCATATTTTCAGGTAGGTATAGCGTTCTGAAAAAATGACCCTTTGGATTTAAAATTCTTACTCTTGTTCCCAGTCAAAAAGCAATTTAAAAAATTTATTTTTTAAGTTTGTAGCAAAACCTTCCTGAGTTTCTTAGTATGGAAAAAGGGGCCAATTCCTCACCTCAGATTCAGTTTATATCTGCTGAAGATCTGGTCTTAGGTTTTAGGCTTTAAGAAAATTGCTTAAAAAAAAAAAAGTGGAAAAGTGGAGGGGGTTTGTTTGTTTTGAGCTTATACATAATAAGTCAAAATAGTTTGTATTTAAAAGTACAAACTTGGCATTCAGTTATCTTCTGTGAGAAACATCTGCAAAGGTAAGCCTGAGAAAATTTTTGAATTAATACAATCCGTTTTTTAAAAAATTCCTTATCTGTGTTACTAATGAAGGTCCCAATCCTGCAATGAGACCCATGAGTAAGGACCTCTGCACCAATGTGCAGCCCCACTGGCACAGAGGTCCACAGGCAAATGTTCCACTGAAGTTTGGGCCAAGTTCATTATGGGAGAATATTGGAAATGAAAGAATTTATAAAATACAATTTACCTTTTTGCAGATCATACGACTTTGGCAATAAATCTACACTGGCCCATGTCACTTTTGTTCACACGCACTTTCAAGCCACAGAAAGATTTGAACTGCTCATGCCCTAGCACAATGGCTCCCAACCTGGGGTGCGGGACCCCCTTGGGGGGCGCCAAAGGGTCCATGAGGCTTCAGTAATATTGAGGTCATTTCAGTGGTGTATGGTAGGTCTCCGGTGCCCGGAGGCCATACTTACATTGGCGCTCCCCCCCACATCAGTGGCAGCACCCCACGGGGGGGGTCTGCGGGCCTGTGTCCTGCTCTCCCCCACTTCCTCCCGTCAGCTGCAGCAGCAGCATCGGCAGCACCCCGTGGGGGGTGTCTGCGGGCGTGTGTCCCGCTCTTCCCTCCGCTGTGGGGGCGGCAGGGGCTGCCCAGAGGAAGTGAGGGAGAGCGTGACGGGCTCTGGTCCCGTTGACTCCTTCCTTGTGCCCAGCGCAGGGCTGGAGGGACCGGGAGTACGCCCTGGTTGCCTGCGACAGGGGCGGCTTCTCCGAGGAGGGCCTGGCCAGCACGCTCCCCAGGCCAGCGCCCAGAGTCATGGCCCTCTGCCCCACTCTTTGATACGCCACTGGGTCATTTAACCTCCTGAGCTCTGCGCCGGGCAGAGCACCCCCAAGCTCCACGCCAGCCAGAGCAGAGGAGCAGCCCCTCACAGCCCCGCACTGGCCAGGTGGGTGCCCAGAGGAGCAGCCCCGCACTGGTAGGGGCCTGGAGCAGCCCCGGCCAACCTACTAGGGCCCATCTCCTTTACCCCATGAGGGACAGGAAGAAGTGGAGCCCCACGAGGCCTGCGGTGGTGGCTGTGCCGGGAAGGCTTAGCTTCTTACTCAAGTAAGAGTCATTTATTATTAGTAATTATTTTTATTTCTGAAATTTAGTGTTATTGTTATCATTAGATGTGTTTGTAGGGGTTATATATGTTTATGGCCAGTGAGGGGGGGAATGGGGAGGGCGCGTGTTTTACCTAGTGTTAACTAGTGGGGCTTTCTCTCAGAAAGGTTGGGAACCACAGCCCTAGCATAGTGCTGCAATGTTAGGACTGCAAACACTGCATAGGATGCTAAAATCCAGATTAAATGAGCACATGTAGGCCCTGATCCTATACAGATTTATGCAGGAGCTTAACTTTATGCACATTGACTTCAGCGGAACTCCTCGGGCTGTGTAAAGTTAAGCACACGTGTAGGACAGCAGGATCAAGGCCTTTGATTATAAGCCCTTTATATATACATAAATATTTAAATTTTATACACTTATGTTATGTCTGTGTACCACTAAAGAACTACAGAGTCCTGGTCCCTGACTGAGACCTCTAGGTGCTACTGCAACACAAATAATAAGCATAATAATAATTAATTGAAAAAATACATGTTTTTCTATTTTTATGAAAAAAATTATACTCAATCTAGTTTATGTCATTTAAAAAAAGAAAGGTAAAATGTGTTCCTAAGCTACTGGCTTGCATTCTGTTACGAAACAAAGAAATTATGAGTGAGTGAAAACAACATACAAGAGATGTCCTATTTTCTGCTTCAATGTGAGTGCATGCAGGGTGTGGCTATCTGGACAGACATGCATCTGGATGTGTCTAGCTCTGTACACAGATTGAGGCCTCCACCCATCTACCCAAACCCTGTAATTCTCCTCACTTATTTTCAAGTGGGGTCATTGTCAGAAAAGTGACAGTGTAAAAATGGCACCTGCTTACTTGGCAGGTGTTGTCCAAATTTTTTTCTCACCGATTTTTGTCACAGCTGGGTCCCCTGGTTTATGTTTGGATGAGATTGCAGCTGCATTCCACGGTTAAAGACAAGAGCCTGAAGCCACTTTGATTTGTCATGTCTCAGCTTCAGACCTGTTAAGCAAAGACATTGAAGATGAAGATTCACATCTAAGGCTGGGAATGTTATTCTGATCTAAGCAGCTGAGCTGGGTTTACTCCAGTGATTGACGTGTGGCTTGTCCAATAGCTCAGCAGAGCTAATACAGAGTCTATCTGTGATAGAATTCTCCTATCGGTACTGGATCTGCGCTGTTCTCTGCCAGCCAGTTCCCTTTTGTGTGGGGTGGGGCATCAGTAACATGCTTAAAATCACAATTGCATTCCAAAAGTTTGGAATTCAGAGCTGGTAAACAGTCACTGGCTGCTTCTCCCAGAAAGGGACATTTCCTTTTCTATGACCTGTTGACTTGTGGGCCTAGGAAGAAGCAGAATTTCTATCAGTCTAGCCTAACAGTCAAAGGCTCCTAGGTAAGCATGTTCCTTTTCTTTACACAGCTCTGGTGCTATTCTTTTCCAAGTTCTGTGGATATGAGAGGTCCTTTGAGGTCTGTCTTTCTGTCATTCTGCAAAACTCAGGTGATTTCACCTTGTGGTTAGGTCCTGCCCTAGGCTGGGTCTCTACATCAACATTGCAGTTCATGCCCAGCATTTTGTGAGGCCCTGCTCTGTCTTATGTATCCTTCCAATATGTTAGCCTGCAAGTACTGGGGACAACTATACGACTGCCATAGGTAACAGGATCATCAGCTTTGGAGAGTCAACCAATCATTGCACAGGAGTTATAGACTGGATGGAGGATCACTGACAGATAACTGGCCCAACCATAGCTTGGATACAATCTGCAATTGCACGTCAGCTTTAAAGGCGGTCGTAATCAGTTCTAATTTTCTGAGGTGAGGCTCTGACAATGCGCAGAACCAGACACTCCAGGGAAAGATGCAAGAAACCCTGTGGTAGCAATAGTAGAATCATAGAAATGTAGGGCCAGAAGGGACCTCGAAAAGTCAAGTCCAGCCTCATGGAATAACCTGGCTTTAGGGAAAGTTCCCTCCTAACTCCCAATAGTTAGATGTGGCTTCAAGCCCTGAGGCATGAGAATGTATATCCCTTCCAAACCATTTGTTTATTTTTAAAAAAATATTTACTAGTATAAGACTGGATATTCTTGTGCTCCATATAAAGGTCCACTCCTTTTTTTAATCCTGCTATGCTCTTGGACTGAAAATATCCTGTAGCAATGAGTTCCACTGGCTAGTGGTTCATGGTGCAAAAAAAGTATTTCCTTTTACTAGTTCTGAGTTTGCCAACTTCCAGTTTCATGGGCTGTCTCTACTCGTATAATAAAAAGCATGACCAGAAATGCCCGACCTACCTGCAGATCGATGCCTGGAATAGATATAAATGCAAGGCACATGTTTTTATCCCCTTTACTTTTCCTGGGGCCACTGCAAACTACCTCCGTGACCAAAGCACGGCCACTGAGATGGGCATCGAAAAGATTAAGGATTTTGGAACAAGGCTTGATGAGAAAGGTCCGCTTAAAGGATACCCTTAAACGGTGCTTCAACAGGCTAGGCTTATTGTCTCCGCTCCAGCCTCTGGGTTTCACAAGGAGCAGGCAGGCATCGAAGGACAGTCTCCTCCGAAGCCTGATACCCTGGGACTAGCTTGCTCCGGATGGGAGTTCCCATGGCTCTGCCCCTCTCTAGCATATGGGACCTATTTGGGTCTGTGCCCCCCTGGGATATCGGTAGGGAACCCTATGGGCGTGCTGCGGTGGCTGTGGCAGCAGGGGAGGCTCCTTACCGTGCTCCCCAGTGCTGGCAACGTCCGGCCTGTGTCCGGCGCCTCCATCCACGGCTCGAGCAAGATGTGTGGCTGCGGATTCGGGCTGGAGCGACGTCGCTGTGATTTTCCCTCTGGCGCGCAGGGCGCTGCCCTTCCTGCTCCTGAGGACGGGGAGCGGGAGGCTCTTGGCGGCACAGAGAGCCCCGGGGGACCTGCCGAGACGTGGTTACGCGGCGGGGGAACCGCTCCCCGCGAGACACTGGCCGGGCAGAGGGCAGAGCGGGCGACACCGGCCTGGCTGGGCCCAGCTCGCTCCCTGAAGGCTGCAGGGACCCCCAGCCGCGGCAAACGGGGCATGGAGGCCAGGGGACGAAGGGACCCCCAGGCCTGGGGCACCGCCAGGAAGCAGGGGGAGCAGGGCTGGCCCCCGCTGCCAGGCCGAGGTGCGCGGCGAGGGCGGGCGGCGAAGCGCTGGCTGAGCCGCTCTGAGGCGCGGCCAATTTGGCGGGAACTTCGGCGGGGGCCCCGCGTCCGCCCCGGCACGGCTCTGCCTGTATGCGCCTGTCCCGGGGCCCTCGGCGCGGGCCTGGCTGGGGGAAGGCGAGCCAAAGACCGGTGCCCTGGGGGTGACCTGGGAGCCGGAGGCAGGGTAAATACATACAGCCATGGCGCAGGTTGCCCCCACCCTGGAGCTGCAAGAGACGCAGCCAGAGGGGATTGTCCACACTGCAGCCAGACGCCCTCCCGCCTCACGGGGCCCTAGAGTCCGGGCGCCAGCCCCGGCCCAAAAGCTCTGTGTAGACATGGCCTGAGAGGTCGTCTAGTCCAGCCCCCTGCGCGGGGGCAGGGCCAAGGAGACGTGGGTCCCGCTCAGGCAAGATGGCCGACCTGTTCTGGAAGGCCTCCAGAGACCGGATTCCACCGCCCATGAGTGGACTTTAAGGAGGGGAGCCGCGGGGGGTGGGGGGGATGCGTTGCCCCCCCCCCCAAACTTCAGCACCGTAACCAAAGCGGGACAGCTCCAGACCCGCCCCACCTTCCTCTTGAGGCCCTGGCCCCAGCCAGATTTGGGGCCGGAGCCGGGCAGTCCGGGGCAGCTGCTGCTGTGGAGCGAGGGGCCGAGGTGATTCCCTGTCTGCTGCTGGTGCCAGGGGCTGCGGCTGTCTGTCGGCTCCCAGCCCCTTTGAGTGCTCACGCAGCTGGTAAGAGCTGCCCAGGCAGAGGACCAGGCTCCGGGACCGGCAGAGCACTCAGGGACAGCGACCGTGGGGGGAGGCTTCCCGGCACACAGCCCCTAGCTACCCCCTGCCTGCACCCTGAGCGGCTTTCAAACTTTTTGAGCTCAGCCCTTTGGGTTACAATTTCTGGTTGTGAGGCCCCCTCACACCCTCCCCCCCCCCATGCACCCCGCAACCCATGCAGCTGAGGTGGAGGACAGAAAACCATGGATAACTACTCTTTCTAGTTTAATAATGTATAATAATTACTAGAACTGGACAGGATTTATGAAAAAACTTTCAGAGTTTTTTTTTCTAATTTTTGCTGACACATTCAGATATTTCTGTTCTTTTTTTAAAAAAATGTTATTAGGAATTTTTAATTAAAAATATCCTTTATTTCTCTATTTTCCTCCCAATTTTCAGCAAGCCAGAGGAATGTTTTATTGCCATTTTTGATTGGTCATTTTAGGCAGATGCTGTGATTTCTTTCAAAATTCAAAAATTCATTTTTTTACATTTTGATTTAAAACATTTTAATTACATAACATAATTCTGTGGAAAGAATTTAGAAATTAAAATTGGGCCATTACCAAAAAAACAAAACCAAACTAGAATGAAAACATATTTTCAATTTGCAAACATTTTTGCAATTATTTCCTTCAGTCTTTGACCTAGCTCTAATCATGACACTGTGGAGAAGAGCTTTTAAACTGGTTGTTGCTGTTATTTTAAGACAGTTATCATAGGTATTTTATTTATGGAAACCTATGAGCATACACAGCACATACCAGAGGGCCTGATCCTGTGAAGTGCTGAGTTCCCTCATCCGCCACTGACTTCACTGAGAAAGAAGAGTGCTCAGTTCCCCTCAGGATTGGGCCCAGGGTGTCTGCTCTGAAGAGCCTATGCTCTAACACAGACACATTTGCTACACAGGAGATCAATTCAGAGAGGAGTAAGGGCCGAAAACTCACTGAGGAGGATTTGAAGGAGGAGAGAGAGCCACACAGGGCCTGGGAGGCTGTTCCAGGCACAAGGGGTAGCGCAGAAAAATCGAAAGAGCCCAGAATGACAGGAAGCCAAGGGAGCAGCTTGAAGAGAGTGTGCTGAGGGACACAGAGGGAGAAGGCTGTGTGTTAGGCATCTTGCAGGATACCCAGAGGTCCTGTGGAGGAGAGAATACAATCTAGGATAAATGAACTGAGATTTATGAGGGGTCACACCTGTGCAAGGGCCTTGACACTGATATGCTGCCTGAAGGAGAGAGGAAGAGAGTGCAGGGACTTGAGGAGGAAGGGACAGGGCTGGAGCAGCAGGAGAGGAAGAGGACGTCAGCGATTGTATTTCGAAGGGCTGAGCAGGGGGACGGGGAGAGGCCCAGGAAGGAGGAGCTTATCGCAGGCTATCCACAACACAGAATACTCCACGGGGTGGTTCTGGAGCCTCCAGAACTGGGACTCACTGTCTTACTGTCAGCACATCACTTACCACCGTGGCCAGCGTCTTCCAACACCTCCCTGCCCTGCGCAGAGGCCGGACGTCCTGGACCCATGACAGCCCCTGTCCCCCTGGAATTCCAGTCTCAGTCAGGTCAGGTCTGCTCCTGCAGCCAGCCACCAGTGCTACCTTGTAGTACCTGGCAGGGCCAATTGTCCCTGACCACACCCTAAGTCTCAGGAATTCACCAGGAAAAGAGGAAAGCCATTCTGCTGGGAGCGGGAAACTTTTAAAGATGGGTGGCACCATATTTCCTTGGAGCCTGGCACACCAAACTGCAGCGGGGTAGAGCGAGCAAGCTTTTAAAGCAGCTCTCCCTTGTGGTATGCGAGAGTATAACATGAGTAACTGAACTAGGGTATAAACCCATGGGATGACAAGTGTGAGTTTGGGCTAGTCTCTTGAATGAGGTTTTGCAGGACCAGGCTCGATACCCTCATTAATAATATTTGTCTAGATATAGAAGGTTGGATGTTGCTTTACTGCAAAGAAAAAGACAGGATGCTTATTCCAAAGAGCTTACAATGGGAGGGCCTAATTCCGGGATAGGGTTGGCACCCTGAACCATTATAATAATAATTAGTGACAACTGAGGAGGTGGGACTGGGCCATGTTTTAGACAGAAATATTGGTTGGATGCTGCGGTGTAATCCAAAGGGATTCCATTCTGGGATCGGGACTGCAGAGCGTTCCTGGTTTAGTATGTCGGCCAAACTCATCAAGAGTGAAATCAGATGTAAGTGTGACTTACATGGTATAAGTGTAAGTGACTTCCGCACTCACTGCCTCGGCTTTCGCTGGCCCTCTGCCCGCAGGTGAATTTCACCTTCGTGGAGTTATAGTCCTGTATAAAGTTGGACCTGAGCCTTATCTGTAGGACTCAGCACCGTGACTGCAAGGATTGGTGCAGTGCTGCTCTGCCAGTGAGATTGCACCAGAAACCCACGCACGCCTTCACCCCGTGGACTGACCGGGGCTTGCATAATGGCGCAATGCACTGGTGCGGTTCTAACGAGCCAGTGTTCATGGTAGCCCGCAGTGCTGTTGTCATGTCAACAAAATGGTATTCATCCCTGGGAAAAAAACCAACCCAATAAATAAATTCTTTCTTTCCCTGGATGGATGTTTGTTTCATAAGAGTTGGAGGTTAAACCTGAAGGGTGGGGTGGAAAAAACAGGCTGAAAAAGCAAACTGATCTCTGTTCCAGTGTGAGCAAAATAAAGGGGCTGTATCATCCTCTCAGAACCTTTCAGGACCTTTCAGGAGATTCCGCATAAAACCCTCTTTCCAAATACCGATCTGGATCGACCTTCCTGTAGCAAAGCTCAGAGGAAGGTGCTGAGGGTAGGAGTTCCCGCCCAGTTAATCCACACCCCAACCTGTGCCCCATGGAAGGAGCCGTGGGGCCCACACTCAAATTCTGTGGATCATCTGAGTATCACTTGAGGCCAAGGACATCCAGGCAGAAGGCGTGGGGCTCAACACTGGCTTCCCCACATACCTTCAGCTCGCTGGCAGCTACGTGACCGGGGATCCCTCCCGCGGCTACCACTGTCCCCTGAACTCCCACCATGGAAAGGCCTCCATGGAGAAGATTTCCTCCCTTAAATCAGCCTCGCTTAGGTAATCTCTGTGCGGGGTCTGTATGCATCTCCTGAGCTCTGTTCCCGCCAATCACAGGGCTGCTTCCTCCTCATGCTAGTACATCCCTACTCCTTACCGATCCCTGGACCACAAGTTATCCTCATGGGGACTGGGAAAAGGGAAGGAAGGGTGCTGCTGCTGACCTGACCCCTTCCTGCATCAGGAAACCTCCTTTCCCCGGGTTAGAGTCGGTCGTGCTTTGAGCCTCAGCCGAACATGGTGACCTCTGGCTTTGGAGACAGCTTGTCTGATTTATTGTTAAAAAGTGAGAATACTGTTGCTCTTTATCTAGTGCATCTGATGTCTCTGTTACGAAGGCAGACTCTGAATAGCGGCATCAGACAAAGAGGGCCTGATCCAGTTCCCATTAGCGTCAGAGGAAAGATGAGTGCCTATAGAGAGCACTATGTAAGTGCTACGTAACTGTACTGTGAATTTCAAGATGAGGGGCGAATGAGTCAAGCAAGAGCTTATATTAAATTTAGCATCTATCAGTCTATGTAGGTTCTTGTACGGCCTTCGTCACCATAGTATCTGAGCACATGTGTTTGTCAGAGATACAAATATCATCCTGGGGGCACATGGCAGGACTTTTATATTGAACGAGATTCCTTTAATGTCTTCACTTGCAGGGACTCTGCCTTTTTCTGACTGCTCTGCACCTGGCGTAGTCATGTTCCTCTAGTGTCAGCCCCGTTGTTTTCTGACTAGCCCCACCTAGAAACTCACCGCTTCTTTTTGTTCATCTTCTGCTGTGAGCCTTTCCTCTCCCTGCACACACTCCACTCTCTTGCCTCACCTCAGTCCTTTAATCTATCTTGCATTACACTAGCAATAAATTATTCACAACACAAACAAATGTGGAACTAACAAGCTGCATGCCAGACATTAACAACCCAGTCGCAATGACCCACATTTCAGGATTGTCCACTAGCTTTGCGTGCCTAGTTTGAGTGTCAGAGGAAACACGTTTTCACACAATGCACAACTGGTCTGTGGAACTCATTGCCACAAGATAACATTGAGGCCAAGAACTTAGCAGGATTCAGAAAGGGATTCAGCATGTATATGGATAACAAGAATAACCAGAATTATAATAGCAAATACGAAAAAACAAAAATCCACCAAAAGTCTCTGCAGGGCAAATCAGTAACTCTTCGGTGTGAGGAGGAAAATTACCCGGAGGGCAGGTTATCCCTGTTGTATAGCTGAATCCTGCAAGATTTCTTGCTTCCTCCTCTGGAGCATCTGGCACTGGTCACAGTCAATGACAAGCTATTGGTCTAGATGAACCACAGCGTGATCCAGTGTAAAAATTCTTATGTTCCCACTTACAGCTCCAGTAGAATTCAATGGGAACAGCAAGCAGTCAGAATTCCTGAGAATTAGACCTATGTTATCCCAGATCGGGCACTCAAAAGGAGAGAACGCTTGAAAGCTGAAAGCCATGACTTTTACGTACCATCTTTACCTCTCCCCATTGTCTGTACTGAGTTTGTAAGCGTATTGAGGGAGGTACCTGGCTTCACATATGCCTGTAAAGCACCACACACAACTAGCAAGGCTACATACAAACACATATTAATATTTTTAAAATTGCAACCTCATGTACGCATACGTAGGTTTGCTACTGCCACTCTAACCCGATGGTGCTAGTTCTGGAGGGCTCCAGGTAGGATTTGAAGCCTTTTACAGGTCATGTCATAGGGGAAACACATCTACTTTGGAGAGACACCAAAGAATGAAACTGGGAACAAACTCTTTGTCACATAACTGGAACTTAACTGCTTTACTTGAAGGGGATTTGGTAAGATGGATAGTGGTTTAATCAGAAGCCTTCTGTCCTAAAGTATATGAACTGCTGGATTTAAGTTAGTAGTTTGTTAACAGATTTTTTTTCTTCTTTAGTTTTTCATGGAGACTGTTTCCTAATGCAAGGTTGGATCAGTTTGACACTATATCTTCTCCTCTCTACAAGATAAGGTAAACTGTTGGCATGAGCCTATGAATGTCTGCTGCCTATTTTCCATAGACAAATGGAAACCGTTATTCAGTTATTTTTAGATCTTTTCCTTTTTATGAGCTCAAGTCATGAGAATTATCAAAAATAAGCAATAAGGCCCCCTTCCGGCCCCGGGATCTGCATGGCTAAAGCTCCATTGAAGTCATGGGGCTCCCCGTGGCTACAAGGGGGTCTGGCTACAAGGGGATCCAGTTGGAGAAATTGGAACGTAAATGGTTAAATGGCATGGTTTAAGTACCTGCTATTTTCCAGTCACTATTTGTGATTAGATGCTAAAATGACTGGCAGTGGCAACTTACCAGTGCCTGCACAGACTGCAAAGATAACAGATAAGGCAGAATGATTGAAATGATCGGAACATTTTAACATCAATTAAACAGTATTTTTTAAAAAATCTCACCAGTTGTCTTTAGAGTTACTGAGACAGAGCTGCTTCCCTGGCCTTGCTTATAGTGCAACACTTCGGGCCAAATTCTCTGCTTGCGTAGCTCCATTGAACTGGAATAGCATCTGACCTCTAGTGGCAATGGAGGTGAATGAACAAATGGTCTTGCCAAGATACACTGTACATTACAGTAACCGGTTATTATATTTGACTCGTGAACTCATCAGCAATTCTGCAATGCCCATCATGATTTGTAAAACACCAGGTGATTTAATCGATGTATATACAGATAGACAAGCTGCTTGTAGGCTTCAAGAATGCTCCACCCATCCACCCATCCAGATATTTACCATACTCACCATAGTCTATGAGCATCTCCATGGAAGAAAGAACATTGCCCTCTCGCTTAATTCCTGCCACCAAGAAGCAAGCTTAGGTTTGGATGGTTTGTTTGTTTTTAATTAATCTGTGAAAATGCAGGTGCTATTTTAGGAAACTTGAGCTAATATAGGGTCTAGTCCTGCTCCCACTGATGTCAAAGGGTGCAAGGGTGGTGAAAACATTCATTGTTACTCCCTGGTGTTCTGACCCTAAGCTCACATGGGAGGTGTTGAAAAGCCATGAGATACAGAGGCATGTCCATTGACACGGGGATGAATTGTACCCAGTCTGGAATGATAGGTTTGAAACCAGGTCTCATTTATTCCTTCTCCTACATAGCCTGTCAGTGCAAACCGCTCCGCAGGTATCCCGCCTGGATATATTTCAATGGGCTAATTACAAATTCCATCCATCTTGCATTAACTGGATACAAGTGCAGTAAGCCCGGTGCCATCAGCCTCATCTCCTTCATTCATGCCACCTGCCATTCTCTCTTGCTGCAGGCAAAAGTAATTTCCCCAGCCTGGAAATGTGATTTAATTTGACCTTGTTCACACAGGTTCTGTGCCTCTTACATTCCCACCCCCAGTTGAGCATGGTATTGAAGGAAATTACTTTGATTCACAATGTCCTCAGCTCTGCTCTTTCCTCCTCCATGTCCTTATCCAGTGAGGTTTAAACCTCTGCCTCGCTTGCCAGGAGACTTCTGGGTAAACCTGGGGCAGGTGTGAAGCGGGAAGGCTGCGCTGCAGGGCTCATTTCTCATCGGGTCGTGTCAGGAGAGCCAAAGAGCAGGGTTTTTCACACACGGGGTTGAACAGTAAGAAATGGAGAATGAGGCGAGAAGAGGAGGTATTTCCAAAAACGTGATGACAGCGTTAGCAGACACGCAGACATCCTGCTCAGAGGAGGGAGGATGGGGAGAAGGTGATATTCACCCCACGAAGAGGATCAGCCCCAGATCTAGGCAGCACTTAAGTCCTGCTGATGGCATTAGCGGGATTTAGGTGGAGCTGAGGCCATGTGGTGCCAGCGTGACTTAAGGGGCAAGGCCCTCTGCCCAGAAGTGAGTTTCACCCAAAGACACCAAATGGGAAACTGACGGCCAGCTTTTGGGGATGCGGGAAAGGTTCCCGCTGTCTGAGCTGGGAGGAGACATTAACACCTGTCTCAGACTTAATGACATCTGGGCACAGAGGAGAGGTGGTCTCAAACAGCTGTTCCCACCAGCACTACCACTGCAGTCGCCCCACCTGTGGCTCCACCCGTCACCTCCATGGGGCCACGCAGTGCAGCAGGCGGTGGTGGGCGTGTGTCAGAGGTGCCTAATACACTGAGGATTTCAGTTGTAACGGCCCCCAGCTACAAAGGCTTGGCTCGTTAGCGCAAGCTGTACCATAATTAATGCTTGTAGCTGTGGAGTCTGCAGTTCAGCCCCCAGTGTGTCAGCCACCAGGATGGCCATCACGCTAGGAGTCAGCTCCCTAACACACCGCAGTACCGGACGGTCTAAGCACACCCGTCCCCTAGATGGCTGTGCTGGGAAGGGGGCAGGGCTGTGGGCACTCTCACCCTGCTCCAGTCTTGAGTGGGGCTCAGATATAAGGAGTGACAGAATAACCTACGTCCAACTCTCCCCTCTGTCCGGTACGAGTAACTCCCACTGAAGTCAATGGGAGGTAGTCCCCTTCTTGGAGGGGGTGGAATTTGGGATGCTGGCATGGACAAGGGCGGGGGGGGGGGGGGGAGGAGAAACCAGTAAGGAGAGAGGTAAAAAGAGGACATGACAGGGAAAGCCAGGCATGGAAATCAGAATGACCATGGAAGACAGATAGGTTAAAGGGAGCAGCAGAGCAACACAGAGAGATGAAAACTCACCTAACACACAGATTAATTGATTTATAATTATGCATCATGCAAACAAGCTCTGGCCAGCCTCTATTCAATCCGTGCACAGAGCTACCCGAAACATATCTGTAATTTAGTTGTTATTTCACGTCACTTGGAAGTGTGTTGGATGCTCTGGAGAGCTATGTGCTAACCGTGCATGTTACCTTCTCCACAGATGAACCATGACATGGGGCTGGCAAGCCATTTCACACACACACACACACACACACGCCCCACAGAAGCCGTACGCCATAACTAGAAACATTGGTGACCTGAAGTAATCAACTGCAGAGATGCATGGAAACACACTTGCAATATTTTTCCAATAATGGGGATGTTAGCAACTGTCACCAAGCCAGACAATCTGACAGCACATGTGTCACTCTGACTTGTTAACACCGATGCTTCAAGTATACTGGTTTTCCCTTTGCTGCTGAATTATTACTAAAGACTTGGAAATCTGCAGGAAATGTTGCCAAATTGTGAAGCTTCTTTTCCCCCACATTCAGAGGAATTTTCAATTAAGTATTTTTTTAAAGTAGGTGTGTGTGTGTTTTTTAAACGAGATCTACTCAGAAACACCTGACGTCGCTAATAAAGAAGTTATTGGATCTCTGAATAGCTTTAAATCTAGATGACAAAACAAAACTTTTAGATCTGATTTCCATGTTCTGCTCTGGTGATTGAGATAAAATGGAACGTGGATCAGAACAAGGGCAAACTCAAAACCAGATTAATAAATTATAAAGCCAGAAGGGAGCCTTATGGTCATCTAATCTGACTGCCTGCCTCACACAGGCTATAGAATTTCACTCAGTGATTCCTGCACCAAACCGGTAACTTTCGGTTGAGCTGGTACATATATTTCAGAAAGATAGCTAATCCTCATTTACAGTCTCCATGTGATGGAGAATCCATCATGGGCCTAGGTGAGCTGTTCCAATGGTTCCTTACCCTCCCTGTTAAAAATCTGAGCCTTATTTCTAGCCTGAATTTGTCTAGTTTCAGCTTCCAACCATTGGCTCATGAGATGGGCCTGAACCAAACCCCTACTTCCAAACTCCTTCCTTCCAGCTTGGGGAAAATTTGGATTTGGTTCCTAATTCTGCAGCTCAGGCCTATCGCTAAGCAAACCAGTAGTGAAGGCTCCTTAGCCCATTGTAAATCCTAAATGAAACTGATATTCTCTCCACCTCTCTATTACAGTTGATAAACAGAGGCTTCAGCTATGCAGAAGAGATTACCTTGTCCGTGTTGATACCAGCTATAACCCACTCAGTCTTAATGGCCTCAGAGGTCAGCGGTTACAAGCAATAAATCCCTTTTCTAGCCAGACAGAACTACCCAGTTTAAATCTAGTTAGGACAGGCCTGATTCTCCACTCGGTGACTCCAGCTTTATGGTGGGGTGGGCATACTGACACCAGTGCCAGCTCTTCGGCACCTTGGGATTCCCTCTCAGCCAGTTTCACAGAACCTCTGAGCCTCGCTGAGAATCTGGCTCAGCATCCCCAGCCCTACAAGTGAGGGTGAGTCCCCTAGAAGACCCATCTTGTAAGATGACACCCTACAGAAGCAGCAGGTGCCGGTGGGATGTGACACCAGTTCCACAGGAGTGACTGGAAGCCTGTCGCATGTCGTCCCAGGTGGCTTACCAGCTACCGCCAAATAGAGAGAGAATGTGCGATGAACAAACGGACCATAAGCCACTTTTAGCACCTTCTTGGGATGTATCTCCTTGGCTCAGGCAGTGGGTGGAGCGCTTGGCAGCCGCTGCCATCGAAGAGAGTGTGACCCTCTCACAACCAACAGGAGCAAGACCCAGAAATGCCCTGGCATGGTTTTGCTAGCTAGGGTGGCCAAGTGCGACGGACAGCGAGGATGTCACTAGAGCTGGGCACAGTTCCACACACGAGGGCACAGCACTTGATTACAACTAGCTGCTACGCTGGCTCGTCACAGTGGTGCCGTCTGTTTATTCCTAGCGAGCCCTGTTGCTGTTTAGAGCCTGCTGCAAGGCTACTCATGGTTCTTCAGCAAGATCCAAGCACGTCCCTCCAAGGAAGGACGCTCCGGTGGTACGGCACTAGTCTGCAATGGGGGAGACCTGCCTTCAGTTTCCAGCTTTGTCACAGACTTCCCGTGTGACTTTGGGTAAATCACTTAATCTTTCAGTGCCTCAGTTCCCTATCTAAGGAAAAAAATGGAAATAATCATTCTTCCTTTCTCCCACCCTATCTGGCTTGTAAGCCCTTTACAGTGGGGACAGTCTCTTATTATGTTTTTGTACAGCACCTAGCACAAGCCATGATCTTGACTGAGACCTGTTTTATGTAACAGGTCAGACTAGATGATCATAGTGGTCACTTCTGGCCTTGGAATCGCTGAACAAATACCCCAATTACTGATTTTTTACACATACATTTAGCGTAGGACTCTTGCGGGTACTACATTTTGGAAGGTGTCTGCGTGTAGAATCATAGAAGATTAGGGTTGAAAAGGATCTCAGGAGGTCATGTAGTCCAACCCCCTGCTCAAAGCTAGAAGCTACATGACCGCCCGTTGGGGACACACAACACCCCTGTAGGGCAGAAGGAAGAATGGGAGGCCTTTGCGGGAATCCTGAGGCAATGACAAGTCACCTGGAAAGCAACCAAGGAGCTGGCCCTGCCTGTGCAAACTTCGTAGGAAGAAAATCCCTTTATCAGCCTCCCTGCCCCTTGTTCCGACTGCTTTTTTCAGGGAGACCTGTCAAGATTTACCAGGGCTATTCAGGGGAGAGCGCTTAGTCACAGATTTATCAGAGGTGACTTTATAACAGTGTCTTGTTTTGGCAGATGACTGTATGTTGTTTTAAATTTAAAGAGAAAGGCATCAATATCAGTAAAGAAAGAGGGTAATAAGAAAAATATTAAACTGCACATTGCAAATCTCCAGGGAATTTCTATTGCAATAACTGACCTCCTGTATAACACCATTTATTTCAGATACTGGCAGCTTTATAGGTGCTTGTACGGCTGCAAAAGAACACCAATTTGCCACTGCAGTTTGTTTTGATAACTGAAACTTTCAATAAATCTATATTAAAATCAAAGGGAAAATTAAATAGACCCAAGTCAGTGACACTGGAGATAAGGTAGCACATTACTACACTGGCCTGTTCATCTTGGGGGACCTGTCTCTTAGTTCAGACCTGGGTCACAAATGTGGTGAATTGTTGTGGTCCCAGCTATTTTCCTGGAGGCAGCCAGCATCTCCACAGCGTGACAGTGTTTAGGGGAGATCTGGCATTTAAAACAGGATTTTTTTCAAGAACATAAACAAGAGTCCTTCACAGAGAGAAGGCCCAGCTTAGCACAGAGAACCATCCAGAGGATGGCTCTCTCACCCTTGCATACTTATTCTCTTCTTGTTTTAGAGGGACACGCATCCTGATTTAGGCCAGGGTTTTCCAGTCTTAGGGGCAGCACTTCCAGGGGTTGGGGGAAAAACCCACCCGACAGAGGGCCCAGCTACACTTGAATCATAGAATCATAGAAGATTTAGGGTTGGAAGGGACCTCAGGAGGTCATCTAGTCCAACCCCCTGCTCAAAGCAGGACCAATCCCAACTAAATCATCCCAGCTAGGGCTTTGTCAAGCCGCATCTTAAAAACCTTTAAGGATGGAGATTCCACCACCTCCCTAGGTAACCCATTCCAGTGCTTCACCACCCTCCCAGTGAAAAACTTTTTCCTAATATCCAACCTCGACCTCCCCCACTGCAACCTGAGACCATTGCTCCCAGTTCTGTCATCTGCCACCACTGAGAACAGCCTAGCCCCATCCTCCCTGGAACCCCCTTTCAGGTAGTTAAAGGCTGCTATCAAATCCCCCCTCGTTCTTCTCTGCTGCAGACTTGACTGTGGACACCACTAAGCTTGCAAAACTGGTGTTGGAGGCACTGGGGAGGGGGTGATAAAAAAGTCAAAGGGAGCTTTGGGCAGGCAGAAAAGGGTGTCCCCTTCCCCATCTCTGATTTGTGCCCATGGGAGAGGGCGGGGAGTGACTGGCTGGCACACCAAGAGGCGCCGGCAGGGGTTGGAGGAAAGGAGCAGTGGAGCTGGTGAAGTTGCCACATGTCTGGCCCAACACTGAAGCACTCCCTCATGGGGGCTGGAGCTGGGAGCTCCTTTTAAGACCCCCACCCAGATTCTTTCACTGTGATCTTCAAGCAGCAGCCTGTCTACCAATAGGTGTCTTTACTCTGCTTTCACAGGAGGCACATGGCCAACACAGAGGGGCCAACCAGTCTTTCTCATCCCCTCCCAATATAGATCCTTCTGGTAAGTGGAGTAGTGGGGGGGCAGGAAAGGGAAGACACCAGGGATGGAGTGCAGAAGAGAAAAAAAGAGGACAAAATCCAGGGAGGGGGCTGAGAAGGGAGGGACAGGGAGAAAGGAAAGGGTGAAAAGGGGAGAGAGAAAATGGAAGAGGAAATGGGGGAGAGTGCAGACACTGGGGAGAAAAGACAAAGAGGTGAAAAAAAGAGAATAAAAATAAGATTGAAAATGGGAAAGCAAATAAGAATAGATCAGATGGTGGGGGGAAGCAGAGCAAGAAGATGGAGGGGAGAGGAACTGATTCTCATTTCCTTTGCACCGCTGTGAATCAAGAGTAACTCCACTGACACCAGTGTCTCCCATTCTCCCTCTCTCATCCCAAGGGGACACTCATTTAAATGGAAAGGTGGCAAATTGAAATACTTCTTCACATAGTGAGTAATTAGACTGAGGAACTCATTGCCACAGGATATCATTGAGACCAATAATTGAGGAAAGATCCACAAAAGGATCAGACTTTAATATGGAAAAAAAGCACAGCCAGAGCTGACAGTAGCTAATGCTAACCAAAATGTTGGAAGGGAAATAAACCAATTTAAGTCAGCTTCTAACCATTAGAGATGAGGATGAGTCCCTCACGGTGAGCAGATTATCCCACATCTGCTGTTATGGGTTTCTTGCACTTTACACTGAACCAGGTGGTGTTGGCCGCTGTCAGAGACAGGATGCTGGACTACCTGGAATATGGATTTGACCCAGCCATGCAATTCATTGCAACCTAGGTTTGCCATGCAATTCCTTTGTTCTTATGGTGTAAGTGGAAAGCACTTCAGGCCCAGTGTGTTCTGTATAGACCTGAACACACCGTCTGAGCCCAAAAAAATAATGAATCTGAAAGATTCCATATTGAAGCCGGTTGTAGATTTTCCAGCGGAACAGTTTTCCCATCAGAAAATGCAGATGCAACAAAATAAAAAAAAGTCTCGAGAACATATTGATTGTGTAAAAATTTTCAACGGCAAATGATCAGAACCATGTAGTTTTGATTATGTCAATATGTTTAATTATGACTTCATTTTGACTTTATAATGCAATATATGTTTGAACCAAACATTTCAACCTTATGAAAACTAAATATTTCAGAAATATTTCATTTTGCAAAAAATTGTGAGATTTTGACTTTTTATCCTGATTCAGGATGAAAGCACATTTCAAAATCTCAGCATGTCCTGTGGGACAGAAGTTCCATTTTTCAACCAGCTCTGTTCCATATGATTTCACACCAAAGCTATTTTAAGTTAAAAACCTACACACAAAACGGACACTCCACCTTCCAACAGGTGTCGTTATGCTTCGGGAGACTTGCTCTATCAGAGGTTTGGTTCCTTCAGGAGAGATTCTTTATTGTAGATGTTTTTTCCATTTACACTTAAGAGTTCAAGATATGTGTGAAGTAGCTCTGTATTGCATGGCCTGACTTGGCATCAGAGCCAGTCCTTTATACGCTATGAGCCTATTAGTTAAAATACTGGCAAAGAGATTTTAGCAGCATGTTTTTTTACTCTTTAAAAAGTCCCATTTCAGAGCTGAAGATACCTTCACTTTGAAATACAGCTTTCCTATGACGACATAACTGTAAAAGGCATTCAACTTTTTTTTTTACTTAGTAAGCAGTAGAATTTTTGCTATAGCCATTAAAATATAAAGAATAAACTACACCCAACTGTACAATATTTTTTTTAACCAGGATTCATGGTGAAAATATAAATCATTAGGGTTAATCTTGAATTTTTTCTGGATGGTATTAGAATGTCAAGATAAAAAAGTAGCCTTGACTGTACAATATGAATGAAGGTTTTTTATTATACATACTATAGATTAAAAAGGGCTTTATTTTTTTAGTAAGTGGATATCGTCTCCCTCTAAGGCCTGACTCACAGGAATTGGAGTTGGAAAAGACATATCAGCTCCTCTAATCTAGCTCCGTTGGACCAATATAGGATTGGCCCTGACAGGACATTTGATGATGCATTATCCAGTCTAGTTTTAAAAGTATCGAGCAATAGGGCTCCGACCACTTTTCTGGGGAGACAATCCCACAACCTCAAACATCTCAGGGTTAAAAAGTATCCCTTGATATTCATCCTAAATTTTCCTTTGCTCAGATTCATCCCATTCCTCTTCCCCTTGTGTGTCACCCTAGCATTTCCTTTCCCTCTTTGATGTTTACACCCTCCAGACGTAAGTGGGAAACTTTCGTATCCCTGCAGAATCCTCACTTACCCAAAATAGATATAGGTAGCTTGTTTAATCTTTCTTAATAACTCAAGCTCTTCAGCCCCCTGATCGCTTGTGTTGCTCTTCTCTGAACTCCTTTCCATTTGTCAGTACCTTGCTGGTAATGTGGTGCCCATTATTGAATGCAATCTACCAGGCATGGTCTCACCATTGCCATATAGAGAGGAACTATCAGCCCTACTCCATGATGTGATGCTTCTGCATATGCAGCCCAAAATCACCTTGGTCTTGAAAAACAAACCAACAAAGAATAAAAATGAGCTAAATGCCAAATACACCCAATTTTGCTAAAATAGGAGGAGGTGGTAACAAGGCAACAATCTACAGATATGAAGGGTGCAAGCCCTCAAAAGGGACAGGAATTATTTATTAGGATCCAGGGAATGTAGCTAGGGGTAATGGGGTAAAATTAAGGGCGAGAAAAATTATGTTGACTATCACAAAACATTTCCTCACAGGGAGATGTATGAGGCTGTGGAATGGCCTCCCAATGGGAGTGGTGCAAGCTCTGTTGCTTCGGACCCTAAGAAATAAACTAGATAAGACACCAGAAAATATTAGGTAGGTACCAATGCAGGGTTGGTAGATGGGCTGGCAGATGGACTGCACAATCCAGTGTGTCTCTTCCATCAGCCATCTATATATTTTTATCATTGTTCTAATACTGGGGTTTACCACTGTAGTACGTGTGTGTCTCCTCACTTCTATAGCACAGAAAAACACAGACCACACAGTTTTGTTCTATATTGTTTTGCATTTCAGTGTACCCTCTTGTGCTTATAGACAGTGGGCTTTTTGAAGCAAGGATCTGTTGGTTTGACAGATTTTGTAGAGCACTCTGTATATTTAGTAGATTTGAAGGCCAGGAGAGAGCATTAGGATCACCTACTCTGACCTCCTGTGGGGCACAGACTTCCTGCCCAGCATAGGAATTTCACCCAGTGGTTCCCGCACTCAGCCCAACAATTTGCAGTTGAACTAGAGCAGATCTTTTACAAAGACACCTAGTCTTGATTTAAACACTCCAAGGCACGTGGCTACATACATTACTGGGCAAAGCACCAGAGAGTCATGTCACAATGAACAGTAAACTCAACATATGAGAGTCATTGGCCAGCAATCTTCCTCCACATTTTGTGGTCTTCCCACAGCCAGGAGATATGCACCATACTGCATCCCATCCAGTCAGCCACAATGCTGAGCCACGCTCACCATGGGTGCTCCCTACCCCAGCCACCAGTCCTTGCAAAACTTGCTTTGGCAATCTTCCTCCACTCATCCAATCTACATGTCCCACAAACTCAAGTTGTCTTCATCTGATTGTCTTAAGAACAGGTATCACTCCAGTTATGATGTAAATGTGGGCAGTTACTTCCATGTGAGCCATGTGCGAAGTATAGCTAACATGCAGCAATTGCCTGTAGCATTTCAACCTGTTTCTTTAACGCCCATGTCTCAGATGCATATAGCAAGATGCTGAAGACAAGAGACTTCAGCAATTTCATTTTACACTTGATGATAATACCTTTGCTTCTCTAAATGTGGCTGAGTGTCACTAGAGCAGCTGTCACGAGTCCATTTCTATGTCTGATCTCTAAGTGATACTTAGCATAGCTTGTAGTCATGCTACCCTGCTATTTGAAGTGCTCATCGCACTTCAGTGCCTCCTGAGATTTGGGTAGGTGTAAGGAGGGTCTGCATAAGCTCTCCCCTGACATCTAGTGATGAGCTGGGGGAGAAGACTTCAGGAGCTGACCTTGTTTGCGTAGACACGCCCACTGTGCCCAGGTGCACAGCATGATGGGGCTGCTTTACCCAAATGATCCCTTTTGGCTGGTGTTGGATTGCAAGTCACTTTCTTATTGGATGCCGGGGTAATAAAGGGTGTTATCCTTCTTGTGTGACTCAAGAGGAACAGAACTGTGCTTGGCATGCCTGGATTGAGGGGTTCACCCTCAACTGAATTGCGCTTGCTAAGCAGGGGGACAGGGTGCCAAAGCCCAGCAGAGATGAGAGAGGGTGGAGACAGGTGTTTCTACTTGAAGGTATGGGTTTTGCCTAAGGATCCTAGGCTGAATTTGATCCTCCTTCTCTTCATTGTGTAATAACAGAGCTGATTAAGACTCAATTGAGAACCTTTTGCTGCAGATCAATAGAGCTGAAATCACTGATAACCAGGTCTAAGCATGAGATCTGCTTTGGGAGAGTCTCTTGTGAAAGAAACTACCCAGCCTCCCACACCTCTGAACTCTGTGTCTTCCATCATTGATCAAGGACAACAACTGAGAGTGGGGTGTGGTGGAAGGAGAGGCACACTAAAGGAACTTTTGGTTGTTGGACTTAAGAATGTGAGACAAAAGACACTGCCCAACATACTAAGGGGTGGGTGTTTTGCTCATGGTCTTATGCTTATGAATCCTGCGTGTGGTGTTTTCCCAAGTTACTTTCCCCCTTTTTCTTAAAAGCTTCTTTTATACACCCAGACTCAGTACTTGTGAGAGGGGAAGTTTGGCTCTTTGAGATGCCCTGGTGGGGGCTCGAGCCGGTTCTTATGGTATAGTTAAAAAGGAACCCCTAGATATTGAACTCAGCCCTTGTCACTGCTGGCTCTGCCTGGAGAAGGGTTACGTAGGAATACCTTTGCCTTTTCAACAGACTTAGTGTTATCATTGTCTGCTTTTCTGTGTGATACCTTTAGACCTAACTTCTCGGCTTCCACCACTACTCGTTCGAGAAATTTTTGCACTTCTTCTTGCAATGATCCAATTGGGTCAATATCATTGGTGAAGCACAGATGAATAATTTTTCATCCATTGACAGGTACGCCTTCCTGCAGGATTCCATTGGTGGCTCTTCGTAGGATTTTTTTCAAGATAAAAGTTGAAGGGGGTCAGTGATAGCAAGCAGCCCTATCTGACACCTATCCTCAAGTTAAACCAACTATGCTCACACCCCAGTCCCCAAAGATATCGCACTTTCATTGAGATTTTCAGCCTTATTACATTTTCACCATCTACATCCAACTGCAGGATGGCCTAAGGAGGTTCGTGCTACATGCTGTCCAATGCCTCAGCAAAATCCACAACGACATGGACCATCTCCCATCATTCTCCAGCACTTTCTCGCCTAGCACATGCAGTTTGAATTATTCCTCCACTGCCCCTTTTGTGGGTCTAAATCCAGCTTATTCCTCAGCCAGACCGTTCTCTATCTTGGGCACAATTCTCTTCAAGATGATGTGCAATGGTATTTTGCTAGGATGTGCCAAGAATGAGACTGGGTGGTAATTTCCACGAACAGATGGTTTCCCCTCTTTCTTAGATTCCTAGATTCCAAGGCCAGAAGGGACCATTGTGATTATCTAGTTCAGTGGGTCTCAGCTAGGGGTACACTACACAGAGGTCTTCCAGGGGATTCATCAACTCATCTAGATATTTGCCTAATTTTACAACAGGCTACATAAAAAGCACTAGCGAAGTCAGTATAAAATAAAATTTCATACAGACAATGACTTGTTTATACTACTCTAATGTAAGTACAATATTTATATTCCAATTGATTTATTTTATAATTATATGGTAAAAATGAGAAAGTAAGCAATTTTTCAATAATAGTGTGCTGTGAGATGTTTGTATTTTGATGTCTGATTTTGTAAGCAAGTAGTTTTTAAGTGAGGTGAAACTTGGGGGTATGTAAGACAAATCCGACTCCAGAAAGGGATGCAGTACTCTGGAAAGGTTGAGAGCCACTGATCTAGTCTGACCTCCTGTATATCACAGGCCACAGAACTTTCCCCAAAATAATTTCTAGAGCGTATCTTATTTTTATATTCTATGAATAGGAACCATCAGGGATTATATCCAAGTCTTGGACCACCTTCTAGACTCCCAAATTACATTGACAAGTGTACGGTATGCCCAAATGAGTGCCTTGCCACCAATTTTAATTAGTCCTGCATGTATGTTATCTGCTCCAGGGGGTTTATTGCTTTTCAATGTCTTCACTGCATCCTCAACTTCTTCAATCACAGGAGGAAGTTCATCGGGATAAATGGAGCTTCTTGCATTGATCTCTTCTGTGTCTTTCACTTCCCACTTAGAATTAATTTCAATCACATTATACAGTTCCTGGCAACACCTACCCCAAGTGTTGGGTGAAATGGTATTTTTTCCTGCCAGAGAAACCTACAGTGCTATATAAAACTAGCAATACTAGTGGTCATTGTTGTACCCACTGAAGTTTCCTAATACACTGTCTTTCTCATAGTACTGTGCTTTCTCCATATTTTAACTGGAAAAAGTTCTTGTATCCCATGGTCCTGATTCCGTCTAGCAAGTACCCATTGAATTAATTGTTTTTAACTGAGTCAGCACATTTGAAGTTAAAGCAAATCCCCTCTGAGTCTGCACATTTTTATTACCAAGCAAGGAGAGCTTAGAAAAACAAAGGGGCAAGAAAATTCTCAGACCAGAGCACACTGATAAAGGGGAGAAAATATAATGATTGAGCATACTAATGTAAACAATGTTTATTGGGTTGTGTGACAAATGTCTTTCAACTGCTTTTGGGATTCCTTGTATCTTTGTTGGGATGACTGTATTCAGCAGGCCAGAGAAACTCTACACCACTCAAAACCTTCCTGCTTTTTCATCCACTAATCCCATAGCCATGTGTTGCAACCACCAACCTTCTGGCCAAAGAGAACTGGATGGGAATTGTTAGTGCTATTCCTGAATGAGTCACTGTCGAGCAATATGAGGCACCTGATCCCATGAGGGCCGAGTGCTTTGCTTTCCCTTCAAAACACCCCTCAGTTGACAGCCGGAGTAGCTTTGCACGACGTCGAGCTGTCATCAGCATCACTCACCAGAGTGATACTATGGTGATGTGCACAGTATAAACGTTTAGAGAAAGAGAGAGAAAATCATCTGCCAGCAACTGTTCAAACCAAATGCATTAACTGAGTCATGGATACAAGAAACAGCAACAGGAATATAAAAATGTATATTATGAATATTAGTATTCCCCTAGTATGTGTTCAGGTTGGTTAATGAGTCCCACTGGTGGTATTAGTAACTGAAGGATTTGGGCTGGCACATTATTAACTTGTTAAATAGAAAATAGTGATACAAGATTACTCAACGTGTGTATTATAAGACATTTGAGAGTTGCATTCAACATACACAGCTACACAGACTTGAAGATCTTGCTTTTTAAAATGAGGTCATATGGCGTTATGCTAGGAGTCTGTAAGATCTCAAAGCTTAATTAGAGTTGGACTAGGTCATCCCTGCATGGGAGACTATGACACAGGTGTGCCCAGACATGCCTAGGCAGCCATATTACACTTCTGCCTGACCAACTTCTCCATACTTCACCAAAAGGGAGGGTCAAATGTGGTTTCCGCCAAAATCTAAGAACTAGCAGATTGTCATGGTTTATGGCACGCTGTTTGCACAGGAAATATTTTCCGAGATATGTAAAATGTAGAATATTCGGTTCCAAAGCTGTTGGAGATGAAGCATATCAGCTGAGGTGGACCAGCTCTCAGAGTTAACTTAACCAAGAATAAGAACAATCAACATCTTTCGGCCCAGCCCAGCCCTGTGTTTACAGCCTGGACCAGATGGAGGCCTGAGTGAGCATTTACAGATAAAAGGACCCCCAGAAAAGGTTCTGAACAGCTTCAGGGCTGAGCTGCAGTTAATGAAACACCCTGATGATGAAAAGAGACGAAGCCTGGGACTACAGGAGAGAAGAGGAAAAGGCACAAGATGTTATCCATTCCGCAGGCAACACCCTGCCAGGGGGAGTGTTTTATGAAAATTGCATCCCAGCTCTTTGGACTGAAGAAGCATTGTAAGGACTGATCATGGGATGAGAAATACCTTATCAGGCTGGAATGGAACAAAGTAAAGGCTCTAGATTGCATTTTATGTTTCCTGCAGCCTTATGTTTCCAAATCCATTTACTAGTTTTTATTTAACTCTTTAACTCAAGCTTTGCAAAATGAACTTCAGTTGGTCTGAATGCCTTGTGTGAAGGAGAGCGTTGAACGGAGGTGAAGCCAGTGAGTGGAGGGGACACTGCTTCCACGGAGGCAGCGGATTGGTGTACATTTGGGAGCCCAGAAGACAAGGACGGGGCACTCAAATGCAACAAAGTGGAGCATATAAATTGCTAGCCTGCAGTGGGAAAGAGCAGTGGAGAGGAGTGGAGTGTCATGGAGTACTCGTATCGCCTGCAGCTGGTAGCCTCAGGGGAGTTTTCCCCAGTGGGCACAGACAAGACTCCCTCACGCCATAAGCAGGTGACAGTGATTCACCCCAGGACACCGTGGTCAACCTCGAAAAGTGTCACAGAGGCCCCCAGGGAAGAACAGCGGGAAGCAGAGCTGGTGCTCAGTAGGCAGCACCCTTCCTTCCTGATCGGTACCGAGCCAATTTCCCCGCAGAGCAGTAGTAATATGGGTGCTACTGCAGGCTCCATCTTCTGGATGAGAAGGTCCCAGCCTCCTCTTGTCATTAAAGATTCCGTGGCACTCTTCACAAGAGACGGGTGACTCCTGACCAGATTTTCTCTGCTCTTGAAGATTTTATTCTGTATTTCTTGTCCTAAACGGCGGTGGGTGAGGTGATCCCTGTAATACAATACTCAAGGATGTTAGGTAAATGCACGGTATTAATAACGGGCTAAACTTGAGGTTAACTCCTTATAACAGATTGTCTCTCCAGTTCATTAATGTGCCTCTTGGAGAAGCAGCACAAAGAGTAGACAAGGGAGAAAGGGGGCCAAGGAAGCTTTGAATTATCTTTTGCCACCCATATTTTTGATGCAGCCCCTCATGTAGATTAGAACAGTCTTAAGGATTGCTCTAATTTATGGCAGCTTCCTATGGGCTGCCCAAAATCTCCACAGCAGTGTGAGCGATGGCTGAGCCCCACCTGCCCCTGTGCCTAGGCCCCACTCCTGGCTGGCTCTGGTGGCTGGCTGCGGCTCCTTTCCTGGCCCTGGGTGGGCATTGGCTCTGTTCCTGGCCCCATGGCTGCAGCTCCAGCCCCCACCCTAGCGCCAGCTATACTCGGGTCCTGGCTCCTGGTCCCTGACCGTGGCTTTGGCCCTGCTCCCAGCCCTGGCTCCCGATTGTGGCTCCTGGGGGAGCGCAGACCAGGTAAAGGGAGGGCATGACCTCAAAAGTTTGGGGACCATTGGTCTAGACTGATAGAAATTCCACTTTTCACTAGACCCACAAGTCAACCGGGTCATAGAAAAGGTTAAGGCAACTCTTCTCATTCTGGGAGACATAATCACGGACAGTTTGCCAGCTCTGAATTCCAAACCTTTGGAATACATGATGATTCAAAGTATGTTACTCCCAGGCCCCACCACACACATGGACATGGACTGGCAGAGAACAGTACAAATTGCTGAGAGAATTATACAACAAATAGACTCCAACTCAGCTATGCTGAACTACTGGACAACTAACTTGTCAGTCACTGGAGTAAGCCCAGCTCAACAGCCTCTGGGCTGACAGACTGGAACAATGCTGCCAACCTCAGAGGTAAATCTTTATTTTAAATATCTTTGCTTAAGTAGATATGAGGCTGCGAGATACCAGTTCTAACAGGTCTCAAGCTTTCTTCTTTCACCATCAAAATGATAATTATCTGTACTGGGGTAGTGCCTAGAAACTACATTCAAGGATCAGGACCCCATTGTCCTAGGTGCTGTACAAACACAGAGCAAAAAGATGATCCATATCCCCTCAAAGAGCTTCCAATCTAAGCACAAGACAAGAGGCAACAAGTGGAGACAGATAGACAGAGGACCACAATGAGACCATATTGGGCAGCATGGTACCGGTCAGAGCTCACCAGATTCCCAACCATTGTAGGCATTACAGCAAAGATTTGGAGGAGGACAATGAGGTGGCTTTGAAGATATTTATGAGGCGCACCTCCCATGAGGAAGGAAGCACGAATGTGTTTATTTGAAAGATTTAACAAATGGGTGATGAAGGCTGGTATTTTTGGCTGATTGGAAGCAAGAGTTGACATCTCAATAGTGTATGAGAGATGAAGAATGGGTTGAAGGGCATTGAAAGTGAAGACAAGTAGCTTATACTTTATGTGATGGAGAAAGAGAAGCGCGTGGAGGGAGGCAAAGAGAGGAATGAAATTGTCAAAGTGATTAGCTAGGAAAATTATCTTTGCACCAGCATTTTGAATTGATACGAGCTTGGCAATGTTGCATTTGTCAAGGCCAAAGAAGAGGATGTTGTGGTAGTCAAGATGTGAGACAATAAATGCTTGGATGAGAGTTTTAGCAGTGTGGATGGATAGGAAAGGCTGTATCTTAGAAATGTTATGCAGAAAGAATTGGCATGATTTAGACTTAAAGAAGGGGGCCAAATAAAAAATGACACCCACATTACGGGCCTAAATGACACGTAGGTGGTAATGTCCCCGGTGATTGAGGAAAGAGGGGTGGAGGGCAGCCTAAGACTCATCTAAGCTTAGGTCAAAAGACGCAGGCCTGATTCTATATATCAGTATTTCTCAATTATATTTCGCCGCAGAACCCTTGCGCGGCCATGAGATACCCTCCGCTGACAAGTCCAGAAAATCTTCCCCTTTTCGGCAGCGCGGTGTAGGCTGGTTTCTGTGGCACACTCTCTAAGCAGTTTTCCGCAGCGCCAGCAGCTGTTCGGCAGCGCGCCATCAGCTGTTCGGCGGCGCACTGCCAGCTGTTCGGCGGTGCGCGATTTCTGATAATTTTCGCGGCACGGTTCCGCTTTTTCGCGGAACCCTTCAGCTCAGCACTATTTGAGAAACACTGGTATATATTAACGAAGGACAAATATTGACTACCATCAACTGTTGTCATTGGTTCTAGCTGCACCCCAACAGCCTACATGACTGAGTCTGATCAAGGTTCTCAATATAGAAGAACTAGACAGCATCTTCCGCTAGTTTGAGAATGAACTGAATTATGATATGAACATAGCAGCAATAATGTCTGCACTAGAGATGTAGTGAAGGGAATCTGGTTGAGAAGAGTCCTAGATCAGGGGCTCGCAAGTGGGGGGTCAGGACCCCTCAAGAGGTCACAAGGTTATTATAGGGGAGGTCGCAAGCTGTCAGCCCTCACACATGCCAGGGCTGTCAGCCCCATGCATGGCTGACAGCCACAGCCCTTCAGAGCTGGATGCCTGGAGAGCAGCAGCGCAGAAGTAAGAGTGACATGATATGGGGGGAGGGCATGATATGGGGAGGGGATCATCACAGCTTGAAATATTTTCAAAGGGGGTCCCAGAAAAAAAAGCTTGAGGACCCCTGTCCTAGATCTCATAAACAGGCATCTGCACCTTTGGGATTGCTTTATCCTAGTGAATCCCTGGACAAAAGCCTCTCCAAAGCCTGATGATGATCAGATCAGTGTACGTGTGGCATGTGGGATGATGTGTGTTTGAATCTATCATTTGCTGTGATTTTGGTTAAAGACTGTATAGAAAAAAGGGAGGGAATATGGGATGGTTTGTGTGCTGTTTCTTTAAAACTGTACCAGGAAGCCAGGCAGGAAGGCCTGGGAAGGCAGAAAGAAGATCCATCATGAAGTAGAGGGACGGACAGTAGCTTTAGGGACAATGCTACTTTCCTTATTCTAATAAAGACTAATAGACTCATAGATTCCAAGGCCAGAAGGACCACTGTGATCATCTAGTCAGACCTCCTGTGTAACATAGGTCAGAGAGCTTCCCCCAAATCATTCCTAGAGCAGATCTGTTAGAAAAACATTCAGTCTTGTAACGTTAATAAAATATTTTGAGGTTTGAGGTTATTTGTTGAAAGCCAGAATTGCTGACATTTCAGTTGTAATTTAACTGATTCCTATTTTAGAAGTGTATGAATTTTAAATCTATTTGAGGACTTCAGTTTACTAGTAGTGCAGTATCTATGCTAATATCCGTTAAATCTCCAAATATGCCCGTTGTGAATCTATTTTCACGATCCTGAGCAAATCTGGTTTGAGCTGAATGCTTGTGTGGTGAGTAAACCTGTGCCTTCTCTCCTGAAAGTCTTGACTCCTGCTTGCTTTTTGAACAATAGCCAATGTAATCAACATTGAAATAATACTTAGCTACGGTATGTTTAACAAGCTCTCTAATCGCAATGTGAGAGTTGCTATATAGTTCCTGACAGTGCTCGCTGCTATTTCTAAAGAAAGCATGAAAAGAGACGTTAAGGGAAATAAATTAATGTCTCATGGCAATAGAAGGTGAACATTTAGATATGACCTTCTAGCGCACTAATCTCTAGTACTTTCGTCTCCAGTGACCTGTTGCCAACTCCCACAATTTTATTGTGATTTTCGCCATATTCGGTCTTTTGCTCAAATCCCCACCTGCTGGAGTCCTGGCAGAGGAGATTTTATGTAAGTTTACAGCCTTCCTGATTAGGGGAAGAAATGCTCGACGACCCTGAAGGCTCAAGAACCCGAAGGCAAAGAGTGAGAACCCGACAGCATTTTCAAAGGCTCCCGTCACGACTGCCGAGCCAGCCTCACGGCGTCTGAACACGGGGTGGGGGCATCACTGGCACTGCTCCAAAACCTGGCGCCAGGGCCCCATATAGAGCCAGGGACCCCCATTTCCGGGCACTGGCCCCAGGCTGCCAACGGGACCTGGCGCCAGGGCCCCATACAGAGCCAGGACCCCCATTTCCGGTCACTGGCCCCACATTGCCAATGGGACCTGGCACCAGGCCCCATATAGAGCCAGGGACCCCCAATTCCGATCACTGGCCCCACGGGACCTGGCGCCAGGGCCCCATACAGAGCCAGGACCCCATGTCCAGTCACTGGCCCCACGCGACCTGGCATCAGGCCCCCCATACAGAGCCAGGGACCCCCATGTCCAGTCACTGGCCCCACACCGCCCATGGGACCCGGCGCCAGGGCCCCCATATAGAGCCAGGCCCCCATACAGAGCCAGGGACCCCCATTTCCGGGCACTGGCCCCACACCGCTCACGGGACCCGGCGCCAGTTGCCCCCCCAGAGCCGGGGCCCAGCTGCCCCCCCCCGCCAGCGCGGCCTGGCTGGGCCCCGGCGCCCCTCAGCGGAGGCGTCGAGCCCTCGGCGCCCGCCTGCTCCTGCCCCGCCCCCCCCCGCCCCGCCGCGCCGGCAGCAGCGACTACAACTCCCAAGAGCCCACGCGGCAAGGGCCTCGCTCGCCGGCCGCCCGCGCGCCTGCGTCCGGGTCGGCGGGGAGGAAGCCCCGCCTCCGGCGGCGGCAGCGGCCGCTCCGGTTGGCCGGCCGGGCTGCCGCTCAGAGCCGGGTCGGGGGTCAGAGTGCGCGGAGGTGAGTCGCTGGGTTGGGGACTCGTGGTGCCGAGTGTGGGGGGAAGGGCTGGCGCTGCCCCCGCTGTAAACACCCCGACTGCTCTCGGGGCCGCGGGGGGCGGGGGCCCAAGGGCCAAGGGGGCTGGGCCGGGGGAGGAGGCCGGGGCCGGGGGCTGGAGCCGGGGCCAGGCCCGGCCCGGCCCCCGAGGCCCGGCAGGGACGGGGCTGGGACCCCCCCACCTCAGCCCGCCAGCTGGGTGGGGGGCGGGGGCTGCGCTGGGAACAGCCTCAGAGCCAGGCCAGGGAGGAGCAGCTGCGCTGGGCAGGGCAGGGCAGGGGCTGGGGCTCAGAGCCAGGCCCGGGGCCAGGGGGATGGGCGTGCAGTGGGGCGGGGTGCTCGGGGGTGGGCAGGTGCAGTGGGAGCAGGGTGGGGTGGGGGGGGGGGGATTTAAGGCGGCTGTGGGCGAGAGGGGGCGGGGTGCCTGGGCTGCAGGAGGGGCGGGTGCTGCAGCAGGCCAGGGGCAGGGGCGTGTCAGGAGAGGTGGTGCTGGGCGGGGCGGGGTGGGGGGATGGGTGTGTGTGTGGGGGGGTGTCTGGGGCTGAGGGTGAAGATGGGCAGCAAGGAGACAGCGGCGGGCGGGACCGTCACTGCACAGGCAAGACGAGAGCATGAGGAGCCGGGTCCCAGGAGAGCAGTGGGAAGTTAGTCTGCAGCCACGAAGTGGTGTGCCGGGTTGGCAATGCCAGCTGTGTGTTGAGTACTTCGCCTCCCGAAGTGACCCCGCTGCCCGGGCGCACCTCTAGGAAAGGAGGAAGGAAATGCTGAGGCTGGCTGAGGAGGAGGGGGCCAGCATTGTGGCCCGGTGGCTTTCAGCTTGTTGCCATTCCAGGTTAAAGTGCCTGGACTCAGTCTCTGCTCCACTGGCGATTGCTTGTTCTTCAGTGGAACTATTTTGAGTGCGGCTCTTGGGCTCACTCCCCAAAATCCTAGTCCGGTTTTGATAAACCACTGTCAAGTCTTTGAGCAGCAGAAGTTGATCGCCCACTAACTTGAGTATTGTGGGAGATGGACTGAAAAGGGGCAAGACATATTAATAGGGATTTCTGAAATTCCTTTTTGGGTTTGGAGAGTCTGAAAGGGAAGGAATTGGGGGGAGTCGATAGTTTGACTTTTATCTATGAGATTACATTGATCTCACGTTTTCTGAGCGTGAAAGAGCTTGAGACTCAGACATGAACTTCAGGGAGTTGAGAAGTATAATGTGTGTTTACTTGTTGTGTGACCAGTTACAGGAATTTCTCCTTCCTCCCTTTTCTTGCTACTGTACAGTTACAGATATTTCTCTTAAACTGAGAAGCTTGAACAGATATTGTGCCTTATTCCTGCTTCTCTGTCCGTTGCAAGTCCTGGTGACTTCATGTGGCTATTGATGGCTTCAGTTTAGTCAGATCTCTAATATTTGTTAGACCACCAGGCAAAGGGCTGTTTTGATAGTTTACATTGCCCGGTATCTCAGCTCAGATGCTTCGGGTTGTGGTATTTCTAAAAGGAATTGGTCCTGTCAGATACTGAGAGTTGCTATTTTGAGTGGTAACTTAAGTTACTTTATAGTTTTGCTGCTCTTTGGAATATTGTGGAGTCCTTAGCACCTTCATTGTAAATCTGCATATAAGATATCACACCAAGAACAGTTTCTTTTTAAATAAACAGTGTGATAGAAATCCAAATGGTTACTCTTCAGGGTGAAGCCGGGTGGTGGAAGTGACTTCAGCTGTGCTTTTATGCCTTAAAATGTTGAGTTTGGGGTGACTTCTCTGTAACAGAAATTTTGCAGGCTGGTAATTTATACTGATGATGAAATGCTTCTGTTGTTCTCAAGAGAACCCTGGTCATGGCAGTTGCTTCTCTGAAACATGGATTGCTCTACGTATGTGTGTGTGCATGCATTCATAAAAAAGCTTCATAAGTGCATGTAGCCAGACTTCATTATCACCAAAATTCAGAAGACTAAAATCTACTGCATTAAAAAGAAAATGCTAATTAATTTGTACACTGAACAAAGAAGTCCCTGAATAAGTGTGCACAGATAGTTTGGCATGACCTTGGCTTTCATAGTTTTGGTTGAAAGATATTTAGCTGGGATGTGATTCCTTCAGCAGGATTGCTAAAGCTGCTTCAATGCCTGTCTTGTTTTGGCCTTGTTAACTTTGGTAGGTATTGAAATTTTCCTTTATTTTAATCAAGGAACTAAAATTCTGAAAGACATTTGGCCTATAAAGTTCTTGCACTTACATTTTCTCTGTTTTGATTTCGTAATAACCTTTGTCTGAACTGTACTGAACCCGTACAGCATAGGGGAATGGTGATCCAGGCACTAAATCTGAATGGGACTGGACACCATAAACTGTATTCATAGGAGGCCATTGGAGACTATTAAATATACATATTTGCAAGCCTGCTCTTGGGTGGGAAAGATGCAGAGTTGCTGAAGGTGGTGGTCCTGGGGAAACAATAGGAAGTTTTTCCTCTCTGTCAGTGCTGAATCAGTTCTCCAGCATAGTGCTAGGCGTGCTGTGATGCTTTGGGGAGTGGGGTGCAGGTTTGTGGATGAGATGTAAAACGGAAGCTTGTGGATGAGCTAGCTGTAAAATGGAGGTCTCTGGCCATTGTGGTCACTAAATATCCTCTGACACATTTTCTTTAAATCTAAGAATCGAGTGGCCAGATTCCAGCTAGGTAATTGCATTGTGTCTGAATCTCTCCTGCATTTTCAGTTGGGTAATGATTCCTCACTGCCTTTCCTAAATTTCTTGTCTGTATAACTATGTACTGTTAGCGTTGCTGTTTTTACCGTAGAGGTGGCTGGATTTCATTGCTGATGGAAACTCTCTGTGCGGTATATCTATCCCTTGCCTGTCTACCAGGATTATTGTGAACTGGTGTGATTTCACAAAATCTGTTTTACCTTCCTTCTTGAAATATCTTGAAGGCCTTCATGACCTTCAGATTTTGCAGAATGCAAACTTTCTTTAAAAATGTCTAGACCTCATGATTGTAAAGAAAACCTCCCATATGTGAACTAAATAGAAAACAATGCTGAATTGTCAACCCAAAACCGTAGACACCTTTAAACAGTTGATATGTGAACTATCCTTTATGTCTTAGCTGGGTGTTAGAGCCAGATTTTCAAATAATTTAGGTACATAACTGTGTACCTGATTTGCATCACAGCAGTTGTGTGTGCAAATCAGGTAGTCACATCTGCAAGTTACCATATAAACAAAGGGCAAAAAGATAGCGGTGCCTGGGATTTTTACTTCCCACTAAATTAATAGGAACTCTACCCACTGTTGCTGTTAGTGGGAGCGCAGCTGTGGATTGAGAATAGCATGTGGCCTTAAATTATTAACCCAGCCCAAGAACCACAGTTAAAAATATAACTTGGCCCTTTCCACAGAACACTCTGAGGTCGTCTAATGAAAGGTGCTATACCAAGTACCAAATATATTCCTCCATTGTAGCTTTACAATCTGTCTACTCATGCACTGCAGTTTTTTTTCCTCCCTGCACTTTCTCAATAAGGGGCCAGTCCTGCTGTTCTTCCATGTGCAGAGAACTCCCTCAGATTTCAGCATGAGCTCCATTTGTGTAGCCACTACCACTCTTGGGGGAAATTTAAAAGTACCCAGTGAAACCTGTTTTAAGAGACCATTCAAAGAGCTGACAAAAGTGGGCTGCCTAGCAGAATTGGCCTAATAAAGGTGGAGCGGAATTGTATCCTGTATCTTTGGGAAATACTTAGGGCACAGCCCTTAAGATAGGTGGTCTGATGAGAGCTGTATTTTGCTTCGGTTTCCCTACAAGATCAAGTAAACTGTAGTACCTGTTTCATTCCCAGTACACTGATTATCAAGATGCAAGCACTCTTCTTCATGATCTTGCTGCTCCTCCTCAGTCCTTGTGATCTCACAACAAGCCATTGTGTCTGTGACATCACTATGGAAACAGTTCTGATGGTCTGTGCTGCATTTTGGCATGGCACATCCCTGAAGGAATGTGGCAGGGAGAGCAGGCTTCTTAGATAGGAGAAAGCTCCCTTACTTAGGAATTCCCTGCCTGTTTTAGTCAATCCTCTCCTCACTTCTTCCACAGTGCCCACACAGAGTGAGTCAACAATAAGTTATGTTCTTTAAATTGATCTGCTAAGATGTGCACATGCCAGAAGTGAGTAACCACATGATCTCACTGGAATAACCCTCATCCTCGCCGCTGTTACCCTCTCCTGTCACATTTAGCTGTAGATTGTAAGGTCTTTGGAACAGGGCCCCATCTTTCTATTTGTACCGGGAAGGGCTCAGCAGAGTTTTGGGGATCTGTAAAATTAGACAATTCAATACACAGTTGTATAGGTGACAAGTGACAGTCGGAACAGTACACAGACATTTCAGGGGAATGCTTTGGGGAAGTTATATTGGAAGTTTCCCAGAATGTGGGTTTCTAACAAACAAAAACGAAAGAATTACACTGGGAAAGTATATTGAGCGAATGGTAAAAGGATACTGTCACATTAATTGATTAAACCAGTTTGCCTGGTTTTCTAACACCACTTTAAATCATTAAAACTTCTAGAATTCTATTTTAATATTTTTTTTGGTTACTTTTTTTAAGCACGTGAGATTCACTAGTTTTTGTTTCTAGTCTTTCATTTTCTGGCTCACATGCCGTGCTAATGTGCTGCAATATTGCGTTGCAAACCCTGCAAGAAAATACTTGGTTTTTAAAAAAACTTAAAGTTCACTTTAAAGGAATAGTCATGGACAGGTTTCTATCAGTTTGAGGCTTACATCTGTACATGATCTAAGTGTGGGCCCATGTTTGGCCTGAAAGTGTCCCTTTAAATGTTGACTAAAGTGTGTCCATTCTCAGGTTCTAAATCTGGACTGCTATTGCAGTCTTAACTGAAAGGTTTGCTCACTCTTAGGCCTTCTCTTCCCCTGACTCCAAAACTGAGATTACGTTATCACTCCAGTTTGTTAGCCTGAACAGTGAACGTATCTGCTTTTGGGCTGAACGCAGGCTGCTGAAATTATCTGTCTCATTTTGCCCTTGTATGAGTTTGATTTGTTTTAATTACACTTGCTTGTAAAATTTAAATATTAGTATTATGCGCAAAGAACCTGTAAAGCTAAGATTCATAGACTAATTTGTGTCTCTGTGCACAGATTAGTTACATGCATGAATGCCATTCAGTCTACAAACCACAAGGCGTACATATGTATGCGGTGCATTTATTTGTGGGATCGGGTCTCATGCTTTTACCACCAGTGGAGGAAGGTGCTTGAAGTGCCCTGATCACTTCACAACTAGCATTGTTCTTCCCACACTGTTAGTTTCTCATCCCTCTAGTGCAGGGGTCGTCAATAGGCAGACCAAGGGCCAAATCTGGACCGCTGAATGCTTTTGAATGGGCCGCAAAATCTTTTTGTTTACTTATAATCATTGTTATTGTGGTGTGACACATGTTTCTCTGGAGTCTGGACCTTGACTATACCTTGACAAAAAATAAACCACTACCCATGCTCTAGCAGCTGCTTGTGGTCCCCAATAAGCAGTTCCGTCAGGTACATTCACCTTGGGACCTGCAGTGAAAAAGGAGCCAGTGCAAATTCTCCTCCGTTCATTTAAGGGGGTCCAGAGCTGCCAAGCCTATACAGCTGGTGCTTGGTGCTCTTTTGGCTTTCCAGTGCTTCAGCATCATTTGCGTGGGATGCTGATGAGGAAGAAACCTAACTGGACTGGGCATGCCCTATGCCGTTCTGGAGACAGAATAACTGCCAGTCAGACTAACTTCCAGCATTTTGTAAGCCATGGTTACCGGTTCCAGCAGATGAAGTCATGTGTGACATACAGTAATATGCAGCCCATAAAACTAATGTTATCTCCCAGCTGTAGCCCCCCACAGGTGGATATTTCACATATTATTGGGAGTTACAAATGCAGATGCTGTAACATTTTCCTATGTCTGTACAACCTGTCCAAATTCTTCATGAGGTCCAGCCATAGTTTACAGTCCAATTACAGTTAATATATATTTGTAGAAGGAATTGTAGCTGGATAATATGAAGCATTAAACTGGTTGGATTAAGTGCCAGACGTGGCAGTCCACACTGTCTGAGATTATAATCTGTCCCCGTGTGCATAAACTATATTTATCGCACTTCATTTGGGTTTGGAAATTGAATCATTCAGCATGTGAATTGATTTGCGTGGTGTGGGATTTGTATTTGCTTTTTAAGCTATGGTCTGACTGAGTACCTGCATTGCTGTGTGTTGGAATAAATATTGGATAATTAGTAATCTCTTGCATCTTTTGTAGCAGCCATAAATGGTTTACGTGGTTTTTAATAAATAGCGTCTGCTCACCAGCTTCCTAATGCTGTCAGACACTTGAAACTCACGGAGGAAGATGCTGCAGTCTCTTCCCAAGATACGTGGAAATCTAGAGTAGTGACTGGCTAATACTGTAGATAAGACTTCACTTGCCAAAAAAACAGAGAGCAAAAGTTTGTTATGGGTTGTTCCTAGTCATGTGCTGGCTGTCAAGGGGATTAGCAAAATGTCCCACTTGCATGCTTCTGTTCAGGGTTTAGCTTTACACATTAAAATCCATTAGAGACGTACTGATCTTACCCTATGTTACCTGGCTATGTTGTTGGATGTATTTGATATATTGAGGCTATTGCCTGCCTCCCTCCCCCATTTCAGCTGTATTTTTCCCTTCTATGATTTAGTCTAAATCATAGAAGCATAGAAATGTAGGACTGGAAGGGTCCTCAAAGTCATCAAATCCAGCCCCCTATACTGAGGCAGGGCAAGTAAAATTAGACCATCCCTGACTAGTGTTAATTTGTTCTTAAAAACTGCCGGTGATGGGGATTCCACAACCTTCCTTGGAAACCTCTTCCAGCATTTAAAAACTATGTTTTTCCTAATAGCTAACCTAAATCTCCCTTGCTGCAGATGAAGCCCATCACTTTTTGTCCTACCTGCAGTGGATATGGAGAACAGCTGGCCACTGTCCTCTTTATAACAGCCCTTCACATGTTTGAAGACCGTTATCAGATCTTCCCTCACTTTTCTTTTTTAAAGACCAGTCTTTACTGCAGCAAATTTATTAGCTGCTTTATTCCAAGGTGTTTTGTCTGCTGTGATAGATCTTCAGATCCACAGTTGACAGCTCTGAAGATTTTAAGCATGTGATGAATTTATTAATGACAATAAAAGTGCGAGATGGAAAAGTGATCGTTATTGCTGGACACCTTTAGGATAAATACAATGTTAGGCTTGCAGGGCAGCTGTTTGTTATGGTTTTTGTAACTGAGGTTTTTAGTTTTCTAGGCATCTCTGTGCTGCTTTAATAATATATATATCCCGAAAACGCAAAGCCAGGAGGTACAAACCAGTCTATGTCATGAAAGTCAGAGTACAGGAAGTGACTGTATTAAACCTCCACAGGCTCTTTGATTTCCATCTGTGGTGTGTGCATGTATGTTTCTTTAACACAAAATCCTTCTAAGGGCAGGTTACAAAATGTGTATTTACCTAATGCACACAACCTGCTCAGCTGCAATTATCTCCTAATCTGGTCCTTCTGAGTTTCTCTGGGTCTCTCAGGTAAATACAGATTTAGCTGTTCTTCAAGGCATATTCCCTCATTAAGTGTGTATTTTGGCACATGCATTATTTACTTGATAGACTAACAGATACAAAGGAGCAGTTGCTGGCTGTTGTGCAAATAACTACGTTGTCCGCAGATGATCGTCCTTCGATTTTTTTGGGGGCAGTTTCTGTTTTGTCGTGCAAGTCTTGCTACTCTGCATGCCCACTAAGGCTGCTTCTTGCCTTCCATGCAGGTGCTTGAGGCATTGTGCGCACAACACAAGGGAAGGGTAGTCTGAGTTCCGCTGTGCTAAGAAACTAAACAAAAGCGAGACCTGTATCCCTTCTTGTATGGAAGGGAGGAAATCTATACTGCTCAGAGCTACAAGCGACCTAGTCACCTGCTGTCCTGCGTGTTGTCTGCCTGGTTTAGATTGTGAGCTCCTCGGAAGTATGGACTGTGCCTTCCTCTCTGTGCTGTGCTCGCTGATAACTGTATCCTCAGAACAGCGATGGCATAGGAAGTGACGCCAAGAGCTGCCCCACTAGTGTCTTGACTAGTGTCTGCTGGGAAAGATCAGCCACCTTTAGGAGCTGAGCTGAGTTCTGTTTCCTTGCTTGTTCGGTTGCTGGCTCAGACTGCCAACAGTGGGGCTGGTTGTGATGGATTTTTGAGCTGTTGACATCCGCCTCCAGGGAAGTGGGTTTTGATCCACCCATTTCACATAAACCAGTGAAAGGCTAGGTAGTAAGTACTGACCTAGACTGGCTTTGAACTGCATGCTAGAGTGGAAAGACTCTGTTAACCATCCCTGAGCCATGCATGCCTGGACAAGATCATTTTCTTTTTTCTTAAAAAGAACCATTTGAAACTTCTTCCTCCCTCATCCTCGTCAAAAAATCCAGATGCCATAGGGACACATTATGGATGAGTAAATCTGTAAAAATACCACAAAGGTTTTAAGTCATAAGAGTGTAAATAAAAAATAAAATATTTGCTGGGATTTTTATGGGGGAGAGGGCGGAACTAATTCAACTTTAACCAGGTTGGATTCTATTGAAAGGAATATTCACCCCTTGGAATGTCAACATTTTAGATCAGTACACCACCTTTCCCCCCAGAAGAAAATCTGTGAGCAAGAGATTGAGCGTAGCACCTGAGCCCTGTTGAGATGGAAGCATGTTAGCAATAGCCTGAAGTAGGGATTGAGAGAGGGGAGAAAAGCTGACAGGCACGTGTGTGGAGTGGAAGGGTCCGGTTTGGCGCTAGCTGGGTCACGTGGGGTGGGCCAAGCAGATTTCGATGGGTGGTGATAATGGCATCTGCACGGTCTCATTGTGCCTAACTCCTGTTGTATACTGGTAACAGAAGTTGCACATGTGCGTCAGGAGGCTGCGGGTCTTTCCACAGTCAGTGAGTTTTGCATCAGACCCCTAAATCCCTACGCCATCTATATAGCGTTCTGTTGCATGCAGATGTGTGATCTGGCTCCTGGAGCAGTGACTGTAGTGTCTCTACCTCTTAATTTAGAGCTATTCACAGAGGTTAGTTTCTAGGTTGGTAGCAGATCTAGACACCTCAGAGTCAATCAAAACGCTATGTAGGGTATTTGCAATAGGTCATTGTATTATCTGGGTTTCTTCATGGAGCCCTCCACCAAAAGTGCATGAGAAAGTCTGTTACAAAATGGCTAGGTTGAGGAGATGGCAGTAGACGTGAGATGTGTGTGCATTAGTAACACAAGCTTCTCTCTCTCTAAGTTTCAGATGCCTCTGGATGTTCAATGGTAGCACTCTTCCATACTGGAGCAGCAAAGATCCCCCCAAGCTTACTTCAAAGGGCGAGACAAGCTCTGTGCTCCCACTTCTCACGTTGCTTTCTCCAGGGGTACGGCTCCATTGTAAACAGGAAACTGGCGTCCCACGGCTTTGGAGCGTCCATGGCAGCAATGTCATCCTTCCCTCCACAGAGATATCACTACTTTTTAGTGCTGGATTTTGAGGCCACATGTGACAAACCACAGATTCATCCTCAGGTAAATAACCAGCTCCCATTTATTCTTCCGTTGCAAATGGCTGCTTACACCCCGTGAAGTGGGAAGAAGTGTCTGTTCCTTTACATACCCACCAGCAGCTCTGAGGTTTAACCTATGTCTTCCCAGTTCTATACATCTTCCTCAGCACCTATCAGTCCAAGTGGTTTCTGATGAGCACCATGAGGTATTCATGCCCCTTAAATGGCCCTTCTGCAGCACTGCCAGCCTATCCATCCAGAGAGAATGAAACCAGACACCTTGGCCTCCATCGAGACCGTGGAAAGATATTTGTTGTCTGGAAAACTTTACCTGTCTTAGGCCTTAAGTGCTTGTCAGCTCTCTGGCTTGGGGATGGATTGAGTTGGTACTGGCTGGGACCGCTGTATCATTGGCACACTCCAGGTGGCCTCAGCCGGTTCTGCAGGAAATCATGTTTCTAGCCTATAAAATTGTGAAGGAGGTCTGGATGTGAATACATGCAGTGGTGCTTGTTGGCGTCTGCAGGTTGTTGAAATATTAGCTCCAAAAGGTGTGGACGTCCCCAGCTTATTTTATCTAAGTGTTAACTCTGATGATAATCGAATAATTTAAATAGAAACCTCTAGCTACTCTGGCATTTTGGGTGGATCTTGAGTATGCCACTTTCAGCTTCTTACCCCTGAAACTGACACCTGATGTAGACCTCTCCATGGTTGTTTCCTTGGCAGTGGAATGTAAAATGAATTGATAACTATATTTTCAATCATTAACATAAGAACGGCCATACTGGGTCAGACCAATGGTCCATCTAGCCCAGTATCCTGTCTTCAGACAGTGGCTAGTGCCAGGTGATTTAGAGGGAATGAACAGGCAAACATCGAGTGCTCCATTCCCCATTGTCCATTTTAGTTTCTGGCAGTCAGAGGCTAGGAACACGCAGAGCATGGAGTTGCACCCTGACGATCTTGGCTAATAGCTATCGATGGACCTATCCTTCATGAACTCTAATTCATTTTTGAACCCTGTTATAATTGTGGCCTTCACAAAATCCCATGGCAACGAGTTCCACAGGTTGTCTGAGTGTTGTGTGAAAAAGTACTTCCTTATGTTTGTTTTAAACCTGCTGTCTATTAATTTAATTGAGTGACCCGGGTTCTTGTGTTGTATGAAGGGCTAAATAACACTTCCTTATTCACTTTCTCCACGCCATTCATGATTTTATAGACTTTTATTATATCCCCCATTAGTCATCTCTTTTTCAAGATGAAAAGTCAGTCTTTTTAATGTCTCCTCATATGGAAGCTGTTCCATACCCATAATCATTTTTGTTGCCCTTCTCTGTACATTTTCCATTTCTAATATATCTTTTTTGAGATGGGGCAACCAGAACTGCATGCAGAATTCAAAGAGTGGGCATATCATGGATTTATATAGTGACATCATGATATTTTCTGTCGTCTTATCTATCCCTTTCCTAATGGTTCCTAACGTTCTGTTTAATCTGTTAGCTTCTTTGACTGCTGCTGAGCATTGAGTGGATGTTTTCAGAGAACGGTCTTTTTTGAGTGGTAACAGCTAATTTAAACCCCATCATATTGTATGTATAGTTGGGATTAAGTGTTCCAATATGCATTACTTTGCATTTATCAATATTGAATTTCATCTGTCATTTTGTTGCCCAGTCACCCAGTTTTGTGAGATCCCTTTATACCTCTTTGCAGTCTACTTTGGATTTAACTATCTTGAGTCATTTTGTATCATCTGCAAATTTTGCCACCTGACTGTTACACCCTCTTCCAGATCATTTTGAATATGTAGAACAGCACTGGTCCTAGTACAGACCCCTGGGGGACACCACTATTTACCTCTCTCCTTTCTAAAAACTGACCATTTATTCCTACTGTTTGTTTCCTGTCTTTTAACCAGTGATCCATGAGAAGACCTTTTCTCTTAACCACGACTGGTTACTTTGTTTGAGTCTTTCATGGGCGGCCTTGTCAAAGGTTTTGACAGTCCAACTACCCTATAGCCACTAAATCACCTTTATCCGCATGTTTGTTGATCCCCTTCAAAGACCTCTAATAGATTGGTGAGGCATGATTTCCCTTTACAGAAGCCATGTTGACTGTTCCCCAACAAATCGTGTTCATCTCTGTGTCAGATAATTTTTGTTCTTTACTTTAGTTTCATCCAATTTGTCTGGTACTGAAGTTAGGCTTACCGGCCTGTAATTGTCAGGATTGCCTGTGGAGCCTTTTTAAAAAAATTGGCGTCACATTAGCTATCCTCCAGTCATCTGGTACAGGAGCTGATTTAATCGATAGGTTACATACCACAGTTAGTAGTTCTGCAGTGTCCTATCTGCGTTCCTTCAGAACTCTTAGGTGATTACCATCTGGTCCTGGTGACTTATTGCTGTTTTAATTTATCAATTTGTTCCAAAACCTCCTCTATTGCCACCTCAATCTGGGGCAGTTCCTTAGATTTATCACTTAAAAAGAATGGCTTAGGTGTGGGAATCTCCCTCACATCTTCTGCAGTGATGGCTGATGCAAGGAATTTATTTAGTTTCTCTGCATTGTCATTATCTTACTTGAGTGCCCCTTTAGCACCTCAGTCAGTTCAGTGGCCCCAGTAGTTGTTTGGCAGGCTTCCTACTTCTGATGTACTTAAAACGTTTTTTGCTGTTAGTTTTTGAGTCTTTTGCTAGGTGCTCTTCAAATTTTTTTGGCCTGCCTGATTATACTTTTACACTTGACTTGCCAGAGTTTATCAATGTGGATCTTGGATTTCCGTTTTTATTGAATAGTTTTATTAACTCACATTTTACCCAGGGTGGTAATGAACAGCTGGCATTGTAGTGTCTCAAGATAGTCACCTGTATGCCACATCCACACTAGGAATTTGACCAATTGCTGGCATTGGCTGTTAGCAATGGGTGTCTGCTGTTATGCAAATGGCTTTGTCTCATTTGTACTAAAAGTTAAAGTTTTCAGTCCCGGGTCGGGGGTCTCAGTACTGAGAACTGTTGTAAGCAACCAGTTCATTAGTTAATACAGATATGCCTTAACCTAGATCTTTACTTAGAATTAGGTATTTTAAATCGCACTCCCCCCCCCCCCCCCCTTAAAGAGGGGTTTACAGGCCTGGAGTGAGCTTTCATAGCATCTCCCATACACCTTGCACTGGGCAGGCCTGCTCATGTCTGTGCAAACAATTCACCTGAAAATGAAAGGAAAATTGCCTCCTGTGGTACTGTGCCTTCCTGAGGAGGTGCGCTGGGGCTTTGCATCTACTTCTGCTGGGAAAGTCTTAACCTCTCTCCAAGTCAGATGTCAGGATATTTGTTGCATGCCAGCCTCGGGTGCTCAGATCTATCAAACCTGTAAATTGTTTCTACCTTGTCCTTTTTGATGCGGGTTTGGTCTGCGCACATTTTGATGCAAAACCATGATGCATGTGGAGCTGGTTTACAGCTGGCAGTAAAATGAAGCATGAGTGGAATATGATTACTACTGTGTTAAGGAGCTTTGTCCCCAAGTCCTTGCCATGAAAGTGATGGTCAGGCCAGTGCAGATCTGCTATATATTTGGTTGGTGAGATGAACATTTCCGTCTTAAAGGTTCCTTTGATGTTTTTTTTTAATTATCTGCATCATGCCTTGTCTGTCCACGGCTTACAGTCCCTCACTTCTGCAAAAACAAATTAGCCTGAAAACGAAAGAATTGATGCTTACTGTGGTTCTTACTGCACTGGAATCAGTGCCGCTGGTATGTCTGAAAGTGTCCTCGGAAAAATGACCATGTAAAAATGGGACCTTCCCATTCGCGGTATCAGAGTCGTCTGCTTACTGACATACATGTTTTTTGCTACTGTTAGCTCTGTGGGCTCTTCAGTGCTGTTGGTGAGCAAGCTGACTTTATGCTGCCTTAGCCAACATTGTCCCTGGAAATACCTAAGTCCCAGTTACGGAATCTTTTACTGGTAGTGATGTAAGAGGCAGCAAGTTTCATCTCAGCGGTTTGGTCCGAGCACAGGACTAGGAGCCAGGAACGGCCAAGTCCCCTAATCTTACCTTTGCCACTGTTTCCTTTTTTGACCTTGAGCAACTCATTTAACTGCTCTGCCTCAGTTTCATCTTGTGTAAAATGAAGTAATGGGGTGCTGTCAGTAGAGCACTTCGAAGATGCAGGTGCTGTATGCATGCTAAGTGGTGTTCAGCTTCTGGTTTTGCAATGGCGGCAGCTAGCCACATCCATTTTTTTGGCTGTAAACTAAGCCAAGCTCAACCTAGTGGTCTCTCGCATAATAAACATGGTACCCCACAATCTCACTTTATGCTCAGGTGCATTGATAGCTTGCTGTAGTCACCCCTGGTGAGTGCTCTGCTGTGACCAGCACCTGCTTAACCTTTTTTTTTTTTTATCCCTAAAGGAGTTCTACACATTCCTTTTGGAGCCCTGAAGATCCCTCATTTCGACCCCTTTTTCACACTCCAAAAGTCTCCCGTTGAGGTCTTGCGTCACGGCCGCCATCCTGTTGGTTAAGGACAATGGGATTGCCTTAGCGAGCCAACGGTATTGCTCCTTAGCTGGCCAGAGGGATTGAGTGAAATGATATGTAGCAGCTGCCTGGTAACTCCCATGCCTGTGCCAGATGCATCGGTACTTTAACATTCCTGGTTTTGGGAGCAAGAGAGAGAGGATAGATGTATTACACAGTAATAGAGCACAGCAGCAAACCAGCCCATGTTTTAACAGATGGCTGTAAATTTCCTGAACATTGGATGGCTCCTAATAGACGCACAACTGCATACTGGAGATGAATCAAAGTGCAAACGTACATGTGGGAGGAAGAGCATACCAGTTTCTGTATTCTGTGGGTATATTCATGGGTGATAAGAGCAGCCCAGGGCCAATAGAGGGTGTTGGTTATAATTTCACACACCACAGTGCCAACCTCAAGATTTGACAGAAAGATGGGGAAGTCGGAGAGGAAAAAGAGCGCGTAGCATGCAGGGTGGATTGATTTAAATCAAGGCGATGTAAATCACCAAGAGAAAATCATTGGTTTAAGTCAAATTTCTCACTGATACTACTTCAGACATTTCTTAAACAATGGTCTACATCTGATCACTAAAACATGTGTATTTACAACTCAGTACAGCATTTTACAACATCTAGGAGGGTATACTTTGTGTCATTTTTTAGATAACTTGAGTTTTATTAATTTAGGAAACGGTACATAATACTCATTACCTGTGTCAAGCTGCAGATGCAGCAGCAGTATTTTAGGAATGGTCAGAACTAAATCTCACACACAAACACAATAACACTTGTATATTTTATTAAACTAAATCTTAAATGTCACATAAATGTTTCACATTCGCAGTTGCAGCAGTCTTCTGAGTTGCCGGCTGACGGCTGTCCTTAAACTCTTTTTTTTTTTTTTAAATTTTCAGATTTTATTAACTCTAACAGACAAGTCATCACAACACTCAACGTACGCTGTCCTTAAAAATTCTACAACTAGCTCTTATCTTCCCCACTCCCACTGTCATTTTTATCCATAAACTGAAACAGAAATACGAGTTTTCCTGCTTTTTCAACTCCCAGTCGATTTCTTAACTTTGAGTGAATAGTACCAAACGATGAAAATATTCTCTCTCTGCCTACAAAGGAAGCTACTGCTGTGAAAAGGTGGCTTAGCAACTGAAGGAACTCTGTTTAAGGTGCCTGGCTAATGAATTCCACCAATTCAGGAGAGTGACTTTGTTCAAAACATGATCAGTAAACATGTTCTGTTTAAATGGTTCCGCTCCAGACCTGAAATTTATTATGACCGGCATAACTGAGGAGTGATTTTGAGATGCCCATGCCATGGCAGCAGCATCATCTTCAGAAGTTAGGCATCTACCTTTATATCTGGGGTCGAGAATGTTCACAAGAAAATGAGGTGGAGTTAGTCGCTTGATCCATTTGCTTCTTTATTGCCCGCAGTTTAACTTTCTGGTGAGGTATTTTTCTTCAATGTTTCTTGAAGTGCCTTCCAAATTTCAACAGCATCAGCAATGCAGCAACAATTTCTCTGAAGTTTGTTTAAGTCTATGGATATAGGCTTCAGTATACTGAGCATATCCTCTACGTTCCTCTTTAATCCAATGTTAGACACTTTGGATGAGATGTTTTCATCTATTTTATCACGGTGTTATGAGAATAGGCCCGTTCTTCATAAATTGTTCAAAACAATCAACCACAGAATTCCATCGCACATCTTGAGAGAGAATTAGTTTGGATCCTCCTGCTCTCTTCAGTGAAGCTAAGTGGTTGTTACGGAGGAATTTTGTGACTTCAGCAACATTTTCTTTTATTCCTGGCAGAGGAATACTTAAGTCTTTGGCTAAAAGATGCATTAAATGGGCACCGCAGCCATATGTTATTAGGGAGCACCCTTCCGTTTCGTCTTCTGGGTATCTTCTCATCTTCGCCACGTTTGCAGCATTGTCTGTGACAAAACTGCGCACGTGACAGTTGAATTTTTGTTCACAGCTTATTACAGCTTTCACTGCCACTTCTCTTAAATATTCTGTTGTGTGGGCATTTCCTGATGTATCTATTATTTCTGAAAAATATGCAACCCCATCTTCTGTTGTCACACAGGCACATGTTACTTAATCATTGTGTACATTGCTCCACCCATCAAGGCTTAAACTGGCAAATTTCCCCTCAGTATTTCTTGCACACAGTTCAAGTTCCTTCTCATACACTGTATCTAGCAACCTTCCACCAATGTCTGCTCTACCAGGTGGAGTGTAGCCTGGTCGTAAGGACTCAACCATGTCAATGAAGTGTTTATTGTTAACAATGCGAAAAGGAGAATGTGTGGCATAAATGAACCGAGCAATCTTTTCATCTATGGTGTCTTGTTGGTGTTTGCTGGTCCTTACTACAAACCCATCCATGGTGGTGGTTTTACTGGATGATTGAAATCTTTGCTTGCTACTGATACTTTGTTGTCTGAAATACGTTTGGTTGCAGCACTGCTGCTAAAAGCACCAATGGATGACTCTGAAGTTGTTGCAGATAGACAGTCACAGTCTTTTATGCTTAAATGGAATCCTGAAACAAAATTCAAAAATGATTTTGAATAGTCGTTCTCAGTTCTTCTCATTCTATTATTCAGTTAATCATTTACATTGTTTTCAGCAAGGATGCAGATCCGTTTCCAAATTACCAAAAAAGCTAAGACTGACTGCACTTACTCCAAAATTAAATGCACTCTAAGCCCCGTAGAACTCACTGGTACTTCTGTTTTTTGAGAAAACAAGTATAGGATGGGGTTCCCTTGGGAAAGCTGAGTTATGCTGAAGTAAAATAGGGAATAGATTTATAGCATCACCATTATGGTCTGTGGCCATGATGTTCCAAAATAAGGGGCGGCATGTATTATGTAATTTAAAATAAGAAAATGACATCCAGTGGCAACCGGCAAATCTAGATTTCTCTTACTGCAGCTTTCTGTACCGTATACTTAGGTGATAGATTCTAAACCTAGTTAACTAATTAAACAAGCCATAAGGATTAGCTAAGCTAAACTTTTTTTTCTAGCAACATCCAACATAGCAAACAGCTTGGGAATTTACTTGTTAAAACACACTTATAATAAAAGGCATAGAGTGAGTCTTGAAGAACGATCCATTGCAAAGTGAATTATTTAAGTTACTAACCAGTTAATCCACATAGTTCTTCAGACATATCCACATCTTCATCAACATCGTTTTCTCCCAATAAGCAGTCTTCATTATGATGTTTCATTCTTGCAGCTAGGTTCTGCATCTCCTTCTTGCACTGCTTACACTTGACACGTTTTCCTTTTTACCCAGAAAAATAATTTTTTCAAAATACTCCCAGATAGGGTCTCTCTTACGCCCAGAAGCCATGATAGTTTTTCTGTGGCAAAAGTGTGGGGAAATATAAGAAGCTGTGTGTACTGAATAATGTTTTTCCCTTTTTCTTTCCAGTCCACTGTTCCTTCCTACTCTGCCTCCGTCCTTTGTGTCTCTGTCTTTAAGACAGTGTCTTTACTAACTCCTCTGCCTTGCGTGACCCAGCTCCACCACCACATAAGCCCAGAACAACAACAATCCTATCCAGCCTGTGTCTTTCTTTGCCTATGTGACTTTAGTCTGCTGAGAAACCGAAACTGAAACAGAAACTGAAAGCCCAGAACTTTCAAGAAGCAAGAGCTGGTAGTTAGGCTGGACAGACTAGAGCCATTAATTCATTGTTATGAGGCTGTAAGTATAGGTTTAGCATGTTTGTGATGCGATTTAATTGTAACTGATTTTTTTAAACGAGAGAGACATTTAGTATTTTATTGATGATTTTAAGAAAAAAAAATCCAAAAAATCTGATTTAAATAAAACAGATTTTTTTATTAAAAAAAAAAATAGTTGATTTTTATCCACCCTGGTAGCGTTAATCCTTTAAACAGCCATTGAACATTAGGGTTTAGTAAGGATGGAGGCTGAGGGCTGAGAAGGGAAGTGCCCTCAAATCCTCTTAAAACTAAACTTGCGTCCTTAGGTCTTGATCCAGTGTTCAATCCCATTAGTTGCTGTGTCAGGCCTACTGGGTTCAAACGTGCATTGCCCTACATCCTTATTTTATTAATGTACTGCGTGCATGTTCAGATTTGTCAGCCTATTGTACCCCTTGCCTTTAGTATCAGCCTTAGACTTCCTTCCACTCCCAGCCCAGGATAAAAGAGACACACTTTCCTCATAGCTGCGCCCTCAGGAGATGGCGTGAGAGAAAGATAGGACTTACATAGCGCCCTGATGAAGGGCAGCGGGCACCCGCTTTGTCAGTCCAGCAGGAGAGTGAATTCTGAGCCAATGACCCCCTGCTGACAACACCCAGCCCTACTTCCAGCAGATCAAGAGACTGGTCACAGATACGTGGCCCTGCTGATCTCGGTTGTTGGGATGGCATGTAGGGAGATGGACAAGTCTTCTGGGTAGATGCTAGCCAGGACCAACATCTTGGAAGGCTTTATAGGTCAGACTCATCACCTTGAATTGCAGACTGGAAGCTGGGGGGACTAGGAATAATACTGTAGGTAGAATGTTCTCCTTGCTGCTGGGCTCAGTGGGTAGGCAGGCAGTTGGGTTCCGCACTAGCTGTAGCTTCTAGGTGCTTTTCAAGAGGAGCTCCGAGCAGACTGTATTGCAGCAGTCCTGTCTGGAGGCCAGAGGGGAATGCAGTAGATTATCAACAAGGCCAGCCTCAGAGGGAATGGTCACTATCCTCACCAAATGCAGACAGGGAGAGGTTCCGCTGGCCACCTCCTCCGCCTAGGAATTCTTAGGCGGAAGCTCTCTTTTAGCCCGGTGTTCAGATGGCCGTTGGACTTGATTGCATTGTAAATCACCTGACAAAACTAGCATTAAGCTTGATTTTTTTAATTGCTCAAAAGGAAAGAAATTCAGACTTGTTTTCCCATGGTGACCTTAACTCTGCTCCCTCATGTATAATCATCGCAGTCGGAGTAGTACACGATTACTTATCTATATGTAGTTTCCAGTTCAACTTATTCCTGTGGTGTTACTGGAGGAATGCTATTTAAGGTGCATGTGATAAAATGATTCAAAGGCTTTTGCTTTGTTACTAAAGTTCTGTTAAGAAGAGCATATGAGCTGCAGAAACATACAGTGCTACACATGTGTATCTAAAATAACAGAAGAGGTGCAGTTCCTTTGTACCATGTTTTCCCCTATAGCAATGTTGTCGGAACTTTATCTTGTGCAATTCATGCAGTCTTGTAGTTGAGATCTTAATGTAACCAATTGCATATAATCTTCCTCCTTTACAAGAGGAAAAATTAAGAAAGGAAAATAGATTGGGAGGAATGGGAGAAGTGCAACCACAAAGGTTCAGGACAAGTTCTTCAGGGTATGAAGTAGCAGCTGCAGTCTGGCACAGAAAAGACGCATTCTCCATGGCAGTTGTTTTACCTTGGAGGCCTCCTCCATTCTAGTAGTAACAGCACAACCTTCCTGTGACCCATGTGATCTGACATGGGGTGTTCTGGCTGCAGGCTACAGAATTAACTGTATTTATTTAAAGCCCTTGGAGCTAGATAACATGAGTGGGAATCAAATCCAGGTCTCCTGCAGAGCTCAACCGCTAGCCAGCCAGCCAGCCAGCCCCCCCCCAGGCAAGGCATCTGATGTATGAAAGTATTCAAAGCAACTTCTTATTTAAAAAATACAAACCACCATTATTACAGCAACAAGCCTAGACTACTAGGCACTCAGGGGTCACCCAGTAGAGTACTGACTGAGAGCTAAGAAGTTTTGGACCACGCCGTTATTGGCAAACCGATAAGATCATCTTCTTTAAAGCAGTCATGTTTACTGTACAAGTGTAAGCAAATCACTAAAAACTGTAAGCAATCACTAAATTATCCAGGTGCACTTGTACACCTGCACTACTTGAGTGCTGTGCCATCATTAACCCATGGAGCAGGTGACCAAGTGCAAAGTTTGATAGGGTGGTTTTTGCAGAAAAAGATAGTTGAGCAGCTGTCACCCTGGGAGAAAAAGGATCCATACTGGTTCAAAAATGTGTAAACTTGCCTTGTGCTTAAGAGTCCCTTCCCCCTCACCATGATGAAGCTGGTTAGAATTATCTGTGCAGCTGAATGCAGTGGTGTTATAGCCGTGTTTGATCCCAGGATGCTGTTGGGCCAACTTCTGTTGGTGAGAGAGAGAAACTTTCAAGCAACACAGAGCTCCTCTTCAAGTCTGGGAAAGGTACTGAGAGTATCACAGCTAAATACAAGAGCAAACAGATAGTTCAGCCTAAGTAGTTAGCACATATTCTAAGGCAGTGTTTCTCAAATGTGTCCTGCCAACATAGCTACTGCCGCATATTTAGGTGGTTTTATTATTGTGCGACATAACACAACTATCCTTGTGCTTATGCCGGTAAAACTTATGTCACTCAACGGGGAGTTTAGTGCACTTACGATGTTGTGGTAGCAGCTTGAAACTCCAGTCGTTCATAGCCCCATTGTGCAGTGTGCTGTACAAACACTGCTATAAGTATTCATACTGGAGATATTTCAAAGCCATATTTGTAAGATTTGAGTCATCAGTGCTTGCTGAGGACATCTTGTGTCCTTTCCAAGTATGATGCTTTAAAGCCAAACAATATTTTTAAGTTACCTGAGCTCAGAAGAGTATCTGAAGAGTCGCTAAAGTATGCAGATCGGTCCCAGAAGGGAAGGATGTGTCTGACTCAGAAGTGTCTGAGTGGCTGTTCTTCAAACTCCAGAAAATGAGTCCTGGCACAGAGCCCAAGCATGAAAAACAAAAGTTCGGAGAACAAATCTGCAGTCATCAATAACTTTCCAGAAAATTGTCTAACTTCATGGTCATTTTTCTGCCTACCCCACTGAAATCCTTTTGGGCTGTAGGCAGCCAGGGGATAGTGATTTGAATATACGATTGGAGTCGGGAGCTCTCGAGTTCTAACTCTGGCTCCAATATGGACCTCTGTGTGACCTGAGGCTAGTCAGTAACCTTTCCATGCCTCAGTTTCACCAGCTGCAAAATAGGACTGCTCTCTCACTTGTTCGTTTGTGGGGTTCCAGAGGGGCGCTTGGCAGGGGCCCTGTTCTCCTCTTTGCCTTATTCTGTCAGAGGGCGTATGATCTCTGACTTGGGTGCAGGGAGTCATATTCAATGCGGTGTTCGTCTCATTGCTAATTAGTGGCTAATCCCCTGAAGTGAGGAACAGCCTTTTAGTGATGAGATTTTTGTGTTTGTTCTCTCACTCCTATTTCTTACACTGACTTGCATTTGTCTGACTTTGTTTCAGGCTCCATAGGGCAGAGGGGAGAGCCTGTTGGGGTTGATTTTTATTTTTATTTAATTTTTTTTAAATGTATATTTTTGGTAAGTCAACAGGAAGGTAAAAACGTGAGGCCTCTCTGCATTCAGGGCAAATGTCACTTCCACCCTCTGCGTCATGCGTGAGGAGGTGCTTGTTAAAGAAAGGATTCCTTGAGGACCTATTCCGTGAATTTTCTGGGGATTGAGGTGAGGCTGACTGGTCTGTAGTTCCCCGGGTGGTCGTCCTTCCCTTTTTGAAAGATGAGCACCATATTTGCCTTTTTTCCAATTATCCAGGATCTCCCCTGATCACCACGCGTTTTCAGAGAGAATGGCCAATGGCTCTGCAATCCCATCAGCTAGTTCCTTTTAACTTTAATAGGATTTGAGCAACCAGGTCCCTTACGTGGCTTTGAACATCTCCAGTGAAAATCTCTGAGAAAATGCTCTAGAGATGGCTCTGTATGCAGACTTAGGCCCCACGCAAGGCTAGATGATGGTGGGTTTAAATGCTGGTGGCTGCTGAACACGAGTGCTCACATCATTGCTTGTGCTGACAAAGCGGCACCGGTGGGAAACTTTTGACATAAAGCTCTAATGCAGAAACAGCCACTGTGTGACCTGGGATGAGTCTTTGTACCTTAATCAGCGTGATTGGAAAAATGGATAAAAAGAAGGATTTAGGCTTTTCGTCATCAAGGTTGTGGCTCCAGTTCAGTTCTTGGTCCCAGTTGCCTATTTCTGGGACTGGAAGTACTTTGGGGATCATAGACATTAGAAATAGATCATCCGCTCAGTCCCCCGGGGGCCTGGAGCAGATTGTTCTCTACTGTATACTTTGAGTGCTCTGCCTATGCTAGTTTTGCATCCAAAGCAATGAGGGCCGCCTCTCCTGCCTGTGGGAGTCTAGTCCATGGTCTGACACATGTCACTATCAAGACATTTTTCCCATTTAGGGCTCATGGGATTAAACAAGTTTTGCCCCATGTTGGATTGAGTCATTCCCTTCTCCTTGGTGTTCATACACCCTTCAAATTTCTGTGCAAATGACACAGTGTCAACATGTGCCCCTCCCTCTTAATCATTGTTTAGTTAAATCATATATATTGAACTTTTTTGGTCTCTCCTTCTTTTTACTCAGCTCCTGGTCATTTTTGTTATTTTTCGTTGGGCTCCCTTTGGTTCTGAGACAATGATCTCAGCTCCTGGAGGAAGGGGAATAAGTGTTGAGTGTTGCTCACCCACCAGCCGCTGTACTACATTGGTGTGTTCCAGTGGGGAGTCTTGTCCAAGCCTTCTCATCCAGGAATGGGGTTGTTTCTTGGGATGGCAAGCCGGAAAGGGAAGACATAAAATTAGCATGGCACCCATTAAGTGGACCAAAAGCTGGCTAACTGATAGATCTCAAAATGTAATTGTAGATGGGGAATGGATATGTTTCTAGTGGGATTTTGCCGGGATCTGTTGACCCTATGCTATTTAACATTTTTATCAATGATTTTTATGAAAATATAAAATGATTGTGGCTAAAGTTTGCAGATGACACACAAATTGGGGGAGTGGTAAATAAGGAAGAGGATAGGTCGCTAATACAGATTGATCAGGATCACTTGGTAAGCTGGACACAAGTAAACAACATGCATTTTAGCATGACTAAATGTATATACATCTAGGGACAAGAATGTAGGCAATATTTACAGGATGGGGGACTCTATCTTGAGAAGCAGTGAGTCTGAAAAAAGATTTGAGGGTCCTGGTGAGTGATCAGCTGAACATGAGCTCCCAGTGTGACACTGTGGCCAAACGGGCTAAAGCAGTTCTTGGATGCATAAACGGGAAGCCCGAGTAGGAGTGGAGAGGTTATTTTACCTCTGTATTTGGCACCGGGGAAATACTGAGTCCGGTTTTGGTGTCCACAGTTCAAGAAGGGTGTTGATGATAAATTGGGGAGGGTTCAAACAAGAGCCAGGAGAATGATTAAAGGATTAGAAAACGCCTTCGGCCTTGTCTATATCAGCATTTATGTTGGCAAAACTTTTGTTCCTCAGGGGTGTGGAACACCCCCCCCCCCCCCCCCCCCCCCCCCCCCCCCCAAAAGCGACCGAAGTTTTGCCGGCATAAGTGCTTGTGTGGACAGCACTATGTTGGCAGGAGACATTCTGCCCCTGACATAGCTACTGCCCCTTGTTTAGGTGGTTTTATTATGTCAATGGGAGTGCTCTCTCCCGTTGCTATAACGCAGCTACGTGAACACTTCTGCTGGCCAAATTTACATTGCTCAGGGGTGTGTTAAATGCTAGTGTAGACAAGGCCTTATAGAGATCAACTCAAGGAGTTCAATCTGTTTAGCTTAACAAAGAGGCAGTTAAGGGGTGACTTAATCACAGTTTGTAACGACCTCTGTGGGGAACAAATATTTGATAATGAATTCTTCAATCTAGTAGAGAAAGGTCTAACGTGATTCAATGGCTGGACGTTGGAGTCAGAAAAAGTAAGGCTGGAAATAAGTTGTATGTTTTTTAAAGGCGAAAGTAATTAACTAGTGGAACTATTTCCCAACGATCATGGTGGATTTTTCGTCTCTGGCAATATTTACATCAAGATTGGATGTTTTTCTAAAATCTGCTCTAGGAATTATTTGAGGACGTTCTGTTACTAGTGCTATGCAGGAGGTCAAACTAGATAGAAAATAAATAATAATAATAATTTATTATGTCTCGTTGTGGAGAAAAGCCTGAAAATATGACCCAAGTGTGATCTTAAGGCTCAGAAACTAGAAGACTAAAGAAAAAGAACCAAAGTTTATCATTTAAAGAAAATGTCATGATTGTCAAGAGTCTCGTAATTTTGGGGGCCTGACTCATGATTTTGAACATTTGGGGTAGGCAGTACACTGATCTGAGAGGCAGGGATGTCAGGAAAACCCCCCTAGTATTCAAAGATGCAACAGCAGAAGTTGGCTTCAAGTCAACTTTTCTGCAGGATTCACTGTGGTGTTTTCCCCTGTTCTGTTTTGTTCTTTGTTTGGGTGATCTGTGTGTTAAAGCCTAGGATTCCCCCCAGCCTGCACTTTCTTTGCTCCTTTCTGAGGATATATTTGTTTAAATTAATTTAAGTGGCAAATGTATGTGCGTGTGTGTGTCTTCTTCCAGGTAGCTATGGCAGAAGTAATTTGGTGTTTGCTGCTGCCCCGAAGGGCTCTTTAACAGGGTTGACTAATACACAAAGTAACTTACCTCAAAAAATGTGCTGCAGTGTTCCACAGTGTGCATGTGTGCGCATTCTTTAGATGGTCATCCTTCAGAAAGTTAGCATGACCTATGGTGGCCTTTTTTGTTGTTGTTTGTTACTGACATCATCTGTATGGTGTGTGTTTTGGTCAGTTTAATCGAAATTAGGTATTGGGGATAAGACCTATGAGGTCATCTTGCCAGTCATCCCTGGGGGCCAGTGAAAGACTGCTCACCTTGAAAACAGCTTTAGTTAAAATAATTAAGGAAGGAAAAAAAAAAAAGACAAATCTGTTAGGCTTGCACTGCCCATGTTGCATCCCTTTTTCTATTTTAATAGCCCTGGAAAAAAAGGGAAAAAGAAGCCTCGATTCTTCCTTTTCTTTCCGCCTCCTCCTTCAACATCCCCCTCTTGTGGTGTCCCTCCTCCCCCCTGGAACTTGGAGGCATCAACTCTCATCTGTCAAAGTGTAAATCAGCAATTAAAACACAAACAGCGAAATGCCAAAGATGACCCGAAGCACAAAGCAACTGACAAACAAGTCCGGACAAATCGGCGGATAATTTATAAGCATTGCCCTAAAATCTAATTATTTGGCAATTCGAATTTGCAGCCGGCCAGGGCTGTGCAATAAATTTAACCCGCCATAAATTATTTAGGAGCAGCCTGTGGTGTAAATCAAAAACACGAGTGTTGGTTTAAGAAATAAGCTCCTTTTGCATAAACTGACTTATTTCTTTAAAAGAGAGACAGTGGAACAGAATGCATTGCCATTGAGCTTGTGTCCTCTCCATGGAGGACCCTCCTGCCTGTGTCCCTTTGGAAGAGGTGAACGGTCTGTGTCTTAGCAGAAAGTTCTGTCCTTTTCCTTATCAGAAAAATCCTTTTCTCTCAAACGCAACGCCCGCTAGTTTTTATTGCTCTTTGAACAGTCTGCTCTGATTTTTACTAGCATCTTCTATCCTTCATATTTATTAAACTTCTTTGTGGGGGAGGGGAGATGGAATACATTGTACTCAAGGGTAGTTTTTTAACTCAATGGGCAAGAGTCTCTAAATAAATAAATATGGGGCTTTGTAAATGCCCCGCCCACTCCTCACATAGACGCTTGGGTTAAAAGGTTTGGTGAGCTTGCAAGATCTTGCTATGTATTTTATTCTTGTAATCTTCTAATGTTACTTTTCCAAGAATCCAAGATTATGGGCAAAGGATTCCTCTGTGAGGAGCAGTGTAACGCTTGCTGCTTTGTTTCTGTACCCAAGAGATTTCTCCATTATGGGAACACGATTAGTGAGCATAGTTGGTTAATTTCTTTATTATCAGCAGAATTAAAATTGCTAATTTCCCCTTCCCCCTCTTCCTGCATCCCCAGCGTGGTGATTTAGGCAGGGGGTATCATTTAGTGAGGGTGAAGCAGGAAAAGGCAGAGTTCATAGAGGTGATTTCACAGGCCCTTGTGAATTTTCCTAATCCCTCGGAAAAGGAAGTCCTTTTCAGCTTTGCAATCAGCTAGTTGTGATGCAGCCTACCAGTGGTTTCAAAGAGAACTGTCATGGGACAGGCAGGGTATGCAGAGTGCTTGTATGTGGTCTCTCTCTTTTGGAGGGGCTGGGAATGAGGGCAAAAATGATCAGTGGGCTGTCACGCAATTTAGTTTAAAGAACTGCAGACTCATATATGAGCAAACAGATTTAGTACCAGGGTATTTATAATTTTAACTTTTCCCACATTTGTACGTTAGCGCAGTTGGGGAAAATTGCGGTATCTTTTTAGCCGAGCTAAAATCGGTTTTAGAATCTTTGTTCCCACAATATAATTGCAAATGCCTGTGCCAGTGATTTGGGGCTGTGCGCCAACGAATTTCCACATTCAAAATGTGTTCAACTTTTCATGATAATGGAAAGGGAAATAAAGAGTGTATTATTTATCACCAAGTATCTGAATTCTAGATTTTCTTTCAAGTTGGGCTACGCTACTAAATAAAATATGTAACCGCAATGGGCATGGAGTGGGAATGGGCATGCGCAATAGGGTTGTTTGTATTCCTGGTAGAATATGGCTATTTGCAGTTTCCAAATACCTCCAAAACTATTCCAGCTCATTCAGACTCCTCCTCACGTTTGCAGTTTCCAGTTCAGCTTGTGTTATGGAAAATGTATAAGAAAACAGTTCAAAAGGAGATAGAGATAGGAGAGACTAATGCTGGGTGGAACTAGAACCGGGAGACACTGAAGTTGGCATTAATGCTCCTTCACATCAGCATTAGACGTGGAGGTGCGTGGTGATCCCTAGGCAGTTTTTACGTTCAACCAAAATGGACCTATTACCAGTGTACTGTAATTTTAATGTCTTCTTCTTCTTCTTCCCCCCCCCCCCCCAAAAAAAAAACCAAAAAAAACCCCCAAAAAACCCAAAACCAAAACAAAACAAAAAAAAACACCTGGTTTGACAGTGTAGATGTAACCTAGCACTTCAGAGTTAGGCAGGCCAGTTGTGAGAGTGTGCAGGTGCCTGGCTGCCTTTCTGAATTGCAGTCTGTTGGGGTGGGAGGAGGGCTGTCTAAGTGCTCAGCATTTCATAATAATTACTAATGAAATTCTAGATCTGTAATAACATTTTGGATATCTAAAACAAACCATATGTTTCGTTTTTTTTTTTTTTTAAAGGTGGAAATATCAACTGTAGGCCGTACGTTCTTGATAATAGAGGACTTTTTTTCTATTTATGTTTGATAGATATTTTTATTTCCGCAGGAATGTCAACTCCTAATTTCATGATGTATCATGGGCTTAAGAAAATTGAATTTAATAAAGGCAAAAGATGAATGGCACCTTTAAAGGTCCTAACACTTGTCTTTATTAGTAGGACAAACTGCAGGGTCTCCAAACACCGCTTCTCTCCAAATGAAAGTTTAAATGAAAAGTACAGCAGTGTCACAGGTTAAATTTCATTGCAGGACTGGCTAACGTTGTTAGTGGTGAGTGGAGCTGATTTCATGGGGCTGGTATCTGTTGCCTTAGATACCAGCAGAGCAAACACTGCCAGAGAGTTGGAAAAATCTCCACTATAGGGAGCATTCAGATAAACTGTGTTTTGGGAAGGTCCTCACCACTCATTTGAAAAACTGACCAAATAAACCAAAAAAAGCTGCTGTTCTTTCTCTCAAGCTATTCAATTTGTTGATCATTTTTTCCCCCTCTGTGGTCATATACTCTTCATAGACCAGCAGTAATTCTTGGTATCATTACATTTTCCAGGTTAAGTTCAGCTTTTTATTTTCTCAGTCAGTTTTAATCTGACCCTCCTGAAAGTGATTTTTGCCTCTGGTCTGGAAAGCTAATCACAGACACCTTGTGCATCAGATCCGCAGGTAGCACTGTGCAGGCCTCTCTTTCAACTTTTCTTCACATCCTGGCAGATGATGGGCCCCTCAGGATCTGTCCTGTCCCCTAGGATCGCTCTCTGCATTGCAACACAGCTTTGTCGTGAAAATAAAATCCGTGGCTGTCTCTCCATCTGGGAGAGAGCGATTTCTTTTCCCTTCATCCTATGATGGAGACACCCCTCTAGACAATTGTGCCTCACCTAGAGCTCAACCTTAAAAGGTGCGGCGCGTCCTCCGCCCCCATTGAAGTCAGTGGAGCGTGAAGGTGCTTGGCCCCTTGAAGAAGATGAGCTCAGTGACTCCTGAGTTTGGGGAGATCACATTTAGAAAGGGATTAGGCCTGAGTGGCGTGCAGGCCTTTGCTTAGTCTGAGCAGCGTTACCTGCTAGTTATTTACCAGTGATCCGAGGCACTGCACAGGGAAACTTTAGCCTTCATGCCGGGTTAAGGCAGAGAAATTATGCACTCCAATCTCAGAAAGCAAAGTTCCTCCTGCCTCACTGCATGTTTGTAGTGTGTGGCATGTGGCCGACTTAATGTTGTTGCTTTGGGATTCCTTGCTATTTGGGTGCTTGATTTCTCCACCTTAACCTTGGAGGCTAAATTTTACATTATTTCTTCTAGTCATCTGCTGTGCCTTTCCCACATTTTCTACCCCACCCCACAACCTATCCTGTTTCTGCCCCATTTACATCCTCCAACCCCAAGTCCTTGGATCAGGAACTATCTGGAGCCATTCACACTGTAGCAGTGTATTCCTGTATACTATGTGACCTGGAAATCTGTGTTCCCTTTGGTTATGTGTTGTTCCCTTTCACCGTCCCCCCCCTTTCTCCCTTTGGCTTTCAGCGTGTGATGATGTCATCAGCTCGTGTTTATGATCTCCCGATAATTTCCGTGCGTGGGTCACTGGGGTTGCAGCCGGGGCCTGAAAGCTGCATTAGCTCCTCTGCAGTGACTGCATTTTCCACATGCTAATTTTCCTCACAAGAGCGGCTATTTATTTATTTATTTTGTATTATTTCTTATTTGTCTCTTCCAGATGTTTTCAGGCAGTTTTTTGTTGTTAAACTAATTCCATTCATGTTTTAAAAATTTATGAAAGCGCTAATAAAAATGTCAAAGTGGTAAAAATGTTAGCTTTTGCTGTGCTTTGATTAAATTTTGCAAACTGTTTTTGAATATTAAAAAGCAATATTTTTTATTCTCTCTCTCCCTCTCTTGCGCACTCCCCCTCCCCCCGACGAAGTGATTTGAGAGGCTTGTTGCATGGTTATCACTCAGTAGGCTCATTTGCACTCAAGAACCCTGGTGCCATGCATCTCTATTAAATAACAGACAAATTATTCTTTAAAGACACCAAACAAATTGTCGCTTCTTTTACATTAAAATTGGGGGGAGAAGAGGAGGGGGAGAAACACAAAGGATTTTATCGCTTTTATTCGGTGTTTGGTTCTTTTAATTTCATATATATTTTTTAATAATTGAGAAATCCGTTGTAACTGGCTTTGTTTAAACTTTTTATTAACAGGTCCATGTAAATTTTTGATTGCTGATTATTCCTGTATTTGAACACTCTTTTGGTGAAGAATGTTTCTATTTCTCTATCCGCATAAATTCACAATAAGGAATAAAACGGTGTTTGCTGCAGTGCTCAGTACCATAAAGGGCGCTCCTGGTGCATCGCAGCATTCTATGTCGAGAGCGGCCTAGCAGTCCAGGCTATGGGAGAGTGCATAGCACCTTCAGTTCCAGCCTTTCCTAGCAGGAGGCGCTTTATGCAATAGCATCCTGGCTGTAAAGGTGTTCCCAGTTGTCTAATGTCCAATATCCTACAAAAGGAGCCACTGGTGAAGATTATGACGTTGCTCTCCATGAGAGTACAGCTTCTGGACTGTATTTGCTAAGTGGCAATGAATGTGTTGTGTGCGTCTGTGTCTTGGCTTCGTGGGTAACATTTTGAGTTTGGTGGGAGACTGACCTGCTGCTTGAGGGTGGTCAGCTCCTGTTGGGAAAACATGGGATTGTTGCTCCTTAGACACGTACTTGGGAGTAAGTCCCTGCTGCCTGTTTTTGGTATGTACCGCAATAAACTGCAAACCTGTAACCCTTCCAAATAGCAAGGTTGCTTCCCCATTCCTTCCTGGTGACTCTCCTCCTTCATGTGCAGATGTGCCTGTTGGGCGTATCTCTTTTCCTCTTCAGATCTGTATGCCTCGTCTTAAAATGGGGATGTACCACCTTATTGTGACGTGGCGTTTGTATTACCTAGTGCCTAGAAGCCCCATTCTGGGTTAGGGCCCCACTGTGCCAGGCACTGTACGAACACAACAAAAAGACAGTCCCTGCCCTGAAGAGCTTGATTTGGGTCTTCCTAGCTGTTGTCTTTTTATAACAACTTGTTTTCTTTTGTGCCCTTATTCAGGAAATCATTGAGTTCCCCATCCTGAAGCTAAATGGCAGGACGATGGAGATTGAATCCACCTTTCACATGTATGTGCAGCCGGTGGTGCACCCTCAGCTTACTCCCTTCTGTACAGAGGTAAAGTGCGAAGGACACACAGTGCTCAAAGTCTCTCTCTCACCGTGAAACAGGTTTACATTTTGCCTGGGGTCAGGGCTAGCTCCTCTTCATGCAAGCGAAACATAGACAGTCACTCCGACTTCTTGTTGTTAATAATACTAATACACTTTGTGGTTGCAGTAGTGCCTGGGAGCCCCTGTCATGGACCAGGACTCTTTTGTGCTAGTCGCTGTACACACATTGTGGTAAACACTTTTGCAGCAAATCTTTTGCTTTAACTAATACACAATTGCCGTGGAAAAGGAACCACAGAATTAAAGGGAAAAACAACGAGAGTCCTGTAGCACCTTAAAGACTAACAAAGTTCTGCGCGCATAAACTTTCGTGGGCTGCATCCCACTTCGTCAGATGCATGAAATGGAAACCACAGATAGGAGGTGTAGAGGTATACAGACTAACACGGCTACCCCCCTGGAACTTTTCAGAGTTAAAGGGGTTGATGCCATCAGAGGTACTGGGGACCCCCTCCAGAGAGCAGTGAAAGGGACATGTCAGTTTATTGACACTGTTCCAATAGAGCTGTTGGGTATGGAACATTAAATAGAGCATATTCCGAATGGAAGGAAATAAATAATACTGTGCTGCATCAAGGGGTCTGCTGTCCTATTCCATGAGCTTCACTGTTGTGCTTTGATGTCACCCCTCATCTTGTGATAAGACCATTTAAAACAACATTTTGAAAAAGATTCTCCTCTTCGAGTCGTGTCCCTATGGGTGCCTCACTGTAGGTGTGTCTGCACCCGTCCACTGCTGATCGGAGAACTTTGGTAACAGAGTCCGTTCAGTTTGCGCATGTGCTGCTCCCCTCCTTCCAGGAGGCTAGCGGGTGGGTGTGCGTGGGTGAACCTAGAGACAGAGCCAAAGTAGCTCTCAGTTTGCAGATCATTAACTCTCTTAGAATTGCTAATTTTGGCTTCTTTTGAAGCCCCTTTTCTTTCTTTGCTTCATTTGCATTTTATTTTGGCCGTTGCCTTAAAAAACAAACAAACAAAAAAACGCTGTCTTCCACAACCCCTGTGGAAAGGGACTCCCTGGACAAGGTACGCCTTACTCCCCGGACTTCAAAAAGTGCTTCAGCTGCAAGGAATCTATCCCGGTGACTGATGGGCATTCACAGTGTGTTTGCTGCCTGGGCGAGAGAGACATTCCCCAGAAGTGTGGATTGGGTCAACAGCTGAATCCCAGGTCCAGGAAAGATGAAGAGCTGAGGCTCAAGCTCCTACTTTTGGAGTCAGTCTTCCAGCCTCCGGAGTCCTGGCGGGAACTTTCACCACAACTCTCTGCTTTGAGGGAAGGTGAGTTCAGAGAGACGTCTCCAAGCCACTCATGAAAGGTCCCTAAGAAAAGGTTTGTGAATCCCCATAGCGTGCCCTGACTGGGCCAAAACCAGGCTCCAGCTCAGTCTCCAGCATTGATACAGGCGGCACCCAAGCTGTCTATATTGGGTGCCCACGGCACGTGCAGTATTGAACTGACAGAACAAGTTGGACATCCTAAAGACTCGACGGGCACATGCAAAGAAGCTTCAGTACTGTGGGGGCACGTGAGACGGAGAAGATCCGCCCTGGGGAAGGCTTCGTCGGTACCGTCATCGAGATCAATATTGCTGCCAGCATGCAAGGCGCCCGGCGGACACTGCTGTCAGATCCCTGTCTCCAGCTCTGTCGGTTAAAGCCTCTCGCCACCAACAATCTCTGTCGCCTTCTGCACCTCCAGATTTCTGGTGCATGACAGATCTTACGGAATCAGCCGCACCGGGTTCCCTGCTGCTCAGTACTGGGACCGGAACTGTAGGCTCATGGACGACTTCCTCCTGGTATGATCTACCACCAGCTGAGGAAATACCCACCCTCAGCTGCTGCCTCGATGGCCTCTGGTCCTCCAGAATAGTTAAGGGAGGAAACAGAAGCTGAAGTGGAGGAGGGAAGAGGTCACTCCTTAAACCCACCTATCGTCATCGTCACCAGACGAGACTGTGATGCCTCCCCTGCCATTGATGGCAGATGATTTTAGACTGTTTCAAGACTTGACACAGAGGGTGGCAGAGGCTTTTCAAATATCTTTAGAGGAGGTGACAGAGTTGCACCACCAGCTGGTGGACATTCTGCACTCCTCCACTGCCTCCAAGGCGACCCTCCCTATCAATAAAGCCCTACTGGACCTGGCCAGCATGGTATGGCAAACCTCTGCATCCGTCCCTCCAACTTGTAAGAGAGCAGGTAAGAAATATTATGTACCAGCAAATGACACGGAATTCCTATTTTCACACCCATCCCCCAATTGGATTATCGTGGATGCAGTGAATTCCAAGGGCCATCAACACCACTTTAAGTCCACCCCTTATGATTGGGACTGGAAACGCCTAGACCTATTTGACAGGAAGGCTTATTCCTCAGCCACTCTGCAGTTCAGGGTGGCGAACTATCAAGTCCTGTGGGCTAAATACGACTATCAAAACTATGTTAAAATGAGTTCCTTTATTGAACAACTCTTGGATTCACGCAAGGAGCAATTTAAGGCCTTAGGTGATGAAGGCCAGGTGGTGGACAAAACATCTCTCCAATTCGCACTTGATGTGGCTGATACAGCGGCTTGTTCCATATCCACCGCCACTGTGATGAGACAGACCTTGTGGTTCACCTCTCTGGTTTCCCCAAGGAGGTCCAAACCATGGTAGAAGACCTCCCCTTTGAGGGAGCAAAACTATTTGCAGAAAAAACTGGTGCTTCCCTCCACACGCTGAAAGATTCCAGGGCCACTGTTTGATCCCTTGGCATCTATACACCCGAGCAGAAAAGAGAGTATAATCCTCAGCCACCAGTTAAGCCTTGCTAGCTGTGCTCCTCCTCATACTCATCTCAATATGCGCAGAGATCGTCAAACGTCAGAGGAAAAAGCCCAGGTTTCCCAAGCGGAAAACATTGGGATCTCAGCAAGCTTCCTCTCAGCCCTCTGCCACTCATACCAGGGTAATGACGGACGATATAGCCTGCACTTATTACCTAACCTGACATGGAGGTGCCAGATCATACTCCTTATGCATGGAAGCACTAAAACTATGGAAATGGTGCAGCTCTCACAATATCCAAATATCAGCTGCCTATCTATCAGGAATGCACAACACAACAGCAGTCTGAACTTCAAATTCCCCCATGACCATGAGTGGGAGTTAGATTCATTAATGTGACCCAATGTTCCTAGGGTAGGCCACCTGAAAATGCCAACGTTAGGGCAGTCAGCATAAAGGAGAGCTGATTCTCTCAAAGCTGGTGGCTAACGCTCACGTTAGATTTGTCAGCCAATCACGAACAGTGCTCCTGATTTCCCTGCACAGGTTATCAAGAAAAAACATGCACGCACGCGCGAGAGTATTGTATTTCAGTCTCTGACTCTCAATCAGCACCTAGGTCCAGTAAAGAGAGAAGTTATTTAAAACTCTGTTTCCTTTACAAAATGTTCTTCTGATCCCTAAAAGATCAGCCACAGTGCCAGATCAATATAGGTTTGGATCTTACCCAAAATATCTCACTGCCAACCAATCCTTTAGTATCTAAAACTAAAGGTTTATTAGAAAAGAAAAGAAAAGAGAGAGATGTTAAATGATCAAAGCCATCGGATACATACATATGACTTCAAAGTCTATATATCAGCTGCTTAGCAGTGCTGTGGAGTTTGCAGGCTTGTGCAGTTCCTCTGGAGTACAACCAATACCTGGTTGGGTCTGTCGGTCCTTTGTTTTAGCTTGCTTCAGTTGTAGAGAAGTGGATTCAGAGGTGAGAAGCAGGAATGAAGACGAGATGGAGACGGTGCAGTTGCTGTTTTATACCTTTTGCTATGTGGCTTGTCCCAAATGCAAGCTCTCTCAACACGTGGGCATGGAAAAGCACTTGGGTCCACTGTCCCTACATGTCCAGCTGGCTCATCGCATAGGTGTAGCCCCTGGTTTCTCTCTCTGGGTGCGTTGTATAGCTGATTGCCCTTGATGGGCCATCAAGCAGGCTGGGTAGTGCTGCTGCTAATTTGTCTGGGGGTGGAACCCAGCACCAGTTTGAGATACAAATATATCGCACATATTTATAGCTCGCAATGCAAAGATGATGCATACGTATAAACAATATTATCACACTTAGCAAATTATAACTTTTCCAGTGATACCTTATAGGACGCATCTTGTAATATGCATTGCACGTTTGTAATATTGGTATCAATAACGTCATAAATGATCATCCATATTTCATACAACGTCACTGCTAGTACTCCACAACATATTTCAACTTTGGGGGTCACCGGTGGTAGACCTGTTTGCTTCATACCAGAACACGAAATGTCCAAAGTACTGTTCCAGAGCGGGAATTGGATGGCACCCCATAGGGGACACTCCTCCTATGGGCAAAGGCCTTCTTTATGCCTTTCCCCTGTCCTTCTCTTACTGAAATTTCTGTGAAAGTAAAGACAGAGAAAGCACAGATCATACTGATTGCTCCCACCTGCTCAATACAGACATGGTATCCTTACCTGTCACAGCTGGCATTACGTCCACCGAAAACCCTCCCTTCCGTTCCTTGCTTCCCATCGCAGAACGAGGGGAGCACACTCCATTCCAGTCTGCGGAGTCTACAACTAAAAGCATGTCTCCTTCATGATTCCAGCACATAGAGACTTCTTGCTCTGGGGAGGTTCAGAAAGTCCTCCTACATCGTAGGAAAGGAACTATGTGTTGTACCTACCTACAGAAATGGAAAAGATTCCAGATATGGTGCCTACCTAAAGGTGTCACCCTGAATGCAACCACCTTACTGATAGACCCGGACTAACTGTTAACCCTCAGAAAACTGGGGCTTCCTGTAAGTTCGTTAAAGGTGCACCTAGCAGCAGTTACAACCTTCCACCAGCAGGTAGAAGGTTACTCAGTTTTCTCCAATCCAACTACGTAGAGGTTCCTCAAAGGCTTAGCAAATCTCTTCCCACAATCCAGATTTCCCACCCCTCAATGGGATCTCAAGCTTGTGCTAAAAGGACTGATTAGACCGCCATTCGAAGCCATGGCCACTTGTTCATTAACTCCGCTTTCCATGAAGACGGCGTTCCTAATCGCCATTACATTGGCAAGAAGGATAGGGGGAAATAGTGGCTCTGATGGCGCATCCGCCCTCACTGTCTTCTTTCCTGACAAGGTCACGCTTAGACCACATCCGAAGTTCACTCCAGAGATGACGGCTGTTTTCCATACAAACCAGCTTATTCAACTTCCAACCTTTTATCCCAAGCCTCACCAGAACAATAGGGAGGCCATCCTCGACGTAAGGAGAGCTTGGGCCTTCTCTTTGAAGAGAACAAGAGCATTCAGAAAATCTCCGGATTTTTTCCTCTCCCTTGCGGACAGGTCAAAAGGTACAGCGATCTCAGCTCACAGACTCTCTAAAAGGGTCTCGGGCTGTATTAAACTCTTACCAGCTGCCTAATACAGCATGCCCTGTCTTCAATGCGTACACACTCTACAAGTTCGGTCTCCTTGTCAGTAGCCTTCTCCAAGGGTATTCCTATATCAGAAAGCTGCAGAGCAGCTACCTGGGCATCTGCACGCACCTTTGCAGAGCATTATGCCACCCCGGCAGATTCAACCGCAGACGCCAAATTTGGTGCCACAGGTCTGTCGTCTACACCAGATTTGACTCTGAAGTCCCAGCCTCCAGCGGTGGGCACTGCTCGGGAGTCGCCTACAGTGGAGCACCCATAGAGACACGACTTGAAGAAGTTCCTCACCTTGTGCAGTAAGGATGGTTCTTCGAGATGTGTGTCCCTACGGCTGCTCCACCATCCACCCTCCTCCCTGCTACTAACAGTTGACTCTGCAGCAGAGAAGGAACCGAGGAGGTTCACCCACGCACACTGACTAGCCTCGTGGCAGGAGAGCAGCAGCGCATGCGTGGGCTGAATGGAGACTGCTACCAAAGTTCTTTGATCAGGAGCATGGGCGCAGACACACCCATAGGGGGACGCATCTCGAAGAGCCATCATTACTGTGTGAGGTGAGCAGCGTCTTTCTAGGATATGACTGTGGGGCTCTGGGAACCCTTCATGTGTCCTTGTTATCGGATTACTGTTACCACAAAGAGCAGTTGCTCCTCTAGTGCACATCCACCTCTTTCCAAATCTGCATAATGACAGGATGAAAATTACACAGGGTTCTGAGAAACGAGATCCTTGGACTAAAGGAAGGGAGATGTTGTGTGTGTTCTCTCTCTGTCGTATTTAACTCAAAGAATTAAGAATTTCTTCTCGTATATACTTTGAAGTTTTTCTCTAATATATCTTTAAAAATTAAGTTATGATGTTCCTTTCACATTTGGGCTGTTCTAATGTTTACATGGTCCAGTGGCTAAAAGATTGGACTGGGTTCTATTTTGTCTCTTTTGTTAACTCAGTGTGTGATTTGAGCAAGTCATTTCCCTGCTGTGTGCCTCAGTTTCCCCTTTATAGGGATAAACTAATAAAACACATTGAGACCTGTGGATGATATATGTGCTCTGTTGTTATACTCCTCATATCACCTACTCTCCTTTCTGCTGGCAGCAGTTTCTCACTAGGTAACTGTAATTCTGATCACCCAGCAAGATCTGGAGCTTGATTGTGCCCGACTGAAGGCAATGGTAGTTCAGGGGCAGCAGGACTGGGTACCCATACTTGTCCTGTGCCTTTTTACATATTGTCTCAATGATTAAAATAACTTGATTCTGCCTGAGGAAGAGCTCTGTGCGTCTTGAAAACTTGTTTCTCTCGCCAACAGAGGTTGGTCCAATAAAAGATTATTATTCTCCTCCCCCACACCTTGTTTCTCCCCAAAAACAATCAATCCCTCCTACTTTTCCCCTTGGTAAAAGTGCCGCTTTTTCACTCTCCTATAACTGAAAACCAGCCATAGGGATTTTGTTCAAACTTTCCAAAAAAACTAAGTATAGAAAACTTAATCTCACAAGGGTGTTTCCAAAATTTACGAATGTGTGAAAATGGCGGTATAGCGGAAACTCTGCAACCGAACAAACAGCAGGCTGGACAACTGTTGTGTGTGTGAGAGAGAGAGCAAGCACATGATATATATTTAGAGGGACATTTGGGTTCAAACTATAGTTTTGTACAAAATTGACCTCAATTTGCTAGAAATTTTCCCATGAAGTTTTAAAAATTGCAATGAATACCATGTTAGGGGGAATTCAAACATTCCTCTGCTTTTCCCTTCCATTGCAACAGGGTGTTATTGCATGAGTGCCCTAAAGTGAAACTGATGCTGCTTGCTTTTTCCATGTAAAAAATGAGCGTAATCTAATGCATTAAGTGAACAGATTATGCTTTCCTCTTTGGGGCACGGTCTGTCTTTGCATTTGGAAAGCACCTGAGGTGTTTGGGTGGTACCACAATTTAATAAACAACATGCTCCAGCTGAGGCTTGATGCAGGGATCCCAGAGGGAGGTTCTCTGATCTGTATGATGTACGAGGCCACACTAAATGGTCACAATAGTCCCTTCTGGCCTTATGATCTATGAAACAGTACGGCCAAATACGTTAGACGTGCATAAATTCTTTCAGTATTAATAATCTGAGGTTTTGTGAACAGCACAGTTAAAGAATGTTGTATTTAAAAAAAAAAAAAAAGACTTTAGTGGTGGTGCGGATACCAAGCCAGCTCTTGGAGAGTAAGTGTAACCTGAATCCTGTGTTAGGCACAGTTCTTTGTGCCTTAAGAGATGCAAGCTTCTCAGCCCTTTGCTCTGATCATTGAGGCAAATTCCAAAGGGACATAGCCTCCGTGCAGATTGAACGCCACCTGGCTCAATCTTTAGCTAGGTCTTTAATTTGATGTGGCTGGATATTCAGTTTATGTCCGTCACTGGCGATCTTCTCACACCACTGAAGTTTCTGGTGATCATGTGATCACCAGCCATGTAGTGGCATTTCTTGGTGAACGCTCTTCTGTTTGAAGTGGGACAAGACGTTCTGATAGAGCCACCTTCCTTCAGCCAAGAGGAGTTCCGGCACTCCAGCCCTTCCCTCTGCTGTCATTTAAATGTTCTTAACAGGTGATTTGTTGATTCCAAGGCCGGAGGGGACCATTGTGGTCACCTGGTCTCACCTGCTGTATAACACAGGCCAGACAACTGCCCCAAAATAATTCCTAGAGCAGATCTTTTCGAAAACTTGACCCCCGTGCAGAGGAGCCAGCACAAGGCCTAGGCGAACCTGAAGAGGGCCCACGTGATGTATGGGCCTGGCACTAGTGAAGATTCTGACACGCAGTCCCTAAAAACCACTACTAAACTAACACAGCCTTTAACTCCTTTTTGTGGGCGGATGGGGAGCTTGAGAGAGTTTCCCAGCTCAGTTGTACGCCCCCTTTGCCGAAGCCCCTGTTACAACGTGGAACTTGTGGGGTTTGTGAGCTTGTGACAAGGGCACAGATACGGGGCCTGACCTGTTGTGTGTCATCTGCAGCCACTGCTGGAAGCTGTGCTAGTGTCGTGACACGTGGAGATGCCACCATTTATTGAAACATTCTAGGGCTGTATCCCATGGTAAATACGTTAACGCTCGGCTTTCACGCCATCCTGCCCCGTCAGTCCGTTCTTCCCTAGTTTCCAGCATCGCACTGAGCCCATCTCTCTCCCTCCATCTTTCTCCATCCTGTGCTCGTGCCCTTGGGCGGTGGGCTGGCTTTCTTCCTTTCCTGGTGGGAGGCAGAAGTTCCAGCAAAAAGCGAACGGTGACTCCTCCTGCAGCGCTCTGATTCGGTCCTCACTCTGCCCTCGCGCACAGCAAGTGGGACACCAGTTGTTCTCTGCTCCCGAGGCCTACCTGTGTTGTGGGACCTGGTGGCTAGGGGGCAGAGTCCCCTCTATATTTCCATTTGGCAGCTGGAGCCATGAGAACACAGCTGTGGGTTGGATAATGAGTCTCTAGCGCTCCCCCTCCTCCTGCTGGAGCTACTAGCTCTTATCAAGTTTTCGTCTGAACAGCTGTGATGCTTAAAATGAGCTTTCAGCGTTGTTTTATGTTTTCCGAAAAATAACCCATTTTGCTAAATGCCAGTAAAGGGCTTTGTCTAGGCACCTCTGCTTATAAAGGGTGAGATTTATTGGCCTCTTTGTCTACAAAGAAAGACCAGGCTTGATGATCAGATTGTATACCAGAGACAAGTGCTTATGCAATCAGCAAACTGTCTTGGTGTGGAAGTACGATGGTTTCTGAGATAAACTCCAGAGGAAAAGCTGCAGTGTTGCCGTTACATTAAAGTCTGCCATGTGCATGGCTCTCCTCTCTGCCTCCCCTCTGCTTGCCACTTTCCCAGGAAAGCAGAGGTGCTGGTTGACAAAGAAGTGTGTGGGAGTTCTACAGGTTGACTGTGCGTTGTGTGAAGAAATACTTCCTGTTTGTTTTTAAACCTGCTGACTATTAATTTCATTTGGTGACCCCTAGTTCTTGTGTTGAGAAGGAGTAAATAACACTTCTTCACTTTCTCCACACCAGTTAAGATTTTATAGACCTCTATCATATTTCCCTCTTAGTCATCTTTTTTTCCAAGCTGAAAAGTCCCTGTCTTATTAATTTCTCCTCATATGGAAGCTGTTCCATACCCCTGATAATTTTTGTTGCCCTTTTCTGTACCTTTTCCAGTTCCCATATGTCTTTTTTGAGATGGGGTGACAAGATCTGCACGCAGTATTCAAGATTTGGGCATACCATGGACTTATAAAGATGCAACGTGATATTTTCTGTCTTATTATCTATCTCTTTCCTAATGATTCCCAACATTCTGTTAGCTTTTTTGACTGCCACTGCTCATTGTTTGGATGTTTTCAGAGAACTATCCACAATGACTCTAAGATCTCTTTCTGGAGTGGTAACAGATAATTTAGACCCCATCATTTTATAGGTATAGTTGGGATGATGTTTTCCAGTGTGCGTTACTTTGCATTTATCAACATTGAATTTCATCTCCCCTTTTGTTGCCCAGTCATCCAGTTTTTTGAGATCCCTTTGTAACTCTTCGCAGTCTGCTTTGGACTTAACTATCTTGAGAAATTTTGTATCCTCTGCAAATTTTGCCACCTCACTTTTTACCCCTTTTCCAGATCATTTATGAATATGTTGAAGAAGTACAGACCCCTGGGGGACTATTTACCCCTCTCCATTCTGAAAACTGGCCATTTATTCCTATCCTTTTTTCCCTATCTTTAACCAGTTACTGGTTCATGAGAGGACCTTCCCTCTTATCCCACAACATCTTACTTTGCTTAAGAGCCTTTGGTGAGGGACCTTATGAAAAGCTTTCTGAAAATTTAAGTACAATATATCCACTGGATCATCCTTGTCCACGTGCTTGTTGACCTCCTCAAAGAATTCTAGTAGATTGGTGAGGCATGATTTTCCTTTACAAAAACCATCTTGACTCTTCCCCAACAAATTGTGTTCATCTAGGTGTCTGATGATTCTGTTCTTTACTATAGTTTTAACCAATTTGCCTGGTACTGAAATTAGGTTTACAGGCCTATCTATAATTGCTGGGATCACCTCTGGACCCTTTTTAAAAAAAATTGATGTCATATTAACTATCTTCCAGTCATCTAAAACAGAAGTGATTTAAATGATCGCTTACATACCACAGTTTTGCAATTTCACTTTTTGAGTTCCTTTAGAATTCCTGGGTGATTACCATCTGGTTCTGGTGACTTAGTACTGTTTAATTTATCAGTTTGTTCCAAAACTTCCTTTAATGACAGCTCAATCTGGGACAGTTCCTCAGATTCTTAAAAAAGAATGGCTCAGTTTTTGGAATCTCCCTCACATCCTCAGCCGTGAAGACTGATGCAAAGAATTAATTTAGTTTCTCTGTAATGGCCTTATCTTCCTTGAGTGCTCCTTTAGCATCTCAATTGTTCAGTGGCCCCACTGGTTGTTTAGCAGGCTTCCTACTTCTGATGTACTTAAAAAATTTTTTTGCTGTTGTTTTTTGAGTCTTTGGGTAGTTGTTCTTCAAATTCTCTTTTGGCCTTCCTAATTATATTTTTACACTTCACTTGCCAGAATTTATGCTCTTTTCTATTTTCCTCAATAGGATTTAACTTCCACTTTTTTAAAGGATGCCTTTTTATCTCTAACTGCTTCTTTTACTTTGTTGTTTAGCCATGGTGGCACTTCTTTGGTCCACTCACTATGTTTTTTAATTTGGGGAATACATTTAAATTGAGCCTCTATTATGGTGTCTTTAAAAAGTTTCCAAGCAGCTTGCAGGGATTTTACCTTTGGCACTCTACCTTTTAATTTCTATTTAATTAACTTTCTCATTTTTGTGTAGTTCCTCTTTCTGAAAATAAATGCTACTGTGTGGTGAGCTGCTTTGCTGCCCTTCCCTCCCACGCACAGGGATGTTAAATTTTATTATGTTATGGTCAGTATTACCAAGTGGTTCAGCTATATTCTCCTCTTGGACCAGATCCTGTGCTCCACTTAGGACTAAATCAAGAATTGCTTCTCCTCTTTTGAGTTCGAGGACTAGCTGCTCCAAGAAGCAGTCATTTAAGGTGTCAAGAAACTTTCTCTCTGCATCTCATCCTGAGGTGACATGTACCCAGTAAATACGGGGATAGTTGAAATCCCCCATTATTATAGAGTTTTTTATTTTTATAGTGTCTGTGATCTCCCTGAGCATTTCACAAACACCATCATCATCCTGGTCAGGTGCTGGGTAGTATATCCCTACTCTCTATTCTTATTATTCAAGCATGGAATTAGTATCCATAGGTATTCTATGGCACGGTTTGCTTCATTTAAGATTTTTACTTCGACTCTGCTTTCTTTCGCATATAGTACCACTCCCCCACCAGTACGAACTATTCTGTCTTTCTGATATATTTTGTTCCCTGGTATTACTGTGTCGTGTTGATTATCCTCATTCCACCAAGTTTCTGTGATACCTATTATATCAATATCCTCATTTAATATGAGGCATTCAAGTTCACCCATCTTAGTATTTACATTTCTAATCTTTGTAAATAAGCACTTAAAAATGGTCACTTTTTAGCTGTCTGCCATTATATGATGTAAGTGAATGGGACTCGTTTTCATTTGACTTTCTCATTAGATCCTGTCTGTATTTTATCATCTTCCATCCTCTCCTCCTTGCTAGGATATAGAGAATCTCCATGAATAGATCCTCTGTACCTGTCAGCTTTCCTCCAGCGCCTAGTTTAAAAACTGCTCTGCGACCTTTTTAATTTTACGTGTCAGCAATTTGGTTCCATGTGGGTTTAGGTGGAGCCCATCCTTCCAGTATTGGCCTTCCCATTTCCCAAAAGGTTCCCCAGTTCCTAACAAATCTAAACCCCTCCTTCATGCACCATCATCTCATCCATGCATTTGAGACCCTGCAGTTCTGCCTGTCTAACTGGCAGCATTTCAGAGAATGCTACCAGGGTCCTGGACTTCAGTCTCTTATCTACCAGCCTAAATTTGGCTTCCACCACCTCTCTCCTTTCCTTCCCCATGTTATTGGTACCTACATGTACCACGACCACCAGCTCCTCCCCAGCACTGCACATAAGTCTGTCTAGATGTCCTGAGAGATCCACAGCCTTCGTGCTTGGCAGGCAAGTCACCATGCGGTTCTCCTGCTCATCACAAACCCAGCTTATCTATGTTTCTAATGATAATGTCTCCCATTACTGTTACCTGTCTCTTCCTAATAACGGGAGTTCCCTCCCGCGGAGAGGCATCCTCCGTGCGAGAGGATACCCTGACATCTGGAAGGACAATGGGATCGTTTCCCCCCATTCCAGTTTGATGTTCTCTTTTCCTGAGACTTCCCTCCTCCTCCACAGTACAGAGGCTGTCATGTCGGGGTTGGGACCATTATGCTGTGTCCTGAAAAGTCTCATCTGTGTACCCCTCTGTCTCTCTTAGCTCTTCTAGTTCACCCACTCTGGTCTCCAAATCCTGTATGTGGTCTCTGAGGGTTAGGAGCTCTTTACACCTTGCTCCTATGCCACCTGCTGATAGAGCAGGTAATCATACATGCTGCATTCAGTGCAATAAAGTGGATACCCCATCTCTGTTGCTGGACTTCTGCCTGCATTCTTTTCTTACTCCTGCAGCTCTTTCCTTTATTGCTGTTTTGTTTTTGTCGGGGATTTTATTGCCTAAAGTTGAAAGAATATTAATGAAGTGTATCTAGCCCCCCACTCTTCCCCCTCCCTCTCTAAACTTCCCTGTTAGCTGCTCCTGGTCGCTTAGAAGCAGGCTTTTTAAACCCCTGTTCTCCCTGAATAGCCCACTCATAGCATCTTTATTCCACATTGTAAGGTAATATTTGAGCATTTGCATCATAAGTCTTTGTAGTTGTGTAAATCATCAGGCAGGAGAGAGACATTAACTAGCGTGAAATGCTGGTCTTCAACAGAAGGTGTTATGTCCTGCCGGACAAGGAAGGCCCACTGACAGCAGATGGAGCAGAGTGGAACATCAAAGAGGACAGAAGACTTTGTTGTTTACTTTCCCTGCCCCATGAAAATGAGTCTTGCAAATGAATTCCTCCCATCGGCTGAGTTTGCAGCTTAAAGCAGAAGGGGGGGAAGTGAATAAAACCCCCTAACAATGAGGAATTGGATCTTTATGCTGCTTGGACTCTGTGGTGCAAGGATTGTTAGGCATAAGCAGAAGATCCCCAGTGCTTAGCCTGGGTTAGCCCAAAAGGACTTCTAGAGCTTGCTTGTTATGGAAGCTTCTATTACCTTTTGAAACTTAAGATTGGAACTAGTTTGTGTATATAAGAACATAAAGGCGCCCATATTGGGTCAGACCAATTGTCCATCTTGCCCAGTATCCTGTCTCCCAACAGTGGCCAATGCCAGGTGTTTCAGAGGGAATGAACAGAACAGGCAGTCATCGAATGATCCCAGCTTCTGGCAAATGCAGGCTAGGGACACTTCAGAGCATAGTTTTGCATCCCTGCCCATCCCGGCTAATAGCTACTGATGGACCTAGCCTCCATGACTTTATCTAGTTCTTTTTTGAACCCTGTTATACTCTTGGCCTTCACAACATCCTCTGGCAAAGAGTTCCACAGGTTGACGGTGCATTGTGTGAAGAAATACTTCCATTTGTTCGTTTTAAACCTGCTGCCTATTAATTTCATTTGGTGATCCCTCGCTCTTATGTTATGAGGAGTAAATAACACTTTCTTCTTCACTTTCTCTACACCAGTCATGATTTTATAGACCTCTGTTATATCCCCTAGTTGTCTTTTTGTCATATCTGTTTACCTGCTTTAAACTTGTAAATAACTTTTATTTCCTTTTCCTATGTAATCTATAGATAATGTATTATAGGATTGGCTACAAGCATTGTCTTTAGTGTTTGATCTAATGTGTAATTGACCTGGGGTAGGTGACGGTCCTTTGAGACTGGGAGTAATCTGAATATTGCTGTGATCCTTGATGTAAGGGACCCTCTGTCATAAAGGCAGGCTCCTCTGGGTGGCAAGACAGATCGGGGTGTCCGCTGTGACTCCATGGTTGAGCTGTTATAGTGCATGAGGAGTTCACACTTGATAATTGGTTCGTGAAATCGAAGTATAGAACTCACAGCCAATTTGGGGTTTGTGGCCTGCTTCTCCACAGTCTGCCCTGAGGTTGGTACCCACATTCTTGAGCCCCTGCAGGACAGTTTGACATGAGGCACACAGAGGAGCGGTGACTTAATCAGGGTCATACAGTGAGTCTATGACAGAGCTGGGAACAGAACCCGGATCTCCTGCATTGCAGTTCAGTGCGTGCATTGTTCTTACTCCCTAACGGTGCAGTGGTGCAACCTATCTGACTACACCGCACCTTCTTCTCCTTCCTAATAGGGTGTAATATGGCCATGTCCCCATCCAGCCATATGTATGCCATGCCTCCCTTCCTCCCCCATACCTTTTTATGGGTGCAGCTACTAAATAAATGGGATGCCAGGGTTGTCCAAAAAGCCATGGGAAGCCATTCTTGTGGATGCTGGCTGTGTGAAATTTCCTGGGGTCCTTTACCAAAACAGCTCTTCCTTCAGCCAATTTCCAGAGCTTCAGTGGAGCTGCTCACCACCAAGCCAGGGCCAGCACTTGTTAGAGAGTAATATCGATGGATGAGTTACCCACCCATGCTGGGTGAGCGGTGGGAGAAACTTCTACTGAGAGAGGGACAATGCAAGCCAAGGGGGCAAAATGTGAGATAAAAACCATGCTTAAGAATAGTGCAGTTAATTTCTTAAATTTATTTTCGTTTTAGAGCTTGGGAAGTCTGTAGGCAGCAGCTGTGACACAATTAAAATACAGATTAATATAAAACCAGTTCCTGGAGTATAATAGTATCTGTGTCCCTCCACTTCCTTAAAATTCCATCTAATAATGACTTGATGAACTTCAGAAACGCACCTAGAGGAACACTACATTCATAAAATTAACATTTCTTCCCTAAAAGGTATATATTACCATTGCATGTAAATCGCTACAAGAAAATAATCTTCCCATTAGAGCCAGCCTATTCAGTGAATCAGGTATTTGGTATTCATTAAATGTAATTACACTTTAATTGGAGTTTAATCTTTTTTTTTAGTTTCAATGCTGTAAGCCAAGCAGCCAAAGAAACAGAGGGATAGGCTCGCTTCCATCTGTTTAATAAGGCGCGGAGGCCCTTGGCTTGTAATAAGGCTCGTGTCTCCTGACTGGGCTGAAATCTTCTAAAATACAAGTTTTTCTCCTGGATAGGGGAGAGCCTGTCAAGAATTCTTCCCCTCTGTAGCTCGTGACTAGACTGTCATGGCTTTCTGTGAATCTGGGTGTTGCCTGTATTAACAAAATCGTAGTTTTCAACCATATACAGTCTTTGCTTTAACTGGGGCTCAGACATGCTCAGAAACCTGTGATCCTAAATGAAATAACATGGTTTGCATTTGAGTTTCCACATCTCTGAGCGACGTAGTTCTACCCACACAAGTTGCTAGTGTAGACCAAGCCTAAATGCCCCAAACTATGCAAGGCGCTTTGCAGACACACACACACCAAGCCTTGACCCTGAAGACACTCATGCATGTGCTGAACTTTAAATATGCAAATAATCCGACTGGAGTCATTGAAACAACTGATATGCTTTAATGTTTGCAGGGTTGGGCCCAGAGTCATTCCCTGCCCCAAAGAGCTTCTGAAAAACCAAACATGGCAGTATTTTAGAATGAAATGGATTTTCTTCAGATTTAATTAAAAAAAAAAAAAAAAAAAAAAAAAAAAAAACTTTAAAAAAAAAAAATATTTTTACTGCCTATGGCTTACCATGTAAAAATAGGGAGTTTTAAACTAATATAAAGCATGGATACATGCTTCTCCAGTCACAGGGAAGGACAAACTAAAACTCTACCCACCTCATCTTACAAGACAGCTTTGTTATTTATCTATTCCTAGCCATTTCTGTTGTGTCATCACCACAGCTTGTGTAGTAAAATCTGGCTGTGTAACGTAGGGCTGCAGCAAAACAGTTACTGTAAAGAATCGCACATTGAAATGGGGAGCGTTTAGGGTATTCCATTATAGCACTGACAGCAGGGTTGGAAAAAATTATATATTGCTCCCCTAAGCAAACGTGCGTTACTTTGAGTTCCAGTATTTCATAGCGTATGTGTAAGAGCTCGCTGCGGAGCGGTTTCTGGGATTGTTCTGTGTTCTTGCTTGCTGCTGGGGCAGTTTTCAGGGCTTCTGTACTGCGGTTGGTAGGACTCGGTATTGCCCAGGGAGGTCACAAGAGTACATTACAGTTTCAGAAAGATGGACAGCAGAGGAGACCTTCTAATCTGTGCAACACTCCTCTGACTCTTCTTGTCTCTTTCTCTTTTGTTTCAGCTGACGGGAATCATTCAAGGCATGGTGGATGGGCAGCCAAATCTCCAGCAAGTGCTTGAGGTGAGCAGGATAACCTTTAGTTCCTGAACTTTGACCTCTGCTTTCCCTTCTCTCCCCCCCCGGGAATCGAACCGCGTAATTTGACTATGATCACGGCTTCATTAGAATAACATTTGCTGTCACGTTGGTGACATGCTGTTGAGAGTATTGAACCATTGATCTGTCGTCCCCAGCTGTTCTTGTCAAGGGTACTGACAGAATGTCCAAACTCTTGCCAGCTGACAGGAGAGAGGAGACCATTCCTACTTGAGCCATCTTAAAGAGCCAAGACCTTGCTTTAGAGCATTGCATGGGGGCTGTTCCCCCCCCCCCCCCCCATTAAATTATTGCTTCTACCTATTTAAATGCGCAATAATACGCACAAAGTATAGAAGAAAAATGCCTCTAAAACCTAATCTGTGGGATGTGCAAATGCAGATAAAGTCCTAATAATGCCATCTGCTTAATGTTGAATCCCAGCAGCATTTAGGATTAATTAGCTTGAAAGTATTTTGCCATCAATAGCTTTTGTTGATAGTCAAATACTGAAGGAAACCTCCTGCAGGAGAGCCCGCTCAGGCTGCTGGTCGCAGTTTGGTGCATTGTCTCTGTCAGGATTTGTGCTGCCGTGTGGCCTAATTGTTCCTAATCGGAATAATTGCAACAATTGCTTATGTAAGGACATAAAATTAAAGCCTTTAACACCCTCTCTGGAGATGGTACTTCATAGGCGCTCACCTCAGGGATTTTAGAAAGGTTACAAGTGCTGTTTCTTGCTGCTTGAGCCCTCTGGTGCTGAGACAGCTGCGGAGGCAGAGCTGCAGCCCCAGCACTGGAAGCTGGGAGTGGGGAAGAGGAGTATCTAGAGCGTCTCATAGGTGAGCCATCCTGCTGCAAGGGGGCTGCTTGAACTGGCCTCGAAAGGAGCCTTTTGTTCCGTCCCCAGCCTAAAAGATCATGGCTGTGACATGGGGCCTGGGGGGAATTCTGTGCTTGGCCAGCACCTGCCATCCAAATCGAATCCCTGAGCACGGTCTGGAGAGAAGTGGTAGGGGTGGGGTGGAGCTAATCAAGTGTTTGAGTGAAAATTCTGGGCCAAGGACAGTGCCAAACACTGCCTGAGTTAAGAGGGGACCCGGAGGAGGTGGCGTTGGGCTTCTGGAGGCGTCTCTTGCCCAGGAGACGCACTTGGAGGCAAGGCATTTAGCTGAAGAATCTGAAACAAAGCCACAGGTTTCCCCTGGGCCAAGACAGGCAGAGCTCATGGAGGGGGAAAACAATGAGGGTTTGGGGGTAAGGTGGGGCAGTCCTACCACTCTGTCTGGACCATGGCAGGGCCCAAGTGCCAAGGGTAAGTGGGAAGGATAAACCCTTTGAACAAAATGAAGTTAGAAGCTAGCTTCGCTGAACCTTGGCACTCCAGTTGAGGGTATGCTAGTCACCTCAGATCTCTCCAGGTCTGGCTGTCTCCCTCCTCACTTCCCTCTGTGCCCCAGCACCAGGTGCAGTCTCACCCCTATTTCTGTGGGTGGAAGTGTGGGCTGCTCTCCATTAAATGCAGGTGCTCAGCTGTGTAAAATCACAAAGCTCACCACACACTCCCTACTGCTTCCACCTCTCAGGGCAGGATCACATGGGCCACCCAACTGTCATGTGACCCTGCTTTAACCAATTGCTTTGGTGACAAAACTTCTCTTTAATTAGAGTGTTGATGTTAAATGTTTGTGGTTGCATGACTGTGCCTTGGTCGGTTGGGTTGTTTGGCTATTGCTGAATGTACAACTGTTACATACACGCAAACATCCCCGTGTGGACTGGAATTATTCTAAGAAAACCAATGGAGTTCCTTGGAAATTACTTGTACAACTTGTAAAACTTCATAGAGAATGAAAACCTTTGGAGGCATCCTATAGAATTCTGTAGCAGGGATCCAATTCTCTATTAAATCCTATGGGATGATCCAAAAAGCCCCAAAACAAACAAACCCCGTAGAGTGAACCCATATAAAATATAATGAGAGTCCTGTAGCACCTTAAAGACGAACACATTTCTGTGGGCATAAGCTTTCGTGGGCTGCAGCCCACTTTGTGCAGCCCACGAAATGTGTTCGTCTTTAAGGTGCTACAGGACTCTTGTTGTTTTTGCTGTACACAGACTAACACAGCTACCCCTCTGGAACTTTTCACCATGTACATATATTTTCTATTGAATTTTACACGACTTTCCCATAACGGTTGGACGTGCCTGATCTGTAGGTTCTGTCTGCCTGTCGTGTCCTATCTCACACCCATACTGTGAGCTCTCGGGACTAAGATCTATCTCCTTAGCTCTCTGTCTGCACAGTGCCCAGCGCAATGGGGCCTTGACTGGGTTCTTGGACGTTTCTGCAATACAAATAATAAATCTGCCTATTCCTAGATTAAAATGAGATTATGCATTTGAATTCACCGGGGGCTTGTTGGTTTTGTAGCCTGGCGGATGCTACCTGTATTTCAAGCATGGGTAAGCAATGCAGTTGTCTGCAGCTGTGTATAGCCACATTCCTTCCACTCTCCTCTGGTCATGGAGAAAGTGTCTGTGAATGGTGGGTTGTCAGGTTGCAGCAGCCAACCTGCAGAGAAGCCTTTATTGCCGTTACTGCCCTTACCCGACTAGAATCTCTTCACATGCCAAAGGCAGGTAGCCACCTCTAGGGGGAGCGTTCTGTTTCAGCAGCTGCACGCATCGTAACGAACTTCACCCCTTGAAACGTTATTGAGAGCGTAAGGAGCAAGGGTGCAGAACACTGACTGGTGTGTGTAGTGCCTGCCATCTGAAGCTCTCAAAGCACTTCACAAGCACGGAATTAATTCCAGCTAGAATAGAAGAGCTATAAGAAGGAAGGAAAAGGTGCCCAACTCTTCAAAAGCAGGGGATGTGTATATTGAGTTTGTAATGGTGGCATGCATGCCTGTGCACCCCAAAAGTATCCTATTCATTGCTATCCAGAATGTAGGGGAAAAATCCCATCCTGGGATGGTTGTCCCTCAAAAATGAGGGTGAATTGAATGAGAATCTCGCATGTGCATCTGTTTTGTTGCTTATTTTCCTTCCATTCTCGTTTCATGGGGGCTCCATGTTGGTCTCTTGATTAATTTCTTGCTTCTTTGAAAAGTCTGCAGAACTTCAGGAAATAAGGACACGGCTCCTCATTGGAGGAAACATTGGAATATAAGGCGTGGTGACAGCTGATTTGGTGAAGGGAGGGGGGAAATGGGGCAGAGGGGAGGAGCTGAGTAATATTTTGGCGTATTGTCCTGTAAACACTGTGTGACTCCTGTTCTTCTATGAGCAGAGCCATTGTAGTGCCTATCTGCCTTTTGGTTGCCTGATGTTTCCTGTTGGAAATCTTCAGAGGTCCGAACGTGCTCTTGTTGAGATGACGTGAGCCAGGAGAAGAGAGAGAGAGGGATGGGGGCTGCCGCTGGATAAGATCACAATTTTCTTCTCTTCTGAAGACGAGCAGCTTATCTGCCTTTAACTGTTGTGGCTCTTCCCTGTCTACGAAGCTCATCTTCTTTCCATGCGTTCCTTTCAGAGGGTCGATGAGTGGATGGCGAAGGAAGGCCTCTTAGATCCCAGCGTCAAGTCGATTTTTGTGACCTGCGGAGACTGGGATTTGAAAGTAATGTGAGTATGGAAAGGGGAGTCGCCCAGGGCTTTGGTGCTGCATGCTTGGGGGATAGGTTTCCTCCTCTCCCGTTGGCTAGCTCTCGCTGGTGCAATGGGATGACGCATGCAACTTCACACACAATCTTATTTGATGGGGCAGGAAAGAGCAAGTGGATTTTTTTTTTTTCTTTTCCCCCCTCTCCCGATTAATTCCCACATCTTAGTTCTGCTGCGGTCTTGGCTCAGTTCAAACCGATACCCACCCTAACAGTGAGTTTCGGTTGACGCTGAAAAACATGCACTTTCTTCTGATTCCGGCAGTATCCCCCCCATCCACCTCCAGCCCAGGCTACTTACAGGTGTTGAGCTGCCCCTTGTCTTCGACCCCCAGGTGATCACTGAGATTCATGCATAATGAGAAGTGATAAGGCAGGGGGAATGTGAGGAAGACAGATCAAGGAGAAAGGCTTTATGCACAGTCACTGGGTAGGGTGGTGACCCTACACCCCTTGAAGGGTTTAAATGGGAGGCGCTTTGGGACTTTTATCCATTATCTCCTCCAAACTGGCAAGGGCAGTGGGGTGTTCCTTCTGGTCACTGACTACTTGATCCATGCCCCTCTCCTGAGTGCACCCATGTGGGTGGCGTCTAGGATAAATACCTTCCCCTTCCTGAAAACGGTTCCATTGGCCACCCTGCCCTGCAGGCAGCCAGCATAACCCAAGGGAATGGAGAGCATTCCAATTTCATGCAGGGAAGGGCTGGGGGTGGAGGCAGAGGGGTATATGTATGTAGGGCGGCCATGGGTGCTGTGTCCCTGAGTCAAGGGATGGCCATTCGCTAGCTTTCGTAGTCCAGGCCTTCTCTGCCTTCGTGCTGTACCAAAAGGGGGTTAGCTGCTGGGCAGTCATCCCAAAGAAGAATAAGAACCAGGGATCTAAGCCTGGCGTGCTCAGATGGGTGTGCTCGGGAACTGCAGTCAGTTACACGCTGACCGGCTGGTGTTGCAGGTGGCCATTTAGGCATGGATGATGTTGCCATTTGCACGCGCGTACGTTTAGTTGAGCCTGTTAGTTAAAAAACAAACGAACAACGCTAACTGCATCTGAAGGAAATGGCCCAAATGTACAGTATGAGCTACGTGGTGTCACAAAGCCCTGAATTCACTGCGACTCCCAGACCTCTCAGTGGCTTTTCATTTGTTTAGGTGCCTGGTAAAGCTGCTGTATTTATCACATCGATAAAGCACAGGCTTGACACCTCCAGCACTGAACCGACATCCACAACTCATTAGTGGTGGTGCTTGGTTGTCAGTTTGCCGTCAGTTTCCTCTGTTGTCAAGGGTGTATAAAATGCACGCAGCCTGGGAGAAGGTTCCATTTCCCAGTGTGGTCTTGGGGTAGCCGCTGCTTGTGCTGTGGTTAGTGAGACCTTGAGAAACAGGGACTGAGGTTGCAGCACGAGCTCTGTGGAGACGAAAAATCATTGCCCGCTTGCCCTTGTGTCCACAGAGAGGTCTTGAGCAGAGCCATGGCAAGACTTTCCCTTACACGTATTGCCCTGACTAGTGGGGATTAATTTCCACTTCATTTTATATTTAAACTTTTACAGGAGACCAGCACAAAGAAGGCTTCAGGGGTATTGGCCAGTCATTTCCGCTCCCTCCTCCCCTCTTAGTTCTTTAGTGCCTTGCTGCTATATTGTCAGACCTTGATCCTGCTGCTTGTGGTGGCAGTAGGGACGGGTGCCCATGTACAAGGCCAGTCCTTCCATCCCTTTCATTGTGCATGTAACCGCTTCTCTCGGTAGCGTGGGCAGCCTAGGTTAGCTTCTGTACTAAATGGGCTGCCTTCTGGGGTTGCTAGTAGGAGCTGTATTTTGAGGAGAGGGGAGCTGTGACCTCTTTATTTTGGGGCTGCTGATTTTTCTTCAAGGCCCACAAAAAGCTGTTCAGCATCCCACAGGTATCCTCTGGCCTTAAGTGTGAAATGCAGCCTTTGCTCTGAGAATGCTACCCCGGCCTCACCCCAGATTACCCGTGGTACCTAGAGGTGGGTGAAGTCCCTGTCTTCCTGGCTAGTGTGCGTCGCACCTGGGACACAGTGTCTTTAGAAACTGCCATCCCGAGGACATGTGCACCCTTCCTCAGGTCTGCCCGGTGCCTGCCCTCAGCTCATTGACATCATTCCCCTAGGTCAATCCATCCCCACATTAAAATGCAGTAGTCTTTGGAAATTGTTCAACTGCAGAACCCTGAACAGAGCGGGGTGAACAGTGACTCCCTCCAGAAGGGATGTGGGAGTTGCTCTGCGGACTGGCCAGCCAGAGGCATTGGGTAGCATGCTGGAGCCCAGATACTTGACTCTCCATTTGTGATTTGTCATTGCCATCCAGTTGGAAAGGAAGACTCCACTCCCGGCCACAGGGGTGCAATGAGTGGTTCAGTTCTCACTTGCCTGTTTTTGAACCATTAACTTCAGAATTTGATCCTTAAGCATCTCCAGGGCAAAGTGGAAAATGCATTTCATGTTTCCAACCTCACGGATACAGGCAGTCTGCCTGCAACCTGTTACTGAATAGCACATCCCTCTGCTCTAGTGCCGATTGGACACAGCCATGTGTAGCGTCACATCTGATTAGCAGCATGCCAGTGAATGGGGCTTGAGTGAGAACTCACTGCCAGCTCGGGCTTGTCTCATTTCCCTTCACTTTTACCCATAGCCTCAAATACCAATTCTCCCTCCTGAACTAATGAAGTTTGCGTGTGTTTAGACACCTTGCCAAATAGGGTTTAGCAAAGCAGAACAGAGCTAGATCTCTTTTTAAACAGGAAAGTCAGAGAGCTGCAACAGGGCCGTATGGACGCAAAGAGGCAGCTTCTCGGATGCGGTATATCCAGGAAATATTCCAAAGGAGAACCCTGTAGTGCCCTGAGAGACGTGCAGCGTGCTCAGGGAAATGCTGCCCAATGTGCCGTTACTTCCAGTATAAAGTATTAATGACTGGCACTGGCACGTCTCCGGTTGGGGAAAAGGTGCTGGCTACTTTTCCAAGTGTCAGTGGAGTGAAGAGCTAGATGCTCGAGTGCACTGCAGAGAGAATTTGGCAGCATTAACTGGTACTAAAGTCCTCTTGCATTCCAGGGGAACACCAGTAAAACTAGGTCAGATGCATCTGGAAGAACACGCTCCGCACTGCACGGTGAAGGTGCGTGTGTCTGAGGCTATTCCTGCCATTTTCAGGCTGTCGGCATGTTGGGGGGAAATAGTAAAACGCCTCCGTTTGGTGCAAAACCCTTTAATCACTCACCTTCCTCTCGGGTCCCTGATCCTGAATCGCCGCAAAGTGCTTCTTGTGCCCCCCTGCCTAAGGATCACTTCAACTCTCCACTGGATTGTAGTCCCCTCCCGGGTGAAGTGTGGCAGCTATTTTGAGCTAGCAGACCTGCAAATGAGGGAGCAGGAACTTATTGTAGGAGGTGAAGTGAAGAATAATTGTTATTAAAACTATAAGGGGAATATGTGACATATGGAACTTGACCAGGATACCAGAACTAACCCCACTCAGTCTTGTGAAAATCAGGTCTCCAATAACCACGGAGGGGCAGGTCCTTTTCATCTCTCTCAGGACCTCCGGTAGCGTAGTACCCCCTAACAATATGGCTGTCTCCTTCAGGAGAAGACTGCCTCCTACTGAGTCATTAACACTATTTCTCACAGCATCTCTTCCTTGCTTATGAAATCCGCAGAGGTCCTAGCTGGAGGTTGGCCTGGTTTCCAGCCCTGGTACTCCTTTTATCAGGCTTCCTGTTTGAATAATAATTTCCACTTCTGTAGCACCTTTCATCTGAGATTCTCAAGCGCAAACACGTTGAGACCATCTCTGCCCAACAGGGGCAAGCTCCAGCCTTTTCACCCAACTCTCTCCTGCTGTGTGTGCCACGTTCTTACTTCCCATTAATGGTTGTTCAGTCATGCTCGGTGGGAATGTCCAATGCTGACTGCAGTGCTGCCCCAGAGAGGAATCGTTAGGGCTTCACACCTTGTTGGACTGGAGGAGACCTGAGGCGTTACTGGGTTTGGACTATCCGGTCTATCTTGGGTATTTCCAGGGTCCCGTCACTAGGGTCAGAGGATGATTGGGGGGGAGGTGGGGGGCGGTGCCAAGGAAAATGGATGCCCAGAGACTGGTTCTCCTCAATTGGAACTGTAACACCAGTTGTGCACTGCATTCCTCCCTGCCAGAGGCTACGGGTACTGCGGGGTGGTGGGCAAGCAAACAGGCTGAATAGTGGAAGGATCGGTAAACAAGTCAGGTAGAAAAGCCAGAGGTAGGCTGTGGATAGCCTGCCAAGCCCAGTGTTGAGGCTGGATGCAGGGGGGATTCCTGTGTATCATGGCAGCAGCCTGTGAATGTGATGTCTAGTGAAATCGGTCTGTGGCAGGGGAGCTGGAAGCCCTGGTGCTTGAGGCTTTGACCCCTGGGATTGGCTTGGAAGCTCCCAGGTAGCATGGATCATTTGGCTCCAGATTTCATTTTTCCTGGGGAGTGGCGCTGGCTTGGAATGCCGTAGACCGCAGGTGATTTCTGTTCCGTCCGCCTCAGACAGCCAGTAATGTGAATCACAAGAACCTAGATGACGGGGAAGCTCCAGCAGCTTCAGAGCTGGGTTGTAGAAGGTTCTGCAGAGCTGATAAGCATGCTCGGCCCTGCCACAGCCGCCTGTGACGGGCTGTAAAGCATCCGCCTGCGTGGTGAAAGAGGAGAGGCTCCCTGTCTTTCCGAGGCGGGTTAGATCTCTAGCAGAGACAGACTGCCAGGTTTGAACGGGGGGCTTGAAAATGAGAAGCTGATCCTGTCTTTGTATGTGGATCGACTGGCGTTCGGCACTGCTGATGAGCCAGGCTGGAGAGAGAGAGAGAGATGGCTGTTCTCCTCCCACCGCTCCCTTTGCCTCTTGTTAAGATGCAATTTCTGTAATGAGGAAAACCTCTTGAGTGGGAACATCACCTTTCTGAAGGCTTGTCCTGACAAGGCAGTTCAAGCCGACAGTCACACATCAGCTCCAGCAAATACAAGTCACTCATTATAAAACCTCTCCCCCACCCCCCTCCAAAGAATCCCCGTCCCCAGACAAGGAAATGAATCATGCTCCTGCTCTTGAATACATCATGACAGTAGGGGCTCTAATGAGAGAGGGCCATTCATTCTGGGTGTAAAGTTCCCTGTGTCGACACCGAAATGTTATTAATTAAAGACGAGCTACCTGAAGCAAAAGATGAAAGGGGCACCAGACCTGCCAAGCGAGAACATGTGAGTGAGGATGCCGCCTCGTTAGGCACATGGGTCCTCAGGCCTGTGCGTGCTCCACAAGAGAATTCCTTTAGCCCACTGCAAGGAGTGACTTTCAGAGTTGGAAAGCTGCAGGGCCATGCTCAGACCTGATGTAAAGCAGGCTCAGTGTCTGACCCAGGTTCAGCATCGTTGCACCTGAGATGTAACTTGCACCAGTGATTAAGTGGTACAACATAGTCTGAGGTAGCATTTCATGACAAGTGTCATGTACGTCTTGAGGGGCCACGAGGGGTGAGCAGCTTATGGGGGCGTGTGATTTCAGTGGAAATAGCAAATGCTTGACAGTGAGCTCTTGTTCTACAAGTGCTTTGGGGCGTGTTTGCGCGTAGCAGGTTTTCCCCTCTTTTAAAGCGCTGTCTGCATACAGTGACCCCATCACTTTCCACATCTTCATGGGTTTATCCTTTACCTCCCCTCTGACCCACAGAAGTATTATCCCCCTTTCATAATTAGGGAAGTGAGAGAGAATGAGATGAAGTGCCATGCCCAGGGTCATTTGCACAGTCTGTGGCACAGCTGGGAACTGAACCCAGCTCTCCGGAGTCCCAGTCCAGTGCGTTAACCACAAGACCATCCATCTAACCCTGTTCCCGGTTACAGCATTACATAAAAATAACCAGCACCATCAGACACATGAATGTACGGGGGAGATCATTGGCAGAGGTGTTGCGAACTGTATATACCCCAGAGCAAAGATGCTCATGTAATGCTGTCTGTGGCAGATCGAAGGGAGCGAATTAATTTCTTCACAGAAAACTACTTGCTCAGAAGTTTTTTTATTTTGTTAAGTAAGTGGTATAAGGCAAGTGCTCTCTTTCTGCATTGGTGATAAAACATAGTGAAGTAGCTTGAAATGTTTATAGCCCTTGGTGCACTTCTTAGGATGCGCATTAGTGAATTCTTCGCAGTGAATTATACCATGGTTTTGTGTTACTGTTTTAATTCTTCTTTTGCAAGTTATGCTGGCAAGTCAGCTGCACCACCCTGGTCAGAACGAAGGAGGCCACCTCAGCGGGCTCAAGGAAGGCTTGTGCTCTTTCAAATCTGGGACCTCACTGGTTCGGTGGGCTGGCACTTCCCAGCCTGTTACCTGTAGAGGCTTGGTTTAAAATCCAGGTTTGGTCATGAGTGAAAGTGAATTGGTGGCGTGAGTGTTATCCCTTGTGGGTGTTCTGCATCACAGTAAGCACGATGGGATGGGCAGTCTCTGCTTGAGGCATGGTATTGCAGGCCACAGTTGAGGTGCATTGACAGGACTGTACATGGGGATGCATGCAGGAAGCCACCTTGCTTTCTCTGACTCTACCCATGCTTTGTCAGCTCAGAAGGGGCCTGGATCTGGGGTAGCTTGGGGTATGGCAGGCCAGGGGCGAGGTGCAACAGAGCTGTGTGCTGGGAGTCCAGGACTGGAACAGCTGTGGGGGTGAGGGGACCTGCGGGTTGGGAATAGAGTATCATCAGCAGAGGTTGAGGTGCGTTGGCAGAGCTAAGCAGGAAAAGCTTGTAAAGGCGTCTCTCCACATGCTCGGTTCTAGCAATTGCGGTGAGTCCCTCACTTTTAATTCACCGGGGCACTGACTAAATTCACTTATCCGAACACCACAGACCTGCTGCTTTTTAAAATCAAAATGAACTGAAATCACTTTTGTAAAATAAGTTCTGTATTTTTCCTTTTAAGGCTTTTTTCCATATTGATTTCAGATGTCAGGCATTCTTGGCTCTCGTTATCCCTTCGCAGTGACTGCCTCTGGTGGTCCTGTTCTGTTCTGGGTTCTGTTTGCGATCTGATGGTTACCTGAGGAGTCCTGTGATGAAGGGCCTGGTTTCTCTGAGATGTGTAACTTTTCCTGAATTCCTTTTGGGGAGAGGCTTGTAACTAAACCGTGTCAGTAGGAATCACCCTGCCAAGGACTGTAAACGTCAGCGTTGCTAATTGTCAGCACGCACAGGGGAAGAGGCCTGTTCCTGCCATCGAAGTAGTTGGAGAGGTGCTAGCTGAAATGAGCTTTGACACAAATCAAACTCGAGAGGGTGCGGCTTCTGCTGTTTGGAATCAGGACCATAGAATAAGGAGCCAGAAAAAGTGGATATGATATTGCAGGCAATAGAGAAGATCGGGAGAGATGGTTTAACATGGGGAGGGGTGAGAACATCTGGGAATGAAGTGGAGAAGAACCGCTCACCAAGGGGTGCGGTGGAATCTGCACCGTGAGGTTTTCTTTGTTGATACTGGAGACCTTCCTGAGAGAGATGCTCTAGTTCAACCACTAGTTACTGGGCTCAATAGCATTTGCTTGTTTAATAAGGAAGAATAATTCCCTTCACTGCAGGAATAGCTGGCTTCCCGAAGGCTCAACTGGGAATGGCTTTCCCATGGTTTCTCTGGAATCTTTGGGAGCCTCCAGAATAGCTCTCCCATTTCATCTTTTCCACTTGAAGCTTGGGGTTGTTGAGGTCTAATGTAACTTACTTTCAAGCAAGCGTGTGCATTGCATTTTATCCTTGTCTCCACTGCTGTTGAGGGCCATTTCTCCACGTGGGTTCACCACTCTCAAGTCTTTTTCCTCTTCAAGCTCCTCAGTGGTGAAGACCTATTGGGTCACCTTGAGACCATCTCAGTGTTTTCCTTACAGTGCCTTCCCAAGTGCTTTGCCCAGCGGTCTTCTGCCATTTCCTGAAGAACGGGGGTGTGGGTGTAATTCAGGGAATCACGGGGTCCCAGCCACAAAGGAAACAGGAGCTGACATCTAGCCTTCCTAGTCACTAACTTGATCCATTCCAACCGCTAGTACCTATTCCACGTCTTTGGTCATAGTATCTGCCTCTTGCTGTGCTGAGCCGAGCTCTGCAAAGACAGTCCCTATATTCTGGGATCATCCGGGATAGACTTCAAAGGGTAGATGGCGACACACAGAGCAAACGGAGGAAAGAGAAGTGAAGCAGGAGAAGACGGATGGGGAGAGGGAAATGGAACAGCAGCGGGAAGCATCAGTGTGGGGAAAGCTCACGCTGCACTGTGCTGAGTTCTAGCTAGCATTATCAGCCTCTCTTTGGACACTACAGTTCCTCTGACCTTTGGCTTTCTCCTCCCCTCTCTTCACAGCTACCTCGTTGTGGGGTGCTTTTTTCCTTCCCTTCTCCATATTCCCCCCCGGTAACCTCCACCTTGGCTTCATTGACTCTTCTGTCTGCACCTTGGACCACTGAATCCTCCGAGACAGTGTTGAGGTTGGTCCATAAATTGGCCAACAGGAGGTACTTATGCAACGGATGAATATGACTTCCCCTTCTCCTCTGAGGTCACGTACATCCCGCACAACCCATTCTACATGCTGGGGGGCTAGGGTGAGGTTGCCACGGCCTCTTCTCTGTCAGAGCTTGCTGCACTCCCAGCTCTGAAGAGAGCTGTTACATTTTATGGACCATTTAGCTTCCCAGTGGTGATCCTAATTCTTCACAGCATATATGTGCCATTTCTGGGTTATTAAAAAGCCCCCTGAAAGGGAGCTGCCCTCTGAGCTAGTGCTCTTCCATGCAGTTAATTATGGGTGGGTTTTGCTTATATCATGAGGTTTAATATCCTCCAAACTCTCTGTGCTAGGAGGATGAATTAATACCCATCTCTCCTTGCAGCTTCAGAGAATGACCCTTGTGCTTTGTCTGTGAGCAGCGTGGGAGGAAGACTCTTCCTATCTGGTGTAATACAAACCTTGAATTGCTCAAAAGCAAATCCACTAGCTTTCTGTGTGGAGATCAAGGGAGCTAGAAAGACTAGCTGGCCAGGTGCCCCTCTGATCTGGCTATGCTTCTATTGTGGGACACATCAAGGTGCCAAAATAGCTTCCATTTCTTAGGGGCCCGGGCAAGCTCCACGGTTACTGAGAAAGGGTGATTGCCTCTGACTGACAAGTTAGCCAGGGGAAGGATCACAACCGCTACACAGCAGGTGGAAGATGGATGGATGGATGAAGGCGGTTAAGGGAGGTTCTCAGCATGTCAGTGTCATGTGAGCCTGGTAACGGGAAACAAATCATTAGGCCGTATATTTCAGGTGTGGGGAAGCTGCTACGGTCCCCTGGCGTTGTGAAATGCCAAGTGAAATGTTATCACCGCCTGGCACGCAGCAGTGTGGTATAGTCAGTGAGGCAGGCTAAGGGAAATGTAGAACACTTGGTTGGTGTGTAGATTAGCGCATGCGCGCTCTCTGTGATTGCGTAGGATTTCTTCACAGGGTCACTCTGCCTGCAGCGAGCAATCCAACAGCAAGGCCCCATTCAAAGAAATCCGAGCTTAAAAGGCGACAGCTACCTCATCGATGGCCAAAACTCCCGGTGGTAGCTGTGGGCCTGAAGCAAATTAATGTTTAAGGAGATCTCACCATGTCAGGGTTAGGGTGGGTTTGTGGCTTTGGCTAAGGTGGCAGCTGGGCGGGGTTACTGATTGATTCCCCTTGCTGTGGCCAGGGTGTGAGGAGACACGTCGGAGGTATTCCCTTAGAACCCGGTCAGGGCTCTGGTGGTAGAACCCAGAAGAGCAGAGAGAGTCTCCGGGTGCCTGACAGTCCCTTTTCTCTGCTGATTCTCTCTCGCAGGCAGCCTTGGGCAGCCTGGCTCTTTGTTAAGAGAGTGACGGCGCTGTGACACTGTGAAAATAATTACTAACAAATCACGGTGGTGACTGCAAACAGCTCGCTGTCTTCAGAGGCATGTCAGGAAGCATTAGAGCAGGACTGCCGGAGCTGCTCAGCGCCTGGGTGCTTGTCTCAAGGCCAGGCTCGGGAGGGAGTTCTCAGACCTTCTCCGCCCACCATCCCTTCTCTCTCCTGCTCTTTCTGTCCATCTCGTCTCCCCTTGTCTCTTTCTTGCCTTCCGGTGATTAAGGCTGCTAATTGTGCAGTCAGCTTGGGAACGGAAAGGCTGGTAAAACCCGGCTTGCGAGTTCAGGGGCTGTACGTGGTGCAACGGGAAGCTGCCAGGGAGACACACGGGCTGAGGTGTGCTAACGCCATTGAGCTTTGCTCCCGGCTGCTGTCTTAGGCCTAGGATACAGACGCCACGTGATAACGTATGGAGAGGCAGGGCTGCCTCTGCTGGGGCTGTGCCTGTCTTCCCTCCAACAGCTACATCTCTTCCTCCCCCCCACTCCTTTGATGCTCCTAACAACACTGGTAACTGCCCGGGTGGCAATGACACGTACTGCCTATGCATGGCCAGGAATTTGCGTGACCCTTTTACGGCCCTGTAACTGAACCAGGTCCCTGCCCGGGTGAGCTTACAGGTCCCATGCCTGCGGTGGTGTCTGTGTGTGATTGACTGGGGAGGCTTGGCAATGTGCCGTGGTGACTCCAGGAATGAAAGGGTCGTGTGTGACTTCTGCTGTGCTATCCCATGGGGATGCAGAGCGTACAGGGTGAGAGCTGGGAGCAGAGGCGGAGGGTTAGCGGGGGAAGAAGAGCTAAAGCAAGTGAGAGGTTAGGAAGGGGGGATGTAGAAAACCCGGATTTGGGGCTGGTTTCTGGCTCTGTGGTCCCGTGGGGGCTAGGATTGCCGCAGAGACTTTGTACTGCTCCCCAGTGACCCTTCCAGATCAGTCTGACATGACTGGAAAGGTGGGCAACAGAGAAAAGGCAGCGCCCTGGTGGCCCCCCCATGGAAAGAGGGCAGGAGAGTAAGAGACGTCTCTGAAGGCAGCAAGGAGAGTGTTCGGCAGGAGAGGGCAGAGGCTGAGAATGGAGAGAATCTCTCAGACGCTACGGTGATCGGTGACTTATCTGCAGAGCCGGGTGAGGGGGATCGGTACGGAGGCCGGTAGGCTTAACCACCATGGGCCCATCTCAGGGTGGGGGGTGGATGAAGCCAGGCTGGTGGGGCTTCTGGAGGGCTTTGGAGGAGAGGAAGCGGCATTGTTGACAGAAGAGTCCCCTTGAACTGGGAGGTGGAGGACAGCTCTACACTCCGAACTTTTGCTGGCCTAGCTATGTCAGTCCAGGGTGTGCAGAGATGTGAAATGTGCCTAGTGTAGACACAGTTATACTTGTAAAACTGCACTTCTGTCAATGTAATTCGTTTCGCTTGTGTGTGTGGGAGTAGCGCTGAAATAAACTATACCACCAAAAGCGCAGTTTTGCTGGTATAAGCTGCTTCCACGCTAGGGCAAATTCGCCGCTGTCCGATCAACGTATCTGGATCGCCTGAGTGGTCAGTGAAGACCGGCTCAGTGGATCCAGAAATCGACGTACTAAGACCACCTTCTCAAGTGGCGTAGCGCTGCATTGACAGGAACGCGGTTCCCGTCGGCGCAGTGCAGTGAAGCTGGCGCGCAGAACAGAAGCACAGAAGTCGACAGGAGTTACGCAAGTTTTTTGCCTAGTTTGCGTAACTCCAGTCGACTGCCGCCAAATCTCCGAGGTAAGTCAAGACAAGCCCTAGCAGTGCTTTACTGGTAAGGCATACTGGTGTGTAGCACACCCAGTGTAGATCTGGCCACAGGGAGGGCCGTGAGAGTTGCTGTTAAGAGACGGGAATGCAGCCTCTCTGTGTGTCCCACCCAGTAGCACAGGAGACCCAGGCAGCCTGTGGCATGAACACTTGGCCTGTCTTTGAAGAAGAGTGAGGGCCCACAAAAGCCTTCCTGTTGCCCAAATGGATAGCTTTCCTCCTCTGGCTCCTCCTTATCCCCTAGCCTCAGTGGCACTTATGCTCTGGTTGAAGAGCTGTTTGCACCAACAAGTGATTCTGGGCTAATAACTAATGCACTAGCAGGTGCCTAGTGAAAGGGAAAGCAGGGCATGCTCTTAGGTCCCTGGTCTCTTGGCTGCAGTAGCTTGTTCCAGCAAGCAGCCGTTTCCCCATTCTCACTCCTTTCTGACTGTCAAATCTGTAAATAATGTTGCTGGCGTGTCTAACTAGATGCAGAATGTGATGGTGGAGGGGGAAGCCTCGCTCACCAACTCATACAATATTTATACAGGGGCTGGGAGTCAGCTGCGGTGACCTCAGGGGTCGCACAGTTAAACAGCTTCTGCACCCCGGTGCATTCTAATTGCTGCACTTGTCCTTTGCTCTGGAGAATTTGCCTGCTCTGTGTCTGGTGAAGCACGTGCTGATGGCAGCCTGTTCCAGAGGTGGGGGAGCATTCTCTCTCTGCAATGAAAGCCAAATTTGTTTTTGCTCACGCAGATCTAAATTGGGGCTTAGCGCTTTCATGGAAAATCAGATTCAGACCCTGTTATCCGGGGTGCCCGGCTTCTCAGAACGCTGCAGGCGTGAGAGAATCCTGGTGTGGTAACCGGGCTGAGAGCTTGCTTTAGGTATCATGTTCTGCCTTGCCTGGCTGTGAGTGGTTCTCTGGTTTTGTGCCTTCACATAGGAGAGGGTTTCCTTCTTCCACTGGATTTTTCTTTCCCTGATGATGTTTCTGCAGCTGACTTCAGGGAGGGGGCACAGAAGTTGGTTTGGGGGAGGGGGGGAAGGGGAAGTGTGGGATGGCTGCAGAGATGAGCTTGCTGTGCGTTTTGCTGCTGGAGAGACGAGGGCCATGCCAGAGGAGGGTCTTTGTCTCTTGGGTTCAGACTGCAGGGCTGTGCTGCGCTGCAAATGGATGCGAAAGAGGAAGCTCTTCTGCATGTGTTGCTGTGAGGAGGGGAGGGCAGGTGCGCGCAAGGCAGGGAAACTCTGTGTTTAAGGGACAGACGTTTCCCCAGCCCTTCAGTGCGCTGCTGGGAGTCTGTTGAGTAGTCCAGTGATGAGTGGTGGTCCCCAGTGATGCTCTCTCTAGAGGGGAGATTCTTTCCAATGGAAATTGAGATCCACAGGCTGAGCAGCATGCGGAAGCCCGGAGAGAGTGTGCAGTCCACCTGCCTTAATTGGAAGAGCTGTCATGAATTTTCTGATGTCGCTTTCCTGTAGGGTTTCTGGTGCGCATGGGGGACTCAGTGTTAAGTGTCTGCCGAGGGAGAGCTGTAAAATTTCAGGATGCACCAGCCCCAGGCCCACATGCAGCTGGGCTGCAGAGCTGCGTTTCCTATCATCAGAAATGTGAAGCCCTGCAGGAAATTCCACCGGTCCAGGGACCCAGCTGGCTGCCCACGTTCCTTAACCTGCCTCGTTGAGTTTAGAGGCTCCCTTCGTGGCCGGGAGCTGACTGCTCTGAGATTGGGGACTAATGACACTTACATTATATCTTTAGTTCCACCATCAAAATTGGGCCCAGTTGTGCTAAACTCACTGTGAGTCCCTGCCCCAAAGAGATCACAGTCTAAATAGCCAGGGCGGGCAAAGGGTGGGTGGGAGGAAGAAGGGAAGGGACTTGCTGACACTCACACAGAAGGTGCCCCCCATGTACCTTTGTTCAGAGATTTCCAGTAGCGGTACCTGTTTGGCCTGGGTATGTACTGCAGGCGTCCATGTGCCCATCCGGGAGGATCTCTCGAGCTGCATGGGTGAACTGCCCGTGGTTCCTTCTCCGCTGCCCTTCGACCTGGGACCCAGCATCAAGTGTGCCCGCTTTCCCTGCCTTGTAGCGTTAGCTTAGTTTGTTCTGCTGTGAGTTGCTTTTCCTGTTCTCCACCATCCTAGGCTAGCTGTTGGGATTAAGGAGGCCAGGTCTCACTCTGAGTTCTCTCAAGGGTCACTTGGCTGCTACCGCAGTCTTTCATTTTGTCTGTAGAAAGTTTTTGTTTTTTGCTCACCGCACGATGTTAAGATTCCTCAGGGGTCAGGTGAATCCTTTCCCACAGCCCCACCTGGGATTCGAACTTTGTCCTTAATTGTTTTATGAAACACCCCTCTGAGCCACTGGCTGCATGTTGTTTACTTCACCTGTCCATGAAAATCGCTTTCTTGGTGGCCATCGCTTCTGCCGGGAGAGTTGCAGAACTGGGGGCTTTAATGGCAGAGCCTCCATTTATCATGTTTTTCAAGGAAATTTTTCATTATAACCACATCCAAAGTTTCTACCTAAAGTGTTTTCTAAATTTCGTATTAACCAAGTCACTCCGCTCCCAGATTTTTTCCTGAAGCCACATCAGACTAGAGGGGACGCTGCCTTCCATGCATGTCTGGACAGAACCAACCCATTTAGAAAGCCTCCCAGACTGTTTGAATTGTGGACAGATCCAAAAGCTCCACAATCTCCACCCAAAGAGTCTCAAGGTGGATTTTTGAGTGTTCTGGCTCATATTATGGGTCTGTCAATCCCAGCCTCCTCCTAAGTTGCTAGCCAATTCTGCAAGGCCTTGGTCTACCTCTGTGGCATTCCTCAAAGATTGTCTAGGTGTTGAAATTTTTAAAGCTGGACTTCAGTACAAAATTTCCCCAAACCCCTGGTGCTTTGGTTCATGCCTCTAGGTCAGATGCTGCCAATGGCAATGCAGTTCTGCTGTCAGTTTTAGACATGGCTCTGAAGCTCCCTCTGTCTGTGGGGATGCTGCTCCGGAATCACCTGAAGTGGAGCAACCAAGGTATGCTTCCTGTCCTCCTTCCCTCGGCTTCAGAGTTTTCTCTCACTAGACTTGGTGGTAGAGAAGGAGCTGCGGGCTTTTATGTGTCCATGATAGGAGACTTGGGGGTTCCTGGGGCGCATGTGTGGGCTGAACTGGCATGCACCTTTGTTCAGAGATTTTCGGTAGCACCCCTGGGGAGACACATCTTGAAGAACTCCAGTTACTGCACGAGTAACTTCTCCTTTGAAACCCCTGGACATTCCTTCATCGATTTGGAAAGGTGCAGAGCCTCTGCTGGACCCTGGAGCAGGAAGCCAGACCCAAATCCTGGTCTCTGCATGGTAATGATATTGGTAAATTAAAACACAAAGCCTCAGTCTGATCTTGCTTCCACCAATAACTCATTGACTTCAAGTAGAGTTACTCCTGATTTATCCCAGTGTAGAGGGAAGCAGAATTAGGCCCGACAAGGAGAGCTATGAATCTCCTTAAGAGAAGCTGTTGAGCGTTAGCACCTAGATTTATTGTAGCGTCACGTGAATGCAATTGTTGATGAGCATTCTCCTCTGGGAGTCTGAATGCCCGCCGTATTACAGCCCTGCTTTTAATTTTGAGATTGCGTCTTGCCTAGACTCCAGAGAGGGCCAATCCCACCAAAGGGCCGGCCCCTGCTGAGTGCCGTCAGCTCTCATTAGATTGAACGGCAGTTGAGGGTACCCTGAGCTTTTCGGGACTAAGCCTGAAGCTAATGAGTTGAATGGTGACTCGTCGAGCCCGGTGCATTGTGGTGGAGTAGCTGAATTGTTTGTCTTGGGTATGAACCACACTCCTCGTCAGCTCCTGGAGCTGTGACTGCCGTATTCGTTTGCCTGGCAGCTCCGGTTTGAGCGTCAGGTTCCTGCCACGCTCCTTTGTCCCAAGCAAAGCTTGAGGAGGCATGGAGAAGACAAGGATATTGCCATACGGATGAAGGATGGCAAATGCCTGTTGAACTCTTTGCTGCATGCAGGATGGCTCCCTGAAGGGTATATTCTAGTGCCGTGGTTCTCAAGCTATTTCCCATTGTGGGTCGCACATGCAGCTCTCTGTGTCATGTGTGCCACATCCACACAATACACACACTACCTGTGTGACCCTGAGAATGCCACATGAGCTGCAGCTGTGTGCTGACTGGGCCGCAAGTGGCCCACGGCGTGCAGGTTGAGAACCGCTGGGCTGGTCTTTAAGAGCGCCAAGGAATGGGAATTGCAGCGCTCCTCTTCGGCCTTTCTGGCAGAAATGTACCTTGCACATGCAGAAAGATTGCTTCCCAAACATGCTGCGGAGAGGAAAGGACTGTTCCCAACGTGAAGGCACTAGAATAATTGCTTCGGTCTGGGCTTGTTGGCCTCATTACACTAATTCAGTTAAAGATTAAGGGAAAACAATAACACACTCCAGTGAGTGGGCTTGTGTGGGAATAGCTTCCCTTCTCAGGCGCTTGGCTTGCGATCTTGTGCATCACCACACCTCCCAGGGCCCTGCAGTCACACTGGTGTCTCCGCACGCCTTGTTGTGTGCTCTGCCTTGCATGTTGCATCCTGTCTCTTATTACCAATGGAGCATGGATGCCTTTTAGCTGCTGGTCAGCCCTCATTAATATCTGGAGGTGACAGGTTGACATTTGTATGGAAGACTTTCAGTGACCTTTGTGTTGTGCATGTGGTACCCAGCTCTGGCTCCTTTATCCTGCTGGTTCCTGGGAATGCATCCCATCTCTTTTCAGAGGGGCAAATCACTCTTTAACCGCTTCCCGGCTGCCAGCAACATACGTGACTGCCGAGCCGTTCCCTGTAGAACATCCAGTCAAGTGAATGGAATGCCCGGCTGTCTTGGCGTGCGACTGTCTGTCTGTCGGGGGGGAACGGGGTGTCACTGCTACACCGGTGTGGCAGGGTGTGCTGATCTAATGCTCGCTCAGAAGATGCGGGAAGCTGAGCGGGGTGAAGCTTTAGTGCCGGGGCTGATGGCAGGGAGGATGGCTGGCTGGGGATGATGGGGGGATGTAAAGGAATTCTTTAGAGACGAAGACGCTGCTGCTAGACTATTAAGCCTGGTATTTCAGGCTGAGTGTGGCCCCGCTCATGCACACCCTCTCTAGGAACTCGGATACCACGGCGATGGGTAAAAAAGCCTGGGTCACCCCTCGAGCGATCCTACCTGGTGCTCTCTGTCCGAGAGTTCTCCACCCTGGTCAGTAGCAGCGTGCTGTCCTGGGACCCTGGATTCTGCCGTCCCATCCAGGCTCAAGGACCACAGCTGCCAGCTCAGCAATGACATTTATTAATAGCAGAGCTTTGAAAAAGACAGCAAGGAGCCTCGGCAGCGGGAGCATGTGGCTCGGCCTCCTCCTCTCCTCAGCCCATCCGAGGCACGGCTGCGGGTGTTGAAATTCATTAGTGTTCCCTGACAGCCGACAGAGGCTCGCGCTGTCTGTTCCCACTTCCTTGCTCTCGTGTCCCTGCTTCGTGCACACTGATATTTAAAGCTGATGTGCCGCTCACAGGCTGTTTGCACTGACAAGCTCAGGGGCGGTGGAGAGAACTGCGATGGTGGAAGGCAGGCATGGGGCGGGCGAAGGCGCTTGTCTCGGGGTTGGTATGAAAACGGAGTGCTCTTTTGACCCTGGCAAGCGTACTGTCTTTCTCCAGCTGCTGCTTGTAAATTTTAGCTGCAGCTGCCTCTTGGGCTGTTGGGAGGGCAGATGCGAACGGGTTCTCCTTTGCACTGGGCATCAGGGTGGGAACCAGACGCTAGCGTAGCACGAAGCGCTGTTCTCCAGCAGGAACCAGTAAAGCAAAGGAACATCCAGGCCTGGCGGGGGAACCCCATCTTTCTGATCACTGTCCCCATCCCTCCTCTCTCAGAAGTCTTGTGAGTGGGATGGCAGCGGAGTCCAGCGTCTATGAATTGAACCAAGCTGCAAGTATCTTCTCTCTGGCTTTGTTTTGAATGGGTGGTGACTGAGCGGGGCAGGGCCTGGCTCCCCGGCTGTGCTCTGTCTGGAAACAAGGCTCAGAGCTGGGTAACTGCTCCTGTCGTTACTCATCGGAACCTCACGGGAAGGAACACAAATGGGCAACTTGTCCTCGTCTGCCCCTGCCTCTGTTCTGTTCCCAAGTGGTGCCTGTGGGGAGGGAGCTCCAGCTCTGCCCTTCGTAGCGAGCTTTGCATGTGGTTAATTTGCTCAGGTTTGTATCTGGGCTTTGCCAGGCCACCGCTGGCCCTGTGTACCTCACCAATCTGCAGGTGGGGCAGGAGGCCGAGGGCAGTGGCTAGATCCCTTGGGAGCCCTTCTACGGGAATTGAGAACCTGTGCTTTAGACGCAGTCCAGCGAGTGTGCAAATGGAAAAGGGGGCTTTGCGTGCCAGGCAAGTCATAGCTAGCCAGAAATAAACAAACCCGCCTCGGCTTTACAACTGTCAGTAAAATCCTCCTCGGCCAGTTTTGTGATAGAAAACGGTGGCCCATTGCAGAGACCTGGTGGAGGTGACGTGCATGATAGAAACACTTGCTACCTGGATGGGTGTGGGCATGAAAGTATGTCATGAATGTTTGGAAGAACTTGACACATTGCGTTTTAGGTCCTGAACTAAATTCTTTTTGTCGTTCAATTGCATACAGTGCTTTTCTCCACTTCCTGACTTGTCATGTTGTGTGTGTAGTTATCAACAACTGCAGTGTCCCTCCTGAGAGGAGGGTGTTTTTCAGTGAAGGGTGATTGTTGTGTACCAAAAATGGAGAAGAATATTGTATCTGTTGACTCGGCAGAGGGAATTTAGTTCAGGGCACAGTTACCCAAGTATCACAGCCCTGAGAGGTCATAACTTCTGCCTCTACACCTAGCGTTGACTTTCACAGCTCCAGTTGTCTCAGAGGATTTTTTTTCCTGGCTTCGTTGATGTATGTTGTGTCACTGGCCAGGGATACTCTATCTGTGCTGAAAGGCAGCCATGTGTTTGTTGTCCCTGAACAGCTGAGCGTGAAGTCACCAGGACTGTCCTCAGAAGTCAGGCAGGAGGGGACAACTTTCCTTTGTAGACCAGAGCTAATTAATATGGGCACACTGACTTGGAAAGTTGTTTTTTAAACTGATTTAATTAAAACCAGTGTGCATACTCTTCCAAGGGGGGCTTATTTTGGTTTAGTTTAAATCTGTTTCCAGTCAATTTAAGATAAACCAGAACAAGATGGATTAAAATGGATGAACTTTTTGAAAAAAAATAGGATTTTTCTTATTTTGTTTGTTATAATAAACTTTTCTTTTAAAATGACATCTGAATTTACTGCAAAATGTGTTAAGGCCTAAACTTCTCTCAAAACATTTAAATAAAAAAATAAATTTGCTGAATCCTTGCATGGCTATCAAAATCTTTGTTAAAAGCTGCTTTTCCATATAAAGCAAGAATTGGGAAAAAGTCTAAATTTTGAGGTCAAGCTTTATAAGTGTGGAACAATAGTAATAAATAAGCAATAGACCATTCACCATTTTCTAACATACTAAAATGTACAATTAATAAGAGTCTGAAAATATTAAGCTATTATAGTTGCTTAAATAAATGTATGTAGTTATAGTGTACCTCCAAGGTCGCAAAAAGAAATGCCAAATCTAGTATAAAGGCTGTATTTAATTGCAAATCAACATGTTTTTACTGCTGTATCAACCAGTGAGAGTGCACCTTTCTTTAGAAAATAACTGAAGTACAGATGGAAAAGTTGAAAAAAAGGATTTAAATTGAGGCTTTTTACTTGGTGATTTAAATCATGATTTAAATTGTCTTGATTTGAATCAATCCACCCTGAACCAAAATAAAGCCACTATCAAATGTGGCAGTACTTCTCTTCACAGGGGTTTGTGCTGGTTTAACTAATTGCTTTAAAGTCACTCCTTTAGTTAAACTGGCTCAACTGCCTCGTGTAGACAAGCCTTTAGCTGCGTTTGTATAACTACCGTCTTTGGTACCTGTTTCTCAGTCTGACCTAGCATCTTATCTTACCCAGTACGCGGCTATTCTACCCCCGCTGCACAATCTGTATTAGAAAGGGAGGGGCACCCAAACCTTCCAATGCTTGCCAGGTTCCCGAGGGGCACATCTTGCGAGGGAACGTTTTGCTGCCTCTTCACCTGAATAGCCACGTGCTGATCAAGACGGAACAACGCATCCTGGGAGCTGTAAACGTAGGCTGCCCCTCTGCTAAAACTCAGAACTCCATGTTCTGCAGGGAGCCTTCGGTCCATGTTTGGTCACCCCTGCTTTAAACCATGTGGCATTATTGAGAGGGATTTCTAGCTCTCCCTTTCCACATTGTCCTTCTGTTTCCGTGCTCTGCAAACCCCCCCCCGTTTTGTGCTGCCGTGTCCATGTGGCTTGGATCGGATTTGCCCGTTTCCCTCGGAGCTGACAGTGTTTGGGAGGGGAAGCGGTAGGATTGCAGGGCCAGAGAAGTATGGTGAGAAGAAGCTGATAGCTGCTGCCTCCCCTCCCCACTCCAGCGTGCAGGGGCTTGGCAAGATTGTAATTAAAGTATTCTGCATCGGTTACGCAACGAGGCCCACAATGCATGTTTTTCTGTTTTAAAGGCTGAGACCAGGTCCATAAATATCAAGATTTAATGTCCCCTTATCTTTGCTTGTTCTTCTAATTGGCTCAATATCAATACACCCTGTGTGTAGAAAGTGGCCCAATTTCTTTGTCTTCTGACATCCTGAACCCAGAAGCAGATGGACATTAACCAACTCTGATTAGTCAGGAGACTCGAGCATTAATTTTTTATACACTAGCACCACCTGAGTGACTGAATTCAATTACGTCTTCCCCCTCTGCCTTCCGTGTTAATGTGGTGGCTCAAAGCAGAGACTAAGGAACCTGTTGAAAATGAGAAACCCCTATTTCTTAGCTTGACCCCCTGGATAATTAGGGTTAAATTGATATGCTATCGCACCGGTGACACATTTTATCTGCCTCTGTTTGTACAAGAGGATACAATAGTGGAGGAAGGACCAATTTGTGCCCTGCTCTAGCTACCCAGACCGAGATAAAAGGTGTCACTGGTACGATAACGTCCTCGCCTCGTGCTCCTTTATCGTTGCTCAATTTGCTATTTTTTAATCCCATCTTTCTTGCTTTCAATACCCTTGGTCATATTTTAACTCCATGCCATCGCATAATGATGCCCTGCTAAATGTGTGCGGAGATAGGCAGCTCTGGCTTGACAGCCTTCCCTGATAACCAAATTCCTGCCCATCCATCATGCGCCTGCCCTCCTTAACTTAAAGGAAGTGATGACTAAAGCGTGGCCGTTTATCACCGCTGAGCTGTGCACTTCTTACCCGATTGGAAAGCTGGCTTCAGAGGGAGAAATAAAGCCATGTGACCTCGCCTCCCATTTGCATACTGCTCCTCTCTAAGCCCCATTTACTTCGCAGTGTATGAAGAAGCAGGGCGGTGGTGGAAAATGGAGCTCTTCTTGTGTGTCCAGCCTGCCTAAAAATGGTGCAGAGCTGCTCCCACTGGCCAAAGCAAATCTGAGAGTTTGGCTGAATTAGGACGGTGTGCTTTGCATGTCCAGTCCTTGCATTTAAAATACCTCTGTTCTGTAACCCTCACAACCCCTGGTAAATACCCCTCTGTCCCAGAGAGACCTGCGTTTTGAGAGCCCGTGGTGGTAAACTGCAGGCGTCTTTGCTGCTGAAAGGACAGCGTCTGCATAGACAGGTGTCTGCTCTAGCATCAGCTGGAAGATCCTGCAGTGAGTTTGCATTCTTCACTGTGTATAGGTTGGGAAGTGAAAGCTTAGGGCTGCGGTCAGCACGTCAGGCAGCCAGCATACTGCTAAAGTGTTGGGTGCCTTCACGGTATCAGTCTGGGTGTGTGAAGTGGGGCAGTAACTAGGGGAGCGGTTCACAAACCGGACGGATCACACCAGTGCAGGTGGATGCAGGTCTGCAAACTCCCTTGTGGGTTTGTCCCATCGCCATTCGCAGGGCAGGCTGGGAGAGGAAACCTGTCACGAGCTGCGCAGTCTGGGTCAATGTGCTAGTGGAGGGCACCGAGCTCTCTGGGAGCGAATGCCTGCTCTGCTCTTACCAGAGCCTGGACCGAGGCTCGGACCCCTGTGGAAAACAGGAAATCCTTCCCTGCTGTCACAGTAGCGTGTGGACGCTGCCATTGAGTAGAGGGCGGACTCTTGCTGTAACCATTACAGTCCTAAGTGCTCACGTGATGTGGCTCTTTCTGCCGCTAGTGGCTGGACCACAGAGGGGTCTGAGTCAACTGCTGCCTGGGAGCTGGGTCCCTTAGCTCGGGCAGCAGAGGCTCATGCTTCTGGATCCAGAGGTCCTGGGTTCAAGCCCCTCCTGCTGGCATCTCGCAGTGCTTCACAAAGATGAGTGTGTTGCTTTTGCCAATTTACGGTTGGGGGCGCTGGAGCACAGAGAGGAGAAGAGACTGTGTCCCCAGGCCATGCGGCAGGTTGGGGGCAGAGCCCGGATCTCCTGACTTCCAGCCCTTGGGCTCCATCGTGATGGAAATACTCTGGGTACGATCCCACATGAGGGTTAGCCTCCAGCTTAGGTTGCTAAGAAGAACTAGGCTGCTGCTTTATTATGGGCCAGATCCAAATCCCAGGAAGGTCAGTGGAAAATTTCCATTTACTTTAACTGGAGATGGATGAGGCCCTCTGTGCGTAATAGCTCTTGGGCTAGAAGAAAGAACCTAGATTTTAGCGAGGTTACCTGCTTGTTGACTGCTGTGAACCTCCTTTGCCGTTAAGTATCAGCACTTGGAAAGGTTGACAGGTGTAGCCGCCAGACAGCTCCTTGTTTGAGGTGCCTTCGTTTCTTTCTGAAATCGACTTTGATTTAGGTACAGCTTCCTGCACTGTCTGATTGGCTCTCCGTGACGTCATGCCTGGTCTGTAAAGCCTAGTAAAATGCCCAGCTCAGGCTGTTTGTAATGTGTGAATTCTATTACGTGATGGCAGTAAGCGACCCTGGGGCATGTATTACAGGGCAGCTGGCTCTAGGATCATGCAAGCCATGCCCAGAGAGGAATGGACTGCATGTGTATTGCTGAGCCAGTAAATCACCTCCACAGTAGCCCTTCCGCTGCCCCCGAATTGCCTCCTTTTGACGAGCTCCGTTCTGCTGAAGGGTTGTCATTTGGGTCTCTGGATTGAGTGACCCCGGGCCTGGTCTAGAAAGGTTCAGTACTCTCCACTAAAAAAGCCTCTGTCCAGCGCTGTGGACATCTTCAACAATAAACGAACAGATAGCCTGATTGCCTCTGATCAGAGCAAACCTTCCTGTAATCACCTAAATATAACTAACCTCCCTTCATAGCCCCCAGTGAAGTCCCAAGGCTCGGCTGCCCAGCCCTGCCCAGTACTTGCCTTCTCATGGGCAAGGACAGCCCTTGCTGTGTGCCCTGAAGGCTAGCAAATCCAGGCTGTTGCAGACTGAAAGCAACTTCCAAAGCTACAACCCTAATGCCCGGCTCCCCCTTTCTTTTACCAATGGGCCTTCAGCTCCCGTGCCTCTCCTGGGGGTGTGTCAGGGTGTCTTAGGGCCTGTGATCTAGCCACACAATTACTGGAGCATGTACCTGGACCTAAAAATCTTGCTGTGTGGAAATCCAGAGCCCTTCCCATTTTCAGAGCCCTGGGCCGGCATTGTCTGGCTTACACGTGTACACTGACCCTGCAGATCATAAAACAGCTTGGCAAAGGACGCCACGGAGGAGGTGTCTGAAAACAGTCTCCCCCGAGGCTTTGCAAGGAGTATGCGTCACCTCCGTCCCCAGGGTTTAGACCACAAAGACCAAGCAGAGTGAGCACCATGTAGTGATAGCTGGGTCCTCCGTGTCCTGCGGCTTGGCAGACCCGTTGTCTGTCAAGTCTTTTTGGCATGTAAGTTTTGCTGGGGCAGGGAGCTGCCTTTCGTACATTACTGGTGAGTATGACTCACGGCATCCCAGATGCTTCAGCCCTGTCCTTCCACTGGGGGAGGGATGAGCACCGTGCTGAAGGTACACACAGCCCTCGTGTAAAACGTCCACCCTCCTTGTTACAACAGCCCACGGGAGGCAGCTTGGCAGCCTGCGTACGTAACCGGCGCATAGCCAGAGCCTACGATCTTGGCTGAGTCCCAGCTCTCAGGAAACGCTTGCCAAGGGTCTTGGGACCCTTCTGAAGTGCGGCACGTTAAGTGAACTCAAGGATCTTGCTGAATAGAGCTTGGAGTTGGTGTTGTCGGGATACAGTAACTGAATGGAACCTGCTCTCTTTCCTCTCTTACAGGTTACCAGGACAATGCCAGTATTTAGGGCTGCCGGTTGCTGATTACTTCAAACAGTGGATTAATCTGAAAAAGGTACTTTTTATGCAAACCACCATGGTCCGTCCCCCCCAACCCTTCCCGCCCCCCCTTCCTCTTCTGCTCTTCGAGGTGGTGTTTAATAACTGCTGCTGTTTTGCATTGAAATGAAGGAGTTATTTTCTCAGCGGCTGGGGCTGAGCGAGTCCTTCGCCAGCTCCCTATTGTATCTCCTCTAATAGAGTCTGACTGTACTTGATGGAATATGCTCCTGTGCAGCTGCGGAGAATCCCATCCTGGCAGGTCGAACGCTGCATACATCTGTGCATAATAGCACAGCACTCAGGGGCACCTTGGTTGTGTCAGCTTGTACGTTGCTCACCGTGTGTTCTGTCTTCCAGGGGTTTAGAGTTCCTAAGATCCCTTTCCCTCCAGGCTGAATCCTGGTTGGTAGTTCCTCCGCCCAGGGAGCTGTGAAGTGTTTATGGGGAAGCCTTCTAGTTAAACACATCTTCTTTATATGCATTTTCAAGAAACAATACCCCTCTGTCCACTCTCGCCCCTCCCCAAAAACCAAAAAAAACCCCCACACTGTGGCTAAGACAGGCCTGCTCCTCAGCTCACGCCCTGCACTTCCACACCAGAAACCCCGCAGAGCAGGATATCTTGTTCCCTGCTGCGGGGGTTTCACAGCGTCAGCTGCATCTTGCATTGCTCTGTGGCGCCCCTTCTGACTGCTCGAGGAGTGGCCTGGCTGGGGTCCGAAGGGAGTCCTGTTCAGGCCTCTCTGGCTGCGAGGAAAGGCGGCGGGATGCCGAAACTGCCGAACGGTGCAAATGGGAGGGGTAGAGAAAACGAGGGAAATTACAAGAGCTATGAAGGAGCGTGAGAGCCTCCGGAAGATTAAAGCGGGGTGGTAATTCCTTTAAGGGCTTTTACCCCACGGGGATCTCTTGTGCCATGGAATCTCATGGTTTTGGTTACTCGCCCTTTCCTGATAATTCAGGACTTGGTAAACAGAAATTGCATGAAAACAGCTCTTCCGAGTGTTGGGTTTTGCTTTTTCTTTTCTTTTCTTTTTTTTTCAATGTATTGTTTTAAATGAGAACATGAGCGACAGGCCGAGCAGCAGCAAAAGGACAATGTGCATGATCTAGTCCATCAAAGCGGGTAGAACATGCACTTCGCCAGGGATGCTGGCAGCACGTTCCCCGTTGAACTTGTCAAGGGGATCTTGCCTTCCGTGCTGTCAGAGCAAATCTTTTGGCTGATTGCTGGGCCTCTGTAAATGAAATCTGAAAGCACACCGGGGCATTCTGCAGTTCAGTGACCATTCATGATCGCCATTTGAAGTTCACTAAACTTCTGGGGAATGGATAGCAGCAATATAACCAGCCGGTTGATTGGCACAAACCCCCCTCCACCCCCACCAAACCCTTCGCTCTGTGGTTTGCTGTTAACTGGCTGGGCTCTAAGCTACACTCCACCTCCTGGCTGTTTGCAGGAGTCCTAGGCTACCTGGTTTAGCAAATTAGGAGCCTGCATTCATCCCAATCCAGTGAGACATGTGGGCACCGGCTTTTCAGGTGTGTTGTTTCAGCCGATACCCTCACTGAACACTGGCAGCAGAGCAGCCAAGCACCGGGCTGCAGGAGGGAAAGAATCGCTTGACATAGCTCTGCCCTTCACATAGAGGGGTCGTGGGATGGGTGTGGAGGCGGGAGGCGGACTGCTTCCAGAGCGCCTCTTCCCCATTCAGGAGTCGTCTCTTTCAGGCTGCTCAGAGAGGGATCGCTTCCCTCCCTATGCGCCCCTGAAAACAACCGTGGCATTTAACACTGAGCGCCCACTAGCTGGTACCGTGCGGCCTCGGCCCAGCTTGAAAGGGAAGCGGACTGCTGGGCCTGCTGCGTGTGACTAAAAGCTCACCTACTTGGGTCCTTATTTAATAAACAGATGCTCCACCCCCAGGGCTGGGTCCTCTCCTGCCACTCGCAGCCCCGTTCTTGAGGGGTGTTCACATTTGGGGAGCCACACGTGTATTTCTGAGCTGTGGGGCGGGGTAACTCTCTGGCTTAGGTAAACAATTTGCCTAGATGTGGCCTTAACTGGTATCATGTCTCAGAACTGGCTGTGGTCCTCTCTGCTACCATGGGGAGAGTATGGGGTAACCAGAGACCTGGATTTCCTCCTCGCTGCTCAGTTCTCCTGCAGTCCCCGGATGCAGTCCAAGCCCCGAACCCGCCTAGGAAGGCCATGTGTCTATGGTAGGCAATACGCTGGGCACTGGGAGAGTCGGCTGTGCCACTCCCCTGCTGCAAATCCCTTCCCCTCTCGGTCTCTGCTGTGATTTCTCTGTTTACTATGTCAGCTCTTCAGGGCAGGTCTGTCTCTGTGTCTGACCGGAGCCCAGCACAGGGGGGCCCTGGTCTCGTTTGGGGCTTTCAGTCTCTACTGTAATCAAAGTAAAAAATAACGACCAGGTAGGTGAGCAACCGGACTGGACCCCCCCCCTCCCAGTGGCTCAAACAACTCTCCATCCTCTCTTCCTCCTGGCGTATTCCTGAGTCGCCTGCCTATAGCCTGATCCTCAGGGCGAAAATCTTGGTCAAGATGCTGAGATTTCTGTGAATCAACCGATTTCCAGGGCGTGGCTCGAGCAGAGATTTTGTTTCAAATATTAAGAAAACAATTGGTTTGAGTTTGAATGAAATACGTAACTCAAGCAATCTTTCGACAGAATGGTAAAACCTGCGCTCTGTCACCTCTGCATTTGAGTTCATTGTCAATAAGAGAGCGCTACTGAATTAAAAGAAATCGCTGCCGCAAACCGAAGTACGTCCAAAGAACGGGAGTACAGTGCTCACAAAATCACAAGCCCATCTAAGGGTCTGCGTGTGGGCGTGTGCTTACAGACCTACAACTTCAAGCACAAAATAGTTCTGCTGGACTTCAGTGCAGCTACTCATGTGCTTAAACTTGGGCAGGTGCCTCCGTACCTTGCTGAAATGGGGACCTAATCATGGTGTCTTCAGGCAGTGGCAGCCCTGATGGACTTCTGATCACCTTCCCCTGGCCAGCAAACCCTGTAAGCCACGTCCTGAAACATACCATTTACTCATAGCACCAGCCTGTCGTTGCCATCTAGGCTTTGAGAGGAGTGATGTCAGTTGATGAAAATGCATGTAACATACTAGCATAATAATTCCACCAAAGG